>NC_137262.1:34665834-35865834 GCF_053477335.1 Acartia tonsa | reverse complement strand
TACCTCATTAATCTAATTAAAGATTGTTCAAGAATATAAATTGACATATAAATAAGTTAGTTTTTAACTAGTGTTACGCCTATTAAGACACACTAGAAAAGCCATTTCAGTCTACTGGTTATTAAGATCTTTTGCTACAGACGGACAATAATATTTTTCTTCTTTAGTGTATAGGTTTAAGAATTAGTTTATATAAGACTAGCGGCTACGCCCCTAGAGGCATCTAGGGACACTAAAGGAGAGGATGTAATTGAATCACATAACCCGTTTTTTTATTTACATTTTTTAAAAGTTAAAAAAAAAATTTTTTTTGGTAGGGGGGAAGGGGGGTATTTTTTTCTTTTCTAGGGGGTTGGTAACTTGGTACCCTACCCAAAATAGTTATGAACCTTCCTGGGCCCTATGAAAAGTTACCCTGTTAAGGAGAACCCGATAGGTTCAGTGGTTAGCGAGATCCTTCGGTACAGACAAATAAACAAACAGACACCCTGTTACTTTATTATAAGAATTGCTAAAAAATTGTCTTTCTTCTTGGTAATAAGGGAATTGATGATGTTTTAGAAAAAACTTCGCTGATATGATAATTCCTTAATTTTAGAATAGCTCCGCTTTTAAAAAGTGTATTTATATCGGCAATTCTAATAAGTAAATGCATTGATTTAATTACACTTAAGTAGTTACAAACTTTCTTTAGATAATTTACCTTTAACCAACAATGGACCACAGAGGAAAAAAATACTTCTGAGGTTTATTTTAGGTTAGGTTAGATTAAGTGAGAGGTATGATTTTTAGTGTCTTGCAGGGATCTAACGGGATAAGACAATGGTCGATAAATTGATGTATACCCCCAATTACTCATTCTGTAGAAAAACAATCAGTAGTTGAAACGTTTGAACACTAAGCTTAATGAACTAACCAATTAAATTCAATAAAAGTCCCCTATGGTACTGGAAAATGATATTGAATAGGGTGGGTGTGTGGTTTCATCAGTCCAGTTACAAATTAGGGGGATAATACCAATACTTTAGTTACATAAAAAACTTTCTTGTTATTAAAAGTGATTGTGGCCGAAATATGATTTAGAAGTCAAAGTATCCATAAAAAGTTGATTTTATGTTGTCAGTCCAGGGGCGTCCAAGCTTTTTATTTTGGGGGGGGTAAATTTTTTTTAAGGGGGGGTAATTCGGTTTTGGGGGGGGAGTAAAATACCCCCTCCTAAATGGTTTGGGGTGCCTACGGCACCCCCAGGGTAGGGGTAAATTTTAAATGGGGGAGGTAAAATGAAAAAAATTTTGGGGGTGCCTACGGCACCCCCAAATTCGTTTGGGGGGGGTAATCGCCCCATTACCCCCCCCTTGGTCTGTAACTTCATAACTCCAAAACGGCTAAATCAAATAAGCTTTGAAAATTGGTAGGATTTAATTGAATTTAAAGTTTTTATCATTCCGTAGTTAGGATCATGGAAAGAAAATGAAGTAGCGGGTTTCGTCTCATGTTCATAGTAGCTTTTCTCCCATTTCTATACCGCGCTGGGGCTCTAACCTTGCTGGGTATTATAACTTTTCTATAAGGTGATTTTGTAATAACTAAACATATTTCAAACATTTTGTGTATTTTTGTAACACCTACCAATACCTCCTTTGTTATTCTACTAAAGATAGAATCTAATTATTTAAGTATAGAGTACCACCCAGGTACTAAAGGGATAAGACAATGGCCTATAGATTGGTATACATTCCCGATGACGATATGCAATATTACCCCATCTGGTGATTACAATTAGTGGTTGAAATTTTGGGACACTCATCTTAATGAAGGAACCAATCAAAATTTAATAAAAGTCCCCAAAGTTGTTAATCCAATGATTATTGTTATTATAAATCTTTGGGTACTAGAATGATAAACAGCCTCTCTCCCTGAGTTCTACACTTCCCTGATAAGCTTGTATGCCCCTATTATATCAACATAGTAGTTATAGGTGTCAATTTTAAAACTAAAATTTATCTTAAACAAGGATGACAACATCCCTAAGAGTAAAGATCAACACAAATAAGACATATGTATAAGAACGTTAACAATCATAGAAGGACTGCATTACAGACGATACCAACAATGAAATTAGCTCGATAAGAAATCACGAAACCTACACGTGTTTTCAGCTGTCGTTGGGGGCAACACATAGTAGAATTGACGACCTTTCCTTCTGCCCCCCAAATAATATTTAATTTATTTCGCTTGTTGGCTATACCTCATTCTTGGCTGCATTCTGTTATTAAAGAAACAGAAAAGCTATCTTTTACAGACAACCCGACGGGCCATCCCAATTTATTAAAACAATCTTCGCTTTTAAAAACAATAAGATTTCATGTCAGTCACATGCATTGAGGTTAGCAGGTTTGCTGATTAGGATAATTAGAATAATGATGGTTATTGCATTATTTAGTTCTCAATTCTCTATCCTTTCTAATTAATTTATATTATTAGCAGCGTAGCTATCATATAAGTAGTCTGTATCCGCTTCTGAACGTCTGTTAGAATAATAGCTTTCTGCGTATATAAATATGAAAGTTATAAGATTAAAGTCAGTTTTGTTATCACCGAAAGGCCGTATGCTTTGGCTAACAAAACATGTATTAATTTTATGAATTTTATTTTAATATTCGTAAAAAATTGTCTGTAATACGATGCTGTACATGATTTTTCAGTATGGTTGAGAACCGGCTCTAATCTAGCGAATATTAATCGGTTTCGAAGCCATCCTATTTCTCCCATTCAATACTTTCCCCTAATAACTACTTTTTATTATTTGTAGTTCAGCTACTCTATAACTAAGATCTGTCCGTACGTACCTGTGCTAACTTTCATGTTTTTATTTTACATACGACATACGTAAAATATAATAATTCAAAACTTGATTTTTAATTATTTTATTCTTATAATACAAAAATTAACAGCAACAAAACAAAATATTTTATTTAAATAGTATTTAAACTAAATATAGCTACACTGTAAGCAGGATTATCATGTATGTAGCTTCTTTTAATATAGAATCACTTTTTTTCTTTATCCTATTATATAAAGTAGTAAGCCTTTTCATTTGAAGCGAAGGATCTCGCTAACCTCTGAACCAATATGTTCTTTTAAAGTTACGCTTCTTTAAGGTCTCAGGATCGTTTCTGGAAATTTTTTAAAGTCTTGATATGATTTAAAGTATACATACGCCATAATAATGGTTTGCCTGTATGCATCATTTGTAATAGATTTCCTAATTTGGGTTTTATTTGTTATCTTTTATTTTTACTAATTTCCTTTTTTTATAATTGGATATATTTTCAAAGCTTTTGTTCTGCGTTAATCAATATGAATATTATTGTTCTTGTTCTAACAAAACTTAGACAATTCTACTCTTTAACCTCTGAAATGATTAGATTTATCCTAGCTTTGTATTTGATTAAAATTAATAATACATCGTCTTCTTATGTAACAAGATGAGTTTAAAAGTTCATTTCTGATTTCTTGTGAATTAGTTAATTGAAAAAGTTTTCATTTTATCTGAATGGAAGAATTTTCTAAAGTTAAAATGAAGAAAACGAAAAGTTGATATTTTATCTTTAATTTTAGATCATGCTTAGCGATGCTGTGAGTATTGGTGCAAAAAATATGACGTAACAAAAAAAATTAGCCAATGAGAGGCCGTTATTGACCAATGGTAAAATTTATAGTGGACTCTCATTGGCTAATTATTTTTGTTACGTCATATTTTTTGCACCAATACTCACAGCATCATGCTTAGCAAGTTAGTGGTATAGGTACTATCATTTGATTCTGATTTTCGACTACCTAAATCCTCCACCCTTAATTCTAATTACCTAACATAAATCTAGTTGCAGTGGTGGTCATTAATCTTGCAGGGCTTTTCTATTCCTACTGAATCTAACCTTACTTAAAATAAGCATCAAAATTACATTTTTTCTTAGAATTTTTGTTTGTGGTACAAATACGATAAAAAAAAACTATATTTTAAACTTGAAAATGATAAGGAAAAGTAAAATTTTAAACATGATTTTATGTATATGGTTTTCATCATTTAATTTGATTTTAATATTTTATGTATTCGAAAACAAGCTTAAAACCATCCTAAGACTTAAGTCTGTCTAACAATATGATAGCCTAAAAACATAACAGGTCCTATCAGTTATCCTAAAACATAAAACCAAATCTTTTCAGTAGTTATTGAGGGGCGTCGTAACTCAGTGGTAACGCACTGAGTTACGGTGATGAGAGTTCGGGTTCTAGTCCCCATGTGGCAACTCGAATTTCTCAGTTGAATACATTCACGCAACTTCTCCTGGTTGTGTAAGAAGGGGATTATTGAGTAAGTTTGGATACTTAATAGTCAAGTACATAATATCAGTACTGCCCTTATCCCAAGCTCCTCTGCGGAGAGCGTCATTCATTACGGTGACTTAATTTGGGACACCTGCCATACTCGGCGAGGGTGAGGTAATAATGAGTAGCTCTCATGAGATAGCGGGTCAAGTCATAATGTGCTTGAACGTGGAGCTTGATAGCCCTAGTGGCTATACAAAAGTGTCTCAGCCTACTCCATGACTACTAAGATCCAAACCCTAAGAGACTATGGCTTATCAATCAATCAAAAAGTAGTTATTGAGATCTCAAGCAAAAATACTAACTTCGTTATTCAATAACTAGCGACTACGCCCCAAGAAGGGGCACGTAAGGTCGGAGGGGGAAAATTCGACCTCATCCCATTTTGAATTTGAGTTTCAAAAGAGTAAAAAAAAAATTTGGGAGGGGAGGGGGGTGAAGACACCCTCCCCACAAATAGTTTAAAACCTTTCCAGGACCTATAAGAAGCTTCACTGTAAAGGAGAACAATATCGGTTCAGCTGTTACCGAGATCCTTCGTGACAAACAAAAAACGCTTACTACTTTACATATTAGGATAGGATTGGTATCCAAAATTATTAATCGGAATAATTGGTTTTATTGTATGTTTGTTAGAATCAAATTTAAACATCGCTTATTTATATCTATTATTTTATAAGTTTCAAAACAATGACGTCATACTTACTTTATTTTAATTATGCCTTATCATGCTGTTAACTTTAACGCAATAGAAATCACTCAAATTTGAGCATTTACTTGTATACTGCGCTTATAAAAAGGATATAGAATATTTTTAAGCTTATTTACTCGTAATTTGAAATTAAATCTTTAAGTTTTTTTCAGAATTACCTCATTTATTTTTTTAACCTCTAAAAAGTGAAGAGAACCATATCGGCCCAGCGGTTAGCGAGAGCCTTCGTTACAAAAACACAGTCAGACATACTGTTACTTTAATATTTAGGATTGTTATTAAATTCTTTTTTTTTATTTGGGCATTATGATAATTTTAATAAAGTGCAAATTTGACATCAAATGCTTTGCTGAAGTTAAACTAACATTAATACTCACTTTTTATCAATTACAAAGAAGCTACCAGAATTATTTCGTGTTGTAGAATTAAAACATTCGTACTTGAAAAAAATGTATTACCCCTTTATACTATCGAAGCTACACTATAATTGACTATGTATGTCAGTCCGTAACGCTATGGAGGAAATGTAATTTTCACGCCTATTTTAAAGTCCGTAATTCATTCTACAAAAATATATACATATTTCTATGAAGGTTTCGTGATCTTCTTTTATTCTCCTATTCTAATATCAGTTTTTTTCTTTCTTTTTTTATTCTCTATTTCCTATGAACACTTAACATTTGCAGTATAATTCAATTCATTCCATGACTATTTTGTGCTCATTTTCTTTTTGATGTAATCATCCGTGTTTTCAATCATATAAATGTTTTGCCTAGGGATATAAAGGGATAAGACAATGGACGATAAATTGATGTACATCCCCAATGATGATATTCAAAATTACCACGTCTGTATTTTACAATTAGTGGTTGAAACGTTGAACGTTTTTGAGCCAACTTATAAGAAAACGTTATTATAAAACGTTGGGGACCAGTGTAATTAACAGCCCAAATCCCCCTTACTTCCTGGTTCTGCCCAAGGATATATAGCTAAAAGATTGAGACCTAAATGGAAAGTTTTGCATATAATATTTTGTAATATTTAGAATATTGGAATCCTAGAGGAAATATTTCCTTATGTCCATTATTTATACCATTACAATTGAGCTGACTTAGACTGTTCCATCCTTATTCTGTTAAATTATTTCAATGAACAAGAGAAATACGATTATGTCCCATAGCAGCGAAGTTGTTTAAACATCCATTGAGAGATTTTAAGTTGAGTGACCTTAAATACAGGGAGGGAGGGGACATTGGACTGGTTACTACACTAGTCTCCAATGTTTTAAAATAACGTTTTCTTATTCGTTGGCTTAACGACTTAAATTACTTTTATTGAAATTTTATTCGATGGTTGATTAGGTTGAGTGTTCAAACGTTTCAACCAGTAATTAAAATCTACAGAAGGGGTAGTGTTGTGAATCATCATTGGGGATTTATAACAATCTATCGTCCATTGTCTTATCCCTTCATATCCCTGTTTTTAATATGTATATTGTAAATGTTAGAAACGAATGAGGAAAGGCTAAAAAAATGGAAAAATTATATGTCCTCAAATTATTAGAAAATGACAGAAAGATATACAGCCATCTAACTCTTTTTATCAATAGAGAAAGTTACGGTTGTTTACTGCTTTTGTAAGGCATAAATTAAAAGATATTACTAGTGAAATTTTCAGCTATGTATGTTTAATGATACAAATTTTTAATAAAAACGATTGATCTAATACAAAGTTTCTATACGACTTCTCTTTTTTGCCTTTACTCTCTAAGATAATTTCCGGTTTTCGCAGGAATTAGGTAATAGGTAGAATTATTATATTTCTAGTCATTTGTAAATAGCTGTGAGAAAGTATTTTGAATTTTAATCAAAATTGTGTCACTTAAAAAAGCTAAGAAATTAATACATTAGATATAAAAATAAACATTTTTTGAAACATCTTTATTTTTAAATAATTGACTTCTTTTGTTAGTTCTTTTGTAAAAACTATTTTATATAAAAAGTATTAACGCTACTTGAAAAGTACTTTAGGTCTTTAGGTAATAATAGTTCTTATATCCAAATCCATATATATAATTTTTTCCCCGGTTGTTTTTAACTCTCTTTCTTCTTTCTCTAACACTCTCAATTTTTGGTCGTATATTTTGCTAATTATTTTACACATTTTCGCTATTAATTACATGATAGTTCATCATTTACTTATTCTTTGATCTTGATTTTAGAAAGATATAAATGGTTTGTTGTCATGTAACCTTGCAACACGATGCTTTCAACTCAAATAATTTAGTTTTATCCATTTACATTATATAGATACTTAAATTTTAAAAAATAAAACAAGAATGTCCCATCATTTGGTAGTTGTAGACGGAATAAAAAGTTATCATAGTGATAATGGATGTAGATTGTAGAATATACAATTACACATTGATTAAATTAACGCATATTGAACTTATTATTACAGTAGGGAGGAGGGAATGTGACAAATGGGGTTATCTTTATTTTAGCTGCGAATGTCACTTTGTTAGATGAAAATCTGGTGTAAGCTTCAAGTAGTAATACATCCATTAGTTAAGTGAATCGTCTCAGAAATTTCAAATTTACATCTCTAAAAGTTTAATTTTTTCCATAGCATTGGTATGATATTTTATTGTATTTCAAATTGTACAGTAGGATATATAAATTGGAAGGAATTTTAATGTTAGTGGGAGATTTGAAAACTGCATCAAATTTTAAGGATTTTTTATAAAATTAGTTTTTTGTATAATTCTTTATCTAAAAGCGGAAATTTAAGTTAATTAATTTTGACATCTGTGATTGGTGGATTGTAAACTATCTGCGTTATGATTGGATTAGCTTGAGTGTCGTACATCATTTACCCAATTAGAGGTGAATTATATATCCTACTGTACAGTATGGTTCTAATTGCTTGATTTTTCAAAGTGTACAGTTTGAAATAATTAATTTATTATCATATATTGGCATGTTTTGTCAGTATGGTCTGAATACATTTAATACATGTTGATTATAACAATTTGTCATATGTATTGTATAAATTATACTGTACAATTAAAAGATTTGGTTAGTTTTTAATATTATTATATAAAATTAGCATTGTTTTCCTTTAGACTGAAACTATTTATATGTCCAGAGAAGGTTTATAACTGTATTTTTTTATGGGGGGGGGAGTACCCTTAGAGGCCTCTAGGGACGTTGCCGCAAGTAGTCTATTGGAGCAGCTAGTCTATAACGACTGATATTTAATAAGGAATATGGAAGGGCACAAAATAGCCTAAGACCATACCCAGACTTTTTATAAAAATGTAATAGCCTAAAACCATTCTGGGACCTTCCATATAAAGAAGGACCATATTAGATCAGCGGTTAGCGAGATCCTTCGCTACAAACAAAAAAGCTTACTACTTTATATAATAGAACATGTGTGTGTTATGGTTCGGTATTTCAAAAAAATGTACGTTGTTAAGGTTCAATTTAAGTATTTTATTAGTACGTTATTTTCAATATAAATATTAAAAAGGCAGTGGTTCTGAAACTGTCTATATATTCCTTTTTTATTGTTTAAAACCATATTTACTTCAGTTGTTTTTTTCTTAATTGCTGCACTACTCCTGAACATAAGTAGTTGGATATTATAGAAAAGCTTTGCTTAATTTCATATCAAGCCTTGATATAATTGGTTTTTATTTTTTGTTCCTTACAATAAAGCTTTAGCTTAATATCCAATTAAAAAGAATAAAGTAAAAATAATTATTTGAATACATTGCATACAACAATGTTAAGCTTAAAGTTTATTGGTTTTAAGAAACATATAAACTAACAAATGGTTTTTAAAAACTTTATCTTAATTTGGTTTTACTTTAAGAATTATATTATAGAAAATGTAACAATTATATTTGCTCTGTATTTTTATTTTTGGTGGTTGGGGAACGGCAGTTTTAAACAACTTTTAAAATCTTTTCAGCAATGAAAAAATCAAGGACAAAGGAAGTTCTTTCTGGTCAACAATTCTAGGAAAATCATGAAACCTACTCTGGAAACCTTCTAGGGTAAAGAGCTACAAAGAAGGTGCAACATACTTGTATTTTGTAGTATTGTTCAATTCAGAAAGTATAAATCATAAGCTATCACCAAACCTCAACTGTCTGTTTACAGAATCAAAACAAAGGCTTCTTACTAAACAATTTAGAATTAGGGAGATTTAAAAAATATTTTATAATAATTCCTGAAATTAAAATCTTTACATTTTTTTCTTATTCATGATATTTGTAACTGTTTACAAACTAAAACAAAATATTTTAACAAATTTTTAATCAAAAGCACTTTGATTAACCCCTCGAGGCAGGTTAAAGCAAAAGTTTCAAAATGATTTAATAACTAAAAAATATCTCACTATATGAATCTATAAAAAATGAAATTGGACAAATTCAACACTAACGAATTGGATCTTTACAGAAAAATTGAAAATAATTAGAAAATAATCTAATTTATGCCTAAAGCTTAAAATTAAATTCATTGTTCATTACTTATTAAACAAGGATGACACCATCTATGAGAACAAAGCTCTGAAACGGTAGGACAAATGGACATTAACACTTGTAGAATGTCAGAACTGAATAATCAGAATATAAATGTATAAGAGTCGAAGCAAAATTGTAAGTAAAAACTGCTTGATACAGGATAATGTTTATGGACATACTTACATTTCTAGGACATGATTATAGAGTTGCTTTGCTTATAATAATGTTGTCACAGAATTCACATAAAAATTTGTCCATGTTTAAAATGGACATACGGACATTCTGGTAACGACTATGGAAGTGCTCCGCTTTCTAAATCATACCTACTACAGGAATCACCTGCAAAGTTTTAAAATGATTGGACAATTCTAACATGCCTAATGACTGACCAATCCTAATTAGAAAAGCTTCTCTTTGAAAAAAAAATAACCCTAAAATATAAAATACTAAATTCAATTTGAAGATCGACTTAATCTAAAATAAGCATAAAAAAGCATATATTGGGGCTTTACCACAAAGTTGCCTATCAAGCACTGTTCCCCTCCTTTTAAATTTTTTTTGTTACCTTTGCTATACCAAAAGGAGTTGTTCCCCTTTGATCGTTTTTAATTTGTTTTACATTAATGGTAGGGAAATGGTGGAGCTCTGTGCTCTACAAGGCACTTTGGGAGAAATTACCCATATTTTAAATGATTAAAAAAGTTTGTAAGTTGTAATATTCAGAGAAGATTAGTAGTTTTTAGGTTTAATTATTGCAGTACTTAATAAATCATGATTTCAGGGAAGCTTTTTTATTTTACTTCCCTAATTCGCCACTTTCCTCCAACATGTTTAGCCATTAGATACAAGAAGTTGCCAAGAAAGTCAAAATTAAACTACAACAAATATCATAAAATGTATGATTGTGAAAATACATAGCAATGTAGTTCAGAATTTTATTGCTAGGTGTCGTAAAAACCTTTTTGAATTTAAATTTGTATATGAGATAAATATTTAAACAATCTTAAATATTTTTCAAAGTATTACAGCTATCCACTCTTTAGGATTTTTAATAAATTTATTCACTATTTAACATATAATTTACGAGTAGTTATGTTTTAGATAAAATACCTAAAAGTTGTAAAAAAAAGTTTAAGTCTGCTCATACATCTTTAAACTAAATGTGCAGACAAAGTCTGACAATCCTTATAGCATGGCTTTTAATAAACAGAGCAAAAAGTATTAAAATAATGCTTGAGTTTCTTATCAAATTCTGTGAAAAGTTGCTTTATCTCATCATCAAGTTTAAACTGGAAATCTAAGAAATCAGCTCTAAAGCATTGTTTGCCAGAATCAGGGGCAGTCCGTCTCGTCAACAATTCTTCAATAATTCTTCAACAATTCTTGGAAATCACCAAACCTACCACGGTAATTGTCAGCTGATATAGCAAAAAGAAAGATGCAACTACTTCTATTATGTACTATTGTTCATTTATCTGAGTATAAATCATAAGTTATCACCAAACCTCGTTAGCTTAGAATTTTAGAATTGCCGTCTGCTGGTGGAATCAAAACAAAGATTTCTTTCTAAAGAATTTAGAATTAGGGAGATTAAAAAAATATTTTTAAAAACTTCTTTAAAGTAAAATCTTAAAATTTTTTTCTTAACTGTTTAAAATCAAAAACAAAATATTTCAAAAAATTTTTAACCCTAAACATTTTCAAGCACTTTGTTTAACCCCCTGAAGTAGGTTAACGCAAAAGTTTCAAAATGATTCAATAACTAATTAATATCTCACTTTATGAATCTATAAAAAATGAAATAGGACAAATTCAATCAAAACAATTTGGATCTTTAAAGAAAAATTGAAAATAATTAGAAAATAATCAAACTTATGCCTAAAGCTCAAAATTAAATTCATTTTTCATTATTTATCAAACAAGGATGACAACATCTATAAGAGCAAAGCTCTGATACGATAGGACAAATGGACATGAACACTTATAGAATGTCAGAACTGAATAATCAGAAGTGAAATGTATAAGAGTCGAAGCAAAATTGTTAGTAAACTTTGTTGAAAAACTGCTTAATACAGGATAATGTTTATGGACATACTCACATTTCTAGGACTTGATTATAGAGTTGCTTCGCTTAAAATATTGTACTTTGTTGTCCCAGGAATCAGTATACCAAATAAATAGGATAATTAGATCACATAAAAATTTGTTATTAAAAAGTAAAAAAAATCAACATAATGTTTAAAATGGACATATGGACATTCTGGTAACAATTATAGAGTTGCTACGCTCTCTAAATTGTATCTAACTACTACAGGAATCACATGCAAAGTTTTAAAACAATAGGACAATTCTAATATGCCGCCCTTTTGATCCTTTTCAATTTGTTTTACATTAATGGTAGGGAAAGGGGGGACTCTGTGCTCTACAAGGCACTTTGGGGGAAATTACCCATATCTTAAATGATTCAAATGTTTGTAAGTTGTAATATTCGGAGAAGATTATAAGTTTTTAGGTTTGATTATTGCAGTACTTATTAAATCATGATTTCAGGAAAGCTTTTTTATTTTACTTCCCTAATTCGCCACTTTCCTCCAAAGTGTTTAGCTATTAGAGACAAGAAGTTGCCAAGAAAGTCAAAATTAAACTACTACAAATATTATAAAATGTATTATTGTGAAAATTCATAGCTATGTAGTTCAGAATTTTATTGTTAGGTGTCGTAAAAACCTTTTTGAATTAAAATATGTATATGAGATAAATTTTTAAATAATCTTAAATATTTTTCAAAGTATCACAGCTATTCACTCTTTAGGATTTTTATAAATTTATTCACTCTTTAACATATAATTTACGAGTAGTTTATGATTTAGATAAAATACCTAAATATTGTAAAAAAGCTTTATTTCTACCAATACATCTTTAAACTGGACGTGCAGGCAAACTCTGTCTATCCTTTTAGCATGGCTTTTAGTAAACAAAGCAAAAAGTGTTAAAATAATGCTTGAGTTAATTATCAAATTCTGCCAAAAGTTGCTTTATCTCATCATCAAGTTTAAACTGGAAATCTAAGAAATCAGCTCTAAAGCATTGTTTGCCAGAATAGCCTTCCCTTGTCCCTGGAAAAAATAAGAGGCGAAATTTCGATATCTTTAATAGCACATATATGTATTTCTTTTAAATGCTGTCTTTTTCAATACTGAGGGAAAAATTAGAATCAAATATTTTCTTATTGATTTAGTGCTGGAGCAAGTAATACTAAATCTTGAGTAATATCAGAAATAAAAGGATAATAAAAACTTGTATAAAATAGTATTTTCTTATAATTCTACATAAAAGTCTTTGATTATAATGGGTAAACTAGCAGAAAAAAAGTAAACTTTAACTACTTACTCACCGATCGTTATAAAAGGCAAAAAAGATGGAACTTTTTTCATGTTATTATCCGCGGAAAGCTGTATATAATACGACGAATCACTATTCTAATATTTACCCCTATGAATTTACAATTTTAATGGTTTTTGTAGACAATTACAATTAATTAAAAGTAGCCCTCGCTGACACGTTATCTTTATTGCATAGCAATTAATTAAATTGGTCTTTGGTGACATACTATCGACTAGCCGTGATTCTAATGACAAAATAAATATTTTATTTATCCCCATTATCCTGGTTTAATCCTAAATCAGGTTGGATAAATGGAAATAAATTGCCTACATGTTCCGTAATTTACAGGAAGTTAGGGAAATGTTAATTTTACCAGTACCCAAAGTAACGTGTATGGGGTAACGTGATTTTCTCGGACCCTATTAAAGATTAAAAGCTGTAATTTTTGGTGAAAACTACTTTGATCTCTGCGCATACATTCTGAAATTGTTTTGTCCGTGTCGTTGTCTTTGCTTTCTTATAGTATTAATGTATTTATAAATTTTATACTACTCTATTTATTTGTTTTGTTTTGTTTTTAAATGTATGATTTAAACTTTAAAACCTTCATTATTTCCAAAACCTAAAAAAAACTTCTGTTTCTGTGTGTAAACATTTTACATTCAGATTAACTAGATTGAATTCTAGTAAAATGGAGATAGGTTTCAACCAACAAACAGCATTTATGATTTTTCTATCCAGTCAGTTTATTTTTATATAGAAAAAGAACTCACATTATAAAATATTTTTTTTAGTATTGACATAACGTATTTGATATTTATTAGACGGCTTAAGTCTAACAAATATTAAGTCTATTTTAGATTAGATCTACAAAGAGGAAATTTAATTTTCTCGGTCGCTATTTGAAATAAATGGTTTTGATTTTAGAAAAATATATTCTTCATACTGTCAAAAATCTTCTCTAACTTATTTGCCTGTTCTTCTATAAACCTACAAAGGAACTTCGCTTCTTAGAATTTTTGTTATTCTTACTTATTTATTGTTAGTTAGACTTAAGTAAAGCTTTTAACAAAATCAAAAACAATATCTTGCAAAGGATAAATTATAGAAAGTGCTTAGAAACAATTTCAACTAACAAAAATAACTTTAGAGGAAGTATAAGTCTATTTTAAAAAACCTTAAAATAGTGCGTAGCAGACTATATGCAGGGACATTAAGGGATAAGACAAAGGAGGTTAAATTGACGTTAAACAAATTATCAGAGCTGGATCTTTAAATCATTTTAGTGATGAGCCAGAACGGGGTGAGCCGAATTTCAGCCAATCACAGCGCGGCATATCATAAAATGCTGTGCTCTCATTGCATTTTGGTGGAAAGTTGGCTCAACCCGATCTGGCTCACCATTTAAATGATTTAAAGATTCAGCTTAGCTAAAGAGATTGGACCGAATAATCACACCAACGAAATAGAGAGCACATATATAAATCCTTGAGTTCCATTAAAATTTACATTCCACTGTCCCCTCCTTGCCTGCTCCATACGTCACAAGATGTTAATGAAATTATCTGGGAAGCTATCAACACGGATATGCACACATTCATAATTTTGGGACAAAGAAAAAGAGAGTACATACATAAATCTTTGGGTGCCATTATAATTTCCAGTCCACTGTCCCCTCCCTGTCTGCTTTGTACGTCACAAGATGTTAATGAAATTATCTGGGAAGCTATCAAACGGATATGCACACATTAATAACCTTGGGACATGCGAGATGTGGTCAAGGATGACAACATAAAGAGAGTCAAATAAACAGTTTTTATATAGTTCTAACTAATTGGTGCGCCAATAGCGTTTACGGACTCTGTATTAGAAGATATTAAAACCATCCCAAGTTTTAAATAAAATAAAAAGCCTAAAACCATCCTGGGACTTATATAAAGACTCAGACAAACAAAAACAACCTTACCACTTTATATAATAGGATTGTTTTTAACTTTGAAATCTAAAATGTAAGAATGCCTAAATTATGTCTAAATAAATTAGTTTTCTACATTTATAAAAACATCAGATTAAAATGATACACAATAACTTTTCAAAGACCCAAATAAAAAGTGCATACATATTACAAATACTTCATTAATTTCTAGATAATAAGTAAATAATCCTTGGAGCTGCTAAGATATTTTATTATGACCTTTTTCTGATTACCAGACAATCAACATATCTCAATATGGCCCACAGGGGTTTAGATGGAGAGAGGGAGGGGGAACTGGGAGGCTCAAGGGAACAGGGAAGAGGAAATAATAGGTTTTCTTACAATATAACAAAATTTATGAGCTTTTTTTAAAAAAAACATATGAATAAAACATTTATTTAAGCTAATCTATTCAATTTATATATTTTATTTATTACACTAATTATTATTGGAATGTAAACTAGCAGACGAAAAAGTGTATCAACTACTTGGGGTAGGTAGTTGAATGGATTATACATCTATATTCATAAATTATTGTTCAAATCGTCAAATGATCATATTGATTAGTTTTGTATGTTAACCCAATATATAATATAAAATGAATTAGTATTCTCTACTGGCAGAAGGATTAATATGTTTTGTGCTGTGAAAGAATTCTTTTCACAAAAATAAAGGAATGGGAAAGTAATTTAATTAATATATATATATATATATTACTATTGGTTACACCCTTTTTATTTTAGTTTCACAAAGAAAAAGTAAAAAATATTTTTTGGGAGGGTCATTTTTTATTTGGAGGGTGGAGATACCCTTCCTCAAAATAGTAAAAATACTTTCTGGACCTATAAGAAGCTTCACTGTAAATGAGAACCATATTGGTTCAGTGGTTAGCGATATCCTTCGCTACAGACAAAAAAAGCTTATAATATAATATGACCTTGGAAACATTGTGATAACCTGTAGAGCCTCTAGAGGACAAGATACGCCATTAGACCTTATTTTGGTGTATCTCTAAACTAAATCTTGCTATTTAATGCATAATCACGCGAGCTACATTTAGCCAACTGATCCTAAATGTTAATGGTAATTTATTATTTCATTGAAAAAGTAAAAGAGATTAAAATAAAGTTTAGCTTACTTTTCTTCTGATATTCCCCTTGTTCATTGCACTGTGAGCCAATAAATAACAGTTTTAATAGTTTCCAATGCACTAAAAACTTTTGTACCTAACGTGTAACTTTAGTTTTGGATTTTTTTAGTTAATTTTCTTTTGAACCAAGAGTCTGCTAAATATATTTATAACTGGGCGTTTCTTACTTACATTCGTTTAGTATAATTAAATAATGAAATGTATTGCCATAAAAGTCGTTGCACCTCGTAAAACTGTCTACCATATTTGGAGAATATAGGGCATGGATTTAATATTCAAACCACAATTTTAATGTATATCATACCAGATATCTAATTGGATAAGATAATGGCCATAAATTGATTTACATTCCCAATGCTGAAACACAAAATTACCCCTTTTCCTTAAGACGCTTGGACACTCAACTTAATGAATCAACCAATCAAACTTTATTAAAAGTCCCCAAAGGTTTTAAGCCAAAGAATTTAAAACGTCATTATAAAACTTTTGGGACAAGTGTAATAAGCTCTCTGATGTCATACATGAAATATGTTAAACTTAGGAATTTCGCCCGCATAATATTGTGATCACCATTTGGGTCAATTGGTCAATTGACTTGCCTTTTTTATCGTTTGACCTATGAACAAATTCAGAAGGTATAAAAGTAGTAACTAATTTTATAGCTTCCCCAAAACATTTGATTATGACTATTCTCGATCAAAAGTAATAGAAAACTTGAGCTGAAGTTTTTGCAGTTTTTTTTAAATTTATTATCATATTATTTTTGTCATATAGGAAAATAATAAACATGTAACCTTCCATTGTTGATAGATTTTTCAGCCTGACTTGGCTCATAGTTCCTTTATAGGATTATATTGGATTTTATCCTATTATCCTACACGCAAATGTGTACACAAAAAACAGCAGGGAAAAAGGAATAAGTGTTTGTATATTTCATCCTATTTTTTTACACGCAAATGTGTACACAAAAAACAGCAGGGAAAAAGGAATAAGTGTTTGTATATTTCATTCTATTTTCCTACACGCAAATGTGTACACAAAAAAAACAGCAGGGAAAAAGGAATAAGTGTTTGTATATTTCATCCTATTTTCCTACACCTAAATGTGTACACAAAAAAAACAACAGGGAAAACGGATATTTGTGTGAATACCTATTATCCTACATGCAAATGTGTACAAAAAAATCATCAAGGAGTAAGGTTTATGTGTATATTATACTTTGTGGTACTGAGTTTCACCTGTTTGGGGCCAAGGCATTACCCCGTACTCTAACTATCAATGTTGCATATCTGACATAGAAGTTTTAGTTATTGGAAATATTATAAGTGTGTAATATGAATGTTCCTTTAATCCTGAGAAAGCAGCTTAAACAAACATACCTATACCAATCTATAATACAAAGTAGAACGATGTCTGTCCGTCTGTCTGTCCGTCTGTCCGTCTGTCCGTCTGAAGCTTAAGATCTCGGTAACCACTGAACCGAATGGATTCTACTCTTCAGGGTATATACCTATTGGTCCTGCGGTGGTTTTAAGCTATTTTCTTGGGGGGTGGGACACCCCCAACCCCCCCAAAAACAAAAAAATCCCCCCCATTTTTTTTTTTTTTTTTTTTTTTTTTTTTTTTTGGTGAAGAATTCTTTTGTAGAAATATTCTTTTGAAGAAGAATTCTTTTGTAGAAGATTTCTTTTGTAGAAAATTTCTTTTGTAGAAGATTTCTTTAATTCTTCTTATTTTTTTTTTGAATTTTTTGTTGTTGTCATCTCTTGTGGCAAAGCCCCTAGAGGCTAGGGGCGAAGCCGCTAGTGTTTATATAATTCTCTACAAATATACAAATAATATCTGGACATAACAGGACGAATGATAATTTTCATTCATCTAAAAACGTTTCAACTTTTAGTTAATTCGCTTGTGGAAGAGGAGTGAAGGGGGTCAAGGACGTCTAAGCTTAATGGGTATAAAAATACTAGGTTTCAATCAGGGATATAAAGGAATAAGTCAATGGCCGACAAATTGATTTATATCCCAAATTATTATCCGCAGAAATACCCCTTCTGTATATTATATTTCTGGATGAAACTTTTGGACACTAAACTTAATAAACCAAACTATCCAAATTCGATGAAGACCCCCAAAGGGAAGGGGGGTTGAAATATTGGGTTTCATAGTTTAGATGCAAGAAAAAAACTTCCTTTTTCACCCCCTACTGGTTTTACACATAACCCTATGAAATCTCTGTACACGTCACTTCTATCCTATGATACATTGTAGCTAAGCAACAAATAACCAATATATAATGTGTTTGAATAAGGATAAAAACCTAAATGTAGGAAAAAGGCGGAAAACAGACATTTAATACCAAAAAAAAAAAAATATTAACAAATTTGATATTTCATTAAAACCTTTCTATTAAATACAATTTAAGGCTTTTTGATTTAGATTCGTCTTAAAGGTTTTATGTCTATCTAAGGTCATGCTATAGGAGAATTTGACTGTTACCGAGTAAATTATATTTACTTTGCTCCTATTCATGATAGAAAAATGAATCTTATTTAGAAAAAAATCCTCACCTGTGAACATCTACTGTTCAACTCAATAGGTCCGTCGGTATGTCTGTAAACTTTGCTACTTATTGATGTTAAATTTATTATTCATATCATTTTTCTCTTTCTTTGAAAATGAATAAGTTTTATATATTTATGTGTGCATTTACAAAATTGAAAATCCATTTTCAAAATCGTTCTCTAAATCCGGTGTTTACATGTTTTTGCAAAGAAATGTTGCTTTGGTGATTTTCTCCTCAAACTGCTTAGCGAGCAAACACTACCTCCATATTTTAGAATAAAATGAAAATATGTGGTGGGCAGTTTTTAATGTGTTTTTTTACCCTAGGTTATATTAGGTATTGGATTGTCCCACGTGGATAGGAAATCCTAGGTATAGGCCCTGCAGGTTTAGGGTTTAGGCTTAAAGAATAAAACCCGCCACCATGACCACCCTATTTCAATTAGTTAGGTAAATGGAAGGCTGAAAAGTACGGATGTTTGTCACTATTAACGTCGATGATTTATGTCAACTTCTCTATTTTTCATTTTTGCCATAACGTGCATTATTACTTAATCATAGCACTAAGATTGATAACCTTGTGTTGATTGCCCAACAACAGATTAAACCTTAACATAAATATATTTGGTGTCCATTGCTGTTTTCAAAACTTTTCATTATTATATGAATATTTCCAAATCTCTCTGTTAAACTAAACATATGCATCAACGTCAATCCCAATATATATTCTATTTCCATGGTCATTATAATAAGGTTTAGTCACAGTACTGTAGAAGATTTTTAGAAGAATAAAACTGGTTTGCCTCTAACTTTTATGCAATTCAATCTATTAATTTTCCAGTATGGCTTCGAAACTGATTAATATCTGCTGGATTAGAACCGGTTTTCAATCATGTATACCTCAGTATTTTAACGAATATTTAAATAAAAATCATAAAATAATATCAGTTTTGTTAGCAAGACCCTTCGGCCCCTAAGGGCAAAAAATGGTTATAATCTTAAAATTTTTCATTTTAATATCCGCAGATTATATATGTTTTCAATTCTCCAATACTGAGAAAAATGAATTTGTTGCTGACTCTGAATGATGAATAATCAAAAAAATAATCCTTTTCTACTAAAAGGTTGTCTCAACCGTTTCAACCAATTTTTATTTTTAGCAAGAGCCTTCTTTTCCTGGAAATTATTGGGAGGAAGGAGGGAAAAAACAGCTTAAGAGATATTTTTAAGATATAACGTTATGGGAAGGGGGATTTTTAAAAGATATAATTTTTCTTTAAGGGTTTATCTAAACATTTCTTTTAAGTTAATTTCTTTAAGTTCCTTATTTATGGCATGAGAATTGATTTTACTGTCATTTATACAGTAAAAAATCAGTTTGTCATAAATACATCCATTGCACTGGCAAAAACACATCCACTGTAAATTTGTTGGATGTGTAAATGGCAGTCCTCCTAGAAAAATAAAAAGGAACATAATATGGCTTAATATATAAAGCAGTAAGGTATATTTTGTCTGATGCTTATGATTTCGATAACTGCTAAAGCGATTGAGTTATTTATCTTAGTGAAGCACCACATATATATCTGGTTTTGGGTTCTTTTTTTCGATTTAAGTCTATGGATAGTTTTAGGCTTTTTAGTATTCATTTTTTTTCGAATACAAAACCATTAGATGCTGATATTGAAGCAGTTAGTATTGTTATAAGGTTAGAAAAAAGGGTTGTAAACTTATAACAATGAAGGTACAAAAAAAGCGAGAAAAAATAAAGTTTGGGTATGACTGCGAAAATACTTTTTTCCTCGCTAAGAGATTTTCCTAATCTGAAACATATTATATGATGATTCAGAAAATACATTTTATTTATATTTCATTTTTATTACATTAAAATATGCATAATAATCCTACTAGTTCCTTTTTTTCTATTTATTCACTAATATTGGATAATTTGTTCTTTTAAACGTTGTTTAAGGGGATATGTAGCTCTTATTTTAGGTATAGTCCCTTTCGTGGCAACGCACCTTATTTTTCACAGTAGCTTTTTTCCTCTTTCTAGCCCCTACGGGGCAATTACCTATCCCTATATAGCCTAACCTAACCTAAAATAACCTTTAAAAAGCCATTTTAATACGACGAATCGCCCCTTAAGGTGCGTTGCCACGAAAGGGACTATTCCCCTTATTTCATTATTTTTATCAATGAAGCATAATTAACCTACGGAGATTTTTTAGATATTGTGAAGATAAATAAAATATATGTTTAATAGCTTTTCTCGTATTCATTCGAATCCGGTGGATAGGAACCGGTTCTCATCCATACGAAAAAACTATGTCTAGCATCGTATTATATCCAGCTTTCTACGAATATAAAAATGTACAATCATAAGATTAAAACCAGTTTTTTTTGCCCGTGCCTACGGCACATAGGGGCTTAAAAACTGGTTTTAATCTTATAATTGTACATTCTATATCAGCGGAAAGCCGTTTATAATACGATGCGAGAAATAACTATTCCAATATGGCTTCAACACCGATTAATAACCAATTCTCAGCTGTACTAAAATCATGTATAGCATAGTATTACCGACGATTTTCTACGAATTTAAGACCAGTTTTATAAGCCCAGGCCTTTAGCACATCATGACAAAAAAACTGATTTCAATTTTATAATTTTTCTTTTTAATATCTGCGGAAAGTTGTCTATACTACAATATCTATAATACAAAGTAGAACGATGTCTGTCCGTCTGTCTGTCCGTCTGTCCGTCTGTCCGTCTGAAGCTTAAGATCTCGATAACCGCTGAACCGAATGGGCTCTACTCTTCAGGGAATATACCTACTGGTCCTGTGGTGGTTTTAAGATATTTTCTTGGGGGGTGGGACACCCCCAACCCCCCCCCCCCCAAAAAAAAAAAATCCCCCCCCATTTTTTTTTTTTTTTTTTTTTTTTCAGGAGATTTCCTTGGTCCTTTTACGAATTTCACCTTAATTTTTTTTTGATAACCTCTTGGGGCAAAGCCCCTAGAGACTAGGGGCGAAGCCGCTAGTATAATACAAAGTAGAACGATGTCTGTCCGTCTGTCTGTCCGTCTGAAGCTTAAGATCTCAGTAACCACTGGACCGATTGGGCTCTACTCTTCAGGTAATATACCTACTGGTCCTGTGATGGTTTTAAGCTATTTTCTTGGGGGGTGGGACACCCCTAACCCCCCCCCCCCCCAAAATCAAAAATACCCCCCCCCCCCCGAAAAAAATGTTAAATCTAAAATACGAAAAATTAGGTTGATCAAAACTCTTTGGGCATAGCCCCTAGAGGCTAGGGGCGAATCCGCTAGTATGATAATAAACTATTAAAGTTTAGTCATGTGATTTAAATAGCAGTCAAGAATTTTATGTTTTTTACTAACTGGACTTACAGATAGACAGACAAACGGACGGACAATTATAAAGTAGCTTTGGTACTAAAAAAAAGGAGAATTGCATGTTGTTGTAAGACTAATTAATATCCAATTATTTGATAATAGGGAAAAGATACATTTTTTCTTGATCATATTTTTACATAGACTGTGATTAAGTCAAGTATGATTAAGGCAATAGATAAAAATTGTGATTTATAATATATTTATGTATTTTTTGTTCATATAAACATAATTGTTTTTTTTATTGATTTTAAACCTTTCATGATAATTCCTGTAAAAATAAGGCACTATAGAGAGGCATAGTAACCTTCAAATCATCATTCAATTTGAACTTCGAAGTTACTTTCACTCAAAATGCCTATGGAGCACAGAAACTCCCTCCCTTACTTTTTTAGTAAAATAAAAATCAGTGGGTTTTCTTTTTTTTTCTTTACAAAAGATACAGACAGAATAACTTATTTAATGCCTCAAAGTTGTCACCCCAGTTTTATTTGTCGCAATATACCTTACTCTTTAGCATACAGATTAAAAAGAATTTGTACTTCAAATGAAAATTTTCTGTTAAGATTAAATGAACTCAAAATAAATTTATTAAGCCGTGGTTACAATGCCAAAATTATTGTAAATGCCTTTGACAAACTCAAAAATATTCCACGCAGTAAAACTTTAGAAAAAGTAATTCATCCAAAACAAAATAATAGAGTAATGTTTTCTTTAACTTATGACCCAAGAATTATAAATGTAAATGATAGTATAAAAAAGCACTATGTTATTGCAAATAAGGATCCCAGTTTTAAAATATCTTTTCCGAAAATGCCTATGGTTGGGTACAAAAGAGCACGCAATTTAGGCGATCACTTGATCCGTGCTAAATTGTATCCCATCCATAGGTATGAAATGAGAAATAGAAATGGTTTCTTTAAATGTAGTAAACGAGATATTGGTTGTGATTTGTGTAACCATAGTCAAAACATAACAGAACATGTTGCTAGTCATTCAAAAAAGAAATATCCTATAAAATCTAAAATTAAATGCTCTGATAGTTATATTATTTATTCAATTCAATGTAAAAAATGTGATATGCAATATGTAGGCCAAACTACGACACCTGTGTGTAGACGCTTTAACAGCCACTCATGGGATATCATAAATAAAAAGAATGAGAAACCTGTACCAAAGCATTTTAACAGTAGAAACCACTCTCATTCAGATATGATTTTTACACCTTTTGAAAAATTAAATAAAAAAGATAAAACTTTATTAGATGTTCGTGAAAAATATTGGATTTTGGAAAAAAATACTGTAATCTTTGGATTAAACAGAAATTATTAATTGCCAGTTGCAACCTAAAAAATTTTTTTCTTGTACCTCCTTTTTTTGTCTTTATTATATATAACATTTTTGTAATAGTTATTTAACCCTTTAAACAGATGATTTTCAACAACCACCCAAATTTTGACCATTTTGACCGCCTGTATTGTTATCAAACTAATTTCCCCCCAAAAAACTCATTCTATTCTTGACAATGCACGAAGATACTGCTAAATTTTATGTGAAAAAATGTATATAAATAACCATGTAAGTTGTTTTATTTTATAGAATTTTTTTATTACATATTTTAAATTTACATAGTCCTGTTGTTACTACGCTTTTTGTTGATATAATTGTCCTTGTTTCTTTAAATTTTGACCATTTTGCTAAAATGATTTGTTATGTTATTGTGTATATAACCATTTCTTATACTTTTTTGTGAAAAAATTTAATATTTTTTTAGACCCTGATGATGTTTATGCCAATAAACGAAAAATTTCGGTGCCTGATGTGTTGATTTTTATCCTTGTTGGGGAATAGAATAGTTGGTGCGCGTCCTTTTTATGAATATACTTTTTTTTTCTTTACAGCTTAACACTGTAGTGCCGTAACCTTCGGGGTTACCCTAAACTAGGGTTGGGCCGGATATCCGGCCATTTTCAATATCTGGCAATATATATAATCTTTTATATTTTACTACAAAAATCCCTACTTTTTAAATTTTAAATGGCTGTAATTTTCTTATTTTTGAAGCTAAATTTTTTTTTCTTCAGAAAGTGTTTATTTATTTGAAACTTTTATAGGCAGTCAGTGGCTTAACTGCAGCCGATTTTTATAAAGAAAATTATTTCTGCTATTTCAATATCTGGTTATCCGGCCGGATATCCGGTATCCGGCCAAAAAATAACCCGGCCCAACCCTACCCTAAACCCAATATAATATAATCTAAAGTAAAACATAATAACACCTAGTAAACCCCTCCATGCTTACTTTTAATTTATTTTCAAATTAGGTGGTTGGGGGAAGTCTGTGCTCTTTGAGGCACCTTAAGGAAAAATCCATTTATAAAAAACAAAACTCAATTTATTGTCTGTTTTGATATACCTTAGGATTTCTAGATATTTGTTGAGATGCTACGCTTATATAAAACTGCAATACAACTTATCATTCACATATATGTACAATATACAGAGTTATAACAATACATTCTCTAATTAGATTATTTTTACGGGATATGATTGAAAGATTTTTGCATTGCAGATTTTCTACTGTAATTTGCTAAATGAATAGATAATACTTTGATTTTTTTTAACTTGTTAAATAGTTATCTATTAGAATATTTTATTAAAAGAAAATAAGAACTTGGAGTAGAAACAATCCCATCTTATTTTTGGTAATTTTCACATTTTATTTTTATCCATTCGTCTCAGATTTTTGTATTCAATCATATGTGATTAAAAATCAACAAAATTTTATTATTTTACAAAACTCAAGGGTTTAGTAAATATTTTTATTGTATATCTCTAAGTTTTTTATAGGTCATGTTTTTCTATTATTTTTCAGATTAAAAATGTGAAATAAAGAACGTGATTTTTGCAAAATATGCTGATTTAAAGTTATCTTAAAGAAATTGTGTCAATATGGTTAAAAAAGCAAAAAAAATTCTTATTTGCGCATACTTTATGGCTGTAGCTGCCAAGTGAAAAGCAGCTTTAATGGCAGGTGCTGCGGCGGCGGCAGCTCAGCTCAGGAAAGAAAGAGAAAAATCTAGGAAAACTACCGAGGCAGCTGCGGCTGAAGCTGCAGGTAAAGGTGAAAATATTTTGGTTTAATACAAATGCGCCTTTAAAAATTACGTCAAACTGGCCTACCATTGTTCAGTTGATATGCATACTGGCCTGCCATTGGCAATTAATTCTGTGTATTTGCCTATCATTGTTTATTTGTAATGTATGACGTCATTTTTTACTATAAAGATATCCTGTTTATTTCACTATTAATGTCAAGTAATTGACTTAGCAGGAAAAAGTATTACTTATAAGCGTTAGTTGGAGGGGACATTGGAAGATATGTAAACATATATTTTCTTGTCGAATGCCTAATGAGTTGTATAAAAATCTTGATTGGTTTGTACAATATAGCAGTAAAAGAAGGGGTAATTCTGTTTATTATTATTAGTGTTGACATCAATTTAGCATCTATTGTCTTATCCCTCAAGATCCCTGAGTACTCCACTCAAACACGATACCTTTCTGGTAAAACGTTTTTATATGACTAATAGCATGGAATTGGACATAGGTAGTATATATTTTAACTATTTTTACCTAATCATAGAAAAACAAGGATGACAACATCCATAAGTAGCGAAGCACAAAAAATCGTTGATGGGAATACGTACAAGTAGATTTAAAAGGTTTTTACTAAAATCAAGAATAGATTTATTGGATAAAATAAACATGAAACCTTGTTTTATTTTGTATGATGACAATGGTCAAAGTAAATTATGTTAAAGATGTTCATAACAATGAGAAAAATCATTTTGATACTGATATCCCAAAAAAGTTTGAAAATTGGATAAAAATAAACAAAGATATGGGGAAATATGTAAAACATATAAAATAGCCAAAAACCTGATAAAAGGCAGTCTGGCCGCCACGGTTGTTTTCTTAAAACGACAAAAAATTAATTTTTAAATCCTTAACTTAGAAAATCAGACCATATACACTGAAGATATGGAAAAAAGTGTTAAATATATAAAAATAGCCTAAAACCTGCCAAAAAGGCAGTCTGGCCATCATGATTATTTTCTCTAAAAGACGGGAAATTTAATTTTGATATAAAAAAAAATTTGAAAATCGGACTATAAACACTGAAGATATGGAGAAAAATGCTAAGAATATAAAAAAACAGCCTAAAACCTGCTAAAAGGCAGTCTGGTCGTCATGGTTGTTTTCTTTAAAAGACGGGAATTAAATTTTGATATGTATAACTGAAAAAATGTTGAAAATCGGACCATAAACACTGAAGATATAGAGGAAAATGTGAAAAATATAAAAATAGCCTAAAACCTGCTAAAATGGCAGTCTGGCCTTCATGGTTGTTTCTTTAAACGACGGGAAATTTAATTTTGATGTCTCTAACTGAAAAAATTTTGAAAATCGGACCATAAACACTGAAGATATGGAGAAAAATGTGAAAAATATAAAAATAGCCTAAAACCTGCTAAAAATCGGTCTGACCGCCAATGATGTTTTATAGTCAATTGTGCTCCTTAATGATGGGAATGTTGTCAAAAAATTTCAGAATTCTATCTTTTATAGGAGCTGAGTAAATCCCATTTCCCCCATAGCGTTACGGACTGACGGACTGACGGACTGACTGACGGACTGACGGACGGACGGACAAAGTGAATTACAGAGTAGCTTCGCTACTAATAATTAGTTAAACAAACAATTTTTACAAAAGTTATATTTAATCCAACTTTGCATTACTAAAACTATAAATATGTAGCCATTCATAATGTTATCATTCATTTTTTAGTTTGGCTATAAAATAAATTTCAAGATTTGATAAAGTCTCGCCAGCCGTGCTTGTATACAAGTATGTTATCTAATTAAAATTTCCTCAATTGCTAAGCAAGATAGTCGGATACACATTTTGTTTACATTCCCATTTGCCTAGTTAAGTCAGAACTCCCTATTCAATTCAATTCAATTTAATATTAATATTAATATATTCAAAAAATAAATTGAAAATAGGGGGGGGGGGGAGAGGATAGATTTTTATTTGTTTTCATTTGTTTGTTTATTACTTTAGGTCAGATTTGAATAGGTTATTTCGCTTACTTGGTAGCCCATTATTAAAAATTCATTTCAAAAGTAAGAGGGGCTTCAGTGCTTGATAGGTAATTTTATGGAAAAAAAGCAAATATTATTATTTTTTAGGTGGTTCATTGACACGGGGAGGACAGAATGCATCTCTAACCAAAGCAGACCAGGCTAATCAAAGGTAATTATATTAAATATATAAAATCTATATTTTTCCTTGCATTGTATAGGAGTTTTCGTAGTAAAGATACAAGTGTACGTTTCTTCTTTTGTCCTTTTGTCTGTCTGTCCCCTTTTTACCTACTATAGGATATAGCCATGCTTGTTAAAATAGTTTTGTTTAACAGTTAGGGAGTTGAATCCATTTTTATAGAAGCAGAAATATAATCTATGATTACGGTTTTGACCCTCTAAAAGCGTAATTTACCATTCCACGTTCCCCTCTCTTGGTGATGATATCATCAACGCTGATACGATTTTTAAAATTTACCATTCAACTTGCATTAGAGGCGAAACTGGAATGGTACATTTACGTTTACATATCAGCGTATTCATAAACATTAATTTCCTTATTTAAATCGGCATAATAGAAAAGGTATATTCTAGTCATTATTTTTATTTTACATAAAAAAAATTTAATTATAAATAGTATTTTATACATTCCTACGATTAACATAATTTAAAAAGGCAAAATTGAAATGATAGATTACAAAAATCCCTATCATCACCAAGAGAGGGGAAAGTGGAATGGTAGGTTACGTTTTTTAGAGGGTCAAACCCGTAATCATAGATTATATTTCTGCTTCTATAAAAATCGATTCAACTCCCTAATTGTTTAAACAAATGATTATTTTAAATTATATCACAAAAGTAGCAATCATCAAATATAGAAATAATATACTCGATCAGACCGAGGGACAAATTTAATTACATACGGGACGCTCAATCATACCGTTTGTAACAGACAGACGATCGGACTTTTCAAATTATAGAGCTGCTTTTCTACTAAAAATTATTTTATTTAGGTTTGATTGGAGAAAGGTTGCGGCTCAAAAACCAGTAAATCAACAGACTGAGGTAAAACATTTTAAGTGGAAAAAATTAAATAAACACAAAATTATGTTTAATCATTGATTTACCACCAAAAAGTCAATTATTGTGTTTATAAATACATTAAAAAATGCATGAAAAAATAGTGGGAAAAGTAATCATTGATAATTTAAAAATCGATCAAAAATTCGACAATTATTTTTAATGGAAAAACTAAAAGTATATGATATTTTATGAAGGTCTTTAAATAAATGTTTAAATAGTTATCAACATATATTTATAATCTATGTACACAATGGCTTTAAATTTTAATCTTAATATCTATTGTTGAAAGGAAGGAATAGTTAATCTAAGAAAAATTATTTTATAAAGACAGTTTTCTTTAGATAATATATACTCCCTGATAACTTTAAATGTTTTTATTCTAAAAATACTCAAAATAAAAACTTTAGAATACAGGTCCTGAAACAACGATTTCAATTCATTTGAAGCAATTACAATAATATTATTGAAATAGTTATGTTAGTTTAGTATAATAATTTATGGCTAAAAAAGTGTTATTTCAAAACATACCTAAAGTATAAACACAAGGAGGGAGGGAAAATTCTACAATAGGTTTTGTTATGTGTATGCTTAATTTCATGGTACTTTTTCAAATCTTTATTAGGAAGTACAAACTATTCAGTGTCTTATATTTTCAACTGATAATTATACAAAAATTTGGTTTTATCCCAAAGAAATCTTAAAGATAGATAGATTTAAAAGGGCATTTGGAATCTTTCTCAATCGTTAAAAAAGAACAATTAATGTTTTTATATAGCCACTCGCTAAAACCATAAGGATTAACAGGCTTAGGAAACAGATAGATTTATATGCATCTTTATTTAGCTGTTCTAAAAGTCAATGGTAAACATAAGAATAACAGCACGTTTTGATGTTTGATAGTCTATAACCTCTACTGTTATACAATAATTTTGATATCTGAAAGAACAGCTTATTGTTTGCCTAAATGCATAAGATGGCTTTTAGAACTTCATCAAATGGTGAGCAGAAAATGGTCACAGTTAGATTTAGTACTGTACAGTTTTTTTAATGTCCGAAATTATGAGAATCTACCCACAAAAATATAAAGGGGATTACTCCTTATATGAGCTGACAATGTTAAACAAATGATGTGTATGTCTAGAGGGACAAAGTCCAAAATGACTCAAAGATTAGCCATATGACGTCATAAAATGAGGGAGACGAGAGGAGAAACCCCTAAAATAAAGAGATGGATAATCCCTCATTTGTATGACGTCATATGGCTGATTTTGAGTCATTTTGGGGTTTGTCTCTAGAGGGGGTTAAAATCGGGAAGGCCGACCTTGTCAAAGTTAAAGTTTGTTAAACAGATAAATATAAAAAGTTATGCTAAACTAACATATCTATATTGTTAACTTAAATTATTCTATAAAATTTCTTATCATGCCTTTTTTAAGCAATAATGGCTAATAGAGTAAATTTTCTTGAAAGATCAAAGTCTAAAGCAGGGTTAGGTAGCCGCTGGTAATCTTTCACTATATATAGTACAGAAAATGTTAAATTTATTGGCAGCTGGCTTGCTGCGGCTGGCTAACCCTGCTGTTTTAAAAGAATTTACCTTCTGTTTTAATCTTTCTTTGACACTCTTGAATCAGGAAGGGATGGGACATTGGACTGAAAATTACACTAGTACCCAAACTTTTGTAGCCAATTATCTCAATTATTGGATCAACAACCATGGGTACTTTTCATTGAATTTTGACTGGTTAATTCAAATCTATTGCTGTCCAAACAAGAATTTTAATATTCTGAAAGGGTTATCTTATTTTTAATCATTGGATATTTTTATCTATTTACCGTCCATTGTCTTATCCCTTAAGATCCCTGACTCTTACTACTGCACGACCTAATGAAAATGTGTGTGTGTTTTGTTTGTTCAGAATTATGCGGATGGCGGCCCAGACAGCGGTCATTCTACGGGACAAGCGGAAACGGTGCGCGCATTACCTTTCACACCACGGCAGTGTCCGCCTTAATGTCTATAAGTATCTCCCATCAAAAATAAAAAATAAAACGGGCACCCATAGTTTTACAAACACGTGTTTTAATATGTTGGCTTGAAAACTGGGGGACTTTCATTTAATCTTGATGGGGCCGGGTGGTACAAAATAACAGTGTCCAAACTTTTCTACCAGTAATATATAGGTTGGGGTAATCTGGTTTATCATATTTGTGGATACACAACAATTTATTTTTCATATAGACATTAAGGGGGAACTTATTATTTTCTTCTTTTATTGATAAAAAATCTAACTATTTCATATTCAATTTCTTAAAAGACATTTGTTGAAATGCATGGGTTTTAAACAATAATGTATTTGTGTATAACAATATATTAAATTTAAAGATATATAAGGCTTTTTTATATCTTAAATTTATAGCTTTGTTAAAAACTTTTTTAAAAAGCATATTTGTCTAAAATGTTTAAAAACACAATTGTCTATGTAAAGCTTTAAAATAGCCAAAAAACTTACCATAAAAATAATAAAAATTGCACTTAGTGAGAAAACGCGAAAAGAATCACTAGCCGTCGAGGAGGATTTAGAAAGCGGCCACGCCAGCGGTCAATCGCGGCCACCCAGCGGCCATTCTAGGCCGGCTAGCGGCCGGTCACGGCTAGGGAGCGAAGCTACTCGTACCTCTGCAAAAACTTCTTTTAAACCGGTTAGTTTAGATTAAGGATGTTGATTGGAGTATTGTTGTTGGTATATTTGGTAGGAGGGAGTCAATTTTTAAAAGTTAGTCTACCGATATTTATTATATTATAAGGTAGTTTACTTTAGAAATATTTTACTTGCACTTCTATTCATTTGAACGTTGTAACTAACGAACATATAATGAAATTATAGAGTAGCTACAAAACACAAAAAAGCGAAGTTTTTCTATAATAAGGGTCGGTCAGTCCGTCCACAACGGTTAGCTATTTTCGTTAATTTAGGCAGGTTAGAATTGTCTTATTGATTTCAAATTTTGCATAGTGATTCATGTAGTAGTTAGGTAGGATTTAGAAAGCATTGCAACTCTATAATCGTTACCAGAATGTTCGTACGTCCATTTTAAACATGTTGATTTTCAACTTTTTTAACAGAAAATTTTTATTTTATATTTTTGATTGGACTGTATTTTGGAATACTTTTTCCTAGAACAACATAGTACAATATTATAAGCGGAGCACATCTATAATCAATTTCTAAAAATGTAAGTATGTCCATAAACAATATCCTGTATTTAAGCAGTTTTTCAACAATTTTACTTAAAATTTTGTTACGACTTTTATACATTTATATTCTAATTATTCAGTTCTAACACTCTACAGTGTTAATGTTTGTTTGTCCTACCGTTTCAGAGATTCGCTTTTATGGATGTTGTCATCCTTGTTACTATAGATATTGGTAGACGAACTTTTGTTATAATTTTTATTCTCAAACATCTTTTTTTTGCTTGCCTATTTTTCCTAAATATTACCCTTATATATAACTCTTGCATTTTCTATCGTAACTTTAATGTTGTATCTTTTTATATTTTTTAGGTATATAATTTATTATCAAAGTGTAGTTACTAATTTTTGAAACTCTAATTAAAGATTTATTGAAAAACAAAATACGTCATAAATGTATCGACCTTAACAACAAGTATGATTATATCCATTAGTTTTGTCTGCGGACATATAAATGAAAAATTTTCCAGTATATAACATCGTATTACAGATAATTTTCAACGAACATTGAGATAAAAATCATAGGATTGATACTAGTGTTGTTAAGCCGGGCCTTCGGCCTTAAATTTTTTAATTTCTATATCCGTGTAGACCTTTCTATAATACGCTACGCTCCTCTAAAACCGAAAATACCTATTATTTACCGATATGAATAACAAATTATCTATATGAATATTTAATTTGGAATTCCATGGCCATATAATCCAAATTTAAAATTGAGGACTTATGGATAAGATATTATATATAAGTACCTTTTTTATATAAAAGTAACATAATATCAAACTGTGTGTGTTTGTAGCAAAGGATCTCGCTAACAGCTTAACCAATATGTTTCTCCTTTATATTGAAGATTTTTAATCGGGAAAGGTTTTAAACGATATTTGGAGAAGAAACAACAACCCTCCGTAGAGAAATCAACACTAGAATAGTTATTTCTCGCATCGTATTATAAACAGCTTTCCGCGGATATAGAATGTACAATTATAAGATTAAAACCAGATTTTTTAGCCTTGAGGTGCCGAAGGAACGGGCTAAAAAAACTGGTTTAAATCTTATGATGGTACATTTTTATATTCGTAGAAAGCTGGATATAATACGATGCTAGAGATAGTTTTTTCGTATGGATGAGAACCGGTTCCTATCCACCGGATTCGAATTAATACGAGAAAAAAATATTACCCCTTAATTTTCAAGCAAAACAAAACTCTTGATAAATGAATGTCTAAATAATTAAATTGCGTATAAAAACCCAAATTTTGTCGGGGTTCGATAGTCGCTCTAGTTAATAAGCCACTATTAAAAGCGTAGCTGCATTATAATCATTACCTTTAAAAAGGCCGTGCATCCTTTTTATGCCTGTTGGTATTTAGGCACGAAACATTGGTTGAAATATTTTGTAATATTATTTAATTGTTTTTAAAATGGGGACTCATTGGACAATTAGACACTATATGTTACTAAATTTCACAAGTTATATATTTCATTACGCATATCTAGTAAGTATATTTTTCATTTATATCCAAAGCATATATCAGACAAGCGAAGGCAGCTACCAAACCCTGAAAAGATAATTGTATTGGTTGTGCATTTATAAAAGTGTTGCATATACTTCTTTCCTACATATTTCTCTCCCCAAAAATTATTGTTATGCAAAAATGATACATTGTTTTTTTTTGCATGTGTGGGGAAATTATGCAATTTTAGTTTGGTTAGGTTATAAAATGTTTTAAAGAGGTGATGGGTTCGATTCCAGAGCCCATTTTTCTAATTAGAGTGTGGCTTATGCCAACCGACAACTAAATGAAGTAGGCAATGATAGTTTTAGTTTATAGTATTTTTCAAAACATACTCAAAATCGTAAACGATGGGTGATTTCGTAGAGAAATGTTACTGTTTTCAATATTTTCAAAATACTAAAATAACCCTAATAATATACAAATTCCCCGATATTTTCAAACGACCGGAAATTGAGACTTCACACCTCTGCTAACATTTTCATACGGAGAGAAGGGGTCAACTTATGCTAGATTTGGGATGTATTTGTAAAATACTACATATGTTCACATATCTTTACGGTCAAACATTGTCCAGAAAATCATAAAAATTCCGGAAAATATTAACATACGAATAAGTTTTACGACCTCACTAGAATTTTATGACTTGAATAATATAGGTTTGGTGAATAGTTTTTTTTTATAGCATCACGCAATCTCGTAGCCAGATTATCAAGATAGTTAATCTTAGTTCTTATTGCTAATTTCGCTTGTTTTTTTATTTCCATTTTGGCAGCATTTCATGCTTAATAAACCAACCAATCACAATTAAAGAAAAAAAGTCTCCAAAGTTGTTATTGCTAATTTATCTTTTGACTTTTCTTACATATTTTTTTGTGAATTAATGTTTTATTAAACCTTAATCTAATTATCTATCCATTAGTTTGTCCATATATCTATCTATTAGTTTGTCCGTATATCTATCTATTAGTTTGTCCGTATATCTATCTATTAGTTTGTCCGTATATCTATCTATTAGATTGTCTGTATATCTATCTATTAGATTGTCTGTATATCTATCTATTAGTTTGTCCGTATATCTATCTATTAGTTTGTCCGTATATCTATCTTTTAGTTTGTCTGTATATCTATCTATTAGTTTGTCCGTATATCTATCTATTAGATTGTCTGTATATCTATCTATTAGTTTGTCCGTATATCTATCTTTTAGTTTGTCTGTATATCTATCTATTAGTTTGTCCGTATATCTATCTTGTAGTTCGTCTGTATATCTATCTATTAGATTGTCCGTATATCTATCTATTAGTTTGTCCGTATATCTATCTTTTAGTTTGTCCGTATATCTATCTATTAGTTTGTCTGTATATCTATCTATTAGTTTGTCCGTATATCTATCTTGTAGTTCGTCTGTATATCTATCTATTAGTTTGTCCGTATGTATTATTTTTTAAAAATGTTATGTAACCCCCCCCCCCCCCCCCCAATCATATTTCTTAAAATATCTTATACGTGAGTCACACACAAAGTAGAGAAACAGGTGCACATATATTGTTAATGAATTCTGGCGTGGGGGGGGGGGGGGTTACAATGATGCATCAGATTCAGAAGTAGCTAATATACCAACCAAAGGTTTTTTTATAATATCTATATGTGATACTTAATTTTTCAAAATATTGCTTGACTTTGATGTATCAATGATCAGAAATAGCTATTTATTTATCTAATATACCAAACAAAATTTTTTTTTATAATAATTAATATAATATCTATATCAGTTACTTAAGTTCTCAAATTTAAAATATAGCTTGAATTTTCTAAAGAATAATTCTTACAACATTTCTGTACGAACACCTTGGCTGACCGTAATATCATGTTACCAGTTACTTACCACCACCCCCCCCCCCATATTCCGTGGGTAATCCCCATAAATCATACATTTAAATAAATACAGGAGAAGACTTTATAATAATAATACTCGAGTCCCCTCCCTCCTCTTTACTACTTACTAGTAATATAAATAAAGACATCTTCTTAGCTTTAACTTTACCAATTCCGAGCCTAACCAAGGAGAGCGCAAAATCTGTCGGACGACACGAAACAAACAGACCAATGAGAGTTCGAGTTGGGTGGGTTAGCGGAGATTGTTAAATAACAAATTAGCTGTAATAAATAATAGGTTTATTTCATATTGTTCAAACAAAATTGAAAAAACAAATACAATACATTATTATGATCCTGTTACTTTCAATTGTATTAATAAGTTTATTTCATTTTATTATTCTTTCATACAAAAAATACAATATTTTGCTAAATGATTGATCTCAAAACAATCTTCATCATGGCTTAACTTAAAAAATCCGTGAGGTTTGATTTGGGAACCAGGTTATTGAATCCGAGGAACATAAGTTCCTTAATCAGATGGCCCTTTAGGTTATACCTCCTTTCGCTGAAAAGCAATTTAAGGTGGGAAAATATTCTTTCCACCCTCGAATTGCTTACAGGCAGAAGAATAAGGTTCGCTAAGAGCTCCCTGATTTGTGCTGGGTACTGGTCTTCTTCAAGCATGTTGGCAACTGTTCCATGGATTAGCTCCAGTGTCGCTGATCTGGAACCTCTCTTCTGTGCTCCTTTATCGTTTGTCCATTTTTTATAATAGTCTGTCAGTTTTACGGCATTTTGAACGCGCCATTTTCTGAGTCCTTGATACAGTTCCGATCTCATGACTGCAAGTTCATCAGTTTTCCTCTTTGCTCTTTCCTGTTGTTGTTTTTGTTCATAGGCCAGCTTTCTTTGTTTGAACACAGCTACGAACAGAGGTGATCCAATAACATTATCATCACTGCTTGTAGTCTCAGTCTCCTCCTGGACCTGTTGTTCTCCTGAATCATCCTCGTCCTCCTCGTCGATGCTGGTATCATCTGCTGGTGGCTCTCCTTCATTCTGTTCTTCATCCTCGCCAGAGTCAGACAATTTAGACAACTGGATCCTTAGTAATCTTTCTCCGATGATTGCTGCACACTGGTAGCCACGTTCAAGGATCCATTCTGCATATTCTTTATCAACCAGCTGACTGGGAAGTAGGCCTTCCTGTAAATATAAAGAAATTAATATTTGATATAAATTACATTTAGGAAAAAAAGTAAATTTCTCATACTTCAACATTTTAAGAAAGCCTAAAACTTTATCTCAATTTCCATCTCTCTATTATGACGAGTTTTTGTTGCAATTTTATTATTATTATACCTGCACCATTTCCAGGTTTTTGTTGCAATTTTATTATTATTATATAATTATACCTGCACCATTTCCAGGTAGGTCTTGCTGAAGGGGTGCAGAAACAACAGAGTTGTCCACCCTTCACTATTCAGCATTTTCTCTACCCTCTTCTTCAGATTGGCATACACTGTGGCAGCAAACCTATACATAAAAAAATAAAAAATAAAATACAAATAAATAAAATAAAATATGTTTTTAGATGGTTTTGTTTGTATATTGCTAATCCCCTCCCCTCTAACTACTACTTTGCTTCAATAAAATTTTATTTTTGATAATGATATCTTTATTAGTATGGCGCATTTTTTCAACTAAAATGCATCTTATTTATTATTAGCAAATAGTAAAACCATAAACACAAACCTGTTGTCACACTTCTGCAGGTTATCCAGATGTTCAAAGACCGTCTCCAAATTACTGAACATGCTGGGGATTGTTGCCTCCAGTCCTTGGGCGCTCTTGGTGATTAGTATGTCCACCCTCTCCAGGACAATTCTGATGTCTGCAAGCAAACCATTCTGAATGGCGGATGGCCATTTTACATCTTTGACTGAAACAAAAAAAATACTTTAAATATTATGTCATCACATAATAAAATAATTTTAACTTTTATTTATAATTTTGTGTCACCATCTTTGACTTAAACATAAAAAATACTTGAAATATTATGTCACCACATCAAAGAATAATTTTTATAATTTTGTGTCACCAAATAAACAAAACTTTAAATATTATTATAACAGATAACTTACTTCCTTGTGCTATCAGAGATTGTTTTACTTCTTGTAACAAGTCCTTATTGTTCAACAACTCGAAGTATCTCACGACCACATTCACTCTGCTGCTCCACCTGGTATCCACTGGTTTTATCAGTCTGAAAAAAAAGATAATTAAAATTAAATGATAAATCTAACTACGTTCAAAAGTTGAACACCCCCCCCCCCCCCAATCAGAAAATTCAAAATAAATACTAATAATTAACACTAATAAATAAACAACACTTACATTCTTTGCTTGTATTTTCTATACAGCTTTCTAATTCTCTTGTTGTTTCTCAGCCTGGACACTAGTTTGTTAAGTATATCCATTGCTGCTTTGTAATCCCTGTTCTCCTAGATACATACAAAAACAAATGAAAACAAATATTCCAAAACCCTTACTATTAAATTTATGAAAATAAATATTTCAACAAAACCCTTACTATTAATTTAAATTAAGCAAGCAAAGTACAAAGTACAACTACAAACTCCCAATAATTATTATATTACCTCACACTTTTCGCAGGAATCACCAAGGGCCAGTTCAGTCTGGTGATTTAGACAGGGAAGCTCTACCATAAACCCGTTCAAACGGGCACTTTCTTCTTGTAACTTTTTCGCTGCCTCGATTGCTGACAAAAAAAAACACATGTTAGTAAAAATTGAAATAAAAATGTTGTTTCTGATTAATATATTAATAATTTGTTGTTTAAATTTCAATGAGATGAGGTGTTATTTGTATCATTCTTACCAGCAGCTCTTTCTTGGGCAGCTAGAAAAGTTACGTCATACCAAGGCAATACAGGCTCTTTCTCAGCAGCAGGCTCTTTCTCAGCAGCAGCACTCAAAGTTCCTTCCCCTGCTCCATCATTATCTTCGACTCCTGACTCATTCCCTCCTGTCAGCTGGATGCCTTCAGAAATCAGGGTTTCTAGCTCTTGTCTGCTCAAGCCATGCTCCTTGTTGAGTAGCTCCATAAACTAGGATAAATAAAAATTTGGAAATTTGGAAATTAGTTTAAGATGCTGTGAGTATTGGTGCAAAAAATATGACGTAACAAAAAAAAATTAGCCAATGAGAGGCCGTTATTTAGAAATACTAGTTTTTAAATGTTTTTTAAAAATGATAAAGAAACTATTAAACTAACCTTTAAACAATTAGATGCACTGTCTGTGGTGCATGATAAGAGTTGTTTGTGCTTAAGTCCAAAAAACTCCATGACTCTATTGACAGCGGCAACAATGCTCTTGCCAGTGGAATCAGGCTCTGGCATCTAAAAACATTTATAAAATTTGATTTATGATTATTAATTTAAATATGAATTTTGAAATAATGAAATGATAATAATAGTTTGTAACTTTGTACCTCTTCACAGGTCAATAACACCTCTCTAGGTTCGTTGTTGTTCTTGTCAAGAAAAGTAGCTGAAACTGAAAATAAAAGATAAGTGTAAGTTCGTGTTGTTTGTGTTATATTATATTATATAATATTATATTAATATTAAAAAATCAAATGAATGAATTTATGATGAAATACCTGCAAGAAAATCTACGAATACTGACCCAAAATCTATCGTCAGGTGTACACCTATAACAAAATAAACAAATTATAAAGTTTTATTTTATATATATAAATTCAAATATCAATGGTAACTAACTCCCCTCCCCCCCATTCTTGACACATAAATTCCTGATTAAGCTTTTACCTGTATCTTTCATCTCAGATTTCAAGATCCCAACAAAATTGTTGTAACAGTTTGACACCCAAGCCTTTAGCTGCTCATCAGTTGGTGCTAATTGACGTGTCCCTTGTTCTAGCAGCTTTACTGTAATAAAATAAAAAAATCAAATTACTAACTTTTTAACTATATTAAATATTTGTTACTTCAACAATTTAAAAGTCTTAATAAGTCTTTTTATATTACTTACCTTTCTTTGCAATGACGTGATCCCAAAAGAATAGGAACGGATCCTTCATTTGTTTTAAGGATATCCGACCTTTTGACAGCTTATACACGTAAGAGTGGATGCAATCGAGCGCAGTAACACCCTCTATTACGATGGTATGTTCTTTTATCTCATTTCCTGAAAAAACGATAGCTTTTTTTACAATCGTTAAAGTCTTTTTAATTTGCATTTCAATTTATACAATTTCAATTCTATAAAGTATAAACGATACCTTGGCACCAACCGTTGAACTCTCTAATCTACTTAAAGATGTGTGTTTGTTTGTGTAACGAAAATGTTCTTGATATTTGATAACTGCTGAAGCCTGAACCGATATGGTTCTTCTATAGGGTATCTTCTCATAGGTCCTGGGCAAGTTTGTGACTATTTTGTATATAAAATTTGTAATAATATAATACTTACGTTTCTTTTGGTCAAAATATTTTCTATATTGTCTCTCGCTTGTGTAGGTCTTAACAGCATTGACGCAGGCCTTCGAGATGGTTGGGTGTTTCAGTCTCCAATGGTCCACGCAGCGCCTCACAAGATTGGTATCATCCTTAGTTTCTGCACTAAAGTCTTCTGTTCGCCAATTAGGACACCCTTAAAAATATATATAGATTAATGAATTAAAATTTGGAAAATATATAAAAATCAGTAATATCCTACTCCCCCCCCCCCCTCCTATGAACTATGGCAAAATATTGGTTTGTCTTGTGGGGGGTGGTGGTTATGAAATTTACAAAATTTATAATTAGAATTAATTATCAAATATTGTAATAAATAATACTTACATAGACATTTCAAATAAGGCTGTTTTCCCTCTACTTCCCGTTTGTAGTTACTGAAATAAATAAATAATGTATGTAAATAATGGTATGATACCGAACGAAAGTAATTTGATATTTCAGCAGACTGTGTAACTGTATTTTATTATTATAAAAAGAAATAATAATATTGACTTACTGTCTAATAAACTGGGTATGTATAATATTTTTTGCTGAGGTATCCATCTGCACCCGTTCGTTATTAAATCTCCAGCGGAAGTCTTGATTGGTTGTCTTTGGGATGTCTAAAATATATTAAAAGAAATAAAAATCTAGGAATAGCAAAACATTTATATTTAAATATATATTTAAATTTTGGGGAGGGGGATTTTTTATTTTTTTGGGGGGTGGGGGTACAGACACACAAACACACAGACAAACAGACATCCTGTTACATTAGTATAAGGATGTTAAGACAATAAATCAATTAACACCTACCTTTCATCTTGAATTCACCCTTGGCGGCTTTTTCCTTCTTTTCCTTAAACAGCATTGAATTATTTTTTCGTAGCTTCGGCCTCCCCCCCCTACCTTTAGGTTTGGTGGGGGTTTCCGTTTCTTCAACTTGTGCCTTAGATTTATTAGATTTAGGCTTAGCTGCCTCTGCCTGTATAGGTGTTGAAGTGTTGAAAAACTGAAATTCTTGTCCATTTTCTGTGGGGGTAACGGGCACAGACTGATTCTGAATCTGTGAAATCTCAGCAGGCAGATATTGATCTTCATATCCAAGTTCTTGTGCCAACTCTGCTACCCGTGGTTTCACTTTTTCGTACAGTTTTTTAGATGGGCCTGGAGTACTCTGTACTTCTTCATGTACGGCGGGTAAGCTGGGCTTCTTTGTTGACCTACCAGTACCAGCATTCATCTTGTTAGGCTTAGATTGCTTAGCTGCATGTACGGTGGGTATGCTGGGCTTCTTTGACCTACCAGTACCAGCATTCATCTTCTTATTCTTAGGTGGCTTAGCTGCCTCTGCTGGCACATTTAACTGGGGAATAACAGGGAGCACATATTCATCTTCTGATTCTGACCGCCTAAATAAATAAAAAAATAACATTATTGGCTTTTAAAAAATTTAAACTTAAAGACTAAAGTTTAAAAATTTTAAAAAATAGGGGCGTAGCCGCTAGTGTTATATATCTTATATATTTTTTATTTATATAACATGATATATGTTTGTATGTTATTTGTTTGTTTTCTTTTAAAATCTACAATAAGAGGCCTCTAGGGGCGTAGTCGCTAGTGTTATATCTCTTACCTATATCTTTTATTTATATAACATGAGTGTATAGGTTTAAAAAATATTATTTAAAAAATTAACACTTAGTTTTCTTAGTTTACTTTTAAAATCTACAATAAGAAATTCCCCCTCCTCTTATCTATTCTATACCTCTATCTCTTACCTATATCTTTTATTCGTTGGATACTGTTCTACTTGTTCTTCATGAAGATACTGTTGATGTTCTTCAATTGATCTCTTTACAACTTGGTCTTGATGAACAGTTTCCTCCTCAGGATCCTGCTCAATTTCTTCAACACCAGAAATATTTTGAGATTCCAAAGTCAAACTGAAATGAAATATTGTATGTAATAATAAAATGCGTCTATTTTATTTATTGGCTTTTAAAAAATTATAAATTTCAAAAAATAGTGTTATATATCTTACCTATATTTTTTATTTAAATCTAAAATCTACAATAAGAAATTCCCCCTCCTCTTATCCTCTTATTCTATACCTCTATCTCTTACCTATATCTTTTATTCGTTGGATACTGTTGAGGTAACTGTTCTACTTCTTCTTCATGATGATACTGTTCTGCAATTGATCTCCTTACAACTTGATGAACAGTTTCCTCCCCGGGTTCCTGCTCAATTTCATTTTCTTCTTGAGATTCCAAACTGAAATAAAATATTGTATGTAATAATAAAATGCGTCTATTTTTAAAATTAGAATCTATCATGAAGGAAAATACGTTTTAATTCGTTTATATTCGTAGAAAGAAATAAAGATTTAAGCATAAGAAAAATGCGTCTATTTTTAAAATTAGAACCTATCATGAAGGAAAATACGTTTCAAAACGAAAAAAAAATTTAAAATTAGAATCTATCATGAAGGAAAATACGTTTTAATTCGTTTATATTCGTAGAAAGAAATAACTATTATATAATAATACAGTGTGTGTTTTTTGAGAACTTTTTGAAACCAATTTTATTTTACCCAAACAAAGTCAACTACAGGAAATCCAATTTTTGTCTTTCAATATGATTATGGGTAGAAGATTTAAGCATAAGAAAAATGCGTCTATTTTTGAAATTAGAATCTATCATATAGGAAAATACGTTTCAAATCTAAAAAAAAATTTAAAATTAGAATCTATCATGAAGGAAAATACGTTTTAATTCGTTTATATTCGTTTTTATATTCGTAGAAAGATGAAAGAAATAATAAAGCCATTAATCGTAAAATTCTGGTAAAATTGCTTTCAAAAAAGTTCTCATAAAAAAACACACTGTATAAATAATATTTAATAATAGATTTGCTTATTAGCTTAGTAGATAGAAATAAATGAAATTGATTTATTGTACCTAAGTAATTTCCGGTCAACTCCAGAGGAATTTAATGTTCCAAAATTGGATCTTCTTGTAGTCATCACTCGATAATTTTAAACAAACTAAATGAAAATTTGTAACCACTTACACAAAGTTAAATTAATCATACCTGTGTGCAAAATGTTACGCTCCGTAAGATTAATGAAATCCCCCCATTTTTTAACACTTCAGCATCAAATTTCCAACCCCCCCCCCCCCCAAGAACACTAACCACTTGGTTACCAAATTTCCAGGACCTCCTCTTATTTGAATATATTTAATCTTTTTTCTCCACCCATCATAACGCAATTTTTTTACCGCCATTATGCCCATAAAATAATCACCGCCCCAAGAACCGCCCACAAATTATTTAAGCATCATGTTAAAAATTTATCCTAAGTAAAATTAATCTTACCTCCTCCCCAAGAACCGCCCACAAATTATGTAACCCTTTTATTCAAGCATCCTAAGTAAAATTAATCTTATTCTTACCCACTCCCCAAGTTAAAAATTAATCGTGACCCCCCCCCCCTCATATATATAAACATAATGAAAATGAAATTATAAGAATCCTTGTTACTCTATAATTAAGGTATGTCCATACGTCCCTCCGTTCGAGTCTTTTTACGGAAATACACTATATTGTTATATATAGAAAAAGATTGTTATAAATGTTTTATCACGTATTTTACAATTTTTTTTGTCCATTTTCACCGCTCATTATGAATATGGGCGGAGTGGTAATGCGCGCTCCCCCCCCCCAAAAAAAAAGGGGGAAAAACATAAATATTAGGAGGGGATAGGACAGTGGACAATAATAATAATCTATATTCTATCTTTATATATTTAGAGGTGTAATTTGTAAAAATCTCAAAATTTTTAACATTTTCTCCATGTAACCCCCTAAAATTGGGGTTGGTGTTGTATGTAATAAATATTAGGAGGTAATAGGATATCTGTTTAGCTCCCCCCCCCCCCAAAAAAAAAAAAGGGGGAAAAACATAAATATTAGGAGGGGATAGGACAGTTGACAATAATAATAATCAAAATGACATTTTTCTCCATGTTCTAATCGACTGACAGAAAAAAAACAACAAATCCAATTTGTTCCTACAAAAAAGTATGAAATGAAATTTTTGTGAGATGAATTTTTAGGGTACTTATTGGGTCTTATTGTATTATTTGAAAAATATACAAAGGCAAAGTGATAATATACGCCAAATAATAAAGAAAATTTCCAAGTGAAAACAATATGGAAATATTATGATAATACATAGTATTTGTTTCCTCATCCGCTATTAAATATTAACTAACATAAAATAACTTATCAAATTATACTGTAAAAAAGTATTGGGTGCTAGGTTTAAGTCCTTATGATTTGCAGGTTCAACAAACCGAAAAAAAAAACACACCGCTTGACCCTACATAATATAATCAATCTTTCTCTATGCTGAACTGATAAGAAATAAACAATTTTAAGTTTAGGCAAATTTAGGATTATGTAATTGTAAATTCAATTGTTTAAGTTTTAACGTTTTTCTATTAGCTTAATGCTTCAAAAGACAACCATACATTGTTCCAAATGGTCTATTTATTATTCATAATTTTAGAGCTTCGCTACTTATGTATGTTTTATTAGGTAGACATGTAAGAATTCTCCTAATTTCCCCTTTGAGGAGGGGGGGAGGATTTGATGCTTAATCTGCAGAATTTATTAATTTATTTAAGAGAAACAACGTAATTTCATGTCCCACGGTCCATGGATAAAAAAACAAATATATAATATCGTAACCAACCTGGTAATGGTATGGTAATAATTGGGATGGGGGGGGGGGAGAAACAAGATTAAATTTGGATTTAATACGATGAAATTATAGTAAATAAATTAGCCGTTAGAGGGTAAATATTTCAAATTGTTCTTAAATTTATACTTTCATCATTCATTGGTAAGAAAAGTTAAAAATTATATTTCAAGTTTTAGAAACCTATTTTTAAGAAAAGTTACATTTGAGACGAATTGATTTCACAAAGTATTCGGTAATGTAGAAAACAAACAAAATTGCTTCAAAGTTACATATTGAAAGTTGGAATATATGAATTTTCAGTGATACTATATTCTCTTTATAACACTTTATGAAGGCTTTTTGGCCAATTATATTATAGATTGATGATAATATCTGATAATATCATTTCATATCTTTTAAGTTTTAAAAACATTCTTTCGCAAGGAAGGGAAATTGAAATTTTTTTAAAAAGGGTCAACTAAATAACATGACACGGATATGAAGCAAAATTGTAAGTGAATTAGTTGGAAGACTCTAATTGCAATAAAACCTACTCTTTAGTCTTTTTGAATAAAACAAATATACAAAGTTTTTACTTTTTAATTCGTTCGTTCTTTAAGACAGATAGCTATTTCTTTCATAGTTAAACGGCTCCTCGGGGCTAAAAAAACTGGTTTTAATAATCAAACGATTGTACATTTCTGTTCTGTCTATATATCATAGTTATCATTGAAAACCAAAGAATAAAATAATAGGATGTCTGTTAATCTCCACGGATAAAAAACAAATGAAAAAAATTATATTTGATTTGCAATAAAAACTACTCTTTTTCTGTTCTGTCTACTCTATATATGTCATAGTTATCATTATGAACCAAAAAATAAAATAATAGGATGTCTGTTAATCTCTCTCTACCAAGGATCTCAAATTGAAATCTGAATCTATTTATATTCATTTCTTTTTTTCATGGCTTGGGGGAGGGGGGAGGCGAGGGGTTATTAATTTATTTAAGAGAAACAACGAAATTTCATGTCCCACGGTCCACGGATAAAAAAATATATTTGATTTGCAATAAAAACTACTCTTTCTATGTAAAACAAATATACAAAGTTTTTACTTTTTAATTCGTTCGTTCTTTAAGACAGATAGCTATTTCTTTCATAGTTAAACGGCTCCTCGGGGCTAAAAAATCTGGTTTTAATAATTAAGTTAAAATTAAAACTATAGAAACTATTTTTTGAAGCGAAGCTATTTCTGATTTATTTACATAAAAACTGATTTATTTAAATAAAGCGGAAAGCTGTCTATAATACGATGCGATAAATCTCTATTTTTGAAGCGAAGCTATTTCATAATTAAGTTTTTTTAAAAATCTTTTCTCTTTTTTACCAGAATCATTTTTAAACTTTTAAATTAAATCTAAAAGCTATCCACCAATATAAAAAGTGTATATAATAAGCAGCCGGTTAGTTTAGGCCGTAAATCCAATAATGCGATATAATTATCCGAAGTTCCTAATCCAAACACAAGTATTAACTGATTTTTTTTTGACATGCAACTCTATAATTAAATTAATCGTTACCAGAATCGTTTTGAAAGTGTTAGTGTCTAATAAAATTAAATCTAAAGACTATCCACCAAAAATGAATATAAAAAGCTATTTTGAGTTTCTATCACATTTATTTTTTACAATATCACGCAAAAGTTATTTTTATAATATTTACAATTTAATTTCAATATAGTTATTTAAGTTTCTATTTACAATACAATTACAAATAGTTATATATATAGTTAATGTTAATTAAGTTATTAATAATTACAATATAGTTACTTAATATAGTTACAGTATATACATATTAATTAAATTGCTGTACAATATAAATGGTATTATTTTGCTGCTGAGGCATGGGGATATGCTGTCCATTTATTACAATAAAATAATTGTTGTTGTTGATCGTTATATTATTTTCAACAACATTCCCCACACCTCGCGGTCCTGGAGGTCCTGGAGGGCCTGGAGGGCCTGGAGGTCCGCCCGCTGGTCCTTGTGGTCCTTGTGGTCCAGGTTGGCCTTCTGGTCCTGGTGCTCCGGGTTGCCCCCTTGCCCCACGAAGGCCTCTTTGACCCCTAGGTCCCATTGGACCAACTGGACCTCCAGGGGGTCCTTGCGGACCAACATCACCCCTCGGTCCCCGTGGTCCTGGAACTGCTGCCGCTGGCGGTGGAGGAACTGGTCCCGCTGGCGGTGGAGGAACTGGTCCCGCTGGAGGATCTGGAACTGCTGCCGCTGGAGGAACTGGAACTGCTGGCTGACCACCATGATGTACTATGTGGTCGCCCAGGATATGCAGGTTCCCCGCTATATTTGCGGCAGCGTTTGCTCTTGCTTGACGATTAGCCGCCGCAAGAGCTTGCCTCCTGGTTACAGGCATGTTGATGAATATAAATATGTTGATGAATATAAATATGAATATAAATTTATAAAATGAAGAATAAGATGCTGACTAAATGAATTTGATGCTGACTGGAATAAAGATTAGAATAAACTAAACTTTACTTGACCGGAACTGGGATATTTATATAAATCTCCGCCCCCTTTTCAGGTTAGTTGAGTTACGTTGTGTGAGTTGGTTTCTAAGTTACGAGAGTTACGATGGTTTTAACGTGGTTTTAAGATTTGAATTTTTATGATATAAAATATAAATTTATTAAGTATAACTATATATATAATCGTTTTACGTTAATACGTTAATACAGTTAATTTTGTAAGTATAACTATTACTATATACGGTTTTTTTTACTTCAGTTGAAAGAAATCGTTTTTACTTTCCGGTCATACACTTAAAGCCGGGATTAAATAAGTCTTTACTATATTTGATAACTCTTACTCTTAGTAGAAATTATAATTCAAATTGTACATACATCCTATATCCGTAAAATTGTGTTTAATACTATTTTAATATAATCTTGAAAAAATAATATTTGAAATAGAAATCATTTAAATTTATGAGAAAGAAAAATCTGTAAGAAATATAAATGCAGGTGTTAACTTAAAACCTTATAAAAAGAGGGGAGAATTTCATTAGATTGGTTTAGCCTGGTGGTAATGGTTAGTTAGAAGGAGGGGTGGGGGAGGGAGATAAACAACAAGATTTAATTTCTCACGGAAATACATTTTGATTTTTGTCTGTCTATCTTTTATGTTGCTTCAGAAAATAGATATTTATCGCATCGTATTATAGACATATTATAGACATTTTCGTTTTTATTTATGTAAATAAATCAGAAATAGCTTCGCTTCAAAAGTTAGTTTCTATAGTTTTACTTTTAACATATTATAGACATTTTCGTTTTTATTTATGTAAATAAATCAGAAATAGCTTCGCTTCAAAAAATAGGTTCTATAGTACTTTTACTTTTAACATATTATAGACATTTTCCGTGGATTTTAATTTTTAAAATATATCTTTAGTTTTTTTTTCACAAAGCCGTAATTTGTCGATATAAGTCGATTTAATTTTTTTTATTAAAAAAAATAGATATCATTCTAGAAATCTACATACAAAGAAATAAAAACTTGACTTAAGTACTCGTTTTTATGGTAAATAAAAATATCGTCTGTACTTTCCTAGGAGTTTTATGAAGGCTTTTTGACCAATTATACAAAGATATGATGATAGTAACCAAATTTAGATAATCACTTTAATAATTTTAGTTCTTTCTTTTTGTCTGTCTATCTTTTATTAAATACAAATCGTAAAATTCGGAATAACTATATACGGTTTTTTTGGACTTCAGTTGAAAGAAATCGTTTTTAATTTCCGGTCATACGCTTATAATACGATGTGATAATTTGATAAATATCTATTTTTTGAATTAAATTTATCGCCTGGACAGACATACTTACAAAGCTATGTTCATATATATTTAAGATTTTAGATTAGTTTGTTTCCCTTCAGTATTTTATTTTTTTTGGAGCGAAGCTATTTCATAATTAAGTTTTTTTAAATTTTTATAGACATTTTTCCGTGCATTTTAAATTTGTTTCAATTTTCCCATAATTACTAAAATAAAAGAATAATGTCAGTTGTCTATAATATGATAGGATAAATATCTATTCCAATATGGCTTCTAAATTACATATACGGCACAATGCGATAAATATCTATTTCAAACCGTTGGGTCAGTAATTATATAGAAATAAAAACTTGACTTAAAAGTACTCGTTTTTATGGTAAATAAAATTAACATATCTTCGCTTAATCGCTGTACAATATTTTTTTTTTTTGGGGGGGGGGGGGGGGGCGGGGAGGAAAAATTTATGTCACCTGATTAAGGAAGGGAAACTGGAAGGGTCAACTTAACTGAACTCACATGAGAAATATGAGATCTTCATACAGAACAATAATTTTCTATAATTAGGGTCAGTTTGTCCGTCGACTATTTGTCGACTATTCTGAACTATTTAAGTGTTATTATCCGTTTGTTATACAGTTTCAGAAATCGTTTTAATCTTACAGAACAATAGCTTTTTTATAATTAGGGCTGGTCAATCCGTAAGAAAGCGGATAGCTTTTTTCATTTCTGGTAATGTAGGCATTTGCTTCCTGTATCCGTTTGTCATAAAGTTTCAGTACTAGTTTTTATGGATGTTTTAATCCTTGTTAATATTCCCCAATATACAAGGTATATTGATAAAAGGGTCAACTTAGTCACGTGAACAAGGACAATATACATTTTAACCCCCCCCCCCCCCTTTCATATTCATATTTGACTTGCAACTTTGGATGGAAATATAAATACCCTTTAGGATTTAACTTTCACTTGACCTATACTCCCCCCCCCCCTCGTTTAGCAAAAGTTGACCGATGACATATCATATCATATATTAGGGGAGGGATCTTTTACAACGAGACTTAAATAAATATAAGAAGAGTAAGTATTTAGAAAAAAATAACCTATATAATAGTAATACTAATAGGATACTAGTTCAGATATTTCTTAATCTTAAGCTACTGACCAAAAAAACAAAAATAACAACACGGCACAAATTTTAAATGTTGAATGTGCGTGTGTGCGTCTGTTTTGATCTAGCTGACCTTTACAGGGTAGCTTCTTATAGTTTAATTCGTATATTTATCTTTCTTTTTTGCTTTTAAAAATTTATGTATTTATTAATGTTAAGCTTCAGACAAAAGCCAACAAAAAAAAACTTTTGCTAGAAATATGCGAAGGTTCCGTGATCATATGAACAGGCTATTTTATTTGAGAAATCCACTATTTTTTAAAAAACTCAAATTGCCCAATAAAATCAAACGGTCTAGCTAAGTTTTTGAAAGGGATAATTAGTGATTTACAACGATATCCTGGCCGTATGAAAATGTATAGCTATTTCAATATTTATCAAATACCTATTTAACCCCTTTCTTTCACACGTTTAACCCCCCGTATGAAAATGAGGGAATTTAGCAATATTTGGCACCAATTTTAATATTTTGAAGCCGTAAATTAGTTTTTGAAACTAACGATATGCCTGGAAGTAGGAGACAATGAACTGTAAATTTTACTGGTGTCAAAAGTTTTTAAAATATTGGGTACTTTTCTTAACTTTTGATTGGTTGTATCAAATTAGCACAAATTTCAAGTAGTAAGGTTTGCTTTGTGTGAAGCTTGAGATTTAAATAAATAATGAATTGATTTAGTTCTCCTTTTCAGGAAAGCTTCATATAGGTCCCAGAATGGATCTAAGTTACTTTATTAGGCTTAGGAAGGTTTTAAGCTAGTTTCTGACCATTTCTTACCAACTTCCATACAGAGTACCTAGATGCTAGGGGCGGAACAGCTATTATATGATATTATATTAAATACATATATTCTTTTACCTTAATAATGATAAGTAAGCAAAAATAAACAAACAACTCTCAACTCTGGTTTACTTACCTAACCTTGCCATGTTTGCACTCTATATTTACTTTTCTCTCTGTCCACAAAAAAAATATTTTTTTCTTAAAACAAATTTGACTTTGAAAGAATCTTTAAAGATTATTATAAAGAATTAAACTATAAAAAGATATTTTTATGTTCTTTTTTTCTCTCTCTCTATCTCTCTCTGTCTTTACCTATTTTTCTATCTTTCTATCCACCTATCTATTTATCTATCAATTAATCTATTTACTTTTTTTTCATTTCAAAATTTAATTCATTTTTACATAACCGTCTCTTTCCACCTTAGTTATCTAATTGCATCTTCCATTTCTAGATATATTTCTATATTGAACCTATCTATCTATTCCTGCTTTATTTATATTTAATAACACTATTGTGTTAATAGAGCGTATAAAAGTATTGGCAAAGAATTCTATCTATTATTCTGATCCATGAATATTTTCACTTAACATATTAGGCGCTTTCCTCATTTTTTCTTCTACCATTATTACATTAGAATTTATTTCTTTGCTTACATCAGTTAGAAGTGTGCCTGATCAAACTAAGAATCATCTCTTTATCTTTCCCACCATAACTTATTTCCTTGTATTATGAGGGGAGATCATGCAGGAATTTTACATTTAAATAATTTTTTTAACTTTTTTCTAGTTTGTTTTCTCAAAAAGACCAAGAAACAGGCGTTGGACAATGGCCGTGAAATAAAATATTCAAATTTTTGGTGCAAAAAATCTCCCCTTGATTAATTTTCTCGATATTGTCGAAGGAAGAGTTATGAAGCTTTGTATAGTGCCTATAAAGAATACTAGCCTTCCATTGGTCAATTAAAATGTATTCTGGCTTACCATTGGTAATTTAATCTGTGTATTGGCCTATCATTGGTCATTTGTATTGTATTTGTATTTGCAATTCCCTTCTTACTGTTGTCTTTGTATCTATCTATATAGGCGACATTTTCATGTATGTATTCTTGTCATTCTTGTTTATTTATTATTGATGGCCAATTGTTTTCCTCATTTCTTTGAAGATACATATATATACTTGTCAGATATATCGAGAGTTTTTTACTCTATAATTTACAATGTCAGTCCGTTAGTTAGTCTGTTCAAATATGGGGAAATGTGATTTTCTTATCTGCTATAGATTATAAAATTAATGGCTGATAAAAAAAATTTTACACCAACCAATCAATATTTAATTCATGTATCCAATTTTTAAATTTTTTAGGCATAAACCAGTGTGTTCATAAAACTTTGGGTACCAGTTAAGTGTCCAATCCCTCCAGTTTAATGACAATATTGTATGACTACAGCAAGCGTGTTGACTTCATTTGTAAGCACTGCCCTGTCAAAATATTTGGCATTTTTAAAGGTTTATGTGTCGACCATATGGTATTAATAAAAAGGGGTCTTGGCTCACATAATATGACATTGGTAATACATACTTATTGTCACAGAAACTGACAAACGCATATGCCTAAGTTATAGAGTAGATGTGCTAATTAAAAGGGGTAAACTAATAGAAACATTGGTAATTTGTTGCACTCAATAAGTTTTTATTAAAAACTACTTTTCTAACAAACTTCTTGATATAGCAAAAAAAGATTAGTTTATATAACTGTTTAGTAAAATTTCTTTGATAAACTCAGTTTCCTTTCATTTACCAGGAATCTAAAGGGATAAGACAATCGACAATAAACTGATGTAAATCATCAACGATGATAAACAAAATTATCCCTTCCGTAGTTTACAAGGTTTAGTCACTGCTAGTTTAATCCAACCAATCAAAATTATAAGTACTCAAAGTTGTAAAACTTAAAGTATTTGCAATAAATGTCTAATGTTCCCGCCCTTCAGGATTTTCCACTCTATTTCAGAATATTAGATCAAACAGTTTTCAGTTTTGCCATTTCTTTTCATTTTGTTAATAAAATGTAAAAGGATATTGCAAAAAATCTTCTTTCCATCAAAAAACATTATTAATTTATTTACAAAGGGAGGAGTAGGTTGCGCTAAAAATCCGTAGATGTTGGGAGTTTTAAGTTAAAAAAGTAGTAGAACAATATCAATTTAAATTAACTTTTTTTTTAATTGTCCATAGTTCTTTTCAATAAGAAATAAACCTATTTAGTGAATATTACCGTTCCACTATTATTTTTAAGCCTTAAAACTCACACCCTTACGGATTTTTAGCGCAACCTTCTCCCCCCTTTATTACTTAAAGTTCTAATCTATATTGCGTAAACACCTTCAATTCAGCTGCAACCAACAACTAAAATGATTTTTTAACAGTTTTTCGTGATTTTTTGGGGGGCAACGCTTCGTAGTAATGGCGATCTTTAATTATGCCAGAGAAGAAGAGGGCATTAGACTTTAAATTATGCTGGTACGTAAAGTTTTTACATATATGCTATCTTGTTAAGTTGCTAAAAATTGTAGGGCACTTTTGTGAAATTTGAATTGGTTCAAAATTTTCAATTAATAATTATAATCTACATAAGGAGTAGTAATTTGGGGGATGTAAATATTTGGGAATAAACCCTTTCGTAACAACGCCCCATAGGGGGCGATTCGTCATATTTTTAAAATGGCTATTTATAGGTTATTTTTAGGTTAGGTTGGGTTAGGTGATGCCCCACAGGGTTAGGTAATTGGCCCCGCAGGGTTAGAGCCCCCCGCAGGAGCTAGAAATAAGAGAAAAGCTATTGTGAAAAATACGAAGAATCGTCTCATAAGTTGCGATGTTACCAAAGGGACTATACCTAAATATTTTATTTTGAAAATTGATTTATCCCTTAATATCCCTGATATATACATTCTTTCTGTGAAAAAATGTCTTTACACAATAATAAGATAATCGTATTAGTGCAGCATCTCATTATTACCTAATTTCCAGGAAGGTAGAGAGGGGACAATGGGCTGTTTATTATACTAGTCCCCAAAGTTTTATAATAACGTTTTCTTATTCGTTGGCAGAACAACTTTGGGACTATATGAAATTTTGATTGGTTGGTTCATTAAGCTAAGTGTCCAAACTTTTCAACCAATAATCATAATTTACAGAAAGAAATTTTTGCATCATGATTGGGGATATACATCAATTTATTGGCCATTGTCTTATCCCTTTAGATCCACGCCTTTTCCAGTGATGTAAAGTTAGATAAAATAATTGATAAATATTAAATTCATGTCATTTGTTTCATATAAATATATTTTCTTAATGCATAAGCCTTGCGGTGAGCTGTAACCAACCTAATAACTAGCCTATATTGTAAAAAAAATATTGGAAATATGACTTTAATGGGATTTTTTATGAAATTTAATTACAGGCAATAGCTTTGTATGATACTAATATTATAAATTACCAATATATCTTCATTTGCCTATTCCTGTATCACTCTCTAATCTAAATATAATTCCCCTTTACTAGAAATAAATGAATGTAATGTTATTTACAACTACAGGGTGCCAAATGGAAAAAAACAAGGATGACAACATCCTTTGCGAAGCAAACAAAATGGATGGACATACTGACAAAGTAAGTTATGGAGAAAATGTTTAAAAAGAATGAGAAAGATTATATTCTTTATAAAGATAAAGTATCTTTGTCTTTTAAAGAATGACAAACAAAAAGACGTACAAAGTAAATTGTATACTGGATGCTCATTGTAACAGTATGCAAAATTACAGCTGACTATCTTAAATATAAGCTGGGAAAATTACATTTTTCCAATAGAATTACGGACGGAAGGGCGGACGGTTAGACGAAATGAATTATAAAGTAGCTTAAATACGGTATTCATTAATATAAAGATGTATATAAACAAACAATGAAATAGCCAAACTTCCAATAACCTGATAGTTTGAATTCTTCAACTTGTTGATTTAACTATTATATTGTATTAAAATGAATGTTAAGTGCACAAATTCTTGATTCTAAAATTGCAAATTTAAGGTTAAGTATGGTGAGATTCAACTTTTTGTGCATTCCATGAGTAGTCAAATTTCAGTGATTCAATTGAAATGATTTTTATTGAATCTATTTCACTAAATACAATTATTTTCAAACCTTAAAAGAAACATGACATTTTTTGTTGATAGAGATGGGATTATATTATGTTTATTACACTAGTGCCCAAAGTTTTATGATAACATTTTTTTATTCGTTGGAGACTTTAAATGAATTTTTAATTGTTTGGTTTGTAAATTTAAGTATCCAAACGTTTTAACCGATTAGTGTAATTTACAGAAAGGGATAATTTTGTAAATCATAATTGTTGATGTTCATCAATTTATTGGCTATTGTATTATCCTTTTAGATCCCTAAAATTATTTACTTCATCACAGTTTTTTTTGTGTTTAAAATATAAACAGAAGAAATGCAACTTTGTGTAAGATAAAGCATCTTGGTCCTTAATTCGTGGAGTAAAGTGTGCAGTCATTTATCTTTAGGTAACTTTGAAACATAAATTATGTACAAAGTGCATTTTAGCTAGGGCATTCACACAATTTTGGTTTTGGGGCATCCATCAAAGACTATCATTCTGAACAATTTAATGAATTTTGATTGTTTGGTGAAGGGTAGCCTAAAATGCCAAAAAAAAAGTTATTTATCACATCATATTAAAGATATCTTTACTCGGATATTAAAATGAAAATTATAAAATTAAATCAAGTTTTGTTGGTCCCAAGGGGTGATTGATTTTAATTTTATAATTTGAATTTTAATATTTGTGGAAAATTATCTGTAATATATGATGCCATACACGATTTTTCAGTATGGCTGAGAATCGGTTATAATTTAGTGGATATTATTTGGCTTCGAAACCATAATGGATATATTATTACTTTCCAGGGGAAATGGTAAGGGAGGGGTCAATGGAATTTACTTTAGCTACTTGTCTTCCCATGTGTATGATCAGATTAGATTAAATTAGATTCTAACAGGATTTATTTTGTTTTATCTTGAACATAAAGAAAATTGGAAAACATTTAGTTTATCCACATTCACAATTAGCACATAGTGTGTATTTCCTAACCTAGAATCTCTCAATCATTCTACATATTACATATAATTCCCAGACAGGCCAAAGTGGATAAGTGATTCAGTTTTCTTCCAGCAAATCTCTTCCTTCCTAATATCTTACTTAACCAGACTTTACATTTTGTACTTTTTACTATACAAGATTCTCATTTTTTACTTGCCAAAGAAAATTAGAACAAACAATAACATCAAATATATGTAAATATTTAACTCTAATAGCATCCGAGAAAATATTGTCTTTCCTTTCATGAAGTTCAAAATTACAACTTAGATTATTTAAAAGAATATAAAATCATTTTCTCTTGTATAAAAAAATATAAATCTAGATTGTAAAAAGGACACACAGAAAACTGTCCCGAATTTGTATTAATTTTGAGGAACAAGACCCAGTAACGTCATATTTTTCTTTCCCGAAAAAGGGAAGGGGGAAAGAAAAAAAAGGGAAGGGGGGAAGAAAAAAGAGATGGGAAAAAAGGGGGTTTTCCCCATCTCTTTTGAAGAGATTTTCTTCCCCCTTCCCTTTTTCGGGAAAGAAAAATATGACGTCACTGGAGTCTTGTTCCTCAAAATTAATACAAATTCGGGACAGTTTTCTGTGTGTCGTAAAAAACGAAAGAGTTTTTACATATAATGTTGGAATTACTCCATCCATCTGCCATATCCTATTACCTGTTTATACAGCTTGAGAATGTTTGATGAATAGCCCTTTCATTCCATTTATATTTGTGTATGTATTTTTTCTATTTGCAGTTTATAAGAATAATAAATGTACAAGTATAGATGTATTGTCCAGACAACTATCTGACCCAAATTACTTTCCATTCTTTTGTAGGGAATTGGCTGTGTTTATATTTCCGATGCCATTATACAAAATTGGGACAGGTTTAATGCAATGTGGGCAGAGTTACATTTAGCTCATGTACCTTCTATTCTTTTACTTTAATATAAGAAACAAAATTTATTTTTTAAACTATTGAATTCTATATCCTTTACTTAATTAGAATATTTTCAAACCTTCTTACTATTCATTTTCTAAACATCCTCATTGATACCACTCTCAATTTCTTTTGTAGTATGAAATTTCAATTTATTTCAGTAAAAAGAATAGCTGATGTGAGAAGAATTTCAATATTGTCCTTTGATGGTGTTATTATTATATCAAATTCTTTCATACAAAGAGTTTGAAAATAATAAAAAGAAGGTTTGAATTAAAATATTTTTACAAAAAGTCCTTTAAACGGAATATCTTTCATTTGCTTAATCATTAAGCCTAATTATTTGCTAATTTCACATCCATTATTAAACTTCTTTTATACAATTTAAAAGGAGAAATAGAACTTTTTTTGTGTTTACACATTACACAAAGCTAACAGAGCAAATTGTTTACATTATGTTTTACCAAAATAGAAGAAAAAAAACAATTTCAAATATGAAAATGTTATAATGCACATATTAGCCTTGTTTATTAATTGATTGCAATTTGGCCATGATAACAATAATTTACACCTTTAAAATGAAATTTATATGTGAAGGAAAACTAATCAAAACTAAATTTTGAAATTTTGAGGTATAATTAGAGTTTGTAGTTAATACAAAAATAGTTTTCACAAAATGCAAGGCTAAACGTAGACATGAATTAAAGTTCCATTAAAAGTAAAAATTAATGAAAAATTTAATTGAACATATTTTTTAATGAAAAGAAATTAAATTCTAATTTAAAAGAATATGAATATCTTATATCAACTGACTGTGTCTGCTTGTCAGCACAGTTTCCTGAAGAAAAAGATGGCTGTTGATGAAATTTGATGTCGTGTGAAAAACTAATAAAAAGTTGTTTTATTTAGTAAAAATTATCTTAGCTCTGACCATCATGCATCTTATGATTCTATAAAAAAGGATAAATCTTTATTCTGAAAATGCCATTGTCATAGCTGCCGAATGAAAATAGCTTTGATATTTCTCTTAGATTCTATCTTTAACTTCATTTGTTTAGTGATATTAATAACTTAAAAGTGCATCACTTCTCATTGATAGTGCCTACTTGTTTTCTCACAACTACATGGAATGTGAAGCATTACCAGACATTTTAAAACTTTTGTGTGTGAACCCGGAAATTTATAAAATATGAAAACTTAAAGATGATTGTTGAGTAAAGAGCAAAGTAAAGTTCCATGCCAAATTAATTTTCACAAACTTGGATTGGGATGTCTGAAAGATTGATCTGGTGTATGTGGACATTGTTGTTTCAATTAAAGGAAGATGATAACTTCTATAAAAAAATTTTATTTCTGCTTATTTCTAAGATTGGCTAATTAACCCGTGAGACCTAGTGAGACCTTAAAGTAAGAGAGAAAAACACCCCACTATAGCCATACTGAAAAGTCACATATAGCATTTTTTACAGACAATTTCCTCAGATATTAAAATAAAAAACTATAAGATTAGAACCAGTTTTACTCTTATGATTTTTATTTTAACATTCATGGAAAATTGTCTGTAATACAAGGCTATACATAATTTTTCAGTATGGCTGGGATCTGGTTGTAATATAGTGGATATTAATCGGTTTCGAAGTAAAACTGTACATGTGTTTATTTTTATATTTTCTAGCAAAATGCAAATAACATTATTTGATGGGCACCCTGTATTTTTAAGAACAAATTGACATTGGCCTTGACATGGCGCAAGTCTTAGTAAATGTGTTTACTTCGGGCAAATATGAAAACAAAAGTAATTTTATGTTTTCATTCAATCCAGCAATTTTTTTTTAAAGAAGGTGTATCAACTATTTTTTTTATAGCTAGCCGGATCTTTTAGTAAGTAGTAGATGTAAAATTTTTCATAGAATTCAGATATGCAATCGGTTTTTTTTGTAGACCTCTTATTTTTTAAGTAATTTAAGTTTTAAAAAAAAAATTAAGTTGATTTTAAGGTACTAAAATGCAACAAAAAAAAGAAAGAAAATGGTCATTATGAACAAAAATAGTAAGATCTTTAATTTGACACCTTACTTTTTCAATTCTGTCAGGTAATTATTGAAAAAATCGATTTTTTTAAACCCACGAGAATAAAAACTTTGAACTTACTTTTATTATTTCACAGGTAAAAAAATATGGGTTCATATATACCTTTAGAATCAGAAAAATATTACGAATCCATTGTAAGCAAAATTGAAAAAAAAAGTTTACAATATAGTATATAAACTACAATAAAAGGAATTATATGAAAATATCATATTATATTGTACAGGCAACGTCTTAATTCTTGAATTGAGTATAAAAATGGGAAGGGGGTAAAGAAGGGGTAAAGAGGGAGTAAAAAAGGGAAGACAATAGTGTTGCCTGAACAAAAAATATAATTAGCCAATTGTTTATTTTTTTACTTTTTTTCAATTTTGCTTACAATGGATTCGTAATATTTTTCTGATTCTAAAGGTATATATGAACCCATGTTTTTTATGTCTGTTTGAGAAAATATTTAGGTCTAAAGTTTTTATTAAACCGAGGTTAAAAAAATAGATTTTTTCAATTATTACTCAACAGAATTTTAAAAGTAAGGTGTCAAATTAAAGATCTTACTATTTTTGTTCTTACTGGCCATTTTCTTCTTTTATTTTGTTGCGTTTTAGTACCTTAAAACCGACTTAATTATTTTTTTAAAAAACTTAAATTACTTAAAAAATAAGAGGTCTACAAAAAACCGATTGCATATCTGAATTCTATGAAAAATTTTACATCTACTACTTACTAAAAGAACCGGCTAGCTATAAAAAAAAAGTTGATACACCTTCTTTCGATAAATTAACAATCACTTTAATCTATAGCTATTTTAGTAGTGCGGACTTTAAAAACTTAAATATATATATCTATAAAGAATTTCACATACAGTAATTCATTTAAGGAATATTCAAAATTTTAATAACTTATTTGTCTCTAATTTTAGCCATTTAATTTTAAAGCTAAATTGTGTATACTTAATTTTACTGTATATTACTTTATTATTATTTTTTCAAAATAAGTTTTGTGTTATTACTGTGCTATAAAGGATATACAATGATTGAATATTCTTAAAACTATACTAAACATTTATAAAATTAATACATTTTTTGTGGACACAATTCTAGTCTAAAGAAAGATAAATATAGACATCTTAGTAGTGGTAGTCTGTATACTTTTAATTAACCTAATTATAAAAGATTTTCCTTGCTTATCTAACTAAGTAAACACAACACACAAACTTTATTGTTTTTCTTCAACTTCTCTGCATTTATAATTACAACATTTGAGAGAGGTTTCGTGAATATGAACCATTTTTATAATCTGAATCCCATAGTTATAGAAAAGATTTTTAGTATTTCAATTATGTTAGGCTTTTCCATTTTCCATTTCATAAGGGTGTTGATACCCACACACCCTTATGTCATACTCTTATGGTTGAAATCTAAAACTTAGCATTATCAAAACATACCTTGTATTTTAAGAAACATGAACCTTATTGATGACTTCTTTCAGCTTTTAGTTTAATTTAATTAGAAAAAGGAGGGGAGTAAATTTTTATTGGTACTTTTGGGGGTTGATTCAACCCCCCTGAAATAAAATTTTCTAAAATGTTTAGACTTATTTAATTAAGTGGTTAGAGAGATCCTAATGGACAATTCCAGCTACTTTAGTATATGTATTTATAGTATATACATAGAAAATATTTTCAATTACAATTCAATTCCTATTCTTTAACATTGGTGAATTTTCCATTTAAATTGTTGAATAGACCCCTAGTAAGTTCTCATCCCATGAAGAGAAATAGAAACTGAAAAAGTTTTGGCTGAGCAGAAAGATAGATCTAAACTTCAATCTCACAAAACAGTTAAAATGTTCAAAGCTATTTAGCTAAAAAAGTTTGTTATTATTAGTAATAGTTTGCAATGAGTTTAAAATTTACTCTAATTCAGTAGATTATAATTATTAGAGGAAAATTTTATATACTTTAACCCTGTCCAATAAAATCCTGACCCAACCTTAAAGTTTAAAACTCCAAATCTCAATTAATCTTTATAATAAACTATATGATAGTACTATGTACAATTATTAAAAGTTGAGCTGTCTCTACACAAATTATGCCTGTCTCTGAGGTCTTTCACAGTTAAATATCAAGTCAGATAATGTATTTCATGCTATTGAATGATCAAAATTTAAATAAAATGGCTTTTGTTGCTATTTAATTTTCGGCCAAACCTTAAATTTGTTTAATATTTTTTTTTACATTAAAATTAGCTACCTAATTGCTTTTCATTAGTAATCAACATTAAAGTAACATCTTCACTATTCCTGCATACAATACAATTAGCTGTTTAGTATAACCATCTAATATTCTATCTGTATAAGGAGATGTTTCAAAGTTGTAATCTGATTTCCATACATCTTATCTTACACACTCTGTAGAAAACTTTATTTCTCTACCTATATTTAGCTTTAGAAGCTATAGTAGCCCTGATTCTTTCAAGTTAGGTTATTATGCACATGGATATTGGTTTTGATTATTCTTAAACTAATCGCTAGATTGGTAAGCTTTGCGCAATAACGTCCAAGTTTTTTGACGGTTGTAAAATAAGGGTTTTCAAAGGTTTGAGAGAGATAATCTAATGTATTTTTTAGCATTGGAATGGCTGTAAAATGAGTGGTTTTAAAGTTTGAGGGGGGGGGGGGGCGGAACACCGATTTAATCCTCCAACCTTCCTGTATGGACTTCTATTTCACAATTTAATCATTTTCATGGAAGCCGTTCAATTTTAAGTTTACAACACCCTGGTGTTTTTAAGTATGGCAGGAGTTTCATTTTTAACCATTTCTTAAATTAGAAACGTTGGGTACTTTTAATTTATCATTTCAAGGGCTCGGAAATCGCGTATAAGCCTCATTTAAATCATCATATTGTAACTTTAAAATTCAGCTGGGTGATTAAACCTGTTCCTAAACAGACAATCCAACTTTTCGAATTTTTTTTTATTTGCACACATGCAGGTTTAATTTTGAGGATTAAGCGCTGCTGTCTAGCCCTATCTTTTTCTTTATTTTATCAGTTTTAACAGTTTATGCGGGTTTCTATAAGAATTGTGTCTATTATATTAATTACTCTTTTTAATTGTCAATTTTGTTTTCATATACCTTTTTTTTTCTTTTCTATTCACCCTCTCTATTGAACTTATCTTGTCTCTACATATATTTTTATTTCTTTCTCTGTTTTGTAAAATCAATTTTACAATAAAATGTCATGAACATTTGCTTATTTTTTAGATGATTGAGATTTATGATCAAAGAATAAGATTTAATCATGTCGTATAACCTTGTAGAATGTCATGTATAAAGTAATTTATTAAGATTAAAAAGTTCACAACCACCTGCTTCCAACTTTTAACTATTTTCTTTGTAAAATTCTTTCTAATATTTGACCGAAGTAAGACGACTTTTTAAACAAGGATTTTTTTATGAAAAAAAAAACTAATATTTTATCTACATTTTTATCATTTTTAGCAATAGGGGTTGTTATATGTACGTCTGTTTTTTAAGATACCGATAACCAATATATTATTACAGAACAAGTTTAAATAGAAAAGGTTTAAGGCTATTTCCTAAGTTTTTGTGTGGTTTTAGTTCTCATGACCTAAAAGAAGCTTCAATGTAAATGAGAATCATATTGGTTTAGCTGTTAGCGAATTGCTATGTATTAGACAGTCACACAGACAGATAGACATTCTGTTACTTTTATGTAAGGATTTATAATCTTTTCACATATTAATAAAAAATATAGATTTTCCTCTACAAGCTTTGATACAGCATCAAAAAAAGGGTCTGTTATTTAATTGTGTCATTTTTCCAAGATTATATTCTATGGAAAAACAGGTTTTTGATACAGTATTTGTTGAAAACTGCTAAATATTGTTTGTTTTACAAAACTCCGTTTCCACAAGCCATTGATTATTGATTTTTACAATGATAAGTGGGCTAAATTAATCAATACCTTTTTTCAATTAAAAAAAACTGCAATATACTGCAATAAGTTTAAATCAATTCTTATATCAAATTCATTGTTTTAAATTATAAGCTTATTAATTGCATACCAGTGATACTACTTGAATCAAAAGCTTTACTAGAGTCAAACTGTTGTATATGTGTATAATTCCCTGAATCTATAATAAAGAAGAAGAAAATAAAAATCTCCGAATTGCAGATGATATAAAGCAAAAAATCCGCCAACAATTTGAACAATCAATCAATCAATGGAACTGTGTTGAAGAATTAAATCGCAATGTTTGGAGCTACTGCCGTCAGACAAAAAAGGGAGAGAGAGAGGAGAGAAAAATTAGGCATGTATTTATCTTTTTTTAATTTTATTTTAAAAAACAGATAACTTTTAACGGCACGGAGAGAGGGGACACTGGGCTGTTTTTAGACTAGTCACCAAAGTTTTACAATAATAACATTTTCTTATTCGTTTCCTTAACAACTTAGGGGACTTTTATCAATTTTAATTAATTGGATTATTAAGTTAAGTGTCCAAAATTTTCAACCACTAATTGTAATCTTCAAAAGGGGTAATTGTGTATTATCATTGGGGATATATATCAATATATCGGCCATTGTCTTATGCATTTAGAACCATGGATCTAAGGACAGGCTAATGAAAGATAAATGTATAAGATAAAAATATATTTTATATAAACTTTTCATTTAAAGATTTGAGAGAAGATTTTTTTTAATTCTAAAATTTGTAGCACGGGGATCTGAGCCGCTAATCTACCCGTACATCCGTCCGTTTGGGCCGCGCTTCCAGCCCGAAGAGGAAATACCCTACCTGAAGTACCGCAAAGCTCTGGAGGAATGTGGGAAGGACCTGAGCGAGCCGTTGCTCGGCCAACACGCCGCCACTGCTGCCCAGGAGCGCCAGAACTCCGGGCCATTGCCTGCCCTACAGACGCGTACAATTGCAATTGAGGTATTGGAGATCACCCCCGTAGAAAATCTGCTGATATCCTGCTTTAGAGAGCCTCTAATAGAATATAGCATAGATACATATAGCAATGGGCAGAAATAATATACAGAAAAACAAATATTAAATTAATAGGTTGTTTAATCTATTAGTTGTTTTTTACTGTCCAAAAATATAAAGCCCATATTTAGTTGTCAAATGTCAAGAGTGTTTTGAGAAAAATCTGATTTTTTCATAGACTTTTAGAGTTTTTATATAGCTTTAGTAGAATTGAAGTTATAAGAAATAACACAAAAATACATTATGATTTTTTATTACAAAAATATTTAACTAAAAACAAAAGTAGCTTATTTAATAAGTAGATAATTATATTTTTATCATTATACATTATACATTTTTTTAGAAAATAAAACAAGATAAACACTAATATTTAGATTAACACTAGAATTTTTATTATTTAGTATAGATTTTAGATTAGAATAGTTTTATTGACTTCAATTTTTCAGATATATGTCGTGTAAACTAAAGCTTGAAATAAAAGGTAACTAATATTAGAATATATTGTAAATTATACAAGAATATTAGTTGAAAGTAGATTTGTAACTTATTAGGAAACTTTTAGTTTACGCTCTTATAATCCAAACTAAGACAAAAATGTATAAACTGGCTGTCTTTCTAAAGTGATAAGGTTTTTTATCTTATGTATCTGTCGTTCAAGATCTCGCTAACCACTGAACTGATTTAGTTCATCATTAGGGTCTCATGTGGCTGTTTTTTTACCCCTTCTCTCTTCATTCAAATTCATTAAATCAAGAAACTAGGGGGGCTGCCACTAGTATATCCTATTAGATGCTCAACACGTAGCGCATCCGCTCGTCGTCGGGAAGGTGATAGGTTCGAATCTCGGCCCGACACCGCGTCATAACTAAAGACGTTAAAAAAGGTTCCCACTACTACTATGTCAGATGCGCGACGTAAATAGTTAGAGTGGGGGGAATGCCTTGGCCCAAAACAGGCGCAACTCGCTACCATGCACAGTTGGGACTTCTCAGACAAAGGTCGTGCATCTCAGAGAGTTGGTTGTCTGATGGGTGAATGGACGCTTTACACCGCAATCATAAGTATTGTATGTATGTTTCAAGGTGCGTGGAGAGAGGTCTAGTTACCTAGTACCCGAAGCGACACCTAGCCCCCTAGAGTCTTAACTCTTATATCCTATTAGATCTAGTAAATAGGTTTTACGTCTATAGCTTAAGATTTATAAAACTACTCAACCTTATGAGTTTTCCTTTATATGGAGGCTTATCATAGGTCACGGGATGATTTTAGGCTATTTCTTTAAGATTTCAGACTATGGATTGTTTATAGTCTACTTTTTTGTTCTAAGATAAAGAACCTTAATGCTAGGGACGCATTAGCTAGTTATAGATAAAATAAAAATGTATGTTAAAACCGCGCTCTTTTCTTTTGAGGAAAAAGATAAGATTTTCGCTGAAAAAGCATCTCAACACGATAAATTGACCTTTTTATATAAGTCCCAGGAATGAAGGGACACGTAAGTTTTTAGGAAGAATATGTATAAATAAAGAAAATTGATTAAGTATCGAAATATTCGTTTAAAAGATAATTCACAATTATAATTATTATCTCTACTGCCCTTCTCTTGAGGCAATTGGCGAAGCAAATGCTAACAAAAAAATAGGACAAATTTATATTAAAAAAATGTTTTAATAATATCTTGAATATATTATAAAAGGCAGTTATCCTAGTTCCAGGATAAACGCATGAGTTCAAAACGTCGGGGCGGACAACTGCAGGAGTGTTAAAATATTAATGAAATTAAGTATTTCTATACAGATTAGGTTAGGTTAAGATTAGAATATACAAATAAGCCCCAACAAGGGGTTAGGCATTTTAAAAAAACCTAAAAGATTGTTTAAATATGTTAGGTTAGGTTAAGTGTACACCACGACGTTTGTCCTAGGACCCTTAGTCTAAATATCATATATCCCTATTCCTCTATTCATGAGGTTGATCATATTGTAAGGAGAGGAAAGATCATTAGATGATAATAAAAAGAGCAAAACTGAAGATAATTTCCTCACCAGGGGAGGATGGGTAAAATAACGCAGGGATCTAAAGGAATAAGATAATATCCAATAAATTGATACACATTCGCAAAAAAAAGATACGCAAAATAAAACAATCAAGTATTAGTGATTGAAACGTTTGGACACTCAACCTAATGAACCAATTAATATCAAAATTCATTAAAAGTATCAAAAGTTATTTGTCAACGAATAAGAGAATGTTATTACAAAACGTTGGGGACTAGTGTAATAAACAGCCCAATGCCCCCTCCATCCCTGAAAAGAATGTTAGATCTTATGTAGCTGAAAAGTTACTGTGATACTTAAATAAAAAACTCTTTTGAACATTTCTCAAATCAGTGTCCAGTCAAAATAAGGTTAGATATAAAAATGGGTAGGAAAAAAAAATCCATAAAGGTATTTGGTTTCACTGATCCATGGAGGGTGTGGGACAATGGACTTTCAATTATAATTTTATATCACTTTTCTTGTTACTTGAATTTTGATTTTTTTAAAATTTAGCAGTGTTCAAACTTTTCAACTAAAAATGTAAATCTACAATCTGTATGAATTCATTGTCCATTGTCTTATCCTTTAAGATTTCTGCATATATCTAATTTAAAAAAAATAAAATTATTAAAAATAATAAAATATTTAGTCTAACTGTATTTAAAACTTTGATTTGACATGTAAATAATATATTATCTTAGAACACAATGTAAAGCATATAAAAAGATCCCTCAAACTTGGCCAAAATATCATAATAATCCACAGCAGATTTTTTTTTTATTTTGACCTGTCTGTTTCAAGTCTAAAGCCTCAGTAATTTAATAAAACATTCAAAAATCTTCTTTGGATTAAAATTAACAATAACCCCTGGTGGGAGGAGACATTTTATTGTTTATTACACTAATCCCCAAAGTTTCATAATTTGTTTGTTTAACATCTTTGGGGACTTTTATCAAAGTTGATTGGTCAGTTTATTAAGTTAAGTAGCACTTCGTTCCAAAAACTAATTGTGATCTACACAAGAATTAATATTGTGTATCATCATTGTCCTACCCCCATGTAGATTCCTGCAAAATACAATAGCAGAGTTCACTAAAGACAAAGGTCGACCTCTGGAAATTTTAGGTCGGCCTATAAAAGCTTTAGATTAAACGATTTCATAAGGGTATTTGTGGGTTATATTTGTTTAGGTTGACCTACAGAAAAAATCGGTCGACCTTTAAAAGTTATTTGTGAACTGGGCAAATAATTTCACATTTAAGGCACATTTAAATGGCACACAAATAAAGAAAAAGATTATGTAATCTAGCATAAAATGCGAAAAACTTGAAAAAACCTCCTATTATTTATCCAAGTCTAAATAACACATGTTATAGGTTATCTTACCCCAAAAATAAAATAAGAATTAGATATTAGTCCATTTATTCATATAAAGTGAGAATAAAATATAGTCCATTCATTAAAACATATCATATAAAATATAAAAAACATATATCATATAAAAACCATGAAAATATAATATAATAAAACATAAAATCCTTAAAAATTTGACAATAACAATGCTGAGCCTGGACCAAAAATAAAATTTAAATTTTTTAGAAAACATCCAAAAACTACAAGGGTGGGTGAACTACAAAAGGAGGGAAGCTATGAATAAAAGACACAAACTGAAAATCTCAACCCGATTAAACCAAACATAACCATCACTCATAAAAACCTGTATTTCAGGGATAAATATTATATAACAAAATAATATAATTTCATTTGAAACCAATACAGTGTCCTAACTATGCGGGGCTAAGTAGCCAATATAACCTAACTAAATTATCAAATAAACTAAATATATGTGTATCCCATCAATAAAAATGTATTTCATAATAACCATGTGGAGGGGGGGGGGGGGGTCAGTGCACTTTAAGGGGTGTTGTCAGTTTTACTCAACAGCATAAAACCATTTAAAAGCTTTATGATAATTAGGTACAATGGAATGTAAAATACCCCCCCCCCACCCAAAAAAAAAGAATATTTATTTTGTTGCTAGTAGTTTTTTATGGAAAAAAAGCGTTTTATACTTTAAAAACCTGAATGTTCATCATTCTTCCTGTAATAACATAGTTTATAGTTTCATAAAACAGATTTCATAATGGAAAATTGTTAAAATGCTGGTTTTACAACATGTTTTAATTTTCAAAACCACTCAAATATGAACATGATAAACATATTTTAGAAAATCCTATGAAATATAGAATTTAGATATAATTTTAAAAAATAAAAACATAAACTTTATAAAGTGTTTAGATGTAGGCAAACTGATTATCTACATTATATAAAAAAGAAACATAACATATATAAATTTATAGCAGATTAGTGCAAAAGGGGGGCAAAATTGAGGGGATTGGATACACCCCCCTAAGAGTACATTATTCTGCACCCCACTTTACAGGGGTTCACAATTCCCTTGAAATTAAGGATAGTTTGAAAATTTACAAATAAATTTCAAAAAGATTTGACATAGTTTTGTTTTTACTCGGAATAAGCAGTACTACATGTTACCTCTTATTAGAACTTTAAAAAAAAACAAGGATGAAGGCTCTTGGTTCACTTTATTTATGAAGCCTGCATTAATGTATGATACAATAAGGAATGAATAATATATATTACATGTAGATTCTCATTAAGATAGTGTAAAGTGCCTTTATCAGTTAGGTGTATCAATATAAAACTGTGTATTGGGACAGTAAATGTATAATACTAACTATTAGCTGTAAATTAGATTTCCTGTATTTGTAATATTGTACAATCCAAGTCAATCAAGTCTTTATAACAAAAGCCCTCCTAATACACTGCAGTTCAATAGAGTACCTTACTGTGTATGTAATGTAGTACAGTCCAAAATATCAATCACGCCTTTAGAACAAGTGTCCAGAGATTAATGGTTTTACCAGCTATGTGGGAAAATTATTAAGAAAATATATTTGAGATCATTGTTAGGGATAAGACAATTGTGGATAATTTGTTGTATACCCAAAATTATAACAATAAAATTTATCCCTTCTGTGATAATGGCGGAAAACATTGAAAACTGTTAGTTTTGTTTAACCCATGAAAGATTTAATAAACTATACAAAAAAAAATTAAGCTAAAGAATGAGAGAACATGTGTTTAAGACAATGAATTATAGTTTATAGTCCATAAACAAATCAGACAAAATCTATTGTATAACAGAATATGCACAGTAAATGACAGACCCTGAAATTGCCTGTCATAGTTTTAGTATACGTTTCTCTTTCACTGAAAATTGTACCTACGTAATACTTTGATAAAAAAAAAGATAAAAATAAACCAATGAATCATGGGTGTATATGTAAGTAATTTAATTTTTAGAAATGACAAATTTCAAACTTTGCAACTATGTAATTAGATCTAAATTAAAAAAGAGCTTAGTTTAAAGATATAAAATATATGTTTAAGATATTATCATCAAACCACGACTCTTATATCATTATGACTTTGACATCAATTAATAAAATGTGCAAAACAGTTATTTTATATTACTTTTATTTTTGAATATTTCTTTTTGCGCTACAAAAAAAATCCAATAATTAAATCGACACGTGAAGGAATAATAAATGATAATTTATCAAATATGATTCTTAAGTACTAGAACCTTTAGAGTCACAGAATATTTGATACTATTAATATAGTATCACGTTTGGTTGACAAAGGTCTAAAGTACTCAAATGTATGGTTTCACCTACGAGTGACCAATATTGTAGAGAGGGAGGGAACATTGGGCTGTTTATTACACTAGTCCCCAAATTTTATAATATCATTTTTGAGTGTCCAAATGTTTCAACCACTAATTGTAATATACAGAATGGGTAATTGTTTATTATTTTTGGGAATGTCCATAGATTTATCGGCCATTGTCTTATCCCTGTAGATCCCTGCAAATAATGTGTCATTGACTTTCTTTTTATTGCAAACATATATAGTATATAATTATACATATTTCAAATTCAATAACAAAATTTATTAGCCATGCAAAAGAAACAATTTGAGAAAATTTTGTTTTTGATCGCTTCAAAATCAATGAAGTTTTAATTTTCAAAAATGACCCAATAATAAATAATATTACAATTATGTAGTAAATTCTACTAAGGATAATGATGGTTTGGCCAAGGGCGTTCAAGCTTTCTTAATAAGGTAAAAATATAGACCCTACAGAATAGCATTTAGGTTTTAAATGAAAAAGTAATTATTTTGATTTTGAAGAGATTATATAAATTTAATTGATTTACGTGCTATTCCTGAAATAACATACAATTTATCTGTATTTTAATGTTTCAAATCAATACAATAATTTTGTTTTTTAATTTTGATATTTAGTTTATTGTAAGAACACCGTCCTTAATTCCATGAGTAACAGAACAGGGCAACATAAAAGTAGATTTCTAAAGATATTCTAATTTACATATCACAAAACAAATACATATCTAGCAATGATGATATCTTCTGTATTTCTTATGTATTAAAATCTGTAGAAACCAACCCTAAAGTGTGTACGTATTTATGGTCAGCGGTACCTCTGTTTTGCTAGAGGATTCTTTCGGAGGATTTCAACGGTGTTTATTCGTTTAAGTAAATTTTACATTATTCCTCTTCATTATAAAGGGTTTTATACTTGATGCTTTAGGTATAGAATCTTATTCATTTATACTGGTGTTTTAGAAAGATTTTTATTTTATACAATTTGCTATTTGCTTAATATTGTCATAATTACATGAACACTTAATTTTTCTCCGTTGCGGAGTGGGTTTTCTATAATATTTTGAGTTTAGTTCCTATCTTTTGTTTGGGTTTAAGAGACCCTAAACATAGTGTATTTAAAATATAATAAATTAAAGCAAACCTTTATTGAATTATAAATAAGTTTTCCTCAATTTATTTCGCCATTCTTAATGCCCTCTATGAATTATTTTATATATTAATTTTACTTATATACTATCTATAATACAAAGTAGAACGATGTCTGTCCGTCTGTCTGTCTGTCTGTCCGTCTGTCCGTCTGTCTGTCCGTCTGAAGCTTAAGATCTCAGTAACCACTGAACCGATTGGGCTCTACTCTTCAGGGAATATACCTACTGGTCCTGTGATGGTTTTAAGCTATTTTCTTGGGGGTGGGACACCCCCAACCCCCCAAAAAAATGAAAAATCCCCCCCCCAAAAAAAAAAAAAATTTTTTTTTTACATTTTCTTTTTAAATCTAAAATACAAAAAATTAGGTTGATCAAAATCTCTTGGGGCAAAGCCCCTAGAGGCTAGGGGCGAAGCCGCTAGTAAATCTATAATACAAAGTAGAACGATGTCTGTCTGTCCGTCTGAAGCTTAAGATCTCAGTAACCGCTGAACCGATTGGGCTCTACTTTTTAGGGATTATACCTACTGGTCCTGTGATGGTTTTAAGCTATTTTCTTGGGGGGTGGGACACCACCAACCCTTCAAAAAATAAAAAAACACCCCCCCCCCAAAAAAAATAAAAATATTTTTTCTTTTTAAAACTAAAATTTAAATAGTGGGGTCGACTACCCACCTTAAAAAAAAAAAATTTCCCCCCCCAATAAAAATTTATTTTTTACTTTTCTTTTAAATCTAAAATACGAAAAATTGGTTTGATTAAACCTCTTGGGGCAAAGCCCCTAGAGGCTAGGGGCGAAGCCGCTAGTATACTATAAAACAATAGATTATGTCGTAGTAATGATTCTTTAGTTAGTAAAAAAACCGCAAAGATGTTCTTTTTAATTGATAATTAAGTTCAAAATTTGTTTAACTATAAACTAAAATTTATGATAAAAATAAAAACTTCTTTAAGAGTTGATAATAATAAAATAAAATTAATTACACTTAGTTCAGTTTATTTTATACATCTAATAGAAAAGCAGTATTTAGAATCTTATATTGAACCCCCTACCACCGCCTTTTTTATAAAAAAAAAACCACGCAGTGCTGTTCTGGACCTTAATTTTCCCGCCTTAATTATCTTTAAAAGCTTTTCTATGACAAGGGTTTGTAAGTTCGTCCGTTCATCCTTACGGTATTCTGTACGTACGTCTGTAACGAGTAGTTTAGTCGTTAATTTAGGCCTTTCATGTCAAAATTATTTAAATAAAGCGAAGCATCTTAATAGTTAACTCATAAACATGTTAGTATGTAAATGTTTAAATATAGTTTAGTTTTGACTAAATTAATACTCTGCTTATAAAGTTATGACACTCTAAAATGGTTAATATTCGTTTGTTTTCATTTTAAAGTGAAAAGGGGGATATAAGAGGTCCACAAATGAATCAAGTGTAATGAACAACAATAATTTGATAACAACAATTCACCTGCCTTGATGTTTCAAGTGTTTACAACAAACTTTCTTATTTTTCTGCAGTATACATACCTTTTTATGTAGGTTTATTATTCATTCAACGTATTTTTTCTGACGTCAACTATGTCACTGTGGGCTAGAATTGAATCAAGACAAAAGTAAGTGCCGAGCCCTGGGACCTATGTATGGTGAAAATAGACATAAAACCATGATGATTCCAGGTAAAACCAAAATATTTCAGCGGGGTCTTTTTGTTTTATTTCAATTTTAAGTTCTGAAAAAAAAATGAAAAAAATATGAAAATCTTTAATAAAAAACAAACAAAAACTGTTTTTCAAAATTTTTTTTCACTAAAAGATACAAACAACTTATATACATACTATAAGCTTTAAAAAAATCAAAATTTTCAAATTTAGGACTGCCTTTCCAAGGTTAGAAGAAAAATCCTAACAACGAATTCTAACATATTTCTGATCAACATAGCAATAAAACGTCTTTTGCTAAATCTTTAACATCAAAATTAAATAGCACTTACTAAAGACTTTTTTTCATTTAAACTTATACTTTTTACATTATTTAACTTTTAAGATTGTGTTTTTTTTCAAAGAAAGGTTGCGTGATTTTTTTTCTCATAATTAATTTATCTTAATATGCTGCATTATAAGTGACTGACATTGTAGGCTGTGATGGCTTAGAAAACTCAATACCAGTTTTGTTAGCCCAGGCCATCGGCCCCTCGGGGCCTACAAAACTAGTTTTAATCTTTTTATTTTTATTTTACTATCTGCTAAAAGCTGTCTATAATCCCATACAATAAATAACTATTAAACATACCAATTAAAGTGAAACAGGGATCTTAAGGGATAAGACAAAGGATGATAAATTGATTACTCCTTCTGTAGATTAATATTATTGGTTAAAAAGTTTGGACTTTGCATGTTTGAACCATCAAATCATTAATCAATTCATAAATTATCAATAAAACATACCAAGACTAATAGTATAAACCAAACAATCAAGATGAAAAATAAAGTTCCCAAAGTTTTTGAACCAATGAATGAGAAAATATTTATAAAGAACTTTGGGTACCGGCAAATTTTACATTCCAATGTCCCCTTGATCCATATTAAATCTACCATTTCATAAATTGAAGAATTTATTTATCAGTATAATTTAATTGTAAACAACAAAACAACAGGGAAGAAGGGGACATAAGAACTGTAAAGATTCTTAGAAATAGGAAAAGTTTTCTTTTGTGTGGACACTGCTAGTTTGAACCATCCAATTAAGATTTAATAAAAGACCAGTTAACTAATTAGATAACGTGTCTATAAAAACTTTTGGTACCAGTATAATTTATAGTCACATGCCATACTCGGCGAGGGTGAGGTAATAAAGAGTAGCTCACTTGTGACAGCGGGTCAAGGTATAATATACTTTAGCGTGGAGCTTAATAGCCCTAGTGGCTAAACAAAAGTGTTTCATCCTTCTTCATTACTACTTAGGTCCAAACACTAAGAAACAATGGCTACACAAACAAATAAACAGTCACATTTTTCCTCCTTTCTTGCCGATTTGCATGTATTTATCATGTATAAAATCAATTATTTATCATACATTGGAGGTAGGGGGCTTTGGACTGTTTATAACACTAGTCTAAAAAGTTCTATAATAATAATTTATTATTCGTTGGCTTATATTTTAGTAAAAATATTTTGTTTTGTTTATTCTAGGTTTTTTTTTAAATGAAACTTATATGGAATGTGTCCCAGAAATAGAGAGGACAATTGACTGTTTAATAAACTAGTCTCTAAACTTTATAAAGACATTTCTTATTCTTTGACTTAACAACTATGGGTACTTTTGAATAGTTTTGTTTTTGTCTGTTTTCAGGGGAAATTTAATTTGTATAGCAGCTATTCAAGACAGACGGCTGCATTTTTTGTGAAGATTCCCTAAACAATTTACTTTGTATATCAGTCAAGGTCTATAAATATTAAAATTATAAAATACGCAAGAAAGGTTTCAGGATTTAAAGAAATTCTTTTTAAAACTGCTTGTCCATATTCCCATCTCATCCATGTTATTGATGTTGTCATCCTTGTTTCTTTCTTTCAGGGATCTTAAGGGATAAGACAAAGGACAATAAAGTGATACATGTAGATTTCCACAAATTATGACAAGGAAACTAACCATTTCTTATGTAAAATTATTGTTTGATTATATGTTTGTAAAATATTAGTTTGAAACCATTCCATTAATTTTAGTAAAAGTACACAATTTTTTTGAGCTAACGTGGGTACTGGTGTGATTTACATCCCAATGTCCCCTCCCTCTTATAATTAGCAAAATAAATTTTAAAACGGCATTCTGCTTTTCAAAACAGGATATTTAAATAATTTGTATGATAGAACAAAAGATCCTAAAACTCTAGACAAAAAGTAACAGGATGTCTTTCTGTCTATATATAAGTGTATATATGTTTAACGAAGGAGGGAGGGAGTGAACTGGACATAGAATTGTAAATCATATCCAAAGTTTTATAAACACATTTTCTCATTCTTTTGATAATTTATGAATTGATTAATGATTTGATGGTTCAAACATGCAAAGTCCAAACTTTTTAACCAATAATATTAATCTACAGAGGGAGTAATCAATTTATCATCCTTTGTCTTATCCCTTAAGATCCCTGTTTCACTTTAATTGGTATGTTTAATAGTTATTTATTGTATGGGATTATAGACAGCTTTTAGCAGATAGTAAAATAAAAATAAAAAGATTAAAACTAGTTTTGTAGGCCCCGAGGGGCCGATGGCCTGGGCTAACAAAACTGGTATTGAGTTTTCTAAGCCATCACAGCCTACAATGTCAGTCACTTATAATGCAGCATATTAAGATAAATTAATTATGAGAAAAAAAATCACGCAACCTTTCTTTGAAAAAAAACACAATCTTAAAAGTTAAATAATGTAAAAAGTATAAGTTTAAATGAAAAAAAGTCTTTAGTAAGTGCTATTTAATTTTGATGTTAAAGATTTAGCAAAAGACGTTTTATTGCTATGTTGATCAGAAATATGTTAGAATTCGTTGTTAGGATTTTTCTTCTAACCTTGGAAAGGCAGTCCTAAATTTGAAAATTTTGATTTTTTTAAAGCTTATAGTATGTATATAAGTTGTTTGTATCTTTTAGTGAAAAAAAGTTTTGAAAAACAGTTTTTGTTTGTTTTTTATTAAAGATTTTCATATTTTTTTCATTTTTTTTTCAGAACTTAAAATTGAAATAAAACAAAAAGACCCCGCTGAAATATTTTGGTTTTACCTGGAATCATCATGGTTTTATGTCTATTTTCACCATACATAGGTCCCAGGGCTCGGCACTTACTTTTGTCTTGATTCAATTCTAGCCCACAGTGATGTTGGATAACAATTTCATTCTATCAAAACTTTATTTTACATATAATTTTAGTGGATGATATTTAATAAATTTGAAGTTTATCCATTAGAGCAAAGTGATAATAAGCAGAAAATAAGATTAAAGTCTAAACATTTTGTTTGTTAATTTGTTGCAAAAGTCTATAAATACAGAATAATATTTAACGAAATACTTATATTTTTAGGATTTCATTATAAAATGCTCACATATAGGTATTATTTTACCTTGTTGCCCTAGGAATAATTGTTCCAGAAATCAGTTGAAAAATTTCACGTTCTAATTGAACCCACTGCCTTTCTGGTAACGCTTATAGAGTTGCTAGGGTTTCTAAATTGTACCTTGCTGTTACAGAAATCATAATAAGTTTGACATCAAAAGGCTAATACTAACATGCCTTAAATAACTATAAATGCTATCAGTTACGAAAAAATAAAGAAATTAGAAATTAGCAATACAATTTTTGGGAATAGTCCCTTTCGTGGCAACGCCCCTTATGGAGCGATTCGTCGTATTTTTTAAATTGCCTTTTCATAGTTATTTTTGTTTAGGTTAGGTTATATTGGGTTAGGTGATTGCCACACAGGGTTAGGCAATTGGCCTCGCTGGGTTAAAGCCCCTCGCAGGTGCTAGAAATAGGAGAAAAGCTACTGTGAAAAATACGAAGAATAGCCCCTTAAGGTGCGTTGCCACAAAAGGGACTTTATCCCAATTTTTAAAACATTTCTTTCACTTTTATAAGAATAAGTAAAATTTTAGTACCAACGTGGTATATTATCATTAACTTATTCAACACTTGGATTTATTAAATCAGTTTCACTCCAATCAACAGGAAATAAACAAACATAATATAACAAAAACATGGCATTACTATATATAGCAGTTAAATATTGTCCTATTACATAAAGTATTTACCTTTGTTGTCTATAGCAAAGGATCTCGCTAACTTCTCAACTGATACGGTCTTTATTTACAGTGTAGCTTGTGGATCCTGAGGTAGTTAAAGGCTATTTTATTTCTATAAATAAGTCTGGGTATAAAAATAGTCCAATTTTCTACCTGTCCATATCTCTGAATCTAGAGCCTCTAGATGCTTGGTCCGCAGCCGCTAGTCTATTTATAAGATACCTGATTTTACAATAATAGTATTTTAGAAATGATTTAATAAAATGGTGAAATAAATAAAAATCTTCGCCATAATGGCAGCCATAGTTGCAAGTAAAGTGAGAAAACAACGAGAATTATCTCCCAACAAACAGGAGGAGTTGGCTGCTTTAGCCGAGGAACATCTGCGCAAAAAATTAGCTCAAGTAAATATTGTAGTAGAAGAGTGTCGAAGGCTTTGTTTAAGTCTAACTTACACAAATTTCAGATTTATAGATTAGTTGAAGTTAGGGTGTAGCTATTTATCGCATTTTATTATAGACAGCTTTCCGTTGATATTAAAATGAAAAAATAAAACCAGTTTTGTTATTTTTATTTCATTATTCGTAGAAAACTGTATGTAATACGATGCTCTACCTGATTTTTCATGATGGCTGAGAACCGGTTCAAATTCAGAGGATCAAAGCCATACTAGAAAATATATCATTAGTCAATTACACAAATTTCTAGTCTCGTAGATTTTTAGACTAGTAGATACTATAATATTACTATGATCGACTATTTTTGGTAATTTGTTTGAAGAAAAAAATCAACTGAAAACATTTTACCATTTTAGAAGATTTTGAAGAAATAAAAATTGATTAGATTAGCATAATATATGTACCGTACCATCAAATATTTTGTACAAAAAGTATACTTATTAACCCCTAAGACATATTAAATTGCATGTTAGTGAATTATAAAGATTATATTTGCATGTCTATTCCCTAATTGCTTGCTGGGAAAACCGGCCAACTCATATTCCAATTCTGTACACTGTTTATTTTGTACAAATTGGCCCTCTTTTTAAACATACAAAACAAAATTAACTAAACATTAGTAAGCAGTATACTAGTTTGTGAGCCCTTGTACTTTTTAAACTTACATAGGTGTACATATTTGGTCTACTGGGTGTCTGTTATCCTTGCTTGCTTTAGCTCAACCACTAGCTATACCACCTAGAATTAAAAGTACACTCTTAATTCTTGATTTTTTCTTAATTTATGAATTTCTTAAAAGCGCAGTTAATCTATAATTAGAGTAGGCCTGTACGTTCGTTATCGCATAATAAATTGATTTAGGATATTATTAACCACAAATCAAATAAAGTTCACCTTTTCTTAGAAATCTTTATATAGAATATCTATCAAAGCTTTCACTTTTTTAACTTTTCAATTCTTTAAAAAAATATTCCACAGCTGGTTATTTAACGTATAAAAAACGGTAATGAATTAAGAGTGTACTATTGAGTTTGCATGGTAGTCTGAAAGGTATTCAATTCTAAATATGTAAAAATTGCGTCAAAAAATGCAACAAAAATATATGTGTAAATGCATAAGAATATTTTTGAACTTAGCAATTATTATTTATATTATAATTGAAGACTTTAGATTTATTAATAATAAATGTTTAGTATAAATATTTTATGCATGTCATTTAATTGTTTAATTATTTATAGTATTAAATATAGCTTTTTAATTAGCTTTAGATTATATAGACAAAACATTTTATACAGTTCATATTAGTTTTTGTTTTATCCTCCAAATTAAAATAAATATTATAGGAAATCAGTGTCCAAAAATTAATTTTCAAATGTCTGTTATAATTCGAAATTAATACATAGTTTTTAGTTATATACAAACTTTATTATGCAATTAATCGAGTTCGACTTCCTCTTTTTTTTGTAGACACCCTTAATATCCCTAAAAGGGAAGGGGGGAGAAAGGGTGGTTTAGGTTATATTGATTAAACTAGGGGGTGGGGGGGTGTTGAGGCACAACACGAGCAATAAGCTGGATACAGCCAGTGTCTCTACTTCACTCGAGGGGGGGGGGGGGTGGTGTCTAACTTGAATTAATTTAGAAATGTTTGTACTTATGCAAACTACACAAATTGGCGCGGAAAGGACAGGTCAACAAAAGAAACAAAAAGCGACTTTTTGCCTTTACAAGTCACTTTCGATATTTTCTTTTTGAATGGTTATCAACCAAAATGAGCTTGGAGCTTTAGATTTTTTGAATAATGATAGAAAGCTAGATCTTTTTAAAAATAATGTTGTTCTCGAGGATTTTAAAGAATTTAATGATTGTATGGACTGCAAATATTTTAATGAAACAACTTTTTCAATTAAATATGCCAATACTAATGACTTAATATTTTTAAACTCAAATATACAAAGTCTTGCAGCTAAATTTACTAATTTATGCTCATTTTTTGATCATTTGAGCAATGCTAACTGTCTGCCTGATATTTTCTCTCTGCAAGAAATTTGGAAAATACAACCTGATTTTTACCAAATAGAAGGCTATAAATTTTTCAGTAAAACTAGAAATGAAGCACAAGGAGGGGGGGTGGGAATTTATACAAAAAGTAATTATAATGTCTCTATTTTGGAGGAAGTTTCTTACTTTATTGAAAATGTTTTTGAGAGCTTGGTGTTAAAAGTTGAAATTCCAAATATTAAGAAATTTATTTGTGTCTCCCTTTACAAGCCCCCTGGCTGTAAATTTATGACAACATCTCGTCACATGGAGATTTTCTTTAACTATTTAAATGAGATGCTTCAAAAATTAGAAAAATTTAAGCTACCAGTATATATTTTAACTGATAGTAATATTGATCTTATGAAAATAGGAGTAAATGAACATTCATCAGATTTATTTAATACTATGCTTGGATTTGGATTTTTTCAGATCATTGGTAAAAGTACTAGAGTTACAAATGAAACTCATACTTTAATTGATCAAATTTATACTAGTGATAAGGTTGAATATTTGAACTCTGGCGTTATTATTGATACTCTCTCTGATCATTTTATAACATTTTGTAGTATTAAACAAAACAAAGCAAAAAATACAAAAGGCCCTAGCTTTGTTTACAAAAGAAATTTTGATGTACATAATAAAGAAGTCTTTAAAAATTACATAAGTACTTTAACATGGAATAATGTCATTGCAAGCAACTGTCCCAACGAAGCCTATGATATTTTTTGGGATGATTTTTATAATATTTTTGAACTTAGCTTTCCTAAGAAAAAAGTAAAGATTAATCGTAATAAACATTGCATAAATAAATTTATGACCAAAGGTTTAATGAAATCTAGGAGAACTAAACTTAATCTTTCAGCCAAAGCTAAAAGGTCAAATGATGACAAACTAAAGTATATATATTATCGTAATTTATACAACTCTATATTAAAAAAAGCAAAAGCCATTTACTATAGAGAGGCAATTGAAAATGCAAATGGGGACAGCAAGAAAATTTGGAAAACTATTAATGAGGCATGTAATAAAACCAATAAATCAAATAAGACTGATAAATTAAATGTAAATGGTGTAATCATTAATGATGAAACTGAAATAGCTAATGCTTTTAATAATCATTTTTCTCAGATTGGGGAAAAAGTTTCAGCTTTTATACCTAATAAAGATATTGATTTTAGACAATACCTACCTAACCCAACAATTCCCTCACTTTTTTTAGCTCCTGTTAGCCCTGGAGAAATTCTTGAAGTCATTATGAACATGGGGAAAAAAACATCACAAGATGTGAATGATATTCCTTTCCCTTTGTTACAATTTGTAGTGTTAGAATTGTTAAAACCTTTAACACATATCTTTAATTTGTCAATTGAAAAAGGTATTTTTCCTGCAAATCTAAAGACCTCAAAAGTTGTGGCAATTTATAAAAATTCTGGCTCTCCACTTGATGTTAACTATCATAGAGGAATAGCAATAGTAAATCAAGTATCAAAAGTTTTTGAAAAATTAATTTGTAGGAGGTTACTAAATTTTTTGTACTCTAATGATTTCTTTGATGAGAATCAATTCGGTTTTCTCAAAGATAGGTCAACTAACCATGCAATTCTTAAAATAATTAATTATATTACTGAATCTATCAATCATGGAGACTATGTTGTCGGAGTATTCCTTGATGCAATGAAAGCTTTTGATTCTGTTAATCATGATATACTTTTAAGTAAGCTTGATAATGCTGGTATACGAGGTAATGCTCTTAACTGGTTCAAAAGCTATCTGAGTGGCAGAAACCAGAAAGTAAAAGTTGGAGAATCTTGGTCTGAATTACAAAACATTAACATTTCCGTTCTTCAAGGTAGCATTTTAGGCGTAATCCTGTTTATAATATTCATTAACGATTTACATAGAGCCTCTGATAAAGCCCTAACTGTATTGTTTGCTGATGATGCAACACCACTGTTTTCACATAGCAATTTAAATGAACTAAATGTATTAGTAAATAAAGAACTTAGTAAAATCTGTGACTGGTATAGTGCTAATAAGCTTGCACTGCATCCAGATAAATCTAAATTTATTTTATTTAAATCCAAATATGACAATTTGGAACAATTGTCTATTAACAATGCAAGCCCATATTTTCCCCTATACCTTAACATGAATGACTCTGATGAATGTAACATAACTAAAATTAAAATGATAAAGCACGTTCCTAATTCTGATGAAAAAAGTGTACGTGCATTAGGAGTTCTATTGGATCAAGATCTAACTCTAGTAGAACATGTTAAATCCTTACACTCAAAATTATCCAGAAATTTATATTCACTTAGACAAATAAGTAATCTATTTCCTACACCAATATTAAAACTGGTATATAATGCTAATTTCCAATCTCATATCAATTATTGTTCAAATATTTTGTCTATGTGTACTAAAACTACACTGGATCCTATTATTAAAATGCAGAAGAAAGCTATAAGATTAGTCTCAAAAGTAAAATATAATGAAAGCACTACACCTCTATTTAAGGAACATAATATCCTTCCAATAATGCAACAAATAGAATATTCATCTCTTATGACTATGCATGACTACTTAAATGAAACTCTTTCTCCTTCTTTTTATCCCACCTGGATTAGAAATAATCACCTAAATGGTAATTACAATCTTAGAAATGGCAATGATATTCATATAAGGCCTCATAGATATGAATATCTTAAAAAACATCCAATTTTCAACTTTGGCATTCTTTGGAATAATCTAAGTGATGAACTTAAATCTATTGAAGATAGAAACCTTTTTGCTAAATCTATCAAGTCTAAACTAATTAATGCCTTGCAATAGCTAATTTTATCAAATAATCTAAATCTCCAGCTCTGTAAACTCTGTAAATTTTGTAATTTTTTTTATGTTATTTTTATTTTGGCGATACTACCTAGGTTCTATAAGTTTAAAGGGATCCAGGATACCTTTGTTTAATATATTTTGGGCAAAGTAGACAGATCCTTAGTGATCTATTCATGGTTACCCGGGCAGAACTGATTAGGATTTAGGTTGTTTTATTGTTATAGTAATTTGAATTGTGTTTTATATTTTGTTTTTTATTTTATGACTATGTTTAATTTTTATGCCCAAATAAATATGTTTATGTTTATGTTTATGTTAATCAACAACAAAAATTTTAAATTTTTTTTGAGGTACAAAAAGGTTTAATATTTGTGTATTTTAGAGGTTCTTTTTTATCTTCTTTCTTTCCCCAATTTTTACCCATTTCATAAAGTATTCCCTAGATTGATGATTTACTAAAAATTAAATTAATGATGCTTATTTTTAGATACCTGGACAGAATGGCAGAAGAAGAAAGGTAATTTGTTTGTTATAACTAGCGGAAACGCCCCAAGAATATATGTAAGAGCTCATTATTTTAAGGGGAGAAGGGTGGTTCTATGGTCAGTAATATTATAAAAGGCAAAAACCTTCTACTTTATAAAAAAGAATAGATTTACTTTCGTCACAAAAAAAAGTTGAAATATATTTTTACCTTTTCAGGAACATACTTTAGTTACAATACATCCGGCCCTAAATAGTGTCATTTTAAGAATATTTGGGGGTTTTTTTTGGGAGAGGGGGCCGGGGGGGTTAAATAGGATTACTAAGCCCCAATTTATGGAGTAAAATATTCAAAATCTCTTTGGATGACGTTAATCTTTTTATATTGGGCAGTATTATTCTAACATGACAATGGGTAGACTTGATATTGTTCATACTTTACAGTTAATATTTTCATATTGAGTAGTATTTTTCTAACATGACAATGGGAAGATTTGACATTGTTCATACTTTACAGTTATTATTTTTATATTGGGTAGTATTATTCTAACATGACAATGGGAAGATTTGACATTGTTCATACTTTACAGTTATTATTTTTATATTGGGTAGTATTATACTAACATGACAATGGGTAGACTTGGCATTGTTCATACTTTACAGTTAATATTTTTATATTGGGTAGTATTACTCTAACATGACAATGGGTAGACTTGACATTGTTCATAATTTACAGTTATTATTTTTATATTGGGTAGTATTATTCTAACATGACAATGGGTAGACTTGACATTGTTCATACTTTACAGTTAATATTTTTATATTGGGTAGTATTACTCTAACATGACAATGGGTAGACTTGACATTGTTCATAATTTACAGTTATTATTTTTATATTGGGTAGTATTATTCTAACATGACAATGGGTAGACTTGACATTGTTCATACTTTACAGCCAATTTTATTTAAGTAACAAAATGTCTGTGTGTCTAAATCTTAGGATCCCACTGGACTGATATGGGTCTCATTGACAGTGATATCTTCAACTACTATAAAGGATAGAAGTCTGATTTTTCTCTGTGTAGATTCACCTGCCAATGATTCATATTTAGCATAGATATTCAACATGCTTACAGCATAAACCATTTGTTTTATATCTATCACCTTTGGTATTTTTTAACAATTGTAAAAGAATTTTGTAGAAACACCCAAACAAAATAAAGAATTGAATGACTAGAAAAGTCCACATTTTGGGTTGGCAAAACGAGCCACTTTATCTTATCCCCATTGTTAGTGTGGGTGGGTGTGTTTGTGTGTGTGAGTGTGCAAATTTGTGGGTATGTAGAAAATGGGCCAACGCAAAAGATTTAAGAATCAAAGTCATGCAATTTTTCAAGAATTAAATAACTTTTAAAGAAATTTTGCTTTTTTTCTAATAAGAAAAAACATAGTTTTATTAATTCCTGGCTTATTTTTAACCATTTAATTTCCATATTAACCAATGGATATAAAATACGTGGATACATTGACAGGGGAAAATTGTTGTGAATTTAGGTTACTAATATGTATCTTATCTATTGGTCAGTTTGTTCATCCATTAGGAGAGGAGATGATTTGATAGAGAAGTTGGATTGGTGGGGAGTATCGTTGTTAATTTAGCCAACTGCGAGTATCACTTTGTTAGAATACATTCAAATATCTGGTGCAACATCCAAGTAATACCAAATCTATTTATTAGCTTTGTATCTTATAAAGTTTGTTTCAGGACTTCCCGAACGGAGATTACGACAGTGGCGGGGCCAACGTCATATTGTACATTGGCCTGGGGATGGTCGCCATGGGGCTCGTCATCACATTCGTGGGCCTGGGGGATAAGGTAACATTCATTTTGTTGATTTTAAAATTGTGATTCCTTTGATTATTAGGAATAAAGTTTTAATTATAAATCTCTATTAATTCCGCCTTAAAATTGTTAAGAATTAACGGATAATTTTATATAAAACCATAAATATATATGCTAAACTGTTCCTTTATTTTGAAATAATGTAAAAAGAACATTTCCAGACTTTTATGTTGAAGTTGAAACCTTAATTACTTTTACTTTTATACTCTGGAGGTCAGAGAAGTAACTCATACCATCCAGCAAAAAAAAAAAATTTCAAAAGTCCAAAACCATTCAAAACATTTGAAACATTTACAACTGAAGGTTTTTATTTGTATGTATGACTTTAATAAAAGATTAAATAGTTTATTTCTTTGTTTAAAAGATGGTATACTTTATCTTCTTTGCTTATTTATTAAATTATGATTTTCAAATATTTAATTATCTGTTGTTTTGTGAAACAACCCTACTTTCTTGAACTCGTACAATCATAGGAACATTAGCTATAAATCCATACGGTAATAAAGAACTTAGACCATTAGGGAACTAGGCTTAGCACGAATTATGCTTTGAAAAATATGCAATTTGTTTTTAAAGGAGGATTTTATTATAAAGATTTCACATGCAAAGTAATTCTAAGTATAGGAATAAACTAATATTTGAATATTATTGTCTAAATGAATGATTTATATGGAAAAAATCGTAAGAGTATTTTTGGAGTAAAACAATAGAGAGGGAAGGAATTAAACAGCTGTATGTCCCCACCCCAAGGATCCTGTACAGACTTTCAATTGGGTCTATAAAATCAACCAATAGAGTCGGGAATATTAACATAGCCAGAAGCTACAAAAATTTGCTAGCAGACGAAAATGGTCCCCAACAAGGGGACCTAGGTAGTTGTTAATTTGTACATCTATATTTATAGAGACGTCTGAGAAAATTGATGTAATTACTACCCAAATATTCGATTCATCAATATTGCAAAATACCACAAAGGCAAAGAAAAGGTTTATTAATGTGTAGGTATATGTTTTCTGTTTTTCAAGTTTTACGCTGTAAATAAAATAATTTGAACTTATGATATTTATATAAGGTAGATTTGTTTTTAATTTCAATTATAAGATAAACCTTTCGAAAAAATTTTGCACATTTTTTCAGACTTTAAGTTTGTTAATGGTAATGTCAATGGTATTTTCTTTAAAAAATATTTGTTTTATCTATAATACAAATTAGAATGATATCTGTCCGTCTGTCTGTCCGTCCGTCTGTCTGTCTGTCAGTCCATCCGTCCGTCCCTTAAGATCTCGGTAACCGATTGGATTCTACAATTCAGGGTATATACCTATTGGTCCTGTGGTGGTTTTAAGCTATTTTCTTGTAGTGTGGGACACCCCAAACCACCCCAAAAACAAAAAATCCCCCCCATTCTTTTTTTAATTATGGGGAAGTTAGTGCCATAAAACTACTGGCAGCACCAGTAGTACTTATTTAATTTTTTTTTATTTCCTCTTGGGGCAAAGCACCTAGAGGGTAGGGGCGAAGCCGCTAGTATTTTAAAAGTAAGTCATAATTGTGTGTTATTTTTACACTGGTTTATTAAATTAAACAAAACTTTTCAAACTAAGCTCTTATGTTGTCATGTTCGTAAACAGATAGCTATTGCGTGGCGTTAAAAAAAACAATTAATAATCGCCCTTTCTAATTCAGACCATGTATATTTTTTCACGATAAAAGATCTCAGTATTTAAATTAATCCAAGAAAGTACATTTTAAACGCGTGGGTCTTTTATAGATTTCTTAAACGATTAGACGCTATAATATACATTTACTTAATTGTTTTAAATGAACATGATTGTTAAACAGAAAAAATACGTTGTGTTAAAGTCACACTTCAATGCAAACTTTTTAAATCTTGTTACCGTGCAGTCACACTTAAAAATCAAGTATTCTTACATTTCAACCAATTATTAAAAAAAAAAGAAAACAATTATACGTTATCTGTTATACGATAATGGAAAAATATATAGTTCATTTAGAACAATATTATCAAATATATTTATGGCAATTTTTAAAATTGCTTAATTTTAAGATACTTTATAAGTTCATTATTAACAGTTCATTCATTTCAAATACTTGTTGAATTGTCTATTTAATATATCTATAGAGTTGCTATGCTCCCTAATAATAATCGATATTTTACTATTTGGATGTTGCATCAGGTTTTATTTACTCTAATAAAGTAATAATCGCAGCTGGCTAAAATAGTTATTCCCCCTTACCACCCCTTTTATCCAATTCCCCCTCTCTTACTGGATGAACGATTTGACAAATAAATGAGGTTCATATAAGCAAGCTAACTCGACGACAAATTTTTTCCAGTCATTTATCCACATATATCCTTTATTTATATATGCAATACATAAGGAAAAAGGATAAGAGGATGAATACTCACCCCTTTTTCATGGTAAAATACTACTTCCCCATCCCTAAATTTAGAAGCAGACGAAAATCAAAAACCGCCCAGGGCTTTTTGTAAGTCAATCATAAATAATAATGTGAATAAAAAGAAAAGCGATATTTAACAAACAGCCGTGGGCGGTCAGAATCAGCTGAATGTTCATTATGAAAAAAATTTCCCCCTTTTTAGAAATAGAAGGATTCATCTTTCATGAAAAAATTTTTTTAAATAAAAATAAAATTCTATGTAATTTTTAATTAAAACATTAAAACGAAAATATCTAATCTAATATTCTTGCCCTAAATATGGAAATAGTAAGAAGTAAAAAAATATTTTTTTAAATAATTTTTAATCCTCCCATTTGAAAAGTAGTGGAATAGCAATAAATTTTAGCGCGGCAACAGCGCTGAGTAGGCCTCTAGGCCCACTGCCTATTTTCGTCTTCTAGTTGCTTCGATTCCTCTCTTTTATTTTTTTCTCTATGATGCAATAAAAGCTTACAGACACGATTTTTCAAAATTTGGTTGTAAGCAAATTATGCAGTTTTAAATAAATACTAAAAAATGGAGAGAAAATAAGGCTTTAGTGATTTAGTTGCTACGCTTTCTGGAATATACAGCAGTGCTAAAAAAAAGACACAAAACAATTTAGCTAATAACAAATATCAGAAAATTATGCAGTTTTTGTTGAATACTTAAAAATGCAGAGAAAACAAGGCTTTAGTGATTTAGTTTAACTTTTTAATAGAATTTACTGTGCACTGCTTTTCAGGTAAACATCACGAGTAAAGGATTATTTTAAATTTGCCTAAAATTGATCAAATTTTTGTCATCTACTTATTGCTTTAGTTTAACCTAATTGATTTTGATTGGGTTCTACTGATTTTTTGATAAAGCAATTTACTTGAGTTATTATTATATATCATATTATACCTGCGCTCCTAATATAAAGGGACTCAAACGTGTAAGAAAGGTACATAAAGATAACCATATGCCAGGGGATAAATCTAAAAATATATAGCCTAAAACCACCTTAGGACCTATGTAAAGCTTACCTAAAAGAGGTAACTCAATCATATTTAAGGAAATCTTGGGCTTCAAACAAAATTTCTAATCCTTTATCTCTGCATAAACCCGTTAAAAGTTAAAGTAAAGCTTTTGGAAAGGTGCAAATTAGATTTTACCATTGTAAAGAGTTACAACTATAAATAGATTACAGGTCCGTATTTAGCGCAGCAATGACAATTTGAATTGTTTTAAAATTAATGTATAATATAAATAAGATATATTCAAAGCCAATATTTCTTATTTTATTGTATAAATAAGGGCTCGGCAGCCGCGCGTCAGTCGCCTGTAAGCCTTAGAGAAATCAACCTTTTGCAATTATAAAATGTAGCTCGTAGTATAAACCTAATCCAAATGTGGCAATCCTGTTTTTAAAAAGTGTTCATAGCATCCACCCGATTTCAAATTTGAGGCTTAGCTGTGGCTAACGTGTGGCTGCCGAGGCTAGGTATAAATTATAACAGTTATTGTCCAATAATTAATTAAAAGTCTTATATAGCTTCCATAGAATAAGGAGGAATAGAAATGAAAACCCTAAATATTTCTGGGAAATTTGAAGGAATCTTTGACTTGCGCAGTAAAGACAATAATGATAAAGTACAAATCACAATGACTAGTTGGACAAAACTAGAAAAGTTTAATTTGTATCAACATCTAATATAAGAAACATAAGAGCGCAACTTAGTTTTATAATATAAATACTGAGACCAATATTTTTTTGTAAATTTTCTTACATAATTATTTTTTTAAGGCTTAATATGCACATTAAATTCATTTTTAATCCATTGTGAATAGGGAAGAGGAAGCTGGCTTCTCGGCTACATGGCTTTAAGTAAATCATTGGAAAAGAAATTTATTTTGAATATTTTTTCTGAATAATTACTGAAATCATGTTATTTACTAACAGCCTTGTAGCCGTTTTGGTCTTTCAAAAGTTCCAATTTTACTTCAGGCTAGCCAGGCAGAATCTTCTACCTGGATTCTATTCTATACTTTATCTTCTTTGATAGCTTCTTTAATCAAATATTCGATAGTCAATAAAAATTACATTAGTTTCAGAGGAGCTTTTCAGCATTGAAGTTGGCATTTTGGCATTGTTTGAAAGTAATTCACTAATTATATCTTTTAAAGATTAAAGAGGTTTAATTGTGTATGCCAAAATGCAACGAGCATTATAAAAGATTAAGTTCCCTCATTTTTACAGGATACTTTAATTTTGTTTTCTTAAGAAATCTCAGGGTTTGAATTTCGGTTGAAAGAGGTTTACCGTGATAAAATTTTACGTACTTTAGATGTCAGATTATAAACGAGAGTTGTAACTCTTTATATATAACTAGCGGATTCGCCCCTAGACTCTAGGGGCTTTGCCCCAAGAGGTTTGTTCAACCTAATTTTTCGTATTTTACAAATTATTAAAATCATCTTAAAATTTTGAATCAATAATCTTAATTTTCTTATTTTCAGGGGTTTCGAACCTTGGAGTTGAAGTTGATAGGGCCGAGTTTGGTGGGGTGTGGCATGTTCTTCGCCCTCCTTAGAGTTCTCTTCTGTACACTGCCGTCTTGTTTCAAGTAAGAATTACTTTTTTAACAGCAAAGGGAAGGTAAAGGAATAAATGTATAACCAAGATTACCACCTGGCCCAAGTCATGGGTACCTTTTTAGTATAAATGCCGTCTGCTCTCTTGAAGCTAATTGGCTGTTTTTATATTTGCGATGCTTAAGGCTGAAATTCAAAGACCAGAGTAGAGTTAAATGTAGCTCCTACCTCCTCTATTCTTTTACTTTAATGGTAAAGGCGAGGAATATATGGATTGTAGTGGCTTTTTTATCTTGGGTGGGTAGAAGATTAATGTAAAAGAATAGAGGTACATGTAACTATACACACAGAATGGGGACCCTGTGCCAACTTTCAATTGGGTCTTTGAATATCAGCCAATAGCTTTAGAAATATAAACACAGGCAAGTCACTGCAAAAGAACGGAAAGCAATTTGCTAACAGATAAAAATGGTCTTCACCATTAAGGTCAGGAGTTATCTGGGATCAATTCATTTGTCACAACACTTATTGGAAGAAGTTTTCTTTCAGAGAAGAAAGATATAAAACTTCAAAAGACCTACGAAAATCTCCCCGGAAAAGATAGCTACGTCAAAAGAGCTACCTTTTATATTCAAACATTCAGACGCACATCAAGTATTTTTACGAAAAGAAGAGGAATATTTCACCTTTGTATAAATAACATTTTACAAAATATATATTTTAAAATTTCAAGTTTTTGTAACAAAAATCTATATATAGAACAGTAAAAACATACATTCAAACTTACAAAGTAATAATGTTTATTTTTAACATAATCTAAATTTTTAAAATAGAATTATATTTTTAAAATTTATGTCATATGAGTTTAAAGTATAGGACAAGTACATTGTAGATAAAATGAAAAGGCCTTATCTAAAAATGGCCAGACAATTTTGAAGCCCTAGGGGAAAGAGGATAAATCTCAGGGATCTAAAGGGATAAGACAATGCTTGATAAATTGATGTACATCCTCAATAATAATACACAAAACTACCCTTATCTAAAGATTACAATAAACTAACAATCACTTGATTACAATCAATCTAACCAATCAAAATACAACAAAAGTCCCCAAAGTTGTTGAGCCAACGAAAAAGAAAACTTTGGGGTCTAGTCTAAAAAACATCCCACTGTCCCTTCCCTCCATGATAAATCAGGGAAATAGGGCTAGGACAATGTATCTTTAATTTGACTCCCTGCAAGTTAAAACTTATTTAAAAACTTAACATAGGTTATTTTTAGTATTTTAAGGACTTATCTAAGGACATTGGACTGTAAATAACACTGGTACCTAAAGTTTTACAACCACGTGTTGGTATTTTCTCTCTTTCTTTACCAATTTAAAATATTTTAATAGTTATTTCTCGCATCGTATTATAAACGGCTTTCCGCGGATATAGAATGTACAATTATAAGATTAAAACCAGCTTTTTAGCCCCGAGGTGCCGAAGGCAAGGGCTAAAAAAACTGGTTTTAATCTTATGATTGCACATTTTTATATTCGTAGAAAGTTGGATATAATACGATGCTAGACATAGTTTTTTCGTATGGATAAGAACCGGTTCCTATCCACCGGATTCGAATGAATACGAGAAAATGATTTTCTGGAGTTGTATCGTCCCTAGGACCTCTTTTTGGATATTTTTATACTATTTTTTTTTGGATTAAAACCTGCATTAGTTAATTCTTGATTAATAGTATTTATTGAAAAGTTGGACACTTACAATAGTTTGTACTAACTAATCCTTATAATAAAGTAACAGGATGTCTCTCTGTCTATTTGTGTGTCTGTTTGTTTGTACCGAAGTCTGTACCTGTATGGTTCTCCTTTGCAGGGTAGCTTCTCATAGGTCCCGGAAAGGTTTATAAATATTTTGTGAAGGGTACCACCTCCCTCCCAAGAGAAATCATTTTTTTTACCATTCTCGATTTTACTTAGAGACTTGAACGCAACATAGACATAATTGAAATAAAAACAAACAAACATTTAGAGGCCTCTAGGGGCGTAGTTTGAGAACGAGTTTGTTCATTTTACAATACCATGTTATCTACCTTCCTAGTGTATTGAGATAAGTGTAAACATATTTCACATAAAATTCTAAATCTGTAATAAATCATGTTAAAACAAATTCTATTGATGTAAGGACAAAGCACAAAATTTATCATGGGTATTGACAAGCTTAAGCCTTATTTCATTGGTTATTACAATGGATGTAGGTAGAATATACGTGGATATTATGAAAGGGGATAAATTGTAGTCAACTTAAGCGGCTATTTATTTCCACTGCCATTCATTGGTCAATTCGTTAATCCAGTAGAAGGGATGGGGAAAATCGTTATTTTTTCCGCTAAATTGTACACTTTATTTGAAAACATGATAATCTGATGTAAGATTTAAGTAATACTAAATATATTATTACAATATTGAGGAACAATTTTTAATATCAAACAAACATTTTTTAAAGTTTAAAAAAAAAGAATGAAGGCTTATCTAATAGACAGCTCTCCGAGGATATTAAAATGAACAATTTTAAGATTATAACCAAGTATATCAGCCCCGAGCTAACACAACGGGTATTAATTTTATAAATTTTATTTTGATATTTGTGGAAAATTTTCTATAATACGATGCTATACATATTTTTTTGGTATGGCTGAGAACCGGTTATAATCTAGCGGATATTAATGGGTTTCGAAGGCATAATGGAAAAATGTTTATTCTTTTTAACTGTTTGGTATTTACAAAATTCAGAACACAGTAATAGTGTCTGACTGATTATGACGTAACAAAAAAAATTAGCCAATGAGGGGCCGTTATTGACCAATGGTAAAATGTATAGTGGCCTCTCATTGGCTAATTTTTTTTGTTACGTCATAATCAGTCAGACACTATTACTGTGTTCCAAAATTCATCAACAAAAATTAATTCTTTAATATTTTCAACAAAAAGTCACTTTTGTTATTCCTTTTGATAAATGATGTGAGTGAAAATCTGGGCTCAGCAGCCGAACATTTTTATGACGGCTTGATTGTGTCCGCAGATTATCAAAGGAGAGGACAGCTTAGCTGCGGCTGCTGATAGCTGATAGCTACTGTAAGCAACGATCATCGGCTGCAAATTATATGTATAGCTCTATGTGTACATTTTTAAACTAAAGACAGCCCTATGTATTCTAAGAGAGGGGGAGGACATCGGGTTGTTTATACTAGTCCCCAAAGTTTTATAATAACCTTTTATTATTGGTTGGCTTAACAAATTTAGGACTTTTATTAAATTTTTATTGTTTGGTTTCATAAGTTCAGTGTCAAAAAAAAGTATAATCTACATAATGGGTGTTTTTTTGTATCATCAATGGGGATGTACATCAATATATCGGACATTGTCTTATCCCTTTAGATCCCTGAAATATTCTACAACTGGTTATGCTGCAGTTTTTTTAAATATGCTGCAGCTACAGGTGCCGAGCCTTTGTCAAAATTGAGGGGAATTTTTTGGTTGCTTTGTTACCATGTATTTAAAATGTGTTTGTAATAACAGCTTTGTACGCCAGGGAGGGAGGGGACATTGGGCTGTTTATTACACTAGTCCTCAATGTTTATAATAATGTTTTCTAATTTGTTTGCTCAACAACTTTCGGGACATTTATTGGATTTTGATTGGTTGATTTATCAAGTTGAGTGTCCAAATTTTTCAAACATTAATTGTAATCTACAGAAATGTACAATGATTTATCGGCCATTGTCTTATCCCTTTAGATCCCTGTTTGTACGAAAATTATACACTTTTATATTCATTGTCCCTGATATTCATAAATAATAATATTTGCAGTTTTTCTAGTAGTGCAGCTACTCTATACTTTTTAATTGTTGTTTGAGAAGATAATTATGATTAATTAATAATTAGTAATAATCATCATAGCTTAATTAATCTTTTGGTATGTAGGTTAGTTTTATTAGGGAAAACTATAAAAATAAAATCATAGGTTAAAACAATAAGACACTACTATGTAGTTTTGAACTAACCAATCTCAAAATTAAGTAAAAGTACCCAAAGTTTTAGAGTCGATGATTAATATAGCGTGGTTTGAAAACTTTGGGTACCAGTGTAATAAATGTCCCCTCCCTCATTTCTGTTTAAATTTGTAGGTCCTGTATGAAATGTTGCGGTAAAGCTGAGGAGACAGAAAAGCTATTGAAGGATGGAGGGGACAGCAAAAATAAAGCACAGGCCTCCAAATTGGAGGCTGGAGACGGCAAAGTGTCCGCCAGACCTCCAGGTCCTGGCCCTGGAAGGGCTGTACAGGTAAATATTTAAATTCTTCCAAGAGAAAAAAAATTTCACCTTAATAAAATCTTTAAAATGTCAGAATGTTTATTAGACCGGACCTTAGTCTCCTCGGTTCTAACAAAACTGGTTTTAATATCATAATTGTACATTTTTATATCCGCGGTAAGCTGTCTAGAGTACGATGCAATAAATAAATATTCCAGGTTGCAGCTTCTGGAGGTTCCTCTGATCCTGGAGCAGCCCGGCGGGGATCCTTGATGGCCTCCATGCCGGGGGGAAGTGATTGGAGACCTCCTTTTGATCATAGAGAGGTAGAGCAATCATTAATTAGATTTTTATTAATATATAAAAAGTTAACAGTAAGGGCTTAGATTGTTTATGTTAAAACAGTGACTTTGCCCGTAGTATTTCTATGCAGCTTCTATCAATAACAAAATTAATTATTACTATTACTAGCGATTTTGTCAATAAAGGCCTCTAGAGGCACTTGGGGGAGGAATTTTTTCTATGGTGGATTTATGTAAGGAGGATGATAATACCCCGTACCCGAAAAAAAGATAAAAAAACTTCCCTGAACCTATGAAAAGATGCGATGCATAGGAGAACCGCATCGGTATTGCGGTTGGTGAAATCCTTTGGTGCACGCATACAGACAGACAATCATTATGTTACTTTAATAAATGTTTTTGTTTCAGATTGATCCCAGATCTCATATTCAATCAGCTCCGCATTATGTATCAGATAGTGAGGAAGATATAGGTCCTATACAACAGGTATCTATCTATCTATTTATCTATCTATCTATCTATCTATCAATCTATCTATCTATCTATTTATCTATATATATATATATATATATATATATATATCTATCTATATTATATTATCTGATAGTAAGGAAGACATAGGTCCTATACAACAGGTATCTATCTATCTACCTATTATCTATTTGTCTATCTATATTATGTATCAGATAGTAAGGAAGATATAGTTCCTGTACAACAGATATCTATCTACCTATCTATATATATTATGTATCAGATAGTGAGGAAGATATAGGTCCTATACAACAGGTATCTATCTACCTATCTATATATATTATGTATCAGATAGTAAGGAAGATATAGTTCCTGTACAACAGGTATCTATCTATTTATCTATCAATCTATATATCTATCTATTTATCTATCTATATATCTATCTGTCTATCTATATTATGTATCAGTTAGTAGGGAAGATATAGTTCCTGTACAACAGGTATCTATCTATTTATCTATATATATGCAAAAGTTTCATTTTAACCACTCCCTGAAGAACATTCCCTTGGGTAACAAGAAGCAGTATCAGTCTATCATCATCGCCAAGGTAGAAAGTTTTATTCAAAGAATGAGATGGAAGCTATTTGCTGTCAAAGAAAAACCAACCAACACCAACAACAACTATGGATTCAAAACTACCAACAGGGCTCCCCAGATGGACGAGTTGAAAGCCTTTGAGGAAGATTTTTACAAGCTCATTACATCAATTGAATTCAGGCAAGTCAACAATGAATTCCAAACATCTTTACAAAGAACAATCAAAACAATTAAAGATTCTAAAGACATCATCATTGAATCTGATAAAACTGGAAACTTGTACACAGTACCTATTAATGAATATAAAACAATCCTGCATAACAATGTGACAAGTGAATACAAGAAAGCTGACAAATCTGATGTTGACAATGTAAATAAAGAAGCTGCTGAACTTACATCTACGTTGGGTATAGCTGATAGGGTTGATGAATACATAAAACAAGAAGCCTTTGTAACTGTTAAAGATCACAAACCGAATTTTCCTGATAGAAAGGTGTACAGACTTCTCAATCCTGCTAAGTCAAATGTTGGTAAAGTCAGTAAAACCATCCTTGAAACTGCAGTCAGCAAAGTTAAATCAGCAACAAATCTCAACCTTTGGCAAAATTCTGATCAGGTTATTGAATGGTTCAGTGGCCTACGAAATAAGACAAAGCTAACATTTTTCAAATTTGATGTTGTCTCTTTTTACCCTTCAATCAGCAAAGAACTTTTTGATATTGTTATCAACTGGTCAAAACAGTACCATAATTTTACATCTGTGGAACTCAAAGCTTTACAAAACACAAGGAAATCATTTTTGTACCTGAATGAAGATCCTTGGATCAAAAAATCACAATCAAACTTTGACATAACCATGGGAAGTTTTGATGGTGCTGAATGTTGTGAACTGGTTGGTCTCTACATCCTTAGCAAGCTGGGTGACGTCATTGAACAACCTCAAATTGGTCTGTACCGAGATGATGGTCTTGCTGTCCTTGATGGTTCTGGTCCACAGGTTGAACAAGTAAGAAAACGAGTTTTTCAACTTTTCAAAGATTTAGGACTGAAAGTAACAATAGAATGCAATATCACAAGCACCGAATTTTTGGATGCCTTTTTTGACCTGAGAGCCAACACTTTTCGACCTTTTAAGAAACCAAATACTGATCTCAGCTACATAAACTCGAAATCTAACCATCCTGCTAACATCAAGAAAGAAATACCCAAAATGGTTTCAAGTAGAATTTCCAAACTTTCAAGTTCAAGAGAGATCTTTGAAGCTGAGAAAATACCTTTCAAAAATGCATTGAATTCAGCTGGCTACAATGATGACTTCACCTACTCACCCAACCAACAACGTCATCCTACTACAAGGTGCAGGAGAAGAAAGGTTATTTGGTTTAACCCTCCTTTCTGTCAAACAGTGAAAACTAATGTTGCAAGGAAATTCTTACTACTGATTGATAAACATTTTAAGAACACACCTCTTCAACAGTACTTCAACCGTTCTACAGTTAAAGTGTCTTATTGTTGTATGCCTAGCATCAAAGCCATCATAGCTGGACATAACAAATTCTTACTTAAAGATACAGCTGCTGCAAACACTCAACCTGCAAGATTGTGCAACTGCCGTGGTGGCCAAGCTGTGTGTCCCGTTGGAGGCCAGTGCTTGAAGTCTTCCTTGGTCTACAAAGCAGAAGTCATCAATGCAGTCAAACCTGCCACATACATTGGCCTGACTGGTAACACTTTTAAAGAAAGATTTACTGGTCACAAGTCATCCTTTAACAATGCCAATGCAGAGCACAAAACCAGCCTATCATCATTCATTTGGTCATTAAAACGAAATCAAACTAATTTTGATATTAGATGGTCCATCCTGCAGCAAGCACCAACCTACAACCCTAGCTCCGGTGCATGCAAACTCTGCAACCTAGAGAAGGTGAAGATCATGTTCAACAATGACGTCACCATGCTCAACAAGAGGTCTGAGATCAACAGCAAGTGCAGACACAGAGACAAGTTCCTTCTGATTGAACACCTGGCTGCTAATGATACCTGATACTGCCGTTTCAAGATAGTTTTTTTAAAATTATGTATTTGTAATTTCAATATTTAAAAAATCCTCTAAATTTAATTGAAAAAATCTATTAATTCTAATATTATTGTCAGTATTAAATTGTAACTGAAGATTGCTTAATGCATGAAACATGATGTTTTACAAATAAACTTTTGTTCATTCTATGTGGACTATATCTATATATATATCTACATTATGTATCTATAGTGATGAAGATATAGATCCAACACACCAGTTATCTATCTATCCATGTATCTATCTATCAATTGACCAATCTATCTATATATCTAACTAACTATCTAATTATCTGGACATCTAGTTATCAATTATCTATTCTATGATTATTACTAACTATTAAATTTTAGTATCATGGAAAGTTGAGTAATGTGTCAGACAGGCCTTTAAGAAATCACAGGTAAAATTATATTTCTCATTGTCATTTTTATATTATATTACACTTGCGGCCATGCTCCTGAGGGCATCTTAGGACACTTATAAATTCGACCCCTCTACCCTGAAAAGTCAACAAAAGAATTAGGGGAATGAAGGTGGGCATTTGCAAAAGTGATTTTTCTTGGGAGGGTCGCAGTAATCTCTCAAAAAAAAGTTTTAAAACCTATGAGAAGAAGAAACCTATCAGTTCAGCTGTTAGCGAGATCCTTCGGAACAAATTGACAGATAGACATCCTATTACTTTGAAATAAGGATAAATACTATGTCTAAGAAGAAAGTATCATAAGTAATAATAGTCTTGGTTTCTAATCAAATCCTTGTAATAAAGTAACAGGATGTGTGTTTGTCTTTGTGTCTGTACCAAATGATCTCTATGACCACTGAACCAATCGGGTTCTCCTTAACAGGATAGCTTTATATATTATAGGTTTATAACTATTTTTGGGGAGTGTACCACCATCCTCCAAAGAGAAATTGCCCCTAGAAAAAAATTACCCCCTCCCAAAATAAAGATAATTTAATTTTTTTACTAAAATTAAAAATGAGGCGGGGGGGCCCAATATTTTTTTTTACTTTTTCTTTTAATATCTAAAATAAGAAATTGGGTTATCAAATTCGACTTCCTTCCCTCAATTGCCCCTAGAGGCCTCTAGGGGCGAAGCCGCTCGTACTAAATATAATAATTTTGAATAGCAACAAAGTTGCAAAATATCAAACAATGACATGTACAAAATTAAATTTATTTAACACAGGACTTTATGTCTAATTTCATCCATTAGGAAAATTAAAAATTAGAAATCAAATTTTGCCGTAGTGCTTGCTGTTTTTGTATGTGTCGATTGAGAAATTAATTTTGATAAAACTCTATAAACACAAGGAAAATGAGGGAACATTGGACTGCAAATTATTGCAGTACCCAAAGATTTTTATTAAAGCTTGATTGGGTCCTTCAAACTCAAAATGTCTACACTTCTTAACCAATAATTTTAATCAACAGAAAAGGGCACTTTTACACTATTATTGGAAGGCAGTTTGTAGACATTTTTGGGAAATGTACACAATTGAACATCTTTCTATCATAGCTGCTGAGAAAATCGAAAGGGTTTCAGTAGTTTCAGCTATACAGACGGACAAACGCATTTTTACAGTAGCTGTGAAAAAAAAATTATATTATCATTTTTCCATCATTAATATATTTTGACATAAATAATAAATTATAAATCAATATTTATTCCTATATTGTTTATGACTTTGTAATTGTACATTGCCGGATTTTTTTGTTTGCTATATTTGTATGTTTTAAAAACAAGGATAGTTTTTTCCAAAAAAGCACGGTTCGGAAAGATAAGTGTAAAATAACACATACACATTTTGATCCCTGTAGGTTTCTCCTCTACCCTCTGGGAATCTTCATGAGAAATTTCAGACATCTATCATTAACATCAGCTAAGAAAATGAATATCAATTATGATGACAAGCAAAATTAACCCTTCGAAAGTTTAGACAAGTTTTGAACCAACTAATCAAGAATCGATGTTAGTACCTAAAATCTTTAATAAACTTTGAGTATCTGTATTATTTACAGTCTCCTCCTCCCTCCCTGAAAATTGTTTACCTCCCGTTGAGATTCCAACAAACTTCCACATACTTTAAAACTAGAAAAATTATCCTATAAATGGAATATAGGAAGATGAGAATAGTTATTTCTCGCATCGTATTATAAACAGCTTTCCGCGGATATAAAATGTTTAAAAACCAGTTTTTTTAGCCCCGAGATTCCAAAGGCACGGGCTAAAAAACTGGTTTCAAGGTTATGATTGTACATTTTTATATTCGTTGAAAATGGATATAATACGATGCTAGACATAGTTTTTTCGTATGGACGAGAACCGGTTCTAATCCACCGGATATTAATCGGTTTCGAATGAATACTAGAATAAATATTGAAATAATTTTGGTGCGAGTGCCAGCTTTGATCCTAAATATTTATAGTTTATGCTTGAGAACATTTAAAAAGTGAAACTTATGATTAGAAAACTTTTGAAAATCTAATTCTTAGTTGCGCATCTACTTTATAATTGTCAATATTTTTACCATTTTTAAGGTCTTGCTAAATTACATAAGAAATATTTCAAATTTGAAATTATACAATTCAAATTAATTCCTAAATGATAAGAAAGCTATACATTTTTAAAAAATTGGCCATTTCTATATTACAAGAAAGACATCTCATGACTATATGAATACCTATTTGAATTATACATTTTCTATATCTTTATTTAGTAGCATTTAGGGGCTCTGTATTTTAAGGTTAAAAATAGCATTAAACTAATTCCAAGACTTAAATCTTAAAGCAAAGTAACCTAAAAACCTCCTGTGACCTATGTAAAATTACTCTTTAATGGTTAACTCAATTATTAATTAAAAATCTAAATTTCAGACAAAAAACCTGACTACTTTATAAAATGAGATATAAAACTAGAAGTCACAACGTTAAACTCCTGGAGGCTCCTTTTATCACAGGAAAATTTATGCCCAATATTCTGTCAAATCTGTCCACCAATAAAACTAAATTTTAAACTATTTCATATTTCAATTTTATGTTTTGCTTGTCATGGGAAAATAAATCCTTATAGAAGTTTTAATTATAAAAAGACAGTAATTGTATAATCTATTTATAGTCTGCCCTTTTCATAAAAAGGCTGTTAAGTTTCACTTTTTACACCTATTCAAAAATATTTTAGGATCATCTCAAAAAGCGGATATTTCGATGCTAACATAATTTTCTAGTGTGGCTTAAAACCGATTCTAATCCAGTGGATTCTAATTTATTTCAAAGACTTACTGGAAAGAAGTATAAAGTGATATTTTTAAAAATTATTGGAAAAAGGGATCTTGGTCAATCCATAACAAACAAAAAAATTCTATTTATCTTCTTTAGTAAATATAAAATTAAATAAATTATATGTTTGTGTATGAGCTAGAAAACTGCATTTATAAACCATTAAACACAGACAAACAATTTTATTCCATGTATAATGACAAAACATAATATACTTTTTCTAGCTTTTATTAAATTTTCTGCTTGTATGAATTTATATAATGTGAATATTCAAAAAAGAAAGATAAGAAATATCTATCTACCTAATTATATATCTTTGCTTTCATCTATCTATCTATCTATTTAATTACATATCTATCTATCTATCCAGCTATCTATGATTTAATCTATATATCCTCTACATATTTATCTATCTATCTATTTAGGAATGGTATAGATATTGAGCCTGTACCTCAACCCTTGTATTGCATATCAAACTATCTATCCAGCTATCTCTGCATCCATCTATATATCCATTTATTTATTTATATATCTATATATTTATTTAGGAATGGTATAGACATTGAGCCTATACCTAAGCCCTTGGATTTCATATAAAACTATCTATCGAGCTATCTATGTGATCATCTATCTATCCATCTACATAATTATATATCCATCTATCTATTTAGGAATGGTATAGATATTGAGGCTGTACCTAAGCCCTTGGATTCCATAAAAACTATCTATCCAGCTATCTCTGCATCCATCTATATATCAATTTACCTAATTATATATCTATCTATCTATTTAGGAACGGTATAGATATTGGGCCTATACCTAAGCCCTTGGATTCCATATCAAACTCCTCAAGTTCTACATTCAGGAATTTATAGCAAATGCTTTGGTAAAATCAAACTGATTGAAATTAGCCTATAAATAATATCTAAGTAGTGTAGCTATACCTATAAGTAGGGTGTATCAGTAAGCATGTCCTATGGTCCGTTATCTAAATATCATTTTGATTCGACTGTAAACATTCTTATTAGCTATTTTCTAGAGTTTAGAAAAATAAAATGCTTGAACTATTGAACATAAAAAATTCATATTAAGTAATTGCAAATACCTGGAAAAATTACTGGGTATACTAACTATTTTATCCTTCAAAATTATTATAATGCTTTTTTTAGAAGGCCAATACATATATTAATATATATTATTGTTTATTCTTTAAAGGAACTTCATACCTTTTGGCATAAACTCAAATGTATATATGTTCATTTCTTACTGATGGTGCATTATCCTTTTGTTTTTAGTTTATGTTTATTGACCTTTTACAACTGTTGGTTTTATTTTACAGGATTCTAAAAGGACAATGACCGATAAAATTAAATACATCCCCAATAATGATACACAAAATTACCCCTTTTATAGATTACAATTATTGGTTGAAACATTTGGACACTCAACCAAGTAATCAAAATTCAATAATAGTCAACAAAGTTGGTAAGCCAACGAATAAGAAAACGTTAAACTTTGGGGACTTTTGTCCCATTGTCCCGTCCTTCCCTGTTTATTTTACCTTCTTTCAACTAAAGTACACTGACAGGGTTCCTTATTCTCAAGAAAAATAATTTATAATAAACAAATCAAAAAAAAGGAGAAAAAGTACTTTTTTTTACAAATTTGTTACATTAGAATCATAATAAATTACATAGTTTTCAACCAAAAAAAAAAAATTGACCAAAAATAGATAAAACATATGACCTCTTCTACTATGCTTGTAATATCATGGTAAAAATTAGAATAGATAGTTCAATAAAATGTCTGAGGTGTGTCGAATATATAAAATCTTGCCTCAAAAAAAGTTTTTTTCTTAAAACTTAGTAGAAATGTTATAATATGATATTTTTGTATGTATATTTGTTTCAAGAATATTTCTCCCTGACTGAAATAGATAGCGCAAGTGCAAATCTACAACATTGTAAAAATAAAACAAATTGGAAAAAGATAACACACACAAAAACAAACAAGGAAAACTGTGCTCATTCATAATACAGCTCAAGAAAAATGTTGAATATAAAATAAACTGTAGAGTTAAGAAATGTATAGTTTTAAAAGGTACTTCTACTAAAGGAACTTATATCATCAAAAATTAGCCGCCACAGTAAATCATATAATAGCTACGCTTTTTACAATCAGATACACACACACAAACAAAAGTGAGATGGGCTGTAAAACTGTAAAACCTGAACATTTTATGTTTGTACAAGGCAGGGAGTGAGGGGTCATTGGGCTGTTAATTATCATGGCAACCAAAGCATTATGATAAGCTCTCTCATTCGTTGGCTTAAAACTTTAAGTGTTTTATTAAAGCTTGCCTTGTTTAAAATGTTCCTCTAATCATGAGGGGTATTTTTTCATCACCATTGGGGATGTACATCCATTGTCTTATCCCTTTAGATCCCTGGTACGAAGTGTACTTGAGGATATAGATGAGGTATTTTCATTATTTGTTTCAGAAGAAGATGATTTAAGTCCCTCCACAATGGTAAAATTTATGCTGGCCTCTCATTGGTTATTCTATCTCATGACGTCATAATCTGTGGAGTGACTTTAATATTCGTTTCAGAAAAGCGAAACATAGTATATTTATAGGACACACTATATTTTGAGATGTATTGTTTATATTTTGTTTTGTTATGTGTATGGTTTCAAGGACAAAAACTCGACAGTTTCCAGCCCGTATTTCATGGATAATGAGATAAGCATTCTTAGAGGAAAATTAATCTTTTGAAAATATTTTATCTCCAACATTTTCAAATAATCCTAGTTTGCCCAATAAAACCAAAGAAATTAGATGAAAAAGTATAAAAGATTTGGATAAAATCACACAAAAAGAATTTTGAGTATGACCACTAAAGCATGTTTTTAAATTGTATAAATTTCTGATATAATAATTAACAACAATGAAGTTAATTTGATTTTTTAGCAATCTTTATGAAGTCAAATTAGCCAAAATACTGCATTAGATATTCTTAACAATTTTACTTTTCTTTTAAACCATGTTAAAAATCGAAGGCAAAGATTTATATGTGTGGGACCTTTGGTTGGGTTTTATTGATGATATAGACAACACAGACATATATACCAGGGTTCAAGAATAGGCATTCAAAGATTAGTTTTTTGTTGATTATATTAGGGATACAGGGAAAGATAATGGAAAATAAATTAGTTTTTTATTTGTATTAATTTTTTTTATTTGTATTAATTATTTAATAGTAATCAAAAAAAAAATTTTTGTTGGCTTTTAATTATAAAAAAAAGTCAAGAGATACATATATGCCAATCTTAAACAGATAGGTTAATTTTTATTAAGATTCCAAAAATATTTTGCGGATTATTTTAAGTATGATGACTTTAATATACTTAATCTAAAAATGGGATTATATTTGACATGTTGCCGTTTGTTTAATGGCATTATTGATATCGACAATTTGACAAATTATATTGATTTAATAAAAACAAAAAGATTGAACTAACATTATTTTAAGAACCACTTACCTTTCCCTTGGCCTTCATCCTTAGAAATTGAGACAACAAAATAAGAACAATATATGTAAGAAAAATCAAAACGTAAAATTTAAAATCTTCAGAAAGAAAGGTCAAGGATAACATCCATTTAGTACGAAGCTCATATTAAAAATAAAAAAAAGTTTGAAACTATTAGTAAAAGAAATATGTACAAGAATTACGTCATAGAGACATGCAAATTATATGTATTTAACAATAATCTTGTTGTCTCCTTATTTTTTCCCCATACTGACTTTTATAACAGCTTTGCTACTAAATTATAGGACTTAAATCAAAATTATATCATCTTATTGACTGGCAAATATTGGCAAATATATATTTCTAGAAATCATTTTTCTACCTCCATAAATGGCGAAAGTTTAAAAAGTTTTGTAAGCTTTGTAAAGTAATAAAGAAGAAATAAATGCAGGCACAACCAAGTAAAACTTGTAAAAAGCGCAGCTACCCTTAAATTCACTTTTTTATTAGAATAGTTATTTATCGCATCGTATTATAAACAGCTTTCCGCGGATATAAAAAATGTACAATCATAAGAATAAGACAAGTTTTGTTAACCCCGAGATAACAAAACTGGTTTTATTATACTTTTTCATTTTAACATCCACGGAAAGCTTTCTACAATACGATGGGATAAATAACTATTAAACAATGGATATTTAAAAGCTGTGCTATTAACAGAACATGGATATTATTACCCTTGTGTTAATGCTAAGGTATAATGCATTTTTTCATGCAGCATATCACATCATCATATATATCTATCTATCTAATAAATGTATAAGTATAGATGTATATTACAGACAACCACCTCCCCCAAATAGTAAGATTTCTTACGCTAGCAGACGAAAATATTGCTTTTTCAATTAAGCTGTTAGAAGATTTAGTATATGAATTTGGCTAGCTTTTCCTTGAAGGGTTAAAATGGCGGCAAATTATCCAATTGAGTTTTTGTTTTTATAAGATCAGTATGTATTTTTCAGAACTATTTAGTTCATATTTTGCCTGTTGTTCTCTTGTATGAACCTGACATGGTTATGATTACATAGTAACTTTAGATTTTAATTTTCCAGTTGATTTTGAAGATTCATTACAAAAAAAGAACCCTCGCCTTATAGGGAAAGACACATATAGTTCTTGCCCCCTTTATTATTTTACTGGAATATCTATCTACTAATATATGATTGTAAAACTATAACTATATCCCTATTTATTCTAGCTTTTAACTAGATGTTAAATCAAGAATGTATCATAGGAGTAAGTGTGTACATTCCAGTAGGGAAAAGGTCTATATATGAGTAATACCGTTCTTATTGCAAATAAAAAAAATACTTCAATTAACTGTGACTTTTACATAAATTTTGTATTCAATATACCTGTCTCTATATCTCTGTAAAACCAGCAAATGTTGAAAGGTCAGCCAAAAAAAAGTTTGCAGAAAAAGTGAATCAATCTCTAGCGCTGACAAGCGCGGACTAAATTTTTATTCAAAAGAGTTTGCTCAACCAGAGATTCATAAAAACGTTGATAAATGTACTTCTAGTATTTTTGGATGATAAGAAAGGCAATCAAACATTGTTTTATGAATCGCCATTTCAAAATTCATTGGATGTCAAATAGTTAAATTATCATAAGTTTTGAATTTAGCTTTATAGTCAAAAATTTATGTTTCCTATTGTGATACTGGAATCCCAATCCAGGGTTTAGAACCAATAAGACGATCTAAAATGTTTTAAAATACGGAAAGGTCCATAAGTAAGAATCGAGGGTAAAACTATTGGACTTACTCTCTTAATTAACTTAAACTTAATTAATTAAATAAACTTTTAAAAGGTAAATAGTAGTGCAATAAGATAAATTAAATTTCAGTTTGTTTACAGTGAATACAACTAACTTTTACGGACAGACATACATTAATTTTATAAGAGCTTCGCTTAACCATGTTTATGTGGCATTCTTTAAAAATGGACATCTAAAGGCCCAATCAATATTTTTATTATCTAATAAATTTGTTTTGCAATAAAAAATCAATTCTGAGCTACCTGATCCTGCCAAAATTGAGTTGTTAATAGAAAATAAAAGTTTATCAGATATATCTTGGCTAGGATGCACACAATTTTTTTTTGTTGAAAATACTTCATATTTTAGAAAAATAATATTTTTTTATATTAATATTAACGTTTGACAATCATGTAAGCTATTTTAGGGTAGTAAAATAGCTTATTGGAAATAGGACTATAATTATATTGATAGCAAAACTCAAAAGTTTATGTTCATAGGGTTACTAATTAAAAATTCTTAAATATCTAATATTATATTTCACTTTGTGTTTGTGTTTGATCCTGCCTCTAGCAGCATGTTATTGTGTTATCAATGATTTTATTAAAACTTTGATATTATGTAAATTTACATAATTTGACATTATCATTGTATTTCAATAAGTTGACTGAAATAAGAAAAATAAATAATTCATGTAAGGAATAATATTATTTATCACCTTGGGGATCCACATTAATTATTGTCCATCGTCTTATTTGAAATGATGAGCACTTGATTGGTCCTGTGTTAGAGATCTAAACGGACAAACAAGCTACTTTATAATAGGACTAGAAGATTCGCCCCTAGCCTGTGGGGAAGGCGGGGTAGGTCAGAAAAATAAACTAAAACCAACCCAAGATATTTATTAAGCTTCCCTTAAAAGTAAAACCAATACGGACCAGTAATTTCTAAGATCTTAAGCTTCTGAAATAAAACCTTAACACTTTATCTAATAGGATTGTAAGTAATAATTGTTATAAATAAACTGATAAACCAGTGTGAATGATCTGGAGGGAGGTTTGGGTGGAGGTCCTCCCGGAATTACAAAATTTGATGGAAGCACAGTCAATCTCAGGAACTAAAAATTACAACAAAAATGAATACAAACAAATTGCTCAAAATCCCAAATATCCTAATTTAGATTTGTTATCATCCTTATAATAAAGTAACAGGATCTCTCTGTGTATGTGTCTGTACCGAAGGATCTTGCTAACCGCTGGACTGATATAGTTCTCCTTTACAAAGTATCTTCTCATTATTCCTGGGAAGGTTTATACATAAATATTTTTGGGGAGAAATTTACAACAACAAAAAAATTCCCCCCCCTAAAAAAATTTTCTATTGAAAACTATTTATAAAAAAATGAATTGTCGAATTCTAACCTACTCCCCCCTTAAGTGAATGAGTTTCTAACTGTAGAATAACCTCCCCTTTTTAAAAGCGAAGCTTTTCTATAATTAGGGTCGGTCTGTCCGTCCGTCCGTCGTCCGTCCGTATGTCCGTTCGAGATAGATAGCTTTTATTCGTTAATTTAGGCATGTTAGAATTGTCCTATCGATTTCAAACTATGCATGGTGATTCCTGTAGTAGTTAGGTACGATTTAGAAAGCGTAGCAACTCTATAATCATTACCAGAATGTCCGTACGTCCATTTTAAACATGTTGATTTTTCTACTTTTTTTAACAATAAATTTTATGTGATCTAATTATCCGTTTGATCTGATTTTTTATTTTTGGTGTATTGATTCCTGGGACAACAAAGAACAACAATTTTATAAGCGAAGCAACTCTATAATCAAGTCCTAAAAATGTATGTCCATAAACATTATCCTGTATCAAGCAGTTTTGCAACAAATTTACTTACAATTTTGCTTCGACTCTTATACTTTTATATTCTGATTATCCAGTTCAGACACTATACAAGTGTTAATGTCCGTTTGTCCTACCGTTTCAGTGCTTCACTTTTATGGATGTTGTCATCCTTGTTGAATATATTTTATACAAGGATCTATGTAAACAGTTTTTATCACCATCTAAAGTTTCCATTATAAACATTGAAAATAAAACAAATCAAAGAAGGAGAAATAGAAGACTTATTTACATAGACTGCTAAAACCATAAAATTTAAGTTATTTTTTTTAATTTGTATTTTTTAAAAAAATTTCCCTTGTTAAAACTTTTATATATTTTATTTCCAGTAACTTGATACTTATATATTCTAGTAAGATGTTAGTCTATTTATTTTAGTGTTATTGTATTAAATTTGTCATTTAGGGATTGATTAGTACTTTCAGATTTCAGGCTTCCTTAATCTTTAAAACTGTCGTTTTCTCAAATAAATAATTTCGGTTAAGGAGAAATTTTATAGTTCCTATTAAAAATACCTCATACTGGCCTTCCATTAGTCTATTAGTCTATTAAAATGTAAACTGGCCAGTCATTAGTTATTTAGTCTGTGTATTGGTAATTTGTATTTTTCTTCTTAGACTTTATTAGCCGGTAAGAGGTATATCTTTTTAGGATGCTAGGGGCAAAGCCACTAGTTATTTGAAACCGGAGCAAAACAAATGAAATTAGGAAATGTTCCAAGTAAAGTAATTTTTCTTCAATGGCTCAGAACTGGGGAAATAATCCTCAATGCGACAAAACTTGAAGTCAACGAGCAAACAAAATAATTTGCCCGACAGAAGAAGAAAAAACTGCAATGTTATTGTTGAAAGTGATTCATACCTACCCAGCTAAACAGACAATAATTGTTTTATACAATTAAATAAAGTAAAATAGAACAATAAATAAATGTGATATTATTAAGAAGTGAAATAAAGTATTGTAATATAAGTGACTTTAAAAATGCAATAATGTAAAGATAAAGAGAAGTTTTGATAAGTGGCGTAGCAATAACAAGATGGGACATTTCATATCCTAAAAGAACAATAAACTGTAATAAAGTTTTGAAGTCTGGACTATGTAAATACTGTTAATTCTAAAAGTCATGATTTTACATGAATATTTAAGAACACACTCTAACTATAGAGAAGCTGCGATATTACAAAAATATCTTTTTAAGAAATATTTTTATGTTTAAAAATTGTTGTAAGTGATTATAAGCAAGGACAATTATGCCTATAAGAGTGTAGCAATAACAGCTATATCAATTTAGATTTTAAAAATCTAGTACTATGTAGTTATCAGGTAAAGAATGACAAACATGTTGGCCATTTGATATCTAAAAGTGATAAATTCAATTGATGTTCACAGGCTGAGTTACGGATATACAGACAGACACAATAGTAGAGTAGCTGCGTCACTAATAAAAATAAGGCAAAGAATACTTAATGAATGAGATGATCATTTGATTTAAAACCTTTTAATGCATTAAACGAGCATTGCATGCAGTAATTTATTTGAAATTGATAATTCCATTTGTTTGTACTAATTTATTATTTATTAGTTTTGAGCAGTATTGTTTTTTTTTCATAGCTAGGCTGTGTCTATATTAATTTAGAGATAATCGGATAAGTAAATGTTGCAAAAATGAATTAAATATATTATTGTTTTTTTAATATTGATATTTGTATAACATATAATAAACATTCTTACCCCAAAATCATAGTATTTGGAACTAATTTTCTATTAAATTTCAAAGTCTAAATATTTGTTTTTGAAAGAAAATCATTCGTCCCTAGTTTCTAGTTATAAACCTTCCTTGTATCTACGAAAAGCTACGCTGTAAAGGAAAACCATATCGGCTTAGCGGTTAGCGAGATCCTTCGGTACACACAGACAGATAGCCCTCCTGAGACCTATCTAACATGGATATACATGATAATGAGAAAATAAGCAAAAATGTAACTTTTTAATTCATCTATTTACATATCTAATTATTCCTAAAATTTATGAAGGTCAATAACGGCGCTGTTTTTATTTTTTTCAGAGCTCGGCAGCCGCGCGTCAGCCGCTTGTAAGCGTCAGTTAATTTGACATACTAAAACTTTAAAATGTCTAAACCTTATCATTAACAGACAATCCGTCTTTTCAGAATTTTATGTTTTGCACACAAGCTGGTTTAGATTTGAGTCTTATGCGCGGCTGAGGCGCGGATGCCGAGGCCCTGATTTTTATGATAAATAATTACTGTGTAAGTTTTTACTTCCTTAGTTTGATTAAATTTTATTGAATGTTTTATATTTATTTTATAAGTCTTAAATCAATACCTCATCATTTTTTTAAATATTTGTTTAAAATGTCTCTGTTTTATGAGACATTAAAGATTATTTTAGAAAATTAAAAGAATAATTTAATAGCCATTTCCAGTATGGCTTCGAAGCCGTATAATATTTGGTGGATTAGAACTGGTTCTTAGCCATACTGAAAAATTATGTATAACATTGCATTATATCAAGTTTTTTACGAATATAAAAATTTATGATCATAAGATTAAAACCAGTTTTTTAGCCCGTGCCTTTGGCATCTGATGGCTAAAAAACTTGTTTAATCTCATACTTTTTTATATCCGCGGAAAGCTTTTTATAATACGATGCGACAAATTAGTATTATCGTATCGTATATAGACAGCTTTCCTCGGATATTAGAACGAAAAATAATAAGATTAAAACCAGTTTTGTTAGACCCTATGGCCCGAAGGCACCGACTGACAAAACTGGTAAATATTTTCTGATTTTTATTTCAATATTCGTGGTAAACTGTCTGGGATACAATGCTAAACATGAATTATCAGTAGTGCTGAAAACCCGTTGTAATCCAGCGTACATAAATCAGTTTTGAAGCCATAATGTAAAATATATAAAATGGAAATATTAGCGGATTTTCTGATACAAATTTACTTTCTGACATCTAAGTGATCTCAAAATATATTTCAATGCAAAGTAATGTATTATATATATTGGTTATATTCCCTTTTTAATCCTTAGTTGATCATATAAACCCCCCTTTGAATTTAGAAAACAACCTAACCTTAAATCCTAATATTTCGATTCATTATCAATAAGAGGGATATTACCAAATATTTTGTGTAATAGATATTGTGATATGTTATTTATTATGTTATTTTCATGTCCCATTCTGATAAATATACACATTTAATAACACTATTTATTTTCATCTATCTATTCAATTGATAAATCTATACGTAATGATGTTTAATCCAGACAACTACTTGGATCCAGTCGGAGGAACCTTGTTCGTCTGCTAGCAAATTATTTTCTGCTATTTTGTAGCGACTTGGATGTGTTAATATTCACAACGTTTTTAATGATATTCAAATACCCAAGATGGGGTGGGGACATACAGTTATTTATTAACCCGATCCTCCTCTATTGTTTTAATATTTAATTATTGCTTTAATCAATGCATTATATTCAACTTTCAGCTCGCTAGATACCTCGTAAGAGGAATCTCTTTTTTTGTCTAAATACCCGGGGTATGGGCTTAAGCAACACCCAACAGACCCTAACTGTTTGATTGCTCGACCTTTGTCCTAACTTTGCATCTTTTCTGGGGCAAGGCATTCCTCCTCCTCTAATTTTCATTGGCGAGCATTTGACATAACAGCAGAAGGAACCATTTTCTACGTCTTTTATTATTCACATAGTTTTGTCGCAATGTTCAGTTAACATTTTTGAAATTAAAACCTGCATGGATAAAAATGATTTGTATTTAAAATAAGTTATAAGGTATATTGATTCAATTTAAGATGAAGAACACAATTATTAAGATGTTCTAAAAATATAGTTTTGTGTCTAATCGTCTGGAGAATCAATCTCTTTATTCTAGAAATATTGAAGATTGTAATTTTGTCAACATATTCCTTATGTCAAGTGTCTTTGAAGTTAAATATAAGTAAAATAGGATACAGGAATAGGTCAATTGGATGGGCATAAACAAAACAAATTTGCTTATTTCAAAATTAGGATCTACTGCAGTTCATGGTAAAATATTGCTGGTAAGCAATATTTCCAAAAATCTATGAATTTTAAAGGCTGCTAGCTGCTAAACGGCTGAACGTACAGATCATGCCCGCACAATGTTTTAAGCGGCATAAGAAGGCCTACAAATAATCTGGAATATCCATAAATCAATAATGCATAATTATCTCGCAGTGCAGAGAAATGCGCGAAAAAGACCTAATTTACGCGTTTTTCTTCAGTAAAGCTTTCCCTGTGCATAATTGGATCTTGGCTATTCCAGATTATTTGTAGTCCTTCTTATGCCGCTTAAAATGGTGTGCGGTTTTGATCTGTACGTTCAGCCGATTGGCAGCTAGCAGCCTTTAAAATTCATAGATTTTTGGAAATATTGCTTACCAGCAATATTTTACCGTGAACTGCAGTAGATCACAAAATTTTAATGTCTTGGAAAAGCCAAACAATTTACTCTAAAACAACAACTAAAACATTTAATTATTATGAAATATATGCCTCTGCTTTTTGTGTTGATTTCTCTGGGCATGTATTGTATATTCCTAAAATAACATGTAATTGTACAAAGTTAGTAATTATTTTCTATAGAAATATAATTTCATTATAAGGTTGTTATTGCTGATCTACTTATAAACATTAGCTGCCACTTGATCTGTATAAAAATGTTATACCTATTTCTAGGTAGGGAGGGGACATTGGATTATAGATTTCACTTTTTCTCAATGTTTTATAACCTTATTATCTTATTTGTTGTTTTTAAAACTTTGGGTTCTTTAATTAAATTGTGATTGGTCGGTTCATGTTTTAATTATGGGTAATTATGTTCATCGTCAATTATCTTATCCCTTTGGATCCTTAATTTTCACCTATATTATGCTACTCCTCTATCCCTGAATGGAGATACATGTACTGAAATATGTCTAATCAATCGTGAACTGATCAAATATAAAGTTACTAGAAGATGCACCCCTAGCATCTAGGGGCTCTATATTCGAAGGGATATTGAAGGGAAGAAATATAGCCTAAAACCATACCCAGACTTGAAATATATTAAATCAAAATAGCCTAAAACCATCTCAGGATCTCTAAGCAGCCTTACTGTAAAGGAGAATCACATCGGTTTAGCAGTTGGCGAGATCCTTCGCTACAGACAAAAAAAAGCTTACTACTTTTTATAATACTAGCGGCTTCGCCCCTAGCCTCTAGGGGCTTTGCCCCAAGAGGTTTGATCAACCTAATTTTTCGTATTTATAAAGAAAAAGTAAAAAAAAAAATTTTTTTTTTTGGGGGGGGGTATTTTTCATTTTTTGGGGGGGTTGGGGGTGTCCCACCCCCCAAGAAAATAGCTTAAAACCATCACAGGACCAGTAGGTATATTCCCTGAAGAGTAGAGCCCAATCGGTTCAGTGGTTACTGAGATCTTAAGCTTCAGACGGACAGACAGACGGACAGACGGACAGACGGACAGACAGACGGACAGACATCGTTCTACTTTGTATTATAGATAGCGACTGTGCCCCTAGCATCTAGCGGATTTTTTACATACAGGGTTATACATAGGGCAAAAACCAACTGACGGGTTAACTCTAAAATTAAAATAGCCTAAAACCATCCCTAGACATATAAGAAACTTCACTCTAAAGGAGAAAATATCGGTTCAGTGGTTCACAAGATCAAAAAAGCTTGCTACTTATGTAATAGTAAAATGGATAAAGAACAATATATATATCTTGGAAAAATCTTTGACTTATATTTGGAAAAATCTACCAGTCATTTTTAGAAAAATCCGCGAATTGTTTAACAAATTCAGCGTATCAACGGAAGCTGTCTATAATGCGAAGTGGAAAATAATTATTCCAGTATGGCTAAATTAGAACCTCTCATTGTATTACAGACAATTTCCCACAAAAAATACAAATTTTAGCCTCGGGGATAACAAAACTGTTTTTAATATTATACTTTTCATAACAATATCCTCGGAAAGCTGTTTATAATACGCTGCAATAAATAACTATTCTAAAGTAAAGATTTTTAAACATGTTAGATATAATAAAACACAGAAATGCGGTTGGACATACAATAGTTTATACAATTCTACTTTTTTTTGTAGATTAAATTTATTGCTTGGGAAGTTTTGACACTAATACGTAGTTTTGAACAACCAACTAATTAAAATCTAATAAAATTAGCCAAAGTTTATAAGATAACGTGGTTGTAAATTCGGGTACCATTTCAGTTTACAGACCAATGTCTCCCCCCCCCCCCCCTCTCAGCTTTATATGACCAATAGAACAGTTTATAACTAGCCATACTAAAACTTTACATGTGAATTGTAGCTATATTATATTTAAAAATCACCAAATCTATTGCTAAAGTAAAACAATTAGGATTGCTTCGTCATGGAGGGAGGGGACACATGACAGTAAATTATATCAATCTCCAAATCTTTATTAATACATTTTCTTAACACTGTGGGTTCAAACTTACAGTATCCAAACATTTCAACAAATAAATTTTCGTAGTGTAATGCCTTTTCCCTTAAAATCCCTGATATGTAATATAAATCTGTATCAGGGGAGCAATAGGGATAAACTTGTACATGGAATTCAGATATATACAATTTGACTAGAAATTATTCTTTATCCTGATTCATATTTGAGAAAGTGGTGATTCCTATGACGTTTTCATTCACGTAGCATCTCACTAAAATCAAATGAATAGAGCCTCGCATATAGTGATGTTGTCATCCTTGTATAAAGATATTTATTCCAATGGATATATTGTGAGATATCCTCTCTTACCCTGATAAAAGGTTTTTCCAAGCTGGATAATAAAACGATATACTTAAGACTTTATCCCATCCCATGCCCTGACTATGGAGGAACGTCTTGACCAATATATAAGGACTATATTAGCAATCTAAATTAATGAGAAAAAATTCTACTCTACATCCATTGTTCTATATTCCTGTATCTACAACTCAGGGAGGGAGGGGACTTTGGGCTGTTTGTTACATTAGACCCCAAAGTTTTATAATAACGATTTCTTATTCGTTAACTCGACACAATTGGAGATATTTATGGAATTTGATTAAGTTGAGTGTCCAAACGTTTCAACCACTAATTGCAACCTTCAGAAGCTGTATTTTGTGTATCATCATAGGGGATTTACACCAATTTATCGGCCATTGGCTTATCCCTTTCTACAACTACATATTAAACTTTATAATGTAATAATTCCCTGGGGACAAATTTAAATTATGTAATTCTCAACATTTACGTTTCAAATTTTAACCACATAGAAGCCAAATTTATGTTAGATGGAATTGTTCTGTAGATTTTAAACATTCAGGGATGATTCCTGTAACGATAAGGCAGTAAATAACCTTTATCTAGATGTGAGTACTTCTATTCAACAATATGTATTTTTGTTATGTTAAATTGTAATGTTAACTTCTGACCTGGCATCTAGAAAAGGGTGGGTTGGGTCAAGAAAATAGCCTAAAACCGAATAACCAATCCCGACTAGAGTTTTCCGAACTTTATATACTTTATTTTAATAGGACTAGCTGTTTCGACCCTTTATTCTAGAGGACGAGGGGGACGTGTGAGAAAAATAGCCTTAAACCAAACTAAGGTGTTTAAAAAGGTTTCCAGAAAAGCACTAGATATTCAGACAAGCCATGTCCGAGATCTTAAGCTTCAAAAGGAAATAAATACTACTTTTTATTATAGTACATGAAAGAAATGTTCACATATAATAGAAATCATGTTGCAATCAAAAAAAAAGTTTTTAATCACTACGGACTCTAATTATATAGAAACTTTGCTCTTAAGTTTAGATAAAAGAGTTTTAAAATATATAAACTCAAATCTAAACTCCAAACATTTATGTGAATTATAAATAGGTGTAGCTATTTTAAAGTTTAATAGAATTTGTTTTAAAAGGACATTGTGCAACTTTGTTTTATTTACATTTTATGATAAAATAGCGAATTGAGACAAAATGTTTTGATTTTTAAGAATAAAACATTGCTGTCAAAAGGTTAAAAACAAAATGTTTAAAATGTACGCACGGACATTCTGGTAACGATTATAGGCTTGCTAAATCGTACCTAAGAATCAGCAAATAAAGTCTTTATAAGAATCAGCATATAAAGTCTGAAATCAACAGGACAATTCTAGCATGTCTAAATTAACGAAAAGAGCTTACCGTTACGGACAGACCGGCCGTAATTATGGAAAGGCTTCTTTTTTAAAAAATCATACTATAATTGACACATTATCATTTAGAATACGATTAAATGAGAAGAGTAGAAGGGTAAAATGAGGGGTTTCAAGTTTAGAAGGGGATAATCTAATGTAAATAAAAAAATTGGACGACTATAATAAAAAAGTATCTAAAAAATATTAAAAAGTATGGCCTTTGAGAATTCAATCTTGTTCAGTTTGTTCAATGTTCAATTTAAGCTAGATACTGATAGAAAATACCCAAGAAAAAAATTCATGTGTTTACTTTTACAGTAGGTTTATGTAGCAGTAGATTATTGACCTCTTCCTTCTTTAAAATGAAACAATCCTTTTTTTTCGATTGAGTTTTTTTAAAATCAATTCTTTGCTTTGTGGTGAAAGTACTAAATTTGAGACAGGCTTCTGAATTTTCATATGTATGTAGATTTAACAGACCAAGAAAGTAATTTTAAGTTTTGTCACTAAGTTTTGCATCCTATAGATATTTAGTTTTTTTTCTGTTCGTTCCTTAAATAAACTTTTTGACTTTAGATAGTGTTTAAACACACTAATGTAGAGCATCCGCTCGTCGTCGGGACGTTAGGGACGTTATAAAATGGTTCCTACTGCTGCTAGTAGGGGTTAGAGAAGGAAAAAATGCCTTGGTTCAAAACAAGCGAAACTAATTAACATGCACAGTTGGGACTACCAGACAAAGGTCTTGCAATCAAAGATTAGTTTTTTTTTATGTGTGATAAATGTATTTAAAAACTGATCTTAAGTGAAACTATTATTAGAGCATATAATATTAGATTGGTTAAAAGGTATCTCCACAGGATATTAATATCATATTTTTCACTACTGTTGTTCCTACAGTAATACAAATTCACAAATGTATCGTTAAAGATCCTAATTCTTAATTTAATTATGTCCAAAATCAATAAGTGTTTTATTTGTTTACAAAACACTTCCCAAGGGATTATAAATAAAGCGAAGCTCTAAAATTAGAAGTTAGGACAAATGACCAATAACTATTTTTATAGAAAACCATTGCCATTTTAGCTGCCGGCAGCTAAATTAGTTTTTTCCAGCACTTTTATTTAATACTAGTGGCTTCGCCCCTAGCCTCTAGGGGCTTTGCCCCAAGAGGTGATAAAAAAAATTAATATTTATTGTTTTTAGTGAGAGAATGTTGCTATTCTTTCATTCAAAATAAATGCTGGAATAAAAAATAATAAAGGGCAGCCTGCGGCAGCCTGTAACAGAGCAAAATAAAAAATAAGGGGGGAATTTTTTGTTTTTGGGGGGGTTAGGGGTGTCCCACCCCCAAGAAAATAGCTTAAAACCACCACAGACCAATAGGTATATACCCTCAAGAGTAGAATCCGATCGGTTCAGTGGTTACCGAGATCTTAAGCTTCAGGACGGACAGACAGACAGACAGACATCGTACTACTTTGTATTATTGATTGTTTATTTATTTAGCCCCTTTCTGGCGTTTTTGCATTAACACCATTTTATTTGACTATTGACCTGTGGACTATTACTTGTCAGGTAGGAAGGGGACATTGGGCTAGTCCACAATGTTTTATAATGATGTTTTCTTATTCGTTGGCCTAACAAACTTTGGGGACTCTTTTTAATTTTGGTTTAAGTTGAGAGTCCAGACGCTTCCTCATTTATTGTAATCCTCAAAAGGGGTAATTTTGTTGATCATTGCGAATGTACAGCAATTTATCAGCTAATGTTTTATCCCTTTAGATCCCTGATTAATTGCATACTTTATTTCCAAAGTGTTATGGTTATAGTCTGGTTAGTTATACAACAATCATCATCACATATACATCTCTTTATTTTAATTCTTGAATATATTATGCTTTTCATTTTGAGTTATCATGTTTTTGACTCTGTCTTTGGTAGCTTCTTTACTTTACCTTACATGATATAAGCTACACGTTTATAATTTTTTCCCTCATGTTATTCTATTATAGAAGTATCTTTGTCTGTGTGTACCGAAAGATCTCACTAACTGCAGGTCCTTAGATGGTTTAAAACTATTTTTGAGGAGGTTATCTATTTTACTGCAGTTCTTACCTAAGTTACATATTAATTAAAAATATATTACTTGATTGAACATTTTCTTTATTTTGTCTGTAGAGAATGATCTTGCTATCCGATGAACCGATATAGTTCTCCTTTACAGTGAGGCTTCTTATAGGTCCTGAGATGGTTTTAGACAATTTTTCTGCCCTTTTATATCATTTCGAATATAAAGCCCCTAGATGCCGCTATTCCTCATATATAAAGTGGCAATGTTTTTTGTTTCCGTTAAGATCTAGATAAATACTGAATTGTTTGAGTTCTACATTTTTTTAGCCCGTTAAGATTTCGCTAACCACTAAACTTAAATTATAAGAGTCTGAAGTTGATTAAAGTTTATTTATGCCCTAAATGATAGGGGCGCTCTGCTTGCATAAATAAAAGTAAATGAAACAAAAATATTTATCTAATGTACAAAAATTATATTATATCTATCATGATTCAATAGTAAAAGAAAGAAATAATTATTTTTTTATCTTGTCTTTTAAAGCTTAGTTTTTAAAAAGAATTTTCTTTTTTCCGTTTACACATTGTAAATGTAAAATGGTGTAAACATAGCTTAAACATAGAAAAGTAGTGCTATTAAGCGAAGCTTTTCTATAACTTCAATCTGTCCTTACGTCTTATCGTTAATTTGGGCATGTTATAATTGTCCCATCGATTTCAATATTAGTAAATTTGATTCCTGTAACATGTACGATTTAGAAAGCGTAGCAACCGTTACCAGAAGAAAGTTCATTTAAAACATGCTGATTTTAACTTTTTGACAATGATTTTTTGTATGATATAAATATTCTTTCATAATTTGGAAGAATGATTCCAACGACAATATACAATGTTTAAGCAAAGCATCTCTAATATCATCAAGTACTAAAAGTGTAAGTATGTCCATAAACGGTACTCTGTACTTAGGCAATTTTGCAACAAATTTGCAAAACAAAAATTAGACTTTATGATTTTTGTCATATCTTTAAACATTTTCTTTTTTTTATATGCTATTCTTAGATTTTTTAGAAATATTTGTCCACTAATTTGATTAAACCTCGGACACTAACAAGATGCTCTATTAATAAATATTGACGTTCAAACAAGCCAGTTAATTATTAGAAAACACAGCTTATAAGAATATTGAAATTGATTTTCTTTGTAACAAAAAAAAATCCTTTAAAAAATTCAGGAAATTTTGGTTTAGTTTAGGTTAATTTGAAATATTAAAAGCCCTACAGGAAAAACAGGTTTTACCTAACCATCAGCAAATATTCAATATTTTCTTCAAATCAAATACAGTTATTAGTAAATTAAAAATTCTAAGATTTACACCAGATTTGTTAGTCCCGAGGGGTCGAAGGCTCGAACTAACAAAATTTATTCTATGACTATAAATTTGGTGGAAAATTGTCTGCAATTCTATGCTATACATGATTTATCATTATGGGAGAACCGGTTCTAACTGGATTTTTAATAAATTTTTACATTTTTGCTCTGGTGAAAAAACACTAGTATACAGCATGCAACCATCCATAAAGCATATGAACACATTATAGAGATTAGTTATATATGGGTGTGCCTACAATAGTTTTAATACATTCAGTAGTATCTTTACCTAAAATCAAAGAGGGAAAAGCTTCAGTTATAAAAACCGATTGATTTATCCATTCAAGGAAGCGTTACTACTGTTCTCGGGTGGTTTTAGACTATTTAGGTTTCTTGTGATGGTTTAAGGCTATTTTCTGCCTTTAACTACCTTTCGAATACAAAGCTACTAGATGCTGGAATTGTATACGCTGGTATTCATGTATAGACAATTTATTATTTATGATATTGTTACAATTTATATTATCAAGTAAACTACAGCTGCAGTCCGTTAAACTGACGGACGTACAGACATACCCCAACTATAGAACTCCTGCATTACTTGAAAACATAACTGTATTGTATGATATGATTGTATCTGAGGGATGTGCTGAAAATGGATTGCCTATTTCTTCAATAATTTCCAAATGTGTACAGCAGATAGCCCAATTATTGCATACACTACTTTCAGCTAATCCGGTCAAAAGGAAAAGCGATATAATGTATAAACGATTTGTATATTATACATTCAAAATTTTAATTTTTCAAATTTTTATTTTTTTGGGGAAGTTTGAAGCTTTTTTAGCTAGTAGCAAATATTGAGATAGGACGCGGATGCTAAGTACACTTTCGGAAACTAAAATTCAGTACATCATCTGAGGAGTGTGTAATAGATTATGATATATTAGAATATGAAGATGAAAGCAATGATGAGCTGCTGGACAACACTAGCTGGAGTACTCGCAATAGGTATCATTATAACCAGGGATCTTAAGGGAAAAGACAATTGACGATTAATTCATATAAATACTCAATGATGATAAACAGGATTACCCCTTCTGCAGATTAAAATTATTAGTACTAATCAATTAAAAGTTTAATATTAAGGTATCCATATTTTTTGAGCTAACGAATAAGAAAACTTAGTTATAAAACTTTGGGTACCAGTTTAATTTGGTACCCTAAAATCAGTGGGGTAGGGGGGGGGTGTATCACGTTTTACATATCTGACTTTTTTACAATAAATTTTATTCCAAACTGGTTTTAACATATTCGTATTTGGGCCATTATAGATTTTTATTGGTCAAAAGTATTATTTTAAGTAACTCAGGGAGGTAGGGGACATTGTACAGTAAATTACACTGGTATCCAAAGCTTTATAACCAAAGCTTATTCGTTGGCTGAAAAACTTTTATACTTTTATTGAATTTCTATCTGAAACTAATAATAATTAAAATTTATACCTACAGAAGTGGTAATTTTGTTTATATATTGATATTTTGATATATTTCAATTTATTGACCATTGTCTTATTCCTTTAGAAGCCTGAAGTAAACTATAATCTATATTACATAACCATAACTTATTATTAATATTTCTTATTAACAAACTTATCATAAAAAAAAACATATTAATAAACAAGTAGGACAACATCCATAAAAGTCAAGCTCAACCAATCATATAAACGAACAATCAAATATATTTTTAAAAATTTAACAAATAGTATGTTGTAAAAAAGCTTTGGTATTGTACTTAATCAACTTAGGAATTATTATTTTAAAGGTGAATGTATCCGAGATCGTTTAAAGAGTTAATAAAAAATTTGTTTGACCCAATTATCCCAGAAATCTACTTGCAAAATTAACAATTTTTTTAAATTTTATTAAGGTATCTATGCATGTAGGGAAACATAGTTGTTTTTATAGATTTTTATTCTTACATATTAAAGAATAGTAGTTATTCTACTAATAAGAAGGTAGGTAGAGGACAAAGGACTGTAAATTTTGGTGGCTCGAAAACTTTTGATACCTTTATTGAATTTTTATTGAATGGTCCCAAATATTTTAACCAATAGTTTTAATTTACAAGAGTGGTAATTTTGATTATCATCATTGGGGTTATACAATCAATTTATCATCCTTAAGATCACTGGTAAAAAAAAACTTTGTGCATAATATGTATGTTTTATGTACATATGTTGATAGCTGTTTCCATTAGAAATTAAATAAGATATTAACAGCATATTACCATTCCTCAAAGATTCAATTTTATTGTTATTATAGGTGTCTAAATGATTCACGAACCCCGCTATTGTATATCATTGAGTCGCCTTATTATCTGATTATTGGTTTATACAATAGAATACAGGAAGACATAAATAGAAGAAAAAATATTCTTAATCATCAAAGCTAAAAGATAAAGCATATTAATACAAATTCATGCTTTTGTAATTAGGGAAAGATTAATTTATATTTATTTGTTCTATCCCTGTAAATTTAAACGTACTGTATATTGTATCAGGGATCTAAAGGGATGAGACAATGGCCGATAAATTGATGTACATATCCAATGATGATACACAAAATAACCCATTCTGTAGCGTAAAATTGGTAGTTAGAACGAATGGACACTGAAGTTCATAAACCAACCAATCAAATTTAACTTAAGTCTCCAAAGTTGTTAGGCCAACGAGTAAGAAAACGTTAGTAAAAATCTTTTTCGGACTAGTGTAAAAAATAGCCCATCGTCCCCTCTCTCTCTAATATTGTATGCATATTATTGTTAGTATGCTATTGTTAGTTTAGATGCACTTATAGATTAAAACAAGGATGACAACATTATTAAAAGCAAAGCCCATCAAATTTTAAAAATTTAATACCTGATTTAAATATGTTACGCTCCTAAAACTGTTCAAAATTGACCTATAAATCACCTTTAAAGTTAAGTATATATTATTTAAAATAGCTAAAAATATACATAGTTGAAATTTTGAAAATTAATCTTGCATTGAAAAAAAAAATCATAAATTGGGTGTCCTTGGATAGCTCCTAGAAAACAGAATACACTACAAGATCTTATTTTTAGACAAACAACCCTTTAATTACACATTACACGAACTTTGTCTGGAAGTTTTAGCTGTGCATAGGAATAAGTTGCGCCTGTTGAGGGCCAATGCATTCTTCCTACTCTAACTATTTATGTTGCACATGGCAACAGTAGAAAACATTTTTAACATCATTCTATTTCTTAACATGTCTTAAGCCCTAGGGGACAAGTGTCACCTGACCCCTGGGATCCACGTGCTGAAACATCCTGACTATATTCCTATCTATCTATTCAGTGTCTCAAGCCCTAGGGGACGAATGTCACCTGACCCCTGTGATCCATGTGCTGCAACATCCTGGCTGTATTCCTAAACCCATCCCCTCATTCGCCTGCTCTGGAAAGTGTACATCATATGTTCAGGTACTGTTGCATTTTATAAATTTGTTAATTGTTCAAATTCAAGTTCGTTTTCGGGAAGGTAAAAGCTTCGAACTTCGGCCAAACACTGCGTTAAGTGCCCGACATGAATAGTTAGGACTTCCAGACAGAGGTCGTGCAATTAAAGAGTTAGGGTGTTTTACCGTATTTTTTTTCATGCACATCATTAAGCACCCACCTTTTTTTGTTTTACCTACCAAAATAAGATCTCATGGTCTATACCGTTATATATATGCAATTCGTTTGGATTAATGTAGGTTTGACTTTGAAATCATGTTTAATATACAATATTACCTTTTAAAAAAGATATTAGCACATATACTAATTGTCATAGTAGCCTATACTAATACAAATATGATATAGGTTTCTGGTAGTAATATCTGACAGACAGAGCGTAGCTGTATGTGTTGTCAGGAGAGAGAGAGAGGAAATAGTAGCCTATACTAATACTAATATGATATAGGTTTCTGGTAGTAATATCTGGCAGACAGAGCGTAGCTGTATGTGTTGCCAGGAGAGTGGAGAGAGAGAGGCAACAGTGGCATTGTTCTGTCCTAAAGCAGCCTATGATGAACCTAAGATTAGAAAGGTATCCAGACTTTTTCCTATTATTTTAACAACCCCCAAAGGTCTCTAGAGGCGCCTGTCGACAAAAGTGGACGGGGGGGAGGGGGTAGAAGTCGAATCTCAACTCTTCAAAATTTTAGTTTTGAAAATGTAAAAATTAAAAGTTGGCTGTTTTTTTCTTCAGAGGTAGATTTAACCTTCTAAAGAAGTAGTTACAGTTACCATTCACTATAAACACACAAACAGACAGACATCATGTTGCATTTAATATTACCAATTTAATATTACCAAGGATCTCAAACAATTGGACAAAGGCGATAAATTATTTCATTCTTAAATGTAAAAACACATTATGTAGATTAAAATATTTTTTGTAAAATCTTGAACTCAAGATTTAATAAAAGACCGCTAAAGTGTGTAAGCTAACGAATAAGATATATTCTTAATATAAGTAACTGTCTATCTAATGCCCTCCTCCTTCCTGCTTTGTCATATAAACAAAGCTAGAGCTTTTTTCATGATTTACCATTATTTGCTTTTTATTGTCTTACTCTTGCTGAATGGACCTTGTCATCCTTGTTGTTTTTTAGATTGTTACTCGCGCTCCTGCCAACTGTATGTGCCGTCCTTGTACTAAAGTCGAGGTTAGATAGATAGATAGATACATAGATAGATAGTTAGATAGATAGACAGATATATTGATAAATTGATAGATAGATAGATAGATAGATAGATAGATAGATAGATAGATAGTTAGATAGATAGTTAGATAGATAGATAAATAGATAGATATATAGATAAGTAAATAGATTTTCAGTGTACTTTCTTAGTGCATTAATAATGTTAAAATAGCTGATGTATGTCATACTTTTTTTAGCAAAGCTTGTATATATATATTTGATATGTTTGTAAATATCTGTCTGTTTGGCCGTAACGGATAGCTCTAATTCAATATGGTATGTAAAAATAATTCAATATGATATCCTAATTCAATTTTCAATATGACTAAGAAACCGATTGATATATGCTAAATTAGATCTGGTTCCGAGCCTTCAAGAAAAATCTTGTATAGCATTGTATTACAGATAATTTTCCACGAATTTTGAAATAAAAATCATAGATTAGTTTTGTTATCTCATGTCTTATAAATCATATGATTTTAATATCCGCGGAAAACTGTCTTTATTACTTTTCGATAAGTAACTATTAATCTTGAGTATTTCTAGGTGACATTCAATTAATTTTATAATTAAATTTGTTTAGCTTTGTTATTATGAATATTTTCATCCTTATTGTGTAATAAGATACGTTTATATAACAGTTAATGTTATTTTTTGCCTATATTTTTAAGTTGCTAGCTCGTTTATATTTTAGTCCATTTACATAATAAATTTAAATCTGTTTAAAATTCTCAGACAGATTTTTTTATCGTTTAGCTATATGTACCGAACATTGCAGTAAATTTTACTAAATAGCTAAATTTGATCATGTCCTAAAATTTAACGTGTCCTCCATACAGAATAGCGTTAGAAACTTCAGAAAAATGTCTTTCCATAAATTGGTTGATTGTCTGACTTATAACATAAATAAATTAATATAAATGATCTTAATTAAGAGATAAGATAATGGATAAACACAAATAATAATAATCAAAATATTATCCCTTGAAATTAAAATTATTATTTTTGAACTAACCAATCAAAATTTAATAAAAGTACTCACAGTGTGTATTAGTGTACTTTAAAGTCCTATGTGCCTACCTCCTTGGTTGGTTATCAGTAATGCATTCTTTACACAATTGCTGTTTAATTTGAATCAATTCAAGGAACTATTTTATCCCATTTAAATAGAGCGCAATCCCATTTAAATAGAGCGCCTGCTAATTAAAATAAAGTAAGAAAATCAGCATTCCTAAATCGTACCTAACTGTTATAGGAATTATCACGAACGGAAGGACGTAAGAACCGAACCTTATAATAGAATGGCTTTGCCTAAAAAATCAATGTTTATAATTTGCTGTATTGAACAAACGTATCATTTATCTCTTAAGGAATTGCACGCATAATTGAAATTAATAGTTTTCATGCTAAAAATAGATTCTACATATCATAATAGATTTTACCTATTTTTAGAGGTCATAAACGTTGTTTATTATAATTATACCTTGTTTTATGGTATTTATTTTGAAAATTTCTTAAATATAGCTTCAAAGTCACAAAACCTTTGTTTAAAGCGAGGCTTTTCTATAATTAGGGTCTCTACGTCCTTGCGTATGTAACAGATAGATAATTAGAATCTATATTATAAAACAAGCATATATTTAATTTTTTGACAACTAATTATTCTATCCATCTAAATTTAAAAAAAAAATTATTCATAGGACGACAAGAAACAATATATTAACCAAGGTTCTATGGATGTTGTCATCCTTATTTTCTTTTATGAAAATTCTGAAGAGCATTCTTACAATTGAAAATATATAACACATGTTAAATATAATATTGTTTAATTTAACTAGGACGGTTCTATCATGCCAAGTGAGATAGCAGCCTACGCTACTGGTGGAGAGATCATCAAGACCTTTGGACCAGTCAGCTTCCAGTAAACATTGCAGGGATGGATGGATATCACAGTTTTATACACAATTGATAAAGGAATAATTCATTGGGATTATAAATCCATAGTATTTACGTATAAGCAGACAACTACCTGATCCCTCTTATTTGTCTGATAGCAAATTGCTTTCTGCCCTTTCCTAGTGACTTGGCTGTTTTAATATTCCCGACGATATTGGTTGGTTTTCAAAGACCCATTCGAAAGTCTGCACAGGGTCCTCCTGTTATTTAACCTTCTTCCCCTCTATTGTAAAATTCTAATATTAGGAGATTAGAAGCACAGCTACTCTATTAAAAAAAAGGATGTACGTCACAAAAATAGCATAAAATTTAAGAGCTATAAGTGAAAAGTGAAATTAAATCAAAGTTTTAGTTTCAACAAAAATGTATTAAATTTTTAATGTTGCAAAACAATTGCAAAGTTTTGCTATTTTCAAGTATTTTTTTAAACATCCATGTGAATTATTTAGCAAAGAAATTTGCAAAACAGCAGCAAGCAAAAAAATCCAGTATAAAATCAGCTACATGATCAGCCTTAAAAAACAGTTCTAATAATTATTTGTTTTTTATGTGTTATTTTTTTATAATTAATAATTGTAGTATGATGATATTTTGAATGCCTATTATATTAATTTTATTGTCATTTTTATAATGTTTGAATATATTTTCTATTTATCAAATGCGTTTTTAATTCTTTTGCAGTGGATGATTATAGGAATGGAATTACTATTACTTGGATCCTACACCAGATTATCATGTGCTCTAATAAAGTGAAACTTGTAACTGGCTAAAATAACTAAATCCCCTCCTACTAAATCCCCTCCTACTGGATAAACTGACAAAAACATAATGTTCATGTTAACAATCTAAATTGGCGACCATTTTTCCCCTTTCATAATATTTACGTATATTCTACATCCATTATTAAAATAACCATTTCAGCATTTACTAGCAGCTGCTTTTAAAGTTGCAGTCACACAAGGTCGCTGTTTTTGCCGTAGTTGATAACTGCTGATTTCAAGATGCAGCAGCCAAATATAGCTGTAGCCGTCCTTTTGCAACATCCACAGCCTCATTCCTTATTCGTTGAATTAACAACTTTAAGAACTTTCATTGAATTTGATTGGTTAGTTCAATAAGTTGAGTGTCCAAACGTTTCAACCACTTATTGTAATCTAAACAGTATTTTGTGTATTATCATTGAAGATGTACATCATCGGCCATTGTCTTATACCTTTTGACAAGGACATCGTATGTAAAAATCAAACAAATTTAGCCTTTTCGTTGAGAACAGACTTATTTTCTTTTTATTGAGAAATTAATTATCAACCTTGCCTTTCAGACTGTTGAAACATTTGTCAACATATCCTTAAGACTTTGCATCCACGAATATAAGGATAACAAAAATCTTAACAAAATATATATTTATAAAATCACGTATTTCAGCAGTTGTCAACTATCAAGAAAATTAGGATGATTTGAGTTATTCCTATTATTTTCCGGAAAAGTCTTTATAGTTTTTAATTTTAACCCTGCGGAAATTTATCGTATTCGGTGTAGTAAAGGAATAAATAATACATCATTATAATTATCAGTCTTGTCTAACATTGGATATATTATTTCTTGGAGGTTATACCAGATTTTTATGTTCTCTAATAAAGTAATACTCGCAGCGGGCTAAAATAATGATAACTCCCTCCCCATCCATCTTCTTTTTCCTATTCCTTACTCTCCTACTGGATGAATAACTGACCAATAAATGAGTTTCATGTTAGCAACCTAAATTGGCGAAAATTTGTCCGTTGTGATAATATCCATGTATATTCTACATCCATTTACATTTTGAAGGATAAAAAACTAACAAAATCCTGCCTCTTAATTTCTGCTTTGACAAGAAGATATTTGCGTCACTAGACTTTGTTTATATCTAGTAAGGAATAATAAAGTATTCAATTAGAAAATAAGGAAAATGTGAAATAACAATTATAAAATCAATCATATTCAATTGTATATAGAAGATACATTTTTCCAGTATAGCTTAAAAACCGATTAATATTCGCTGGGTCAGAACCGGTTCTAAGCCATATTAAAAAATATCGTGTTATATCCAGTTTTCTACGGATATTAAAATGAAAAAAGATAATGTAATAATTTTTCATTTTGATATCCGAAGAAATCTGTCTATAATACGATGCGATAAATAACTATTCTATAAGCGATAATTAGAATATACTAATAAGTAATGGAAAACTAAAATGCTTGTATTTAATAAATTATTTCTTGTACATGGTTGATACATATTCAATACAATCCTTATAAAAAAGTAACAAGATGTGTGTTTGCCTGTTTGTTTGTACCGAAGGGTTCTCCTTAACAGGGTGGCTTCTCATAGGTCACAAGAAGGTTTATAACTATTTTGGGGGATGGTACCAACACCCTCCCAAGAAAGATCACAAAAAATCGAATTTTGTTTACTATTCTCGATTTTACGTAGAGAGTTCAACGCAACATAGACATATTTGAAATATAAAAAAAAACATTTAAAGTGCCGCTAGAGGCCTCTAGTGGCGTAGCCGCTATCATATATCTATGGGGTTATTGAAAATTGACTGCATATCGCAAATGGATATAGAATACGTGGATATTGAGACAGCAGAATTTTTATTGTTATCAATTTCGTTAGCTAATATAGACCTTAGATAATGTTCAATACGTTGAAGTGAAAGGGTAAATGGGAGGTATAATTTTATTAGCCAGCTGGGAGAAACATTTTTTATGGTAGGCGAGAATCTATCACAATGTCCACATGTTAAATATCTATTTAGTCGAAATATGAAGAAAAATGTGGAATTAATTACTGTTTTGTCTTTTTTGGATATAAATTTAAAAACCCATATTTTTGAGGTTTTTAAAAAAGCGAAGCTTTCCTATAACTAGGGTCGGTTCGTCCGTACGTCCGTAGCGGTAAGCTCCAAAAAATCTCGATAACCACTGAACTGATATGGTTCTCCTTAACAGGATAGCTTGTCATAGTCCTGAAAAGGTTTAAATGTAAGATAAAAAAAAAGGTTAATCTAAATCAACCGCCCGTTTTCAGGGGCCTCAAGGGGCGTAGCTGCTAGTGTTATATCAAAGGAAATGCAGATATACAGAAGAGAATGAATGGAGAGAAAGGAAGAGATGAAAGTAAAATGAATAGGACAATTCAAGGTTAATTAATCTTGACACATTACACAGAGTAGAATAGATACACAACTACGAAATTTATCAAACTCATAGTAATTGTTTAAAGCAATGCGTCCGTCCACTATTTTCATTCATTTAAACATGTTAGAATTGTCCTATCGACTTAAACTTTGCATTATGATTCCATTGATAATTGGGTACAGTTTAGGAAGCATAGCAACTGTATAAACGTTATTAGAAAGTCTTTATGTTCATTTTAAATAGTGCTGATTTTTTGACAACAAATTTTGTATGATATAATTGTTTGTAACTCTGCCCAATGGGTGGGGACAATGCTCCGATTTTGAAATCAGCTAATAACGTCCAAAATATATAAAAAGCAAAGTCCCTACAAAAGAACAGAAAGCAATTTGCTAGCAGAGTCTCCACCACTTGGGCCAGGTTGTTTAGATTATGCATTCATACTTATGCATTTATTGTTCTCATAAGTCCAATTTTATTTGTCTTTTATGTTGACCTTTTGTTCACAATATTGCATAGTGACACATAGTCAGGGACAAATGGATATCATGAGAAAATATTTTAATCAATGTCTTGTACACCGATTTACCAGGGGTTGTGTGTGAAACAATTAGGGTTGAATGAAGAGAAATTCAGGCCTTCTCAATTTCAATTTTATCACCTCTCAACCGCATGCCACTGATTTAATGCAGATAATAACTATTAAGGCATTATAAGATTTTTTTATACAAATATTAGAAAGTCTCAAAATATTAGGTTGAAAATGGTTAGATCTTTGCTAGAAAAATTAAATCGAATTGGGTTGGGTAGTTGCACGAACAGTATTGTTGTATTTATTTTTGGAAATCATTAACAATCACAAATTAAACAATTTTATGAAGATGATTAAAGTCCCTCGATCTAATAGTCATATACCTAGTTTGCTTCCCAGTTTTTAAAATTTAATAAAATCTTTAAAATTGACGATTTTATGTTAAGTTGTTTACAATTTTGAAAAAGTCCGGTTTTATGTGGCGCACCCTGTATTATTATCGTATGACGTCATAATTTTTTTCTATGGGCGATTTCTCTTGGGAGGGTGGTGGTGGTCAAGCTATAATGATTTTGACTTAAAGACAAATGTTGTGCAATGAAAGGTCATATCGTTAGTTTCAAAAACTAATTTAATGCTTCAAAATATTAAAATTGGTGCCAAATATTGCTAAATTCCCTAATTTTCATACTGGGGTTAAACGTGTGTAAGAAAGGGGTTAAATGGGTATATGATAAATATTGAAATAGCTATACATTTTCATACGGCCAGGATATTGTTGTAAATCACTAATTATCCCTTTCAAAAACTTAGCTAGACCGTTTAATTTTATTGGGCAATTTGAGTTTTTTTTTTTTAAATATTGGATTTCTCAAATAAAATAGCCTGTTCATATGATCACTGAACCTTCGCATATTTCTAGCAAAAGTTTTTTTTTGTTGGCTTTTGTCTGAAGCTTAACGTTAATAAATATGTGGTAATACGGCAACAGACGGACGGGTAGTTTACAGAGTTGCTACGCAGTGGCTTATCATGACAAGCCTTCTGCACTAATCCTATTATATCACCATTCACCTCATGACCGCAGATGACCCCGTTGCGCAGCGGTCAAACTGGACTGGCTAAATAGGGGAGGGGCACGAACACGCAGCAATCACGCGCCCCTCATGCAACTATACAACCGGGAGGCGGTGCCTCCCCTTTTACCACAGCTACCCCCACAGACTGTCTACCGCCGCGGGCTACGCCCTTGTCTCCCACACCCCCTTCAAACCTAACCTATTGTTATAATCTATTTGTATATATATAGTAAACATCCATTGTAAATGTATTCAGTTAAATATATAATTTCTGTATGACTAAATCCTGCTAGTTTGTTTTGGTAGAATACTTCAAGGCTAGGGCTCGTTGGATTCGAACTCGCAACCGGTGAGCTGAAACGCTTCGGCTTACCACATCTTGGTGTCAGCGTGTTTCAATCGAGCCCTACAGAAATTAGCCTATTCTACCTCTGATTGGACCCTTTTGCAAGTAAGGGGACAGTCAGCTGCCAACTGAGAAGCCAACTGACCCGTGAGACGGCCTTTTTAGGTCGATTTTCCATCAATTGAACGCATTATGTAGGCCTCTGGCAAGCAGATTTAGCCTGCTAAAAGCGCCAGTTTACGGCGTTTTTTCCGTACCGTGTAGGAGTAGCGCTAGGTGCGCAGCCACGGTAATCGGATAATTTAGCTCAGACGGCTACAAAACTGAGTCTAAATTGGCAAGTGTAGCTGGGACAAGCCCCAGGACACCCAGGCCAAACCTACGAGACGGACAGCTAAGTGCTGGTCTCCCTGAGAAGGCAATGTGTGGCTGCGAAGCTTCAGCACACAAGTAAGGCCTACCACTGGGACGGATAGCAGAATTTGAGCCAAAGGCACGGCAGGATGGGACATTCCCTGCCGCTGCCTCCCAGGATTCGAACCCGAGGCGCTGCAGGAAGGGCCATTCCCTGCCGCCACCTTTCGGGATTCGAACCAGCGGCGCTGCAGGACGGGACATTCCCTGCCGCCGCCATCCATCTGACCCTTGCAGGACGGACATTCCCTGCTGCCGGTGCTTCCAGAATCACACCTAGAGCTCCTAGTGATAACTACACATAAGTGTGTATAAATGTCAACCAAGTGATAAAAAGAAATATAAAATTGTTGACCCAGTGATAATTGATAAGCTCTAGTGATTCGAAGCTACAGTATAAGCCACCACCAGCGGTCTACACACACACACCATGGTCAGCGATACTACCATAGCTGCGGTTCGGCCACCGCCGAAGTTTCTGCCGACCCCAGCCGAGCGGGAGGCCCCCCTGTCTCAAGGGCAGGACCTCCACTTCCCCTGCCACATCAGGGTGAGGTTTCCTACTCCTGACCCTGCCCCGTGTACCAGGGTCTGCCGTCATTTCTGAACACCTCATGCACGCAATGGGCGTGCAGCGCATGTTGGTTCCAGACAACACCCAAATCCTGACTGCTAATGAGGAAGGGCAGCCCCTTCAGGTAATTGGAAAATTATATGAATTATATATGGCAGTTTCACACACTCTTATACTCCATCTGTACCACGTGACTGTGGTACGGAACCTCTCACACCCTCTGAACCTAGGAGGGTATTTTCTCAAGGAGTTCGGAACTAGGCTCTGTTTCGACATGCAACCCCCCTGCTTGTGGGTGCGTGGGGAGTTTATCCCACTCCGTGGCGTCCCCATCGACCGGGAGACAGCCGAGAGAGAGTTGAGTTACGAGGGGCCTCTGCCAGGCCCACTGCCAGAGCAGCCGCGTGTAGTTGAGAAAGGCACGCACTGGGTGGATGCTGCGCTGAACGCCCACAGGGGGACCAACCTGCTAGCCATGGGGTTGCCCCCAGTGCCCAAGGTGCCTCTGGAGAACCTGCCAACGACGTTTCCCGAGATTTCCAGCCCTCCAGAGCCTATCTTCTCCGCCGACACCTTCATCAACGGCCAGCCGTGTCCACCTGGCCCCCTCTACCTGGGGCCCCCAGCAATCCAACCGGCCAAGTCCGAGCCCAGGCCCGTCAAGTCGCGGTCTGATGCACTCGGAGCCATGCTCAACCCCCAAGAATCAGCCTCTCCCGGCGCCGTGCCCGTCAAGTTGTGGCCGGACGCCCCCCGAGCCACTCATGGCTCCGATGCCTCAGCCTCTCCCAGCGCCGAGCCCGTCAAGTCGCTGCCGAACGCCCACGGAGCCAAGGCTGGTCCCGGCACCCCGGCCTCTCCCAGCGCCGAGCCCGTCAAATCGTGGCTGGACGCCCTCGGAGCCACGCATGGCTCCGACACCTCAGCCCCTCCCGGCGCCGAGCCCGTCAAATCGCGGCCGGTGGCTCCCGGAGTTGAAGCTGACCCCGTGCCAGCCACGTACAGGCTAAGCGCTGTCACTCCAACCGACGGCCAACCACCCCAACTCCGTACGGCCAAGAGGGTGGTCTTGCCTGGCCGCGGTGTCATGGCTGTCCCTGTTGAACTAGTGGGACACCGTACCAAGGATGCCATCCAACTATCTGCCCCAGAACAGAGGTTTGGGGAGTATCTTGTCATCCCAGAAGGCCTGTATGCACACAGGCCTGGCTCCGCCAGCGTGTTCCGAGTGCTGGTGGTAAATGAGGGGGAGATGCCTCTCCTGCTGAACCCCGGCCTCCCCTTGGCTGGGGAGCTGGTAAAGCCCAACATTCTGGAGGTTTCTGACAAGCCTCCCCCTCGCATCCATTCGTTCCAAGAGCCTGTTGAGCCCCCAGATATGCAGCAGCTGTGGGCAGCCCTTGAGATGTAGGAGAACGAATTTCTGCGCAAGGACCCCCTGCTCAAGAAGGAGGTCTGGACCATGTTGTCAGAGTACAGAGATGTCTTCTCAAACTCTACCCCCGGCTGCACTGATGTAGTAGAGTTACAGCTGCGCCTCAAGCCAGGGACCCAGCCGATCCGCCAGAGATTTAGGGATCTGAACCCGCGGCAGGAGGCTGAGCTGGAGAAGCAACTGGACACCTGGCTGCAAGAGGGAGTCATAGAGCCTTCAGACTCCGCCTGGAGCAGCCCCCTGGTGCCCATCAAGAAGAAGGACGGGAGCACTTGCTGGGCCGTCGACTACAGGGCCCTCAACAAGTGTCTTGAGCTGGACAGCTACCCCTTGCCCAGGATCCAGCAGCTGGTAGAACGAGCCGGGGGACACCGCGTCTACAGTGCCTTAGACGCAGTGGCTGCGTACTACACCATCCGAGTGTCCGAGGACAGCCGGCCCTGCACCGCCTTCACCACCCCCAGAGGCTTGTACCAATGGAAAAGGATGCCCTTTGGCCTAGCTACAGCACCATCTGTCTACTCCAGATTTATTGCAGGAGTCCTGAACCCATTAGGCACGGCCAACCTCCAGTCATATCTTGATGACGTCCTGACCTTTCACCAAGATACCTGGGCCCACCTGGCTAGGCTCAGGGAAGTCTTGGAAGCCCACCGCAGGGGAGGAATCCGCCTCAAGCCAGCCAAGACCAAGCTGTTTTGAGCCAAAGTAGACTACCTGGGCCACACCCTCAGCCGTGAGGGGATAGCCATGCAAGAGGATTATATTGACCGCATCCTTGACTGGCCGGCCCCCATCACCCCCAAGGACCTGCTGGCGCTCCTGGGATTCTTCGGCTACTACCGCTTGTTCATCCCAGAGTACGCCGACCTCACCTACGAGATGAATCGGCAGAAAACGGCCAAGACACTGACCTGGACGGCTGAGATGGAAGCCCAGCTGGTACAGCTCAAGGACAAGTTTCGCCAAGCCCCCATCTGAGCGCCACCCAGGTTTGACTTACCGGCCGTGTTCCAGCTCACCACAGACTTCAGCAGCCTCGCCATCTCTGCCATACTCAGCCAATGCCAGGACGGCAAGGAGAGGCTTATTGCCGCCGTGGGGCGCAAGACAACCGACCCCGAAACTCGCTACCCATCCTGGAAGGGAGAGATGGCCGCCATCATGTATGGAATTCGGAAATTTCACGGCATCTTGTCCTACCGTAGTTTCCAGATCAACACTGATTCCTCAGCCTTGCTACAGATGAAGTCGCTGAACACATCCACAGGAATGGTGGCCCGCTGGCAGGAGGAGCTCGCGGCCCTAGATTTCACTGTCTGCCTTCGTCCTGGCACCCAGAACACCAACGCTGACGCCCTCAGCCGCCGGGAGGACGATAATATACCGACAGCCACCGCCGAAGAATTAGCAGAGCAGGCTGAGTACCTTCACACCCTTTGCCAGCTAGGGGAGCCCGCAGCTGGCAGACCCTCCGCAGCACGGCTGGACCCGGCCAGAGTCTTAGAGGCACAGACACAGGATCCCCTCCTGCTCCGTGTCCGCCAGTGGGTGGCCGACGGAAAGGCCCCAACTAAGGCTGAGCTGCGAGGCAAGGACCGGGACGAGCAGCAGTATGCCAGCCGCTTCGCAGCCCTGGGACTCGACGAGCATGGCTGCCTCACCACCACCGACCAGACCCTGACAGGAGAGAGGACAAGATACCTGCTGCCTTCGGCCCTCCAGCAGGACGCGTTTTTCCTGGCCCATGGGACCCCCATGGCCGGGCACTTTGGGATGGACGAAACTATTGCCCGCGTCGCCATGCATTTCTGGTGGCCCAACCTGTCCCGTGACGTCCGCCTGATGGTTCAGACTTGCCCTGAGTGTGTACAGAAGGTCACCAAGGAGAGGTTGAAGTTAGGAATACACGTGCCCTCCCGCCAGGGGTATCCACAGCAAGTCCTGTTTATTGACCTGGTGGGGCCCCTGCCAGAGACACCAGCCGGGAACCGCTACATCCTCACCTGTCAGGATGGGTTCAGCCGGTTTGTCAGCCTCTACGCCATCCCCAACAAGCGCACTCTCACGGTGGCTGAAACCCTACTGCACCGCCACCTGGCCACGTTCGGATGTCCCCTGAAGATCCACTCCGACAATGGGATGGAGTTTACTGGCCAGGTATTCAAGGAACTGGCCTCCAAGCTCGAGATTGGCCTGACACATCCACCGCCCTACAACCCGCAGTCCAACCGGGAGGAGAGGTTCCATCGGACGCTCAACACAGGCATGCAGCTGTTCCTGGACAGAGACGACAACAACTGGGAGCCACACTTGCCTGCCATTGCCTTCGCCTACAATACCAAAGCCTGCAGATCCACGGGCGTGACCCCGTTCCTGGCCTACTTTGGGAGAGAGGCCAAGCTTCCGGTGGACATGGTACTCCGGCTGCCAGACACTGAATATGCCTCAGTCCCAGCCAACGTCCAAGCTCTCCTGCAACGCTACCATGCCGTGTACGACGCAATCCAGCAGCAAGAGGAGGGAACCATCCGAAGGAGCGCGGCCGCCTACGAAGGCACGGCCAAGTACGAAGTTGGAGACCTGGTCTGGTATCTGGCCCCCCGCCTGGTGCCAGGGAAGTCAGCCAAGATTACCAAGAGATGGACTGGCCCTTGGAAGATAGTGAGACAAGCCACAGACGTCCATTATGTCATCAAACCTGCCTCTCCAACAGCCAAGATCTCGGAAATCACCGCGCATGTAGGCCGACTGCGCAAATACACAGGAGATGTAACTGCCCAGCAGATTCCAACAGACATCCAAGGCGACCTGGACGGCGACGAGGACGCCACTGAGCTGCCAGCCGGAGCTGCGGCGCTGCCAGCTAGTGACCCAGGACAGTTTCCAGTGTACCAGCCGGCAGCCGCCGCCCCACAGCCTAGCGGCCAGGATCGTGACCCTGTAGAAGAGAACCTGCAGCACCAACCCAACGAACCACCGCTGCCGTTGCCAGCCCCAGAGCCGCCTAGGGATGCCATCTGGAACCCTGATGCTGACATGGAGCCCCTGCCAGCCAGCAGCGAGCCTGCAGGAGGAGAAGCGGCCACTGAGATGGAAGTGGCGGCCCCAGAGGGTGAAGCTGAAGCGATGTGTCCCCTACTGATGACAGCCATCCCCATCCGAGTGGGAGCTAAGAGGCCAAGCAACCTGGATCAGGCAGGCGCCCCCATGGAATTCTACGCGCCTTCCTCCATCGTTATTCCCCCCTTGGGAGCCTCCAGGGTGAGCCTAGGCCTCCGTGTCCAGTTACCAGCCGAGACAGAACTAGTCCTGCAAACGAGGCCAAACTTCCAACGACGGGGCCTGGCTGTTGCCAACCCGCAGCTGGAAGCCAACCGGGAGTTGACAATGCTGATATCCAACCACAGCCAGACCGAGCAGCGAGTGTCCCGCGGAGCCTGTATAGCCAGAGCTGTCCACCACCGAGCTGTGCCCCAGGAAGATGTTGTTGTGCGCAGACAGAGGTTGCCGTATCCCCAGGTTCAAGGCCTGGTGGCTCGGGAGCCCCGCCGCCCTTGAAGGGGAGATTGTGGTAATACGGCAACAGACGGACGGGTAGTTTACAGAGTTGCTACGCAGTGGCTTATCATGACAAGCCTTCTGCACTAATCCTATTATATCACCATTCACCTCATGACCGCAGATGACCCCGTTGCGCAGCGGTCAAACTGGACTGGCTAAATAGGGGAGGGGCACGGACACGCAGCAATCACGCGCCCCTCATGCAACTATACAACCGGGAGGCGGTGCCTCCCCTTTTACCACAGCTACCCCCACAGACTGTCTACTGCCGCGGGCTACGCCCTTGTCTCCCACACCCCCTTCAAACCTAACCTATTGTTATAATCTATTTGTATATATATAGTAAACATCCATTGTAAATGTATTCAGTTAAACATATAATTTCTGTATGACTAAATCCTGCTAGTTTGTTTTGGTAGAATACTTCAAGGCTAGGGCTCGTTGGATTCGAACTCGCAACCGGTGAGCTGAAACGCTTTGGCTTACCACAAATACATAAATTTTTAAAAGCAAAAAAGAAAGATAAATATACAAATTTAACTATAAGAAGCTACCCTGTAAAGGTCAGCTAGATCAAAACAGACGCACACACACACACATTCAACGTCAAAATTTGTGCCGTGTTGTTATTTTTTTTTTTTTTTTTTGGTCAGTAGCTTAAGAAATATCTGAACTAGTATCCTATTATATATGTTATTTTTTTCTAAATACTTACTCTTCTTATATTTATTTAAGTCTTGTTGTAAAAGATCCCTCCCCCTAATATATGATATATGATCATCGGTCAACTTTTGCTAAAAGAGGTGGGGGGGGGGGGGGAGTATAGGTCAAGTCAAAGTTAAATCCTAAAGGGTATTTATTTCCATCCAAAGTTGCAAGTCAAATATGAATATGAAGGGGGGGGGGGTGAGGAAAATTTTTAAGGTTTAATTATATCAACAAGGATCACAACATCCATAAAAGCGAAATGGTAGTACAATCAAACATTAACATAAATGTATAAGTATAATCAAAATTATAAGTAAGTATTATATAGTTGCAACGCTTTCTAAATCTATACAATACTAACATTAAATTAATGATGCACAGACCGACGGATCAAGAACACAAATTATAGAAAAACTTCGGTTAGACCTACGTTTATTAAACAGTATATAGCCCCCTCCCCCCTTCCCCTCACAAATCTTTATGATAGGAAGTTGGTCATGAATATGATGTTTACAAATGAGCAATTTTTTTATAAGTTACAATACACAAAATCCATAAAAGCGAAACAAATTTAAAATGCACGGAAAAATGTCTAAAATATGATGCGATAAATATCAAAACCCCTCTTCCTACCTACATATTTTGGGGCCGGGGGTTAGCGAGATTACGATTAGTGATTGAAACGTTTGGATTGGACACTCGACTAAATAAACCAACCAATCAAAATTTAATAAAAATCCCCAAGAAATCAAAGAATAAGAAAACGTTATTATAAGACTTTGGGGGCTAGTGTAATAAACAGCCCAATGTCCACTCCCTGCCTGAAATATTTGAAATATCTACCCATCCCTCTGGCCATTCATCGGGTTTTGATTTTAAAAGACTAAAAATGATGCAAAGATTATATCCCCCATTATAATAAAATTAGCATAATATTTGAATTGTAAACCTAGATATTTAATTACACCCAAGAAAGGCCACAAGGCAAATAAATTAAAGAGTAACTGCACTGTTGATCAACAATTTTTTGGCTGGAAATTCATAGTTTGAAATTTATAGGACAATTCTAAGATGCTTAAATTTATAATGAAGAGCTATTAATTACTGACCCAACGGTTTGAAATAGATATTTATCGCATCATATTATAGACAGCTTTCCACGGTTATTTAGAATGAAAAAAAATATACAAATAAAACCAGTTTTGAGGGCCCTGAGGTGCCTATGGCCCGTGCTAAAAAATCTAACATTAATTTTATGATTTTTATTTTAATAATTGTGGAAATTTGCCTGTAATACGAAGCTAAACATGATTATTATTATTTATTAGAGCTAATTTGTTATTTAACAATCTCCGCTAACCCAGCCAACTCGAACTCTCATTGGTCCGTTTGTTTCGTGTCGTCCGACAGATTTTGCACTCTCCTTGGTTAGGCTCGGACTTGGTAAAGTTAAAGCTAAGAAGATGTCTTTATTTATATTACTAAAGAGGAGGGAGGGGACTCAAGTATTATTATCATAAAGTCTCCTGTATTTATTTAAATGTATGATTTATGGGGATTAACCCTCGGAATATGGGGGGGGGGGTGGTAAGTAACTGGTAACATGATATTAAGGTCAGCCAAGGTGTTCGTACAGAAATGTTGTAAGAATTATTCTTTAGAAAATTCAAGCTATATTTTAAATTTGAAAACTTAAGTAACTGATATAGATATTATAAAAAAAAATTTTGTTTGTGGTATATTAGATAAATAAATAGCTATTTCTGATCATTGATACATCAAAGTCAAGCAATATTTTGAAAAATTAAGTATCACATATAGATATTATAAAAAAAACCTTTGGTTGGTATATTAGATAAATAAATAGCTACTTCTGAATCTGATCAGTGATGCATCATTGTAAAACCACCCCCCCCCCCCCACACCAGAATTCATGAACAATATATATGAACCTGTTTCTCTACTTTGTGCGACTCACGTATAAGATATTTAAAGAAATATGATTGGGGGGGGGGGGGTTTACATCACATTTTTCAAAAATAATACATAATTAATAAATCTACAAAATCCTATTTCTGTATTTGAACTGACAAACACAACAGAACATCAAAAGTTGCCGCTAGATAAAAAAGCAAGATAAATTAGCAATAACAACTTTGGAGACTTTTTTTCTTTAATTTTGATTGGTTGGTTTATTAAGCATGAAATGCTGCCAAAATGAAAATAAAAAAACAAGCGAAATTAGCAATAAGAACTAAGCTTAACTATCTTGATAATCTTGCTACGAGATTAAGTGATGATAGAAAAAAAATCTATTCACCAAACCTTATAGTCATAAAATCCTGGTGAGGCTATAAAACCTTCTTCGTTTGATAATATTTTCCGGAATTTTTATGATTTTCTGACCATGTTTGACCGTAAAGATATGTGAACATATGTAGTATCTTACAAATACATCCCAAATCTAGCATAAGTTGACCCATTATATCCGTATGAAAATATCAACAAATGTGCGAAGTCTCAATTTCCTGTCGTTCGAATATATTGGGGAATTTGTATATTACTAGGGTTATTTTAGTATTTTGAAAATATTGAAAACAGTAACATTTCTCTACGAAATCACCCATCGTTAAAGATTTTGAGTATATTTTGAAAAATACTATAAACTAAAACTATGATTGGTTTGGTTGTCTGCAACAGTCAGTATGTAAAGGGCTTTCTCTGTGTTGTAATCGATAATCACCAGAGTTAAAAAATAAAATAATTGCTACTGTGGCAAAAGGGAATGTAAATGCTTAGGAAGTTTAACCTAACACTGCCTCATAACTAAAGACCTTAAAACTGTCCTACTTTTGCTATGCCAGGCACATGAAACTTATAGGTAAGTAGGGGGAATGAATTGGCCCGTAAACAGGTGCAACACATTACCATGCACAGGTTGTACAATGAAAGGCTTTGTAATCTACTATATTTGGAATTAGGGCTGGAACTATATTTAATAAAAAAAATTCCAGAGTTAGTGATTAAATATTTTAGAAATATAACTTTTCTATGCAAATTTTAAAATATTATAACTGCAAAAATTTGCAATGTTCTGTTTTTGTTTCACTTTAAAAATTTTACTGGTAGTTGTAACTATATGTAGTATATTTGTTTTAACAATTCATTTTTAAATCTTTAAGACCCGGTCATTTCATTTTGTGTATTTTGAAAACAAACTTGTCCATAGGTGCAAATTAAAGAATATAGATATACAAAATTTTGGTTTTAAAACAAAGGATGAAGCGAAAAATATTACTATTTTGCTTGGAACTTGGAAGCTCTGCAACTCTATAATCGTTACCAAAAGGTTCGTACGTCCATTTAAAACAGCTGATTTTTTCCTTACAACAAAGTACAATGTTATAAGCGAAGTATTTCTATAATCAAGTCCTAAAAATGTAAGTATGTCCTTAAATATTATCATATATTTAAGCAGTTTTGCGACAAATTTTATTACAATTTTGTTTATACAAATGTTTATTAATAATCTGCTTATTCAGTTCTGACACTCTACAAGTGTTAATGTTTGTTTGTCCTCCCATTTCAGAGCTTTGCTTTCATTGATGTTGTCATCCTTGTTCATTTAAAAATATCATTATTTTATTTTCACCTTTACTAGCCATAAAAGATCATTTATTCGATATATTTCAGAGGCAATATTTTTTCTTATATAATATGATATAAACCCGTTCGCCCGTCAAGATCTAGCTAACCACTGAACCAATTGAGTTTCACAAAAGGTTAGAGTATGGTTTAATGCAAACTCTTTCTAAATTTTATGCTTAGGATATTTCAAAACTAATCTACTGTCATCTTAAAACTCAGGCTCCCAATATGCTAGGGGAGGCACTGATAGTACTATATATTTTAGGTAAAGAAAGTAAAAGTAATATGCGAAGTTATAGAGATGCTACTCATAAAAAAAAGTAGGCCTAGGTAACACTGAAACACCCACACGCACATACAGGTACACACACACACATACACACACAGGTACACACATGAACACACGCAATTAGGCCTAAAGTTAACCTTAGCCTTGAATTAAATGCATGAATTGTTTTGATGCGTGCCCCAACATAATCTATCTGTCTGAACAATTATCTATCTATTTATCTTCCTATCTTATGTTTTTCTGCCGCTATTCCTTATAAAACTAGATTTGGTTTTTTTCCCTAATACCACTTATGAACCACAAACGAACTGTTTAAGATAAGAAGGAAAATCTTTAATAATATTTTTTTAGAATTCTACCCTATAATGTAAATTTATTACATCTCGATAGTTTTTTGCAGAAAAGAAAAAATACAAAGACTCAGAAACAGTTTTGATCCAGCTGAAATAAATCGTTTTTAAAGCTTCTTCTCTACTCAACACCTATATGCCTTTTAGGTTAGGCACAGATATGCTGGAAATAGAGTTAGGAAAACAAGACCATATAGAACACAAAGTTGACCTTGAAAAAAATGCGTTAACTTGGGAAACAGACATGCTTAGTATTTCCTGTCTACACATCTATATGCTTTTAAGTTTCATGGGTAGGTGAAGACATACTGGAAATAGAGTTAGGGATCAAGACCCTATAGAACACAAAGCTAACCTTTAAAAAATGCGCAAACTTGAAAACAGACGTGCTTGGTGCTTCCTGTCTACACCTCTATATGCTTTTAAGTTTCATGGGTAGTTGTAGACATACTAGAAATAGAGTTAGGGAAGCAAGACCCTATAGAACACAAAGTTGACCTTGAAAAAAATGCGCTAACTTGGAAAACAGACTTGCTTAGTATTTTCTGTCTACACACCTCTATGCTTTTAAGTTTCATGGGTAGGTGAAGACATACTGGAAATAGAGTTAGGGAAGAAAGAATATATAGAACACAATGTTGACCTTGAAAAAAATGCGCAAACTTGGAAAAAAGACTTGCTTAGTATTTCCTGTCTACACATCTATATGCTTTTGAGTTTCATTGGTTGGTGAAGACATACTGGAAATAGAGTTAGGGAAACAAGACCATATAGAACACAAAGCTAACCTTGAAAAAAATGCGCAAACTTTGAAAACTTGCTTAGCATTTCCTGTCTACACATCTATATGCTTTTAAGTTTCATGGGTAGGTGAAGACATACTAGAAATCGAGTTAGGGAAGCAAGAACATATAGAACACAATGTTGACCTCGAAAAAATGCGCAAACTTGGAAAACAGACGTGCTTGGTGCTTCCTGTCTATACCTCTATATGCTTTTATGTCTCTAGGGTAGGTTTAGCCATTCTGGAAATAGCGTTTTAGAAGCAAGACCCCATAGAACACAAAGTTGACCTTGGAAAAAATGTGCTAACTTGGAAAACAGACGTGCTTAGTATTTCCTGTCTACACATCTATATGCTTTATTGTCTCATGGGTAGGTGAAGATATACTAGAAATAGAGTTAGGGAAGCAAGAACACATAGAACACAAAGCTAACCTTGAACAAAAATGCGCTAACTTGGAAAACATAAGTTCTTGGTATTTCCTGTCTACACATCTATATGCTTTTAAGTTTCATGAGTAGGTGAAGACATACTGGAAATAGAGTTAGGGAAGAAAGAATATATAGAACACAAAGCTAACCTTGAAAAAAATGCGCAGAATTGGAAAACAGACTTGCTTAGTATTTCCTGTCTACACATCTATATCCTTTTAAGTTTCATGGGTAGGTGAAGACATACTGGAAATAGAGTTAGGGAAACGAGACCATATAGAACACAAAGTTGACCTTGAAAAAATGCGCAAACTTGAAAACAGACGTGCTTGGTGCTTCCTGTCTGCACCTCTATGCTTTTAAGTTTCATGGGTAGGTATAGCCATTCTGGAAATAGAGTTTTAGAAGCAAGACCCTATAGAACACAAAGTTGACCTTGAAAAAATGCGCAAACTTGAGAAACAGACGTGCTTTATGCTTCCTGTCTACACCTCTGTATGCTTTTATGTCTCTAGGGTAGGTATAGACATACTGAAAACAAGAACGACTACATCCAAACGTGGCTAATATGATGGTATGTATTCAAATCTGAGTTGAATTTTCATATTAATTTCATGATATAGTATTATTAGCAGATACGCCACTAGACGTCTCTAGGAGCACTTCAGTAAATATTCGTTTAATATAAAAAAAAATTTGTGGTGGGTACTTTATTTTCCTGGGAGGTTGAAGGTACACAACCACAACAGTTATAAACCTTCTATGAATCTGTAATAAGCACCATATAGTGCAAGAAATTATTGAGATCCTAAGCTACAGACAGACTGTCATCCTCTTACTATTGTAATGATAAGGATACAATTAAATCAACAAAATATAACTTTGATAGACGAATTATGGGTAAATTTTGTTGTTAGACTAAAATTTTTGTGAGATGAAATATCTGTGTGTATTTTCCTATTAATTAGTTTATATTAGTTGACCTCTAAACAGATACTAATACAATGCAAGGTCTAATTGCATACAGGAACAAAATAACAAGAACTATACCTTATTTAGCACAGGAAAATAAAGAAAATTGGATTATAAATTATACTTGTACCCAAAGTTTTACAGATATGCTCTCTCATTCGTTGGTTACATTTTTCTAAATCTTGATTGGTAATTTTCTACTTATAGTGTCCAAACTTTTCAACCAACTTTCTGCACAGTTTCTCTCGGTCCTTACATAAAAGTTGCAGGATGTCTACATGTCTGTATTAATATGGCTTATATTTGAAGTGAAGCTTTGTAAAGGACCCGGAATAGTTATTTTTTGCATCGTATTATAAGCAGCTTTCTGCGGATATAGAATGTACAATTATCAGATTAAAACCCCGAGATGCCGAATGATGATTGTACATAGGGTGTCCCATAGAGTAGTGGTTAGCGCACTACGCTATGGTTGGGAAAATCCGAGTTCAAGTCCCCTCATAGATATTGCACTTGGATTACAAATGCTGTTGCAATTTGTCAGAATATAATCACGCAACCTTCCCTAAGATGCCCTTAGGTTGTAAGGAGGGAGATTTGTAGGAAGTTAGGATCCTACCAATCAAGCAACTGTAATCATGCTTTCCCTCGTCCATGCTCCTCATCCATATGAGAGTGTCATTAATTAGGGTGGCTTAATATGGAACACCTGCCAAAACTCTAGGCCAGGGTGATGTAATAATTGAGTAGCTTCCACGAGAATTGCGGGTCAGCTTGTAATGTAACATAGAATACACTCAGCTGTGCGCGAAGCTTACCAATCTAGGATTGGTCTAAGGATTCTCACCTCCAATCTCCTTGTGCATCTGAATCCTAACTTCAGAGAATCAAGGCTACATACATACATACATGATTGTACAATGTACATTTCCATATTCTTAGGAAACTGGATATAATACGATGCTAGACATAGTTTTTTCGTTTGGATGAGAACCGGTTCTAATCCACCGGTTTCGAATGAATACGAGAAATGTTTCTAACTATTTTTGGAAGGTACCTACAACCTTCTTAAACTCTCCCCCCCCCCAAAAAAAAAAAATTTAAAAAAAACTAAGTGTCCCTAAAGGGCTCTTATTAAATTATTAGTATTAATATATTTAAACACACAGAGTAACAGGATGTATGTTTGTGTGTTTGTCTGTGTGTATGTTTGTATCGAAGGATCTCGCTAACCGCTGAACCGATCGGGTTCTCCTTAACAGGGTAGCTTCTCATCCTGGGAAAGTTTATAACTATTTTGGGGGAGGGTACCACCACCCTCCCAAGTGAAATCCCCCTAAAAAAATTTAATTTTTAAAACTTAAATTAAAACTGGGGGGGGGGGGCACCGGGCCCCCCCTCCCAAAAAAAATCTTTTTTTACTTTTTCTTTTAAAATCTAAAATAATAAATTGGGTTATCATTCGACTCTCCCATCCTCAAGTGCCCCTAGAGGCCTCTAGGGGTCGTAGCCGCTAGTTTAAACATAAAATAACAAGATAATATTTTGAAAATCAAATTGTCGTTAAAACGCCCTATAATTTTGTGGGGAGCTTCATATCAGTCTCTTAGTAGTTGAAGGCTTTATTTCTAAACATTAGATTTCATACCAAATAATATGACTTTTAACAGAATGAATTATCTAGAAATAATTAGTTTAGCTAACGTGACCTCTAGAAATGTATAACTAATGCAAGGTTAACAACAAAAGAAAACAATACAAAATAGTTGACGTAATTTTGTTCAGAAACAAAAGAGTTGGGAATTTGAATTTGATGCATAACATCTCTACAAGTAAAGTTTTCCATTGGGGTGGGGGGGGGGGGGAAGTCGACCTTTTCATTTTCAATTTTGGTTTTTAAAAGATAAGGAAAAATAAGTGGTGAGGAGAGGAATGCTTTTCTAATGAGCGATTTCTACTATGAGAGTGGGGGTATGCTTCCCCAAAATTATTATAAACCTTCCCAGGACCCATAAGAAGCTACACAGTCAAGGAGAACCATATTGGTCTGCAGTCGGCTAACCCCTTCAACACACACACACACATAAAGTCAAACAGACATCCTATTATTTTATTATAAGGATTGATTAATGATTACATATTTCGAGGCTTTCACTAAAACCTATTTCTTGCCACACACCCTACCCTTTATTTTAAGTTTCAATACCAATATTTCGGGGTTCCCAATCCCTGCGGGGAACAATCCCTACGAGGTACGAGTTCTACTTAACATAACTTAACCTTCAATCTTCATCCACACAATTTTTCAAATTTTTTTTTTCATTTTAAGATTTTTGGGGATGGGATAAACTTCAACACCCCCCTAAAAAAAATTTTTTTCAAATTTTTTTTTTTTCCATTTTCAATTTTGTTGAGGGTGGGGTGACCTCCAACACCCCCAATATTAACCTTCCACACAGGATTCCTCCCAAACAGGATACCTCCCACGATATTCCTCCCACATAGGTTCCCTCCCATGTTATTCCTCCCACACGGGACTCCTTCTATAAATGTTTCAATTTTTTCCCATTTTCTATTTTTCAGGGTGGGGTGACCTTCCACAGCTCCTTAAAAATTTTTTTTCAATTTTTTTTTTTTTTCATTTTTAGATTTTAGGGGGTGAGATGACCTTCCACACCCCCCTAAAAAAAAAATTTTCAATTTTTTTTTTTTCCCCTTTCCAATTTTGTTGAGGGTGGGGTAGCCTCCCACACCCCCAAACAAAATTTTATTTAAATTTTTTTTTCTTTTCATTTTTAAACTTTCGGGGTTGGGGTGACCTTCCACACCCCCCCTACAAATTTCTTTTTCTGTTATTTTCAAATTTTTGGGGTTGAAGTGACCTCCCACACTTCCATAAAAAAATTTGTTCAATTTTTTATTTTTTTTATTTTCGGGGTAAGGTGACCTTCCACACCCCCCTAAAAATTATTTTTTCAAATTTTTTTTTCTTTTCTGGATTTAAAATTTTTTGGGGTGGGGTGACCTCCAACACCCCCTTAACTTTTTTTTTTAAATAATAAAAAAAAATTCTAAATGGCAAAAAATAAAAAAATTGAAAAATTTTTCAGGGGAATGTGGGAGGTTACCGCATCCCCCTGAAAAGTTTAAAATTTAAAATGGAGGGAAAAAAAATTTTTAGGGGGGTGTGGAAGGTCATACACTCACACACTGGAGATCCAGTGAAAAATGATGTGTTGAGAGTGCAGTCCCTCATGAGGACAAAGGCCTCTTCAACTCTTGACACAACAAGATCTGTTCTTGCAGATTGCCTTGCAGGTCTAAGTCAAGATACACTGCAAAGGCTACCTAAGCGCCCATCTTTAGATGACAACATCAGGGCTAAGAGAAGAGTGGGCAATCCTGTAGAGCCAAATCCTCAGAATTTAAGCTTTGAAATTCCTGAGAAATACAGGAATGTTATTCTTCATGACACAGGTATTGCAGATCCTAACCGCATTTTAATGTTAGGCTCCAGGGAGCTTTTACATGTACTGGATGATGAGAATGTGTGGTTGGGTGATGGCACCTTTGCTGTTGTGCCATCAGTTTTCTACCAGCTTTACACAATTCATGCTAAGGTAGGCAACAACTATTTTCTTTTGCCCAACAAAGAACAAAATACATACATCAGGATGCTAGATGCCCTAAAGGAACTTCTGCCTGATTCTGTTCCACAAATTATGTTGCTTGACTTTGAAAATGCTGCTCAAAATGCATTCAGACTGGCATACCCAAATGCTTCAGTAAAAGGATGCCTTTTCCACCTTCGTCAGTCTGTAATAAGAAAAGTTGGAGAACTAGGTCTAAAGAGCCAATTTGAAAGCAACCCAGAGTTCAACATGGCAGTCAAATCCTTAATGGCATTATCATTTGTTCCATTAGATGATGTGTTACCAAGATTTCATGAACTAGCTGATTCATTTCCAGATATAGAGAGAGTCAATGAGCTGATTGCCTACTTTGAGGTATCTTACATTCAGGGTAGAGATAGAGGTGCAGGCATACCAAGAAATCCTTCTAGGTATCCCCCTCAAGTTTGGAACCATTTTACAGATCCAGCTGATAATGTTCCCAGAACCACTAATGCTGTAGAAGGATACCACAATGGATTAAATTCACTCTTTCTCTCTAAACATCCCAGTGTGTGGAAACTCTTAGATGGGCTTATAAAGGACATTGCACTCCAACATAAGGTTTATGCTGACAATCAGGCTGTCAACAATCCAGCAGTTAGAAAGAAATACTTATTGTTGGCCCAAAGACTTGCTGCCAAAGTTAATACTTATGCAGCAAGCCCAAATAAGTTGATCTATCTCAGAGCAGTAGCTAACATTTTTAGCTCTGTCTGATCCTATGTGGAAACAATTTTTTATAAAAAAAAAATTAATTTAAAAAAAAATAAAAAAAATAAAAAGATTTAAAAAAAAAAGAAAAGCAAAAAAAAAATTTCTCAAAATAAAAACATCAAAAATGGCTTGCTATTATACTTGACCTCCTCGTGGTGCAAGCTGGATAAGACGGATCCTGTTACTTTTGTAAAAGTCTATATTTTTTCAACTGCAACCCAAATATTGTGTAACATCCGTGAACTACTTTAAAGTATTTACCACCTTTTTATAAAGAACGCAATCACCTGATTATTGAAATATTTTTACGCATTCCTTTCGTATAAAGCGGATTAAAAGCGACGCATTTTTAAGTCCTTAATACCTTTTAGCAAACCAGCGTTTGCGCGACTAGCAAATAGGAAAATATATCAAATAGTAGGGAAAGGCCGAAACATAGCTTAAAACCATCCGAAGACTTATATTAAAAATCTTCCTGTCATCTTTATGATGCTTCCCTAAAAAGAAGAACTTAATCGTTTCAGTAGTCTATTGAAATCTTAAGCTACAGACAAAAAAAGTTACTATTATCTATAATACAAAGTAGCTTAATGTCTGTCTGTCCGTCAGTACCTTAAGATCTCAGTAACCACTGAACCGATCGGATTCTACTTTTCAGGGTATATACCTATTGGTAGTATAGTAATAGTATAATATAAAGTAGTAAGGTTTTTTTTGTCTGAAGCTAAAGATGTCTGAAGCTGATTGTCCAAATTGATTGTACCTTTCAAGGAAGTTTTATAAATGTCTTTGGTTGCTTATAGGCTATTTTTTAATACTTTCGCTATTCTCTAGAGGCTAGGGGCGAAGCAACTAGTATAAAATAGGATATATATGATTTTGTTTATTAGTTTTTTTTTAATGTTTTGGGTATATACTAAAGCCTTAGCCCCCAGTCTCTACCATAGCCCATCAATTCATTGTATGATAAAAATTTCTCATTGGATCGTATTGCATACGATCCTGTCAAACAGCCTAAAATCTGCAGACCAATACCAATATTTTCAGACATTCTGTTTGTGTTATAAGATTAATTTTTCAATTTGTTTTGAAATTATATATTTAAAGACTTAATACTTGGTGTTTAATGTATTTTTCAAGTAGTCGATAATATGACTCAATCTATGTTTGAATAAAACAAATTACTGACAAAAAATCCCCCATGCAACGTTTAAAAAAATCCTCGGGAATTAATTCTGAATCATTTAGAATTCTGTAATTTTCCATTTAACTAAAATGTAGTAAAGCATAAAATTGAAACACAAACAGTTGTCCCAAAAATGCAAAAATAATGCGTTTTCTTTTCTTCCAAGCTTTTAAATTATCAGCACGGACCAAAACTTTTTTTAAAAGGAAAAAAATGTTATTTTTTTCAAACATTTCTGATCACAAATACTCGGCGAAAATTTATTGCCTTGAAGCTTTTTAGCCTTCCTAAAAATGTCCCACTTTCTCCCTATTTCCTAACTCTTTTTGCCACTCTTTCTTTAAAAGCTTTAGCCTTCCTAAATTTCGTTTTTAATTACTTTTCGCCTTCCCGTCTTTTCCCCTTCCCGTCTTTTCCCCTTCATAGGTCATTTCTGAAAACAGTAAAAAAATCCTAAAGTTTTAAAAAGATTTTACATTTTTATTCTCTTTGGTTGTTTAAAAACATTTTTAGCTTCTTATTTCATTATCTAACCGGCCTTTATTTTTAGAAAGAGTTAATATAATTTTTTTAAATGCCTTTATGAATTATTAACTGTTTAGAATAAACATATTTTCTATGTATCTATCTATTACTCTAGCCTCCTACGAAAAATCTCCTAGAAACACTTTCACCTCCTTCTTTTAGTTTTAGAGTTTATCTAATTAGATTAATATGATTTTTCATATATTGATATATATGATATATAATTGAAAAGTCTAGTGTAGGTTTATATACAGTCTAAAAATGATATAAACAAGTTTACAAATGAAATATAATATTATCACTCTAATCATTTTCTATTTTCTTACGGATAATAGCTAAGACACAGCTTTCTTTTATCCTATATTTTTGGCAGAAAGTCTGATATTCAATCAGCTGACTTTGCTTTGCTGGGGGAGAAAAAATGCGGGAGAGAAATTAAGGAGATGCGATTATATCAGCAGAGAAAGGAAAAGGTAGAGGTGGAGGTAGGGGGGAAGCAGAGCGGTCAAAGCAGGCTTGTGCAAAGCAATTGTGACAGAACAGTGAATTAACACACAACTACATATATGTACTTATTATATATTTTTATCAAGTGGGTTAAGTGCATTCAAGCAAATAGTTTTTTCTGCTGCTCCTTTTAAACTATTTATATTTGTAATATGTGAAGTATTTTTAGGTGTGTTTTTGTACTTTTGAGTTGCAAGTTTGCCTTAATGCAATATTTTTAAATGTCAGATTTTTCCTGTACTTGAAGCTTAACTTTTCTAAAAATAAAAAGAAAAGTTTTTCCTAAAAGTATATCTATTTTTATACATAACATGTTAATTTTGCATCATAATTAGTTTTAGATAATAACAGATTAAATAAAAATTATAAATATGCCATAAATAGCAAAACAATTCAAAATCCAACAAATGTATTTGATGAAATAAGAATATCAAAATCTTATTGCATTTTCAGTAAATGTAATGTTATTAATGTATAGCAAAGCTTTATTATCAAAACAATTCAAGCTGATATGAGATATGAGGACAGACTTTATTTATAAAGTAGATGCACTACTATAACTAGTTGATATAAATTGAGACAAAATGATTTATCCTTCAAAATTTCCACTAATAACCAAATTCCATATTTTGGCGGCATTATTCCACAAATCAAAGTAGCTCCAACTTTGTTCTTGATTGTAATTGATCTCTGGTTTTACCTATAACATTTTTTCCAGTATAGCTTCGAAACCGATTAATATCCGCAGGATTAGAACCAGTCTCAGCCATTCTGAAAAATATGTATATCATCGTATTACAGACAATTTTCCATGATTATTGACATGGAAATCATGAAATCAATACCAGTTTGCCTTCAGCCTCTCGGGGCTAACAAAACTGGTTTTAGTCTCATTTTTTTTCATTTTAATATCCGCGGAAAGATTTCTATAATACGATACGATAAATAACTATTCTATCATTTTAAATTCATTAAATATCAATGATCATAAAGGATAAGACAATGGGCAATAAATTGATGTACATTCACAACTGTGATAAACAAAATTTCCCCTTCAATACATTAAAATTCTTAGTTGAAAAGTTTGGACACTACTAGTTTGAACCAACCAATCAAGATGTTCAGCAAGGGAATCTAAATCTTATAGAAGCAAATAATCCTACCTGAAGATATATTTTAGTTGAAGCTTGACCGATAGCATTGCTTGTAACACAATAGTACACACCAGAGTCGGTATGTTGTGCGTTTCTTATCCATAAACTAAACAAATACCATAAGCCATAGAAATAAATGAATAGAAATGTTTATCAGGGAGGGAGGGGACATTGGGCTGTCTTATAATAACGTTTTCTTATTTGTTGGCTTAACAAACTTTGGAACTTTTATTGAATTTTGATTGGTTGGATCATTTAGTTGAGTGTCCAAATGTTTCTACCATTAATTGTAATTTACAGAAAAATTTTGTGTATCATCATTGGGAATTTATAACAATTTATCTGCCATTGTCTTATCCCTTTAAATCCCTGAATGTTTATAGAATAGGATTTTTTTACATCAATGACAATAGGAAAAGATTTTTTTTATATCGCTGTGATTTTTTTAATACTGCTTTCTGAGAATAATTTTGCGGGGCTATTATTCTCTAGTTGCGATTTCTCCTGGTAGGGTGGATGCACTCTCCCTAATATAGATAGTTATAAACCTTTCCTGGACCTAAAAAATCTTTACTGTAAAGGAGAACCATATCGGTTCAGTGGTTAGAAACCTACAAAATATGAAAATCAAGAAAATTACGTATTATATAGGCTACCTGAAATCTTCCAAACTGCCTCTAGTTCTGTTATATTTCTCCATTACAGTATCAGAACTGAAACCATATTTCTAAATATCATGTTAGATTAATCATTTTTTTTAAAGTAACAGGATATATCTCTGTATGTTTGTATTGAAGGATTTTACTACCCGCTGGACCGATATGGTCCTTCTGTAAGGCTTCTCACATTTAATCCGGTGCATTGGGAAAATGGCAAAAAAAAAGTGCTCCACTAGAGAACTTTTTTTAGGTGTGCGATTTTTTCAAGTAGCAATTTCTTTTATAACTATGAAAGTACCACAAATATTCTTAAACCTCAACCGAGCCGAGGGTAGCATAATATTTTCACCTGTTTATACCAACTTTGATGAAGGCTTTGTGTACATAAGATTTTTATTCCACACTCTAGAATTCAATTTTAAGAACAAGGATGACAACATTCATAAAAGCAACTATAAAACACTAACATTTGAAGTTAAAATATAGATGTATAGTCTAAATAATATTGTAAATGTAAATTATTATACGGTAAAATAGGATAATTAACGTATTGAATTATAGAGCAGCCATCAAATAGTTGGAAATAAAATAGAACGAACGTGATAAGTTTTATGCGTGATTAAAATCATCTTTAAAGGCGTACTTCTAGAAATAATGATGCAACAAAAACTAAAAAGTAAGATACACAAAAAACTACATCACATGGACTTGCGTCGAAAAACGCTAGAAATGAGCGTAATATAGGTTAGAAAAATATATATTTAATATACATTATGTTTCATATAAGTACATTATTGCATAAGATGTAAGGGCTTTTTTTGCGTTATATTTTCCAAAATAAGCAGGAATCTTAAAGGATCAGACGATAATTTGATTCAAATCCCCAATGATGATAAACATAATTACCCCTTCAATAAATTTATAATATTTGTAACAAACTTTTGGTTACTATTTATTATATCCAACCAATCCAGACTTGATAATAGCACCAAAAGTATGTAAGCCATGGAATAAGAGAAAGTGTTGATAAAACTTTGGGTAATGATATAATTTAGAGCATATGACGCTATTCTAATAATGCCATCATAACTAAAGTCCTATATTGATATAATGACGGCATTTTATATTTTATTTTTCCCATCCAATTTTTCCTGCAAAAGATATAACACGTAAAGAAAAAAGAAAAAAAAATCCTAGTCTCCGAGAGGCCAATCTTTAGAGCTACGATCATTTTCATAGACAATTTTAGTAACTATATAACAGTATTATAGTTGGATAGCTGAGGTAGAAATTATACTGTGATTATTGTGTTTAGTTATTTTATTGAAACCAGCAACTAGTTATTTTGAGATTCTGATTGGTGTCTAATCAACGACACCTTACAAAAAGTTAAGTAGATTGATATCAGGGATTTAAAGGGATAAAAAGAATAGCCGATAAACTGATGCATATCCCATCGATGACACACAAAATAACCCCTACTGTAGCTTACAATTAGTGGTTGCAACGTTTGAACTCTCAACTTAATAAACCCACCAAACAAAATTCAGTAAAAGTCCCCTAAGTTCTTAAGCCAACGAATAAGAAAACGTTATTGTAAAACTTTAGAGCTTAGTGTAATAAACAGCTAATTGTCCCCTTTATCCCTGGATTCATAAATTATGTTTTTGTAGTCCTTCTAAGTTTACAGGAAAAAAATCTGTATTTGTTTATGAATTAAAGGTATAACAAATTAAATTTATGGGATGAATATGAGTTTTTACATAATTCTGATCGAGTATATAAAGTATAAGCTTGATATTTTTTATCATCTTTTACTCTTGAAAAACCTCAATATAGCAACTAATTATCTAAGCATACAAAAGAAATATACTTTATATATAACTTTTTTTGTGTTTAAGACAACACTGGCTTGTTTGGGTTACATAAAAGTTCTCTAAAAAATAGCAGATATTTACTAGTAAGAAAAGAATGACTGTTGCTATGTGATCAATACTTTAATCATCTAATTTGAAAGAATCGTCATAATAAAAAATATCGGCTTAGATGCGTATTTTTGAAAAGGTGACTGCGTTTTCATCCATTTTTGCAAACAGGGTGGCCTTACTTCATATAAATAAAGTGAATTTTACAGAAAAATATTGGTTTTACGCCCCTCATACAAAAAAAATATTAGGAGGGTAAAACCCCCCCCCCCCAAAAAAAAAAAGTCGAATAACCACTATTATTAGAGTTTGGTATTGAACCAAAAATAAAAGCTTGGACGTCTGTAGTTGTCATTTTTACCTTCGAATTTTAGTATAGTGTCAGTTGCGAATTATCCACATGAAGCTTCATAAGCGGCGGCTGCAGTTGCCGAGATCAAGAAAGTTAACAATTATCTTAACTTGTTTTAAAAAATGATTTATTGTATTGTTACTTAAGTTTTTGTAAAGTTTTTGAAACCTAAGAATCATTATTCAAAAACAAATGTCATTATACATAAGTTAATGATGTATTTTTACTACAAACTGTTTTACTAATTGAAAACAAGGATTTTAACAATAATAAAAACGAAAAGCACTGGGGCCAAAATTTACAATTAATTGTAAAATTGCTATAAATTCAAAATACTCTGAACCATCTAAATGTATAAGAATATGTCCGATCCCCAATCATTATAAATAAAATCACCCCTTCTGTAGATTATAATTAGTGGTTGAGACGTTTGAACACTTAACAAGGAACCTTAAGGAACTAACCAAAATTAGATAAAAGTCCCAAAAATTGTGAAACCAACAAATAAGAAAACATTATTATAAAACTTTAGGGACTAGTTTAATATCCCCTCCCTCCCGGATTATATTTGTATCTAAATATGAACTTTAATTAAAGATAAATATTTAAATATTATTTCCCCTTTAACTTTTAAGTGTTATTCAAGGAGCATTGATAATTGGTGAAGCTTTCTATTCGAAATTAAAATTCCAAAGTTAAAAAATAATAGATATTAAAAACACTTTAAAATGAAAAGTAAAAATACATGAAAAAAAAACTTATAATCTTATACATTTTTTTATTCATATTTTTTTAAACAAGTTAAATCCAGTTATTTTATTATTCAAAATTAAGTTACATATTACATGTAAAATGATCGGGTATAGTATATAGGGGTGTTTCGTCGAATTTTCAAGTAGTTTTTCCCCTATTTCTAGCGACTGCGGGGGGGCTCTAACTCTGCTGGGCCAATTGCATAACCCTTCAGGGCAATCACCTAAACCAACTTAACCTAACCTAACCTAAAACAACATATAAAAAGCTGATGTAAAATTACGACGAAACGCCCCTTAAGGGACTATGCTTAAATGTTCTTCTAAAATGTCCTAATGTCAGGATATTCAAGGACTTCAAAAAGACTGTTTTATAAATGATTAAAAATTGTAGGTAGAGTACAATTCTAAAGTCATTATTAGAATAGTGTTAGATTTTTACAATTTGTTCATTACTGCATTTATTTTGTTGTTTAAAATTTCCTATTTGAATATTAGCCCCAGTTGAGGAAGTATAATCTTTCTATTGGTCTTTAGTCCTTATCAGAATAGTGTTAGATTTCAACAATTTGTTCATTACTGCATTTATTTAGTTGTTTAAAATTTCCTATTTGCATATTAGCCCCAGTTGGGTGAGTATAATCTTTCTGTTGGTCTAAACTCATTATTAGAATAATGTTAGATAACTACAGTTTGTCTAATACTCCAATTTGTTGTTTTAAAATTTCCTATTTGTATATTAGCCCCAGTTGGGAAGGTATAGTCTCTCTGTCTCAACCATGCTATTGGTTTTCTACAATTTCTAAAACATAAAAATTAACAAAGTAGAAATATTACTTAGGTTTTAGGAAAAATATGAGGCAGTTTTTAAGGTCCTAGCAAGCAAAGAACACCTTTCCTTTATGAACTAAATTTATTTTTTGGTGTGTTAGTATTTTATCTTAGTCTAGACATAAACGGTTAGGGCTCCCTGCAGGGGTAATATACAAATAAAAAAAAAATCCCCCTCCCCCATTTTGTTATTTTTAATTTTTTTCAATAATAATAGCAAAGGCAAAATACAGTAAAGATTTTAAACAAAGATATCATTAACTTTAAAATGAAAAAAACAAATTGGATAGTTAATTTTTAGGCGCTTTAACGTAAACAAAGTATTTAATAACATAATTTAAATTGTAAAAAAAACGTTTAAAAGAGTTTATTTTACCTTGGTGTATGATAGGCTGATGAAACAATTTCAATGCAAATCGACAATAAAACCAAAACAACTAACCTAACAAATGACAAATTATTTCTGCTTTCTTTTCAAAAGCGAAGCTTTTCTATAATTAGGGTATGTTCGAAGTCTATACGTCCGTACGTCAGTCCATAAATGATAGCTCTTATCGTTAATTTAAGTATGTTAAAATTGTCCTATCGCTTTCAAACTTTACTTGATGGTTCCAACTTGTTAAGTTCTAATATTTTTTTATCTTCGCTTTTAAGGATGTTGTTATCCCTGTTTTTGGCAGTAATCTTCTGTTTATGACTCTGAAGCAGCTGAAAATAATCACTCACTTAAACATGTTGACTTGTATTGTAATCATCAAATTTAATACTAAATAATCTTCAAGCATTTTACATAACAATCAAGTAGAGAACAGGATCGTAATGGGGATAGGTAATCCGTAAAAGTACAGTAGATGTATTTTTGTCAGTGCAAATAGTATGCAAACTCAATTTTAGGGTTCCAGGACAAACGCAGGAGTCCCAAACGTCGGAGTGGACAAACGCAGGAGTGATAAAATGTTAATTTAAGTAAGTATTTCTATTTAGGTAAGGTTAGGTTAAGATATGAATATACAAGTAGGCCCCCCGCAGGGATTAGACATTAAAAAACCCTAAAATATGGTTAAAATAGGTTAAGTTAGGTTAAGTGTCCACTCCTGCGTCTGGCTACTCCGACGTATAAATTAGTGAAATAGCTAAACTCCTAGCAAAGTATGTCTAACATATTCTTTATACTGTCAATAATGCAGATATTACCGGCAAAAATGCATCTGCCTAATACACGTGCCATCATAGCAAAGTACATATAACATATTCCTTATACTGTCAATTATGTAGCTATTACCGCCTACCGGCAAAAATACATCTGCCTAATACACGTGCCATCATAGCTAATTACCCAAAAATTTTATTTATCAAAAATATGCTGAAAAGTGAGAAAAAAATATGAAGTTGATCACTGCAGTAACTGATCATAATTGAAATATGTCAAAAGTAATTTTACTAAACATGTTAGATAGATTTTTAAAACACAAAAATCATTTATTGTATTATTTATTTTCAGAAAATATACATGATTTATAAAAAATGGGCGATCATGAAATGTGTTCAAATTGGTAAGTTGTTTGTAATTTATTTGCTTTGCTACCTCTGGACATGATTGTCTTTTATTACCTTAATAGAATCCTTTATAAATCTCATCTAATATAAATATCTAAGGTCGAGAAAGTTTAGATTAAAAATAAACTCAATCCAGACAGACCAGGGATCTAAAGGGACATGACAATGGGAGATAAATTGATATACATCCTCAATGATGATACACAAAATTACCCGTTCTGTAGTTTAAATTAGTGGTTAATGGTTTGGCAAAATTAAAAAAAAACTAAATGTTGAGACAACTAATAGGAAAACCTTATTAATTATTATAAAACTTTGGAGAATAGTGAAATAAATAGCACAATGTCTCCTCCCTCCATGAGACATACAGACATGCTTAATTCAAAAGGGTAAATTAAATCAGAGATAAAAATCACATTTCCTTTTGCTCATGTGATATCAGTTTAGAAAACGTTTTCTCGTATTCATTCGAATCCGGTGGATAGGAACCGGTTCTCATCCATACGAAAAAACTATGTCTAGCATCGTAATACATACCGCTTTCTACGAATTTAGAAACGTACAATAATAAGATTAAAACCAGTTTTTTTAGTGCCTTCGGCACCTCGGGGCTAAAAAACTGGTTTTAATCTTATAGTTGTACATTCTATATCCGCGGAAAGCGGTTTATAATACGATGAAAGAAGTAACTATTATAAATAATTAATAGCATAGCTACTCTAGGATATACCTTTACATCCATTCGTCCGTATGTGTTAGTTTCTAATCATTGAGTTATAATAAGGGTTTACTGAAAATCATATTTTTCATTAAAAAAATATTATTTTATGTAATAGATATAGAAATAAGTTATAAAAAAAAAATAAGTTCTTCAAAATTTTGATGAATCCTTAAAATAAAGTAACAGGATGATCGTTTGTTTGTCTGTCTGTACCGAAGGATCTCGCTAACAGCTGAACAGGTATGGTTCTCCTTTACAGGGTAGCTTCTTATAGGTCCTGGGAAGGTTTATAACTATTTTGAGGGATGGTATCAAAATAATATGAAAAAACGCATATATTTTTGGTAAACATTATACGTGCCCCTAGAGACCTCTAGTATTATATATTTGAATTAGAAATGTTTATTTTGTATTTATCTAACTTTCAAACGAGATTAATGTGGAAAATTGTAATTCTACGGAATTTTGAAATTTTAACCCTAGGGCTAAAAATCGCGGAAACAGGAAGACAAAAGTTGTCAAATCAGAAGCACTTTTAGGGGTGATTGTTTCAGAGTAAGGGGGCAGGGGAGTTTTACATATGGACCGAAAAGATAAGAACTTTAAAGGGGGGGTTGGGAATTTTTGCTTTCCCAACAACATGAAAAATTAGGAATTTGTTGTGTTGACCGTAAATACTCGGGCGGAAGGGAGATTTTCAGGTGTTTTTGGAAAGCCGGTTTTTTTTAAGGATAGCCAAATTAAATGTCACTTTCATATTTTCATAAAGGAGAAGTATTTTTCTGAAATTCACAATAGAAAATTTATTTTTACACACAAAAATGAACAGAATACTATTTTAAATAGCATCCGAGTAGATAATATTTCTTGGACGGAAAAAAAACCTAATAATTAAAATCTTGGAAATTCATATACACTGTAAGGACACTAGATCATTTAAAATGAAAAATAAAACAATGAGCAGATTCATTACAAAGTAAAATATTTTTAAAAAGACATCAATAGAGTAATAAGATTTTTTACTTATCTTAAACATATTATGACAATTTAGAGAGGCTAGCTAAAATAAGATTTTAAATAAATATTTAAAAAAAAAGAATTTATGTCTGTCTGATTGACCTCTATATCACGTGATCGATAAAATGTTTTTTGAGGGTTTTTTTACGGGGACATTTATAAGACAATCCCCCCTCCCGCCTAAACATGTCCCGCTCTTTAACGAGATTTTATTGGACATACACAATACACATACATATAATTTACAATAATAGATTGTTACTCTATTAGTATTTCCTAGCTAAGCAACTAACAAAATATACCAACGTCATACATTATAATCCAGAACCCCAAAGAAAATTGTTTATATTTCTATGGGCTATCTTTAGATAAATATAGAGAGTTTGAATATGTACTTGCATGTTTTGGGGATTTCCTAAATACGTAATCTTTAGATTTTCACAAGTTAATGTGAGTTGAATTAATATTGAAAACAGTCTGAAGTATACTTTTAAATTCTTATTAATAAAGCAGAGTGTCTCTTTATTTATAACTAGCGGCTTCGCCCCTAGCCTCTAGGGGCTTTGCCCCAAGAGGTTTAATCAAACCAATTAAAATTTTAGATTTAAAAGAAAATTTTTTATTTTTTTTTGGGGGGGGGGTATTTTTTATTTTTGGGGGGGTTGGGGGTGTCCCACCCCCCAAGAAAATAGTTATAAACCTTCCCGGGAACTATGAGAAGCTACCCTGTAAAGGAGAACCCGATCGGTTGAGCGGTTAGCGAGATCCTTCGCTACAAACAAACAGACAAACACACAAACACAAACAGACAGACATCGTTCTACTTTGTATTATAGATTATTCACAATACGTCCGTCCGTTCGTTCTACCCTAAAGCAAGTATAACTGAATAGTTCGTACCAACCAATCAATATTTGATAATAGTACCCAAAGTTTTTATGGTAACCAATGAGAGAATGTGTCCCTTCCCTCCCTTATTAAATATCATTTAAATTTAACAAAATAAGCATGTAACTGTATAGAGAAATTCTGTATTTATTATTATATAAGGAATTTTAAGTTCATATAAAACATAAAATCCTATCTAAATTAGGTATGCACTTATCATATCTAAACTTTAGACAAATCATAACTAGAGTATTTAAAAATAAACCTTTTAAAAGCTTTTCTAAATTTTTAAATCTTATTTATTGGTTACTATTTTTGCATGTAAGAATTGAAAACTTTTCTCAATGAATCAAATATTAATGAATGAATTATTACTCTAATGACTATGATAACTAATCCCCAATATATGCTCTAGTCCTTTCTTAATTGTTACTCTAAACTACCTCTAATGACTATGATAACCAATCCCCAAGATATGCTCTAGTCCTTTCTTAATTGTTATTCTAAACTACCTCTAATGGCTATAATAACTAATCCCCAATATATGCTCTAGTCCTTTCTTAATTGTTACTCTAAACTACCTCTAATGGCTATAATAACTAATCCCCAATATATGCTCTAATCCTTTCTTAATTGTTACTCTAAACTACCTCTAATGGCTATAATAACTAATTCCCAATACTGTCTCTAATCCTTTCTGAATTGTTACTCTAAACTACCTCTAATGGCTATAATAACTAATCCCCAATATATGCTCTAGTCCTTTCTTCATTGTTACTCTAAACTACCTCTAATGGCCATAATAACTAATCCCCAATATTGAGTCTCCAATACACCTGCTCTAATCCTTTCTAAATTATTACTCAAAACTACTTCTAATGGCTATGATAACTAATAACCAATACAGTCTCTAATCCTTTTTAAATTATTATTATAAACTACCTCTAATGGCTATATTAACTAATCCCCAATACAGTCTCTAATCATTTCTGAATTGTTACTCTAAACTACCTCTAATGGCTATAATAACTAATCCCCAATACAGTCTCTAATCATTTCTGAATTGTTACTCTAAACTACTTCTAATGGCTATAATAACTAATCCCCAATACAGTCTCTAGTCCTTTCTTAATTGTTACTCTAAACTACTTCTAATGGCTATAATAACTAATCCCCAATACAGTCTCTAACCCTTTCTAAATTGTTACTCTAAACTACTTCTAATGGCTATAATAACTAATCCCCAATACAGTCTCTAACCCTTTCTAAATTGTTACTCTAAACTACTTCTAATGGCTATAATAACTAATCCCCAATACAGTCTCTAATCCTTTCTGAATTGCTCCTCTCAAAACAAACTTTTTTAAAACTCATTCCGAAAAAAATCATGCCTAGAATTTGTAATTTAAATTTTCTTTATTTTTAAATTTTAAAAGCGTAGCTACTCTATTATACGTTTGATCAACTTATTGTAAAAAAAAATCTTATTGTAAGCTTAGAATTGTATTTTTACTTTTGAAAGGAAAATATTCGGATCATATGAAGGAAATGAAGTCATTCCTAAAAAGGACAGAAATTCCCTTCCAAAAAGGACAGAAATCATCTTCCTTTTTCTCAGATATCTCAAATATGGACAAAAATCACTCTCCTTTTTCTCACATATCTGAAAAAGAGGATAAAAATCACCTTCCTAAATCTCACTTAATCTTCCTAATTCTAAGAAAATTAACCCTAAGTTCTTCCTTATTCTCAGATAGCCTACCTTATTCTAAGAAATTCTTCCTTATTCTAATAAGATCTACCTTATTCTAAGAAATACTTCCTAATTCTATGACAATCTACCTTATTCTAAGACATTCTTCCTTATTCTAAGAAATTCTTCCTAATTCTATGAAAATCTACCTTATTATAAGACATTCTTCCTTATTCTGAGAAATTCTTAGTTATTCTAACAAGATCTACCTTATTCTAAGAAATACTTCCTAATTCTATGAAAATCTACCATATTATAAGACATTCTTCCTTATTCTAAGAAAATCTACCTTATTCTAAGACATTCTTCCTAATTCTATGAAAATCTATCTTATTCTAAGACATTCTTCCTTATTCTAAGAAAATCTACCTTATTCTAAGACATTCTTCCTTATTCTAAGAAAATCTACCTTATCCTAAGACATTCTTCCTTATTCTAAGAAAATCTCTTCCTAAATCTCACTTAATCTTCCTAATTATAAGAAAATTAACCCAATACCTCCTAGTTCTTCCTTATTCTCAGATAGCCTACCTTATTCTAAGAAATTCTTCCTTATTCTAATAAGATCTACCTTATTCTAAGAAATACTTCCTAATTCTATGAAAATCTACCTTATTATAAGACATTCTTCCTTATTCTAAGAAAATCTACCTTATTCCCTCAAAGTCTTCCTTCTCATCACATATCCTTCCTTTGTCTCAGATAATTTAGCTAATTCTTGCTAATTAGACCAACCATTCCTGGGATCTTAAGCTTCAGACAGAAAAACCTTACTATTTTCTTCATATTCTACCAGGAGATGAGAACAGGCTGTGTTGCAATAATTTTATGTAGATCAGATTTTTTTCATCCAAATAAAAAAGCTAGCTTTTTTTAAGAGTGAAAAATAAGAATGTTTTTAATTTAATGACAAACTAGCCCCTAGAGACCTCTTTAATTTTAGTGGGTTTCTAATTTTTTTTTTTTTGGGGGGGGGAGATTTTTCCTAGGGGAGATATCTCTTGAGAATGTGGTAGTACTCTCCCTCAAAATAGCTATAAACCTTCCTTTGTCTTATAAGAAGCTAAACAGTTATGTAGAACCATACTGCTTCTATATATAATATTAAAAAAATATTCTTATAAAAAAGATAGCTTTTAGAAATTAGAAAAAAAACGTCCGTCAGCTTGGCTAGCCTGGACAAGAATTTGACTCAGCACGGCCGCCTACATGGTAAGGGAGGGCGTGTATTTTTCATGAACGAACACAAACCCACAGACATACTTTTAAAATAAGACCATAGACTATGTATATTTAGAATTTTAAGAATTTTAATGGATAATTAATTATATTGTTAGTGTTTTATTTCAAACTAGCGGCTACGCTCCTAGAGACACTTTTATGGGCACTTTAGGTGGTGGGAATTGAATTTAATATCTCCATTTTCTATAGTAGTTTAAAATGAAAAAGTGAAAAAAATGAAGGGAAGGGGGTTAATTTTTTTGTTTTGATGGGGGGGGGGGGGATCATAATCATCCCCACATTTTTCATTTCTGTTTTTTTTATTTTAAATTAAAAATTTTTGTAAAGGAGTAATATTTTTCAAGGTGGGTGGTGGTACCCTTCTCAAAATAGCTATAAACCTTCTCAGGATCTATGAGAAGCTACACTGTAAAAGTGAACCATATCGGTTCAGCAGTATCTAATTATTTTTAAAAAAAACTTTTATATTACATATTCTATATTTATAAATTTTCTTTGATGTGTTGTTCTTGTCCCATGCCGAAACAGAGAAATCAACCTATAATCAGGAATTAAGAGGGATAGGACAATGGATGATAAATCAATTTACTTAATTAGTGTACTGTGTAATAATCCAGGGAGGGAGTGAATATTGAGCTGTTTATTACACTGCACTGGTCCCCAAAGTTTTATAATAACGTTTTCTTATTCAGTGACTTAAAACTTTTATTGAATTTTATTGGTTTGTACATTAAAATGAGTGTCCTGTCCATTAACGATTTAATTCAACCACTAATTATAACTTACAAAAGGGATAATTTTATGTTTAATTAGTGAGGATTTACATCAAGTTATCGGCAATTGTCTTATCCCTTAGATCCCTGTTAATAGTAACCGATTCAACCACAAAATTTTAACTTACAGAAGGGATAATTTTATGTTTAATCATTGAGGATTTACATCAACTTATCGGCAATTGTCTTATACCTTTAGATCCGTGTTAATAGTACATTTGCAGAATGAATAATAGAACATATGGGATAATGAGGGGATGATCAACATCAGAGCTAAAGAATTGTTGATTTTCGGATAATTTTACAATTATAAATATATGTTCAAAAGATATAAAGGATTATGAATTTTCTTAATATTCATATTACTTAATACAAAAAAAAATAAAATATTTCTTAATGTCAAAAAATTTTGTATTTAGATTTTAGTATTGGTCTTTAAAAGCAACAATTTTGGGCCGGGTTGGGTCAATTTTTATAAGGATGGTTCGATTTTTAAAGTTATCTTATTGACATAGAGTTACATAGAAAAGTTGTCGCCAAATTAAGTTGCTAACCTGTTTATTGGTCAGTTTATTCACCATAAAGAAGGAAAAGAGATAGGGTAAAGGGGAGAGGGGATAGATAATGTTTTAACCATCTACAACAATGATATTTTAAGAGGATACGAAATTATGGTTCAACTTCCAATTAATTCTATATTGATTTGCGTGGATATTATCACAGGAGAAAATTTTTAGTCAGTTTAGGTTGCAATTTCCCTTCGATTTTATTTGGTAGACCATTTTTCCAATAAGAGGGGAGGGAATAGGGTAAAGAATTGGGTGGGGAAGATCGTTATTTTACCCTGCAAGAGAGTTCACTCTATTATAGAACATGAAATGTTTCGTGTAAGATCTAAGTAATAATAAATCCATTGTGGTGAATTCAAAATTGAAAAAAAAAACATTGAAAATTGACCCACTCTAATCTTCATAGGATATATTGCGCAATCGCAAGGAGCGTTATGTGTCAATTTTTTTTGCTTATTTTGAAAAGCTAGCTTTTACACAAGAACATATATTTTACTATCCCTATATCCCTATAATAAAAGTAACAGGATCTGTGTTTGTCTATCTGTGTGTATATCTTGTTAACTTCTAAACCAAATATTTTTTTAAAAATTTAAAAATTAGGAAACCCACTAAAATTAAAGAGGTCTCTAGGGGCATAGCAGCTAGTTTGTCATTTAATTAAGAAGCATTTTTATTTTTCACTCTTATAAAAAGCTATCTTTTTTATTTGAATGAAAAAAATCTGACCTAGATAAAACCAAAATTATTGCCACGCCCTCCCTTACCATGTAGGAATGCCGTGCTGTGTCAAATTCTTGTCCAGGCTAGCCAAGCTGATGGACGTTTTTTTTCTAATTTCTAAAAGCTATCTTTTTTATAAGAATATTTTTTTTATATTATATATAGAAGCAGTATGGTTCTTCATTACTGTTTGGCTTCTTATAAGACCAAGGAAGGTTTATAGCTATTTTGGGGGAGAGTACATACCACATTCTCAAGAGATATCTCCCCTAGGAAAAATCTCCCCCCCCAAAAAAAAAAAATTAGAAACCCACTAAAATTAAAGAGGTCTCTAGGGGCTAGTTTGTCATTAAATTAAAAATATTCTTATTTTTCACTCTTAAAAAAAGCTAGCTTTTTTATTTGGATGAAAAAAATCTGATATACATAAAATTATTGCAACACAGCACTGTTCTCATCTCCTGGCAGAATATTAAGAAAACAGCAAGTTTTTTCTCTGTGAAGCTTAAGATCCCAGGAATGGTTGGTCTAATTAGCAAGAATTAGCTAAATTATCTGAGACAAAGGAAGGATATGTGATGAGAAGGAAGACTTTGAGGGAATAAGGTAGATTTTCTTAGAATAAGGAAGAATGTCTTAGAATAAGGTAGATTTTCTTAGAATAAGGAAGAATGTCTTAGAATAAGGTAGATTTTCATAGAATTAGGAAGTATTTCTTAGAATAAGGTAGATCTTATTAGAATAAGGAAGAATTTCTTAGAAAAAGGAAGAATGTCTTAGAATAAGGTAGATTTTCTTAGAATAAGGAAGAATGTCTTAGAATAAGGTAGATTTTCTTAGAATAAGGAAGAATGTCTTATAATAAGGTAGATCTTATTAGAATAAGGTAGATTTTCTCAGAATAAGGAAGAATGTCTTATAATAAGGTAGATTTTCATAGAATTAGGAAGTATTTCTTAGAATAAGGTAGATCTTATTAGAAGAAGGAAGAATTTCTTAGAATAAGGAAGAATTTCTTAGAATAAGGTAGATTTTCTTAGAATAAGGAAGAATGTCTTAGAATAAGTTAGATTTTCTTAGAATAAGGAAGAATGTCTTATAATAAGGAAGATTTTCATATAATTAGGAAGTATTTCTTAGAATAAGGAAGAATTTGAGGGAAAAAGGTAGATTTTCTTAGAATAAGGAAGAATTTGCTAGAATAAGGTAGGTCTTCTTAGAATAAGGGAGAATTTGTGTAATTAAGGTAGAATTTCTGAGAATAAGTAAGAATTTGGGTAAATAGGGTAGATTTATTAAGCATAGTTGTAATAGTGAGGAAAAGGAAGAATTTCTAAGAATTAGGAAGAATTTGTAAGATGGTGGACAGAGGTCACCTTCCTTTAGTGAGAATTTGTAAGATAGTGGACAGAAATCACCTTCCTTACTGAGAATTTGTAAGAAAAAGGAAAGTAAATAGCCTTCCTATACCCAAGGAAGGGAATTTCTGTCCTTTTTAGGAATGACTTCATTTTCTTCATATGATCCAAATATTCTTTATAAAATTTATATAGCACAAGGAAAACGCCCAAAATATTAGTTTGAAATAAATGCATTTAAAATAATTTGAACATTTGCATTCAAATAATCTGTCAGTACTAATCAGTAATGATCATTTTTTTCATGTACTTTAGAAGGTCAGCATTGAATATAATCGCTGCATTTTAGACTTAAAAGGACGCTATGAAACTTAATAAATTGAATTGAATCATGTGTATTTATATTTTTTTGCTTAATTAACCAGGGAGGAAGGGAACATTGGAGGGTAAATTATACCAGTATCACATTTAGTAATATTATTTGGTAGCTTAAACTTTGGGTATTTTTACTAGATCTGAAGGTAAATTTGGATTATCCTCATAGGGGAATGATTTTCTTATTCCTGAAGTTCCATTAGGATCTCGTAAACTGATAAACCAATGTGATAACTTTTAATAAAAAACATGGTAATTTTACAGGAAATTTAGAGGCTATATTAGTATAACAACTAGGGCTCAACACCAAGCAATTTTTTAAAAATATCTAATCAGTATTATAAGAATGGGCATATAAAGTTTCAACTACATAACACAATTAAATCAAGTTTAAAGAGCACAGTGTCCTTTTATATACGTCTATCAATCTGGGTTATCTTTCAGGGATCTTAAAGGATAAGACAATAGGCAATATATAATGTTATACATCTCCAATGATGATACACAAAATTACCCCTTCTACTGTTTACAAATATTAGTTGTAACGAATAGATACGCGACTTAATGCACCAACCAAGCAAAATTCAATAAAAGTTCCCAAAGTTGTTAAGCCAACGAATAAGAAAAAGTTATTGTAAAACTTTGGGGACTGTCCCCTCCCTCCCTCCCTGGTTATCTTTTGTTGCAGAGAAAATTTTATATATTAACAACACAGTTACTATTAAATGCATTTCAAACTTTTAGGAAATAATAGTTTTTATAAATATGCTGCATTATAATACACTAGTTGCTTCACCCTTTAATCTAGGGAAGGGAATTATGAAATAACCTAAAGCCACCTCAAAATATACATAAAACTTATCTGAAAAGTACACACATTCGAAAAAGATTTTTTATATATCTTTGGCTTTAGAAAAAAAACTTACAAGTTGCAATGTTAGATAAATAGTTAACGACAAACGTCTGTCATAACACGATAATAAATAAAGGCAAATTATTTGTAAAAAAAAAATATGTCGAAGATATATCACTTTTTGCCACTTTATTGTATTAGCCTGCCATGAAGCCTAAGAAGATACATGTCCTTGTTGTTTTAAGTTTGTGAAATGTAGGTGAATTTTAACGAAATGCAAAAGGAATTACTCTTCCTTATAGTTTTCCTGAAAAGGTTTGAAAATTTACGTTAGAATATAATTTGTCTTTTAGTCTTTGTCTTTTAGTTGAGCACAAAAAATATTCTTTAGTCTGTCGTTTCACGGAGAGAAAACGTGATCTGTTAACGTCAGTGGGTGTACTTTTCTTTCTCTTACTGAAAGATTATTAGAAAGATAGTTCTTGGAACAGATCTATAGTATAGATGTATAATTACTTTTTTTGTTCCTTGACCTTTTTCATCTGTTGGCAAATTGTTTTCTGCTATTTGGCTGTGTTAATATTCAAAACACCGTTGGTTGATTTTCAAAGACCCAATTGAGTAGAGGGTCGGGTTTTAGCAACTTGAATATTTATAATATAGTTAAAATTATCGGCCATTGTCTCTTCCCTGACTGTATCACTATCTATCTCACAAAATGAACATGGTCCAAATTTTCAAAAACTAATTTAATTCAATAACCTTGCAAAGTTGACAATTTTTAACTCATTTACAAAAGAGACCAAAGAAATGTCATTTTTAAGTAGCGCAGCTGATCTACATGAAGGTTCTGTACGTCTGTCTGCCCATACGCAGACATAATTAGTGGCGTGCACAGGATTTTGCAAGGGTTATGTGAATCCTAAAGGGATGAAAAATAAACCCAACCCCCATTTTACACCTTTGAACATATTTATCCTTTTTGTGCAAAAAATTAGCGGACAAAATTCTATAAAGAAGCGTTGAAAGCAAAATGAAATTAAAACTATTTCATCTTTTCTTTGCAAAATTATATATCTTTACAGAGATCTAAAGGGATAAGACAATGGCCGATAAATTAATGTACATCACCAATGATGATACACAAGATTGCCTCTTGTAAAGATTATAATGAGTGGATGAAACGTATATTTCATAGTACTTTGGGAACCAGTGTAATAAACAGCCCAATTTTTTTTGTACTTTTTGTACAAATGAGCAGCCTTCTGATGGTTAGCTTTAAGATTCCCTGAAAAGATATTGAAAGGGGTCAAATATACAAAATCATGCGATCAATAAACATAAATTTCATGCTAATTTTATGAAAATTTCTTTAAAATATTTGGATCAACTGCAGTTCACGGTAAAATCTTTCTGGTAACGAATATTTCCAAAAATCTATGAATTTTAGAGGCTGCTAGCTGCCATAAGACTGAACGTACAGATCATGCCCGCACACTGTTTTAAGCGGCATAAGAAGGCCTACAAATAATATGGAATAGCCATAAATCAATAATGTATGATTATCTCGCGAAAAAGACCTATTTCACTCGTTTTTTCTTCAGTGAAGCTTTCCGTGTGTATCATTGGATCTTGGCTATTCCTGATTATTTGTAGGCCTTCTTATGCCGCTTAAAATGATGTACGGTTATGATATGTATGTTCAGCCGTTTGGCAGCTAGCAACCTTAAAAAAATCATAGATATTTGGAAATACTCGTTACCAGGAATATTTTACCGTGAACTGCAGTTGATCCAAACATTTTAATTATAATCACTTTGACCTTAGGATAATGTTTAATGTAGTTGTTAGGTTATATTATTCAGGGAGGTAAATTATACTAGTCTCCAAATATATAAACACGCTCCATAATTCGTTGGCTTGAAAACTGTGGAAATTTTATTAGATTTATTATATTAATTTGGCTGTTTTTTCTACACTTATTTTGATTACTTGAAGGGGTAATTTAATTTATCATAATTAGGGGTATAAATTTATCGACCATCAAAGTTACCGAAGTATAATAAAAAACTCGTAAATATAAAAAGGACAATAATATATATAAGTAGCGCAGCATCATAAAGCCATCAGTAAACTTTGGATGGGCTAACAAAACAAACCCTAGAAAACGATATTTTTGCGCGTCACAGTTACGTGTTTTATAGTTCACCTATGTTGTGTTTCAATGTTATATCTTAAACAAAGAAATTAACTTTTTTGCCAATAAGAAAGAAAGTGAGAGAGAGATATATAGAAAGAGAGAGAAAGTGTAAAAAGGTTTTTATTATGAAATCCTTCAGCCAAAACTACTTAGAAACACATCTTGTTGTGGAAAGAAAGTAGATTTGTGTGTCAAGTGTAAAATGTAATTTCTACAAACAACTTTTTAGTTCTCATTCTGATCTTTACCACTTGAAATCAAGCAAAAAGGTTGAAACATAAAGAAAAAAATTTAATAAAAACATTGATTGTTTTAAAAATGACTGAATGTAAGTATACAAAAGTACAGAAAATCCTATAAAAAAAAGTTTGAAATATAATTAGTTGTAATCAAGCAGAACTGAATAATCAGAATATAAATGTATAACAGTCGAAGCAAAATTGTAAGTAAATTTGTTGAAAAATTGCTTGATGCGGGATAATGTTTAAGGATATACTTACATTTAAGACTTTATTATAGAGTTGCTACGCTAATAATAGTGTACTTTGTTGTCCCAGGAATCAGTATACCAAATATCAGATCAATCGGATAATTAGATCATATAAAAATTAGTTGTTAAAAAAGTGAAAAAACTAACATGTTGAAAATGAAAGTACGGACAATCTTGTAACGATTATAGAGTTGCTACGTTTTCTAAATTGTACCTTACAACTACAGGGATCACCATGCAAAATTTGAAGTCGAGAGGATAATTCTAACCTGCCTAAATTAACGGAAAAAGCTATCCGTTACGGACGGACGGACGTGCGGACGGATGGACCTATCCTAAATATAGTAAAGCTTCGCTTTTAAACAAGGATGACAACATCCATAAAAGCGAAGCACTGAAACGGTAGCTTCGCTTTTAAAAATATAAAAAAGAGTGTCCGGAAGTAAGTCGGTAGATAGTAGTCCAAAACAGCTGAAAAAGTTTGTCTTTTTGCTGATAGTTTTACAAAAAAAATTTATATAGATAAATATTTTTTTTAACATTAATATACTAAGTCCAGGAGTAACTAAATTTTTTTTTAGAAAATATTGAAAGGTCCTATCAAATTGAAATCTTATTTACTCTATTCCCTTTCATTATTAACCTACAAGTATCTTAAACCCTAGACCCTAGGGGGTGGGAGTAAGTCAGTAAATCCCCTCCATGACATTTATAAAGCTTACCTTAAAAGGTAAACTAACTAGGATAAGCATTTACAGAGATCTATAGCTTCAGACCAAAAAGCCTTAATACTTTATATAACAGAAAAAAAAACTTAATTAATAGCTGATTGTGCTTGATTTTATGGCCTATAAAATATTTTATTATTGTCATGTGTATTTTAAACTTTTCTTTATCAATTGTGATTTGAAAAGACACACTAGGGTAAATTTGTGTTTCTGTCTGGCACAAAGCCAAAACTTCAACCCTCTGACTTTTTTCTCTTATTTTAGAACTTCCCTTATCTATCTATCAGTTGTTTTTGTTTCTCTATCTAATTATCTTTCTAGTTTTTATTTAAATACTATTGATTAAAAGTCAACCTATCTTATTCTCTATTCTGTGTTAATTAAAATCTAATCTAGAAATTCCACTTAAGGAGAATGAACTGAACCTATCTCAAATTAATTAGGGTTCCATGCTTTATTCTAATCGTATTATTTCTTTCATAATTTTGAAGGAAAGTGCATAGAGATTAAGCTAAAAGTCGCTGGAATAATAAATGTATAAGAATAGATGTATAACCAAGACAACTACTCGGCCAAAATGGCCTATTTCGCCTGCTAGCAAATTGCTTTCCGATCATTTGTAGCAACCTAGCTGTGTTTCTGACGCTTTTGGCTGATATTCAATAACTCAATTAAAAAGTCAGCACAAGGCCCCCACCTGTTGGGTAGTTTTACAAGTAGTTGTTCCCCCTCTATTCTTTTAGTTTAATGCTTTGACAAAGTAAAGGATTAAACATTTTCTAATAATTTGGAAATTTATTATCAAAATTGGCTTTGTAAAAATAATTTTTACATATCCTAGTAAGGGTTTTGTATTTCCATAAAAATCTTGCCAATGAACCGATTGAATTCTTCATTTTAAGGAAGCTTCGCATTGGTCCATAATGGTTTTATCTAAATTTAAGTCTTAATATTTTATTGCCCCCTTTCTCCCCCTTATCATACAGAGCCCCCAGATGCTAGGGGGTGAAAATACAAACAAACAGCTTTCCGTAGATATTAAAATGAAAAATTATAAGATTTTATCATTTCTATCTTAATATTCGTTCCAAATTGTCTGTAATACGATGCTGTACATGATTTTTCAGTATGGCAAAGAACCGGTTCTAATCCAGTTTCAAAGCTTTACTGGAAAAGAGTAACTTCGCTAAATAGAAATAGAAGAGTAGAAGAATATTCTGAACCCTTTTTTCGTCAAATCTAAGAGAGAACATTCCTAGCAGACAAAAGTATTGTTTACTTTCGACTCAAGCTGATGTGGATTCTTAAAAAATGATAGACACGCTATTCGATAGTGAGGCAAAATTATTTTTGTGAAAAATCATCCAAAAGCACATTAAAAATCTACAAAAATTAAACAAAATCATATGTTAATAACCCTCTTAAGATTTTATTTCATTTTTGTAAATTTTTTTATTCGATTTTGGAGGATTTTTCACAAAAATAATTTTGCCTCACCAGCGAGTTGCCAGCCTAACTTTTTTTTTAAGAATCCAACTTTGTTTCAAGCTTTCAAATTGTAAACGAAATTTTTGGGCAATTAATTCTGATTCCGCAAAGCTTTCTACTAAGAAAATATACTGTTAACAGCTGACTTTTATGTATGTATGAAATGAAAAAAAACATGCCTTCGTAGGAAAATGTGTACATAATTTCAACCAATGAGATCCAATGTAAATTCCGATGCGATTCTCCTATTGGCTCAATCAGACATTCCCTCTCTTTCTTAGTACCTTTATTCTTCGCTACTAAAACGTCGTTGACCTTTTTTGTTATTGATGCAAAGCAAACCTTGAAAATTCCCATCTACGTCATAACTTTAGAAAAAGGAAAGAAAATCCCGGAAATATTTTTCTACCTAAATATGTTATGAAAATAAGCATTTTCAAAAATACTGCTAATATAAATTTTGAAAGAACAAGAAAGTATAATACAGCAAGGTAAAAGAAAGAAAGGACAATGATGAATAAATCGTATCATAAGATGGGAATTTCCAATGGGTGTGTTTTTTTTAATAGAATGTTCTAAAACAGTCTTTACAATTATGATGTACTTTTTTTGAAAATGAGAGTAAATAAACAAAAAAGATGTTTTCATAAAGATATATAACAGATAAAGAAAACAATAGTATATTATCTTACATTATTTTCGGGGAAAATAGTTTTTTTTAGTAGTGGAGCTATTCTATACTTGTCTATCTGTCCTTCTTTAAGTGTGCAACTTATGGACATAATAGTTTTTCAACAAATTTACTTACAATTTTGTTTCGACTGTTATAAATTTTTACTTTGTATTCTGATTATTCAGTTCTGACAATCTACATACAAGTGTTAATGTTCGTTTGTCCTACCGTTTCAGAGCTTCGCTTTTTGACATCTTTTTCTTTAGTACTTTATGTCCTTGAAAGATTAATTTAAAAAATAATGAGGCTTTGTTAATCTAAAACATATCAAATTAAGCATGAACATTTGGCCATTAATTAAGAGTTATTTTTGTTAGAATTCAATAACTTGAATTGTTTTGTCTGTCTGTCGAATGAATATTCGTTAAATAAATGATTACTAATTTTAAGAAAACTCTCAGGTTGACTTATGTTAATGTAAATGCAATACAGAGGCGTGCACAGCTTTCCATCGGTGTGCTGTTAAAGGGGGTTTACACACCCCTACGTCCTCCTTCTGCACGCTTATGATGTAATGAATTTATAATGCTGATAACGTAAATATAAATCTTTTTAAGAATATTTATTCGCTTAAATACATTCTTTATTTTATTTGTATAAGAGTGCAAAATAAAGTTTCAAATTTTTCACGAATATTAAAATAAAATAAATACCAATTTTAATAGGACGTACCTGAGTCCCCTCAGGGCTAACAAAACTGGTTTTAATACTATTTTTTTTCTTCATTTTTATATCCGCAGGAAGCTGTCTTTAATACGATGTGATAAATAACTTCCGTCTCTAGCTTTAAGCTTTTAAATATTGCATCCACAGAATATTATAACCTATAAACACTAAACAGGCATAGTTATTTGTCGTATCGTATTATAAACGGCTTTCCGCGGATATAGAATGTACAATTATAAGATTAATACTAGTTTTTTTAGCCACGAGGTGCCGAAGGCACCGGCTAAAAAAACTAGTTTTAATCTTATGATTGTACATTTCTATATTCGTAGAAAACTGGATATAATACGATGCTAGACATAGTTTTTTCGTATGGATAAGAACCGGTTCCTATCCACCGGATTCGAACGAATACGAGAAAAAATTTTATTGAAAAACCAATTTAGATAAACAAAATTTGTCCTTCGATAGATCAATTTCATTGCTGGAAAAGCTAAATACTAAAGACCCAATCAATTTTTAGTAAAAGTTTCTATAATTTTTTGGTAACATAATAATTTTAAATGCAATGACATATCCCCCCTAAAAAATGTTCAATCCTGTAACTTACTTGTTTATTTTTTATATTTTTGTTTTGATCTTCTAAGAATATAAAATTAAAAGTATGACTTTTTGACATAGAGTGCATTTTGAATGATTAATTTGCATAAAGATAATATTCCATATTATTATGAATATTCTAATCCATTATTCAATGCTTGCATTTCTAAACAGATTTGAAATATGTTTATTAAATTTAGCCAAAAAAAGAGGTTTTGCTACAAATATTTCGCTAATAGATTGCTAAAATCGGTATTGTTTCCCTAGCTTTCACATTGATTTTTATTAAGAAGGAGGGATATTTTTTTTTGCAATCACCCGTCAAGTAGCTTAAAACCATGGCCCTTGATACTAAAATACTAAATTTTTCTAAAAGATGTAACTGGACAAAGTCTCTCAAAAATCAGCCAGGGATTATCTATCTCTTTTTAGGGGTTTTCTCTCCCTCTTTTCCACTCATCTCCTTCATGTTTATGACGTCACATGGCTGATTTTGAGACACTTTGTCCAGTTACCTAAAAGATCGATCAAGACGTAAGATGTTTGTATGATAAGTATGGAAAAATATGACATTTTTTGAAATAATTACTTTTTATTTGGTTATTTAGCTGGGACATTTATTCTGTCAGCATTTAAGGAAGCTGTCAGGCCTTTCATATTTCCATTGCAATATTTAAATAACCAATTTCAAGATTAAAAATACACACATTTTTCTATAAGAAATAAAAGTTGTTTTTATTTTAGAATATGGCTTCGAAACCGATTAATAACTGGTGGATTAGAACTGGTTCTCAGCCATATGAAAAATCATATAAAAATCAATTTTCCACGAATATTAAAATAAAAATCATAAAACTAATCTCAGTTTTGTTACACCGGCCTCTCGGGGCTAACAAAACTCGTTTTAATATTAAAATATTTAATTTTGATATCCGCGTAAAGCTGTTTACAATACGATGAGATAAATAGCTATTCTTGCATTTCTATATTTCAGTTTACTAACATTGTAATTTACTTTTGCTGTAATTAAAAGCAACCCAAATTAGCCTTTTGTCTTAAATTTTACATTTGTTAATTTGTTTAATACATCTAAATATAGTTTTTATCCTAAACTTTTTCCAAAATTCTTTTATTTATACTAATCAGGGTTTGGCAGCCATGCTTAGCCGCGCATAAGCCCGAAATTTAAATCCACTTGTGTGAAGAAAAAAATTAAAAATATGGATCAGCTTTAGACATTCAGGAAACAGCGTAAAGTGCCTCCAAAAAAATTAAATAACCAATGATATGCCAGTATACATTGTAATTGACCAATGGTAAAATTCATACTGGTCTCTCATTGGTCATTTTATTGTTTGACGTCATTTTTTTGGTGGCACTTTACGCGGTTTCGACATCCAGCTTGATTTTAAAATTATAATATGACTCTTTTACTAAGGCTTAAACTGAGGCCGAGCCCAGATAATAAACCTTTTATTGGATTGCAAAATGCTGTGAATTTTAAGGCATATCCAAAGTTGAAAGTTTTAAATTACATTTTTTCAAACTTGCATATTTTTCATATGATTTAAAATAGAAAAATAATTCTTAATTATCTGTTTGTCTATCTGTATGTATTGAACTATTTTGCTATCTGCAGGTCCATTTGCTTAAGTTTTATTATTAGGTATTTTTGCTCTTTTCTGGGACTTTCCTACAACAGAAAAACACCATTTAAAGCGAGTGTTTGCATTTTAAAAACTTTTTTCACCACTCAATTATAAGTTGGATGTGAAAGGTTTGGAAAAACCAATAATGTTCTTGTTATAAATTAAATTATAATATAATTGATTTAAACAAGGATGACAATTTTATATTTTGAGTGGCTAAACAGAAGGAGTAATTTTAAGTAACATCAATGGGGAACTACATCAATTTAACGGCCATTGTCTTATCCCTTTAGATCTCCACGTGTACTCCCCTGTGGATTACTTTTACTGTCCAGTGATACATTGATGTGTCAATATAATAGCAACACTTGATACATTACTACCAATAAAACGGTCATACAAAATCCAAGGAGGAAGGAAACATTGGGCTGTAATTTATACTGATGCTCAAAAATTTTATATGCAGGATTTCTCATTCCCATATAAACAACCCCTTAAATAGTGGATGTAAATATTCATTTATTTCCCTGGTATCTCATTTATATCCCTGGTATGATTTTAGAAGATTTTTAATTTTTTTTGGAAGATTTTAGAATTTTTATAAATTACTAAAAGAAAGAAAAATGAAACCAGGGAAATAAATGAAAATTAAAAACCAGAATTAAACCACATTTTAGCATAAATTTTTGTTTAAATGAGAATGATATTCCTGTCCAGTTTTTTGTTTAGGAATGAATATTTCTTACCCTTGTGAATAAATGATGACCTATCGGTCCATCATTTATTCCCTCGGGTAAGAAATATTCATTCCTAAACAAAAAACTGGACAGGAATACCCCATTTATATGCACAAAATCGTTGGGTAATTTAACTAAATTTTGATAGATTTGTTTAGCAAATAATGTTTAACTACAGAGGGGGTAATTTTGTTTATCTTTATGAATTTAAGTGCCATGTCTTATCCTTTAAGATACCTGTACAAACCTAAACCTTTTTATTTTATTGATACAGGAATAGAACAATAGACTGTAATTTAATCTTCTCCCTATACATAACTTAATAAGCAAAATTTTTTAAGACATGTTGATACACTAAAATAAGTTCATGAAAAATAAAACGGTTATTTTTTAAATTGTTGGAATGAAATGAACTAAAAAACTTCTTTTTGTCCTTGTTTCCGTTTATTTGCATTTTATTGTATATTCATCCTTGTTTTTTTTCTTTTTCAGTCGCCGTGAGATTCCCGCTCAAAACTACCGGATGCACTCTCTCCACTGTGCCAGGAATGCCGCAATGATTTTATACTATTTTTACGGCAAACAGCTGATTTTATCCACCATTTTATTTTATCAAAACTCAAATACATAAAAATAAAAATTGTAAAGGAAAATCCTATCGATCCAGCGAATATCTTAAGCTTACAGGGTTTTAAAGAGACAAGATAATGGTCGATAAATCCCTAATAATAATACACAATTTTAATTTTAACCGTTCTATAGTTTTAATTAGTGGTTAAAACTTTGAACAATGAACCAACCCAGCTTATGCCAACAATGAAATAAAATCGGGAAAAAATCACGAAACCTATACGTGTTTTTCAGCTGTCGTTGGGGAGCAACACATCGTAAAATTGACGACCTCTCCATTTGCCCCCCAAATATTATTTTATATTTATTTCGCTCGTTGTTTATACCTTATACCAGGAACCAATTAATCAAAATTCAATAAAAGTCCTTACCGAATAAGAAAATGTTAATACAAAACTTTGAGGATTAGTCCCCTCCTTTCCTGAAAAATTATGTTAATAATAAATTAATGTGGCGTAACATTGAACAGAAATATAAAGCTGTGTGGAGATTGTGATGAACCCATCCCAATCAGTGAGTTTGAAGAACACAGGTAAAAAATTTGGGTTAGAGGGATAGGTCAATAAAAGTATTTTTTCTTCAATTTAACAAAACAAAGTTTCGAGTTAAAACTATGAACTCTGGCCGCGGCGCACGGCACCCTTGCCAGCCTAGCCGCAGAGCTCAGCTCCCTAGCCTGCCTAGCCGCAGCGCTCGGCCCCCTTGCCTGCCTAGCCGCAGCGCTCGGCTTCCTAGCTAATTTTAGATAACATAACCTAAAAAGTTGTTCTGTTTGGGGGGGGCAGTTACTCAAATTTCCAAAAAGAGGAGAACGCCGAAAACTTTTTGTAATTTAAGATGTCATATGTTAAGTTTCTAATTAGTAGATGCTGTCAAACTAATTTTGCAAGCTCATACTTATTAGTTAGTAGATATTACTGTAAAATAGATTTCCAGTATGGCCTTGAATCCGATTAATATCCGCTGGATTGTAACCGGTTCTCAGCCATGCTGAAAAATCATGTATTGCATCGTTAATTTTCCACGAATATTAAATAAAAATCATAAAATTAATACTAGTTTTGTTAGCCCGGGCCTTCGGGGGAGGAATTGAGGTACGCCCCCCCCCCTCATTTTTTATTTTCGTTAAAAAATTCGGGAGGTGTATTTTTTCTAGAGGCGATTTCTCTTGGGAGGGTGGTGGCACCCTCCCCCAAAATACTTATAAACCTTCCGGGACCCATGAGAAGCTACCCTGTTAAGGAGAACCCCATCGGTTCAGCGATTAGCGAGATCCTTCGGTACAAACAAACAGACACACAGGCAAACAAACAAACAATCATCCTGTTACTTTATTATAAGGATATGCTAAATATTTCCTTTTTTGTTGGAAGGTTTTTAAAAACAACAAGTCTTCAAAAATATGGCATTTACGTAAAAAGTACTGTCACTCTTATCTGCAAATTTTTAACTGTTCAACTTTTCAAGTTCAAATCACACTTCCCACGGCTGGTTTTTTATTAAATGAATAAGTTAGGGTACAATGTTTGGCACTTTCGATATAAGTAAATGATAATGAAAAACCCATAGAATACGATAATACCTTCAGAAAAATCGATAAAAATAGTTTTCATACTAAATTTTGATTTTTAAATTTTTTTTCTTAAATGTCATAGCAGAAGATGCAAAATGTCGTCTTAGTTTTTGAGGGTTTTCATATTCTCTGAAATCTAAATTATCAAAATATTTTTTTTGGTAAATGATTATATGATATATGTCAAACATTTTATCAGAAAAAAAATATTTAAAATTATAAAGTAGAAACCTGAATAATTTTTCTTGTGGAAATACTTTTCTTTAATTTTGATAAACATATGTCTGCTAGCATTAAGATGTTTGTACTGCCAATACACGTTGGGTTTTATTTAAAGAATTTCTTTAAAATGTTGTTTTTTTACCTTGTATACCAATAACGCAAATTGCTATCAGAAAACCCCCGTACCCCCCAATCGACCAAGACTTGCCTACGGCCCGATCTTTTAGGATTGCTTTGTAATTCACATTTTTGAAAGTCTTTCAACAGTATACACAGCAAATGCTCTCTTTTTTAACTAACTTTCCGAATAATATACCTAAAGCATTTGAATTAACAAAGGATATGCTAATATTTTTACCATTCAAGTTTATTTAATATTCTAACAAATAGTGCAACCCTCCAAGTTATGGCTACTTTTCATGAACATATGATCTAAAGAATAAGCTCTGACGCAATGTCATATAAGGATATTATAATATTCATTAAAAAAATTGTTATTTTTGCATATATGTTACATTTTACAGTATTTTGTGGCTCAAAAGAAAGACAATTAAAATTTATTTCATATTATATAGTTTAAATTGCATAAGATAACCTAGAAATAGTAAAAAAGTCCCTTTCTTTTTTTGTCGTAAAACAGAAATTAACAAAGATTTTTATTAAAAAACACCTTAGTGTAAAAATTAAAAATTTTAAATATGGTCACAAAAAGATTCAATTAGTTTATTAAATGTTTCATTTTCAGCAAATTACGATTAATCTCTATTACAAAGAATAAAGTGTAAAAAGATATTCTCGTTATAATTTTAAGCAACTTAAAATGCATTTTAATACCTTTTAATGATTTATTTTTTAAAACATCATTTTATAAAATGTTATTGATTTTTAAAGTTATATATTAGAATGATTTTAAATTTTGTTAACAGTTTGTTTTAAATGTAGAAAATTGGTAATTCTAAACATTCAAAAAATGATTTTATTAAATTTTCATCACTTAAATTGCATGTTTGATGAAATTTTCAACTGATAATTCAAGAAAAATCGTTTAAGTTTTATTATATTTTACTTTGAAATGTTAAAAAATATAATTATTGTCAAAAATGTGGAAGTTATACTTTCCTCAAAAAAAGACCTAAAACATGCAAATTAACACGTGTAATGAGATTTCTTTTCTTTCAGGTTTAATTTTAAGTAATTATTGATATTTTTTGTAAAAAGGATTTTATATAAAAAGTTTTAAAACTCGAGTTATGTAGTGGTTCTAAAAAAGGTTGCAAATTTATGCAATTTTCTTGCAAAAAAAATTTTCTAGGATTTTAAAAATAGCATAGGGTGTTATTAGACGTACTTACAGATACAATTGCTAAGTCATTTTGGCCAAACACTAAAATAAAGTTTTGACATCTGAGGGACCATACGTGTTCCATCTATCAACTATATCTTTGTCATAACATCATTATTATCAGGGAGGTAGGGGGAGGGGACAATCGGCTGTTTATTGCACAAGTCCCCAAAGTTTTATAATAACGTTTTCTTTTTGGTTTGCTTAACATCTTTGGGGACTCTCATTGAATTTTTATTGGTTGGTTTACTAAATTGAGTTTTCAAATGTTTCAACCACTAGTTATAACCTACATAAGGGTTAATTTTGTGTTTCATTATTTGATATATCTTATCCCTTTAGATCCTTGCATTATTATGTAGAGAATGTTAAGTATTATGTTTCAAAATGGCTCTATCATAAAAAATTGTCTTAATTATCAAATAGTAATCCAATATTTAGACTTTTCTTATTAAAATCATTTTTAGATAACATAGCATCATTCAATTAATTAAATAATTTAGAATAGATTTAAATTACGCTTTTTCAAAACAAAAGATTAACCCCATTCTCAAAAATTCATATCAAATAAAATAATCCCTTAATATAAAGTAGCAATGTTTTCTTTGTCTAAAGCTAAAGTTTTCGTGCAAATTGGGTGGTTTTAGGCTATTTCCCTGAACTTCCCTGACCTACATTAGAGGTTAGGGGTGTAGCAACAACTCTAACAAATAATTTATTTAAGTATAAGACTTCAACAGATTTGTTTAAATACACCCAGTAAAACACCACAAATAGTACGAGTATCTGCGCCAAGTTAAACAAAAGCAAAATATTTTTTTCTACATGAATAAAGCATTTGGAGAAACCTATAGCTAAATATTATCATCTAGAAACAAATATAACAGGATATAGTCCCTTTCGTGGCAACGAACCTTAAAGGGCGATTCTTCGTATTTTTCACAGTAGCCTTTCTTCTATTTCTAGCCCTGTGGGGCATTCACCTAACCCAATACAAATAACCTAACCTAAAATAACCTATAAAAAGCCATTTTAAAAATACGACGAATCGCCACGAAGGGGACTATTCCCAAAAAACATTCTATTATTCAACAGCTCAAACAAATCTGCTTTAAATGGTGTAAAAGGGGAAGACAAAATATTTCTTTATTTTTCAAATGATACATCCATGATTTTTTTCATTCCTTTTAGATTGACAGTGACGGGTAGCTTGACATTTCAAGTGCATTTTTGGGTACAAGTACATTGTTAAACAAACAGTTATTATGTCCTTTTTACCAGGGGTATAGTGATATATATTTCTTGGTACAAGTATATTGTTAAACTAACAGATATTATGTCTTTTTTACCAGGGGTATAGTGATATATATTTTTAGATACAAGTACATTGTTAAACATACAAATATTATGTCTTTTTCACCAGGGATGTAGTGATATATATTTTTGGGTACAAGTACATTGTTAAACATACAAATATTATGTCTTTTTCACCAGGGATGTAGTGATATATATTTTTGGGCACAAGTACATTGTTAAACATACAGATATTTTGTCTTTTTCACCAGGGATTTAGTGATATATATTTTTGGGCACAAGTACATTGTTAAACATACAGATATTATGTCTTTTTAACTAGGGTTACTTCAAAATAAAAAAGCTATAGAAAAAAAACTTTTTTATATTAAGTTTTCTGCCAGTCATATATAACATTTTCTGTCAACTTTAGTTATTTTCCAAATAAAATTGGAACAATATCATTTAAGTTGGCAGCAAACTAGTTATTCTTTGAAATAACTCACCTTTAAAGAAATATTTTTTCGGTGATTTCTTTTTGATGATTGCGCATTTGTGTGCGCGAAGCGCGCGACAATTTGCGTGTGTTGAAATACACCGAGCTCATTAATCAGAATTTCAAGGTGACCAGACACAAGGACCAGGGGCGTCCAAGCTTTTTTTTTTTGGGGGGGGTAAAAAATTTTAGGGGGGGGGGTAATTCGTGTTTGGGGGGGGTAAAATGGCGCGCGAAGCGCGCTGAAATTTTTTTTTACCCCCCCCAAAATTTTTACCCCGGGGGTAAAATTTGATTGGGGGGGGTAATTACCCCCCCTAAAGTCTGTTAGGGGGGGTAAATACTCCCCCCAAATCTGTTGGGGGGGGGTAATTACCCCCCCCAAACTAATTTACCCCGGGGGTAAAATTTTTGGGGGGGGTAATTTAATTATGTAAAAAAAGCACCTACCTAATCTATTAAGTTAATAAGTACTATCCTATAACATAAAGTAGTAAGTAAGGTTTATTTGACTATAGCTTCAGATTTCATTACTTTTAATACTGAGTTCTCCTTTTTTTTAGGAAAGCTTCACATAGATCCCATGATGGTTCCACACTATTATAGGTCAATCCTTTGAGTGGTTTTAGGCTATTTTTCTCCTCCCTTTTTACCCTTTAGAAAACACGAGTTCTTAGATGCTAAGGGCGCCACTACTATTCAAATATATAGTAGTATCTCATTCTTTAGAACATAAAAATACAATAATTAACTCACTAACCAATGAACCAATATGATTATACTTTAAAGTGAAGCGTCTTATAGGTCCTGGTAAGTTTTATAACTAGTTTTGAGACACCCTGACATCCTCCCAAAAGAAATCGCCTTTAGAAATTCTTTTTCATTATTTAATGAAATATTTAATTTAGTTAGGTATCTATTTTATGGAATCTTCAGTGCTTTACAATTACATCATAGATCCCCGGGATGGTTTTAGCCCTTATAAAGGCCCAAGCAAATAAAACATGATCAAACTATTAAATTTTTTGTTATCATGGTTAAGAACTGTTTTAACTGGTTGGACTATATTGGGGTATAGTCCCTTTTGTGGCAACGCTCTTTAAGGGGCGTTTCTTCGTTTTTTTTCACACAAGCTTCTCTCCTATTTCTAGACCCTGCGGGGGGCCAATTGCTTAACCATGTGGGGCAATCACCTAAACCAATATAACCTATCCTAAAATAAACTATCAGTAAAATTTATTTTTAAAGAACATTCAATTTGGGGGGGGTAAATACCCCCCCCAAAAAAAAATTTTTAAAGAACATTTATTTTGGGGGGGGTAATTACCCCCCCAAAATGGTTGGGGGGGGGTAAATACCCCCCCCAAAATCGTTGGGGGTGCCTACGGCACCCCCAGAGTAGGGGTAATTTTTTTTGGGGGGGGGTATTGTTCACAAAATTTTGGGGGTGCCTACGGGACCCCCAAAATCGTTTGGGGGTGCCAAATGGCCCATTACCCCCCCCCTTGGACGCCTATGACAAGGACGTGCAAAAATTACGTACATCGTTTTCAATGTCAGCCCTATTTCATTCATTCAAGGTTTGTTTACTTACAAGTCAGTGCAATAATAAGCAAGTTTAAGTTTAAGTTGTTCAGCATTGCAAAAGGACAATTCAAAATATTAAAATTATCAATTTAAAAATTTTGAAATTTACATTTGCAATAACCTGTTCATAAGCATAAGTCATTCTTCTTATTTTTAAAAGCATACATATAATGCTGCTGTAACTATCGTTTTTAAAATATTTAGCACAAATTTGTATTAGATAGTATAAGCTTGTGGCTATTATTTGCTATATTCTGGTTGGGTCCAAACTGACCTTTAACTAAAATATCCTTATCCATGATCTTTAGGGATAAGACAGTGGTCGATAAATTGATGCACCCCCCCCCCCCCAATTATGATAAACAAATTCAATCTCTTTTTGATAACAATAATTGTTTGTGCTAGTTTGAGCCAACTGATCAAGATTCAATCAATTACTTAAATTTTTTTAGCCAACGAATGAGTAAAGTATTTCAAAAATATTGGGCAAGTATATTTTAACGTCCAATGCCTGTTCCCTCCTTGACTCTTATCAAGGCTTTATGAAAAAGGGCAAAATGACTTCTTGATTTTGTGCGCTTATGCATTTCTTCAGGCCATTTAAACATACATAAATAACATTTATATAACCGAATATACACATTGACAAGAGATAGTTCGCAGAGAGAGAGAGAGATTGTACACTGGGCTGTTTATTACTCTAGTCCCCAAAATTTGATAATAATGTTTTCTTATTCGTTGGCTTAACAACTTTGGGAACTTATGGAAATTGTGGTTGGTTGATTTATTAAGTTAAGTGTTCAAACGTTTCAACCAGAAATTTTGTTCTACAAAAGTGTAACTTTGTGTATCATTATTGGGGAAGTACTTTAATTTTATCAGCCATTGTCTTATCCCTTAAGATCCCTGGATAGCTTGTCAACCTTAGATAAGAACAAATGAAAGGTTATAGAGTGTGGATATGTGTTCAAGTTGAATTTTAGTACTTTCATTATATCAACAAATAATAAATGTAATGGCATATACAAAAATAATACAGGTTTTCAAGTAGAGAAAAAGGGGGAGGAAAGTCTACTGTCCCCCCCCCCCTCTCATTTTCAATTTTGGTTATTCGTGGGTCAATTTCCTAAGGTGTGTGGTGGTACCTTCCCTCATTATATTTTGAAACCCGCACAGGAACTATGGGAAAGCTAAATTGTAAAGAACATTATCGGTTCAGCGGTTAGCAAGATCCTATGGTACAGACGCACAGATAGACACTTAGATATCCTGTTAATTTATATTTTAATGGTTTATGGAATTAAATGAAAGTGATTATGGTTTACATATTACCAATTAGGCATCGTTAAATATATATTTATTATGAAATTATATCTGTATATTCTTTTCTAGGGAACAAGAGCATGCCCTGAAGCCTTGTCCAGATTGTGGCACAGGAATACCTGGATCTAAGCTCCAGGAACATCAGGTAAATACCACCCAGGATCATATTGAATGACCTTTTTTCCAGCAAAGTATTCATGTTAATTGATGGAAATATAATAGGTGAAACACTTTTCTACCGGCAATTTTAATTCAATCAAACTTGGACCTTTTGAAAAAAACATATTTTGAAGCTGCTTTTACGTTAGGTTATGAAAGGAAATATGTGTACCTACAAAGTTGTAGGCCTATTAAAGGGATAGAAACAATATTAAGTGTGGTTGGCTTTTTGTGGTCCATTAGATTGTTTTAGAGACTACATCATATTTTCGTTCATTCATTCATGTATTTCTAGCAAAATCTTTTCTTCAAATAACTCTTGCATTTGAAAAACACCATTGATTTGATGAAAACGATTGTATATCTAAAATCAATGGAATATTGCAATTTGCAAACTTGTTGTATTTGAACAGTAAAAAATGAAAAGGTATTAAATTTTGTCCTGTAGAATTTTTCTTAAATCAGAAAATATTCGTTGCTAAGCAATTAGGGTTGCAAAAATATGGACAATCACAAAATAGAAAGCAAAGTTTTCACTATTTTTTCTTATGTTTATTGTTTTTATTTTATTTTTGTTGTTACAGCTATATATACATTATATACTGTTAATTTTATTTGGAATACTTTGTTTCATTGAAAAAAAAGCTTGCTTTGTTGAAGTCAAAGTTACAATAATTCAATATAGTTTTATGTATTATATTAAGAAAGAACTTTGTCCAAAGAAATCCATCCTATATACGATCTCAGCTGTTTATCCATTAATCCAGTTATTTGTTAATCTAGGAAGGACTATGTCCAAAGAAATCCATCCTGTGCAAGTTCTCTGCTGTTAATCCATAGCATTTATTTATCCATTAATCCAATAATTTATTAATCTAGGAAGGCCTATGTCCAAAGAAATCCATCCTGTGCAAGTTCTGTGCCACCCATATTGACCAGGGAAACCGTGAAGAACATGAAAACTATTGCGGCTCAAGAACTGATAAATGTGAGGTAAAAAATCTTCCAATTCAATTTAAATTTTTAAAAAAACATAAAGAATAGTTCTGTTTATAAGTAGAATCATAACTATACAGACCTTAAAGTTTTTACAGGAGAACAATGTAATACATAAAAAATAGCTAAACCATAAAATAATTATAATGTTTTTGCAGTAAAAAAAAACTGTGAATATATTCTAATTTTCTAAAAATGTTTACAAATGTAGGGACAAAATTTTTTTAGAGAAGGTGCACTACTAAAAAGAAAGAAAATTGGCGCAAATATGCAATTAACATGTCGGCTATTTGATAGTCTCATTGTTTCATGAACAGAGAATAATCGCTTGCTTAACCCACATTTATAGGGAAGTCGTTTCTCAGGGATTAGACAATAGTGGATAATATACAAATTAATTGTTGTTGGTGTAAATATTGAGATGCATAATGGATTATGGATTAGGGGGGGGGGGGTGAGAGCCGTAGATTAATTTCAATAACCTTTCTTCATTGGAGTAGTTATAGCATCGTTTTATAGACAGCTTTCCGCGTATATTATAATGATGATTAAAACGAGTCAGGCTAACTAAACTATTATCAATTTTATGATTTTTATCTCAACACTCATGGAAAATTGTCTGTAATACGATAATATACATGATTTTCAGTATGGCTGAGAAACGGTTCTAATCCAGCGGATTTTAAGAGGTTTCGAAGCCATACTGGAAATTATTTAGCGTAATAACACGTTAAATGTGTTTCTAAAGACAAACTACACGTAAATTTTATTTGTAAAAAATGCGTTTAAAAACTTTAATTGTTGTAGTTGTACTTTAAGAAGAATATGTATTTATTTTTAAATCTTTTATACAAAATTTAAGTTTATAATTTTGAAGTAAAGATGGTTTATTAATCAGTTTTTCTATTAAAATACGTGAAATATGATTATTATTCTAGTTTTTTGCTTATTGTAAAATTTTAATATGCCTTTATTATTTAAAACTCAGAATCAGAAAACAAATATATGAAAAGTATATTTTTATACATACTTATACATAATTCTGCTATCAAATGTGTTAGCTAGACTTGTTATTGATCTGATTATTCTTGTTGTAGGAGTGTGGAGAGTTTATAATGCTGAAGAACTTTGAGCTTCATATCAACAGCAACCACGGATTTATTAAGCTTAAAGACGGTGAGATATTTCTTCTTCAAAATACATATCCCTTCAATGTCAGAAGCTTTAAGTCGAAAACTCTCATTTTTTTTTGTTTATGGCATTTAAATGGATAGAGAATTAAAAAATTGTCGTCGATTGCAAACATGGACATGATTTATTGGTCAGTTCGTTCATCCAGTAGGTGGGGAGGTCATGGGGTAAAGGGGGTGGATGGGGGAGGTCGGTTTTTAGCCAGCTACACGTTGCTATAAAACTCATATTACGATTGTCTCTTGTTGATGTTATGGAATGAAAATGGTTTTCATTCGTAAAATCAAGTAGCCGTAGAAGGTTCTATATTTGTTCTATTAGACCTCTAAAACAGCTTTTTTAAAGTTAAATTCAATGCTTTTTCTTTACTAAAAAAATTAGCTTCATTTAAAAATTTGAAATCATTAATAATTTAAATACATATGTATTTTAAAATTTTCAAAACAAGTTTTTCATCTATTTTTGTCCCGCTTAATATTTGTCTGCATATTTGTATTTTCAAGAGAATGCGACAAATCGAGCAAATCAATAAATTCTCCCGGCATCAGGGATCTTAAGGGATAAGAAAATGGGCGATGAATTGATGTACACCCAAAATTATGATAAGCAAAATATAAAAGCTTGGACATTTTTACATCAAAGCAGCTAATAAAAGTACCCAAAGTAAAATTGTTCAATGGACCCTTCCCCCCTTGCCCGACATATTCTATTTGTTATATATTTTTGGGCCTAAACAGCTAACTTTAGAACAAGGACATCAATGTTCAAAGTTCACTATATTAATATTGATAGCAGGTTAACTTTTAAATAAATTTAATATATTGCAAAAAAACGCATATTCTTATTCATATTTACTTATTTACCTTTTTATGGCCGAAACTAATTTAATATTATTTCATAATCGGGTCATCATTGACTAGTAACCGAAACTTTTTTATACAGGTAGCAAAAATAAAAAGGAGTAATTCTATACATATATTAATAAACAAACAATGATATTTATTTCAAGAGTAGATTCGTTACCAAAGAAAAAAAAGTTGAAATTATGAATTGCAAATATATATGTAATGACATATGTAGTTCAATATAAAGTAGCTTTACTGTTGAGGCTTTAAAGATTAGAACATAGACATACAAACAAAGATAGTTGTACAGGCGTTTCGCTCTCTCAAGAAAAAAGTTGACAGTATGAATTATTAGGCCTTAAAGTCCATTTCTGCAAGTTTATTCTGTCCCCCCCTGCTAAGATCATGGACAGGTATAGGTTTGTAGTAGGAAAAAAGTTTAGGAAATGTTCAAGAAAAGGTTGATCAATAAAATATATAAGATTATGTAAAGTTAATAAGCATTAACAACTAGTTGATTTATATGAGTTTCCTTATATTAAAATAACCATATAAGGCTTAGGAAATCCTAACTTCAACATAAGAAATTTTATTATAATTTGACTAGTGTCAATTTAGTATAAGTGTTAGTTGATTTTGACTGACATATTAGACAAACATACAAAAATAAAGAAAAAAATCTACTTTAAAATACATAGTTGTCCTTTTCTACTTATTCGAATTTATTGTCTTGCCTCTGGACAAGATAGACATTTTGTCTCTAGCTACCTAATTCCTTTCTTTCTCCATATTTATATATATTCTATCTTTTATAAAGATGTTGGAATAAGCTTATTAGTTAGAAGTTAGACATTAAGGAAAATTAAGAAATCTGACATTATCATCAGGTATCTAAAGGGATAAGATAATTTATGTACATCCCCAATTTTGATACATAAAATTGCCCCTTTTGTAGATTACAATTAATGGTTGAAACGTTTGGACACTCAAAAAAATTAACCAACCAATCAAAATTCAATGAAAGTCTCCAAAGTTGTTACAGCCCAATTTCCCAACCTTATCTGCATTATCTTACAGTTTTGATTTTTAAGTTCAGCTATAATAGCATTGAATTAAAGTTTTAATTGCTGACACATGAAAATACAAAGAAAAGATCCGCCATAACCACCTTAAGTCTATGTAATGGGTATAAAAATGTCTTTTGATAATATCGTTTCAATAATATGTCAAAAAGGATTATTTTTGGTCAATGTTTAATATAGCTTATTTTTTACTTGTTGCAACACCGTTTATTGCGATTCTAATAATTCTAAATTTTGCCCATTTTTCCATCCCTAAATGTCTGTGTCTATCTAAACGATATCCTGTTTCTATAAATAAGCAGTCTCCTATGTATATGTCCATTAATGCAAACAGGCCTATAGATAATTTACAAAAAGGTTTGAAAATACATCAAATTTAAAAATAAGTTATAATGTTAACGCAGATTTGCGAAGTATTTTATTCGATTTGATTGTTTGTTAGCTGTGACTACTATTTTTACTACTAGCAGTTGCGCCCCTGGCAATTAGGGGATCTGTATACAAATGGAGAAAAGGGGAAAAAATAGCCTGACACCAACCCGGGACCTATGTATAGCTTTCTTAAAAGGAGAACTAAATCAGTTCAGTAGTTATTGAGATCTTAAGCTTCAGCAAAAAAAAAACTTTACTACTTTATTAATTAGGATTATATTTGTTATATGAACTATGTCACATTAAACTAAAAACTATATCACCCAAAGTTTAATAAACACATTCTCCCACTAGTTGGTTTAAAACTTTGAGTTTCTTTAGTTATATCTTGATCGGTTTGTTTATAATATTAGTGTAAGTTAGTAAGAAGGGGGTAATTTTCTTAATTGTCATTGGGGATATACCTTAACTATACATTTATTTGTCTTGTACCTCAAAATTGTTGTAATTAACAAATTAAACATTATGTTTTACAATGTTTCCTACCATTTCAGGGGTATTAATGAAAATAAACAAACTTTCAACTTATGTAATGATTTCCAAAATTTCATTGAGAAATCTTGACAAGACATTGCCTTCCGTTTTGCCAATTTTTTAACTTCTCCATTATTTTTGGAAAATTTAGCATTTTTCATGATATATTGAGAGAAAAAAGCTTTCTGAAATACTTACCCCCCCCCCCCCCAACCCCTATATGTCTATTTCCCCCTTTCGGCGCATTTTCTCTTTTTCTCCAAAAATATTTGAAATTGTATTCTGGAAAAACAGCAAAATTTTATAATTAGCAAATCTTGAGACAACTTTTAACATACATTTACAAACAATGTACTTCAGTTTTGTTAATAATAATTTTTGACCGTTGAAGGTACAAAAAGACTTTCTCTAGCTTGGACGTCCAAGGGAGGGGGGGAATCAATCCCCTACCTTAGAATTTTTTTCACCCTCCCCCCCCCCCCCCTTCCACAAATAAAAAACCTTTGACGTCCTTGTTCTCTGGATGACTTTTTTTAGCAACATTTATAAAACACCCATCTGAAAAAGTCTCATAAATATTGTTGTTATGTACATGTGTCTCCGTCCATTTCAGAGCCCGGACCTAAAGCTAGTTGGGAGAAAAGTTCCTCCTCCTATCAGTCCACCGGAAGTGTAGCGGCCAGAAAGAACTCTCTAACTTCTTCCTATGCATCTAGTTATACTTCAAGATATTCTTCAAAGTACTTAGGTAAAATTTCTTAATACTTATATCTATCAGACAAAATAGGTATACCATTACCTATATGAAATATATAAAGCTTCCTAATATAGTCCTATGCATCCAGTTATACATCAAGATACAATTCAAAGTACTTAGGTAAATAGTTCTTATAAGGTATATCTATCTTACAGGATAAGTATATCAATATATCCTTTTCATAAAGTAATGGATGTCTATCTGTTTGTATCAATGTATCTCGCTAACCACTTAACTGACTCTTTTACAGAGAAGCTTCTCATAGGTTTCTAAATATTTTTGGTTATGTTACCACCAACCTCCTAAGAGAAATCGCCCCTAGAAAAAAATTAATCCTCCGAAATTTAAAAAAAAACTAAATTTAACAATGAGAGGGGGGGTAGGGAGATGGACCAAAAAACCCCTTCCAACAAAAAAATTTGTTTTACATTTCTAGTTAAAACTAAAATAAAAAAATCGGGTTATCGAATTCAATTCTCTGCTCCTAAAGTGCCTCTAGAGGCCTCTAAGTGCGTAGCCGCTAGTGTTAGATAAGTCTGCCTAACATTGTTGCATGCCTCAGATATATTTTGAGATGCTTATTAAAATACTAATCAAAGGAAAATGACTAGGTTGACCTATCCTACCATATTGATGTGCACTCTTAAATTATGATCACGTCAATTTATATTATTTGAGATTGATTTACATTTTAAATTAGACATACAAAAATAAAATTTGGAATTCCAAATTATACAGTTAGGGAGTTGAATCCATTTTTATAGAAGCAGAAATATAATCTATGATTATGGTTTGGACCCTCTAAAACTGTAATCTACCCTTCCACTTTCCCCTCTCTTGTTGAAGATATCTTCAACGCCGATACGATTTTTGAAATGTAAGATTCCACTTTTGCCTCTCTTGTTGAAGATATCTTCACCAAGAGAGGCAAAAGTGGAATCTTAAATTTCAAAAATCGTATCGGCGTTGAAGATATCTTCACCAAGAGAGGCAAAAGTGGAATCTTACATTTCAAAAATCGTATCGGCGTTGAAGATATCTTCACCAAGAGAAGGGAAAGTAGAATCTTACATTTCAAAAATCGTATCGGCGTTGAAGATATCTTCACCAAGAGAGGGGAAAGTGGAAAGGTAGATTACAGTTTTAGAGGGTCCAAACCATAATCATAGATTATATTTCTGCTTCTATAAAAATGGATTCAACTCCCTAACTGTTATAGATTATAATTAAAACTAATTTTTGAAATAAAGAAAACTTTTCAATTATTTTATAAATCAATTTTAGGTAAAGACATTAAATAATATATTATTTTTTTTACTTTAAAAAGTAACAATAATTTCAAATAATTAGTTTAATGAAAATATTAATAATTTTAGATCCTGAGCCATCGACCCCTCAGCAAAGATCCAACTTTACCGCCACAGAGTTGTTCAACAACCAAGATTTATACTCCAGCAGACGATATTCTACAACAGCCAGTCAGTCAGCTGTCAGCTCAACCGCTGACAAGTCATATGCAGTAGCTGAGAAGTCGTATTCAACAGCTTCAACCCTTGCAAAATCAACTAGTTCATCAATAGTTTCATCTTCTCTAGCTAGGTCTTCTACTAGTTCAATTGTCAACAGGGAAATATCCATTCATTTTTTTAAAACTTATTTCAGAATGATGTTATTTATAAAGTTAAAATTACTAAGAACAATTTATGCTTATGATTAAAAAACAAACAATTATTAGGATTTGAATCAAAAATAAACTGAAATCCAGTAATTATATAGAAAATTTAATGACATTAAAAGTCATTATAAACAACAAATTAACAGTTAAGTCAGTAAAATTTAGCTCCAAGTAATGTTTAATGCGAGAAATAGAGTTTAGATGTTTAATATCTTAATGAACTCCATGTTTGTTTTTACGCAGTAGATTGCATAGATGCTGTATTCTGAAGAAACTTTTGTAACTGACATTTTTCAATGACTTGTAGCACTACTAATTTTTTATTATGGCTCTAAATTTTAACTATAGGTATTATTAAATAAAATCGATTATTTAAATAATAAGACAAATAAAGAATCAAATAATAATAATTTTCAAATAAATTTAATGGATAATTTTAACTAGATCTTTGAATGAGATGAATGGTGGCTTGGTTGGTTCTAAATCCACATCAGTAGTGTCATCATTAATGAAAAAAGACGAGGACAGTGCGGAAGTAGAGAAGCTTCCCTGTGAATTCTGCGAGGCCATGGTGCCCATGTACAAGCTGTTATCCCACCAGGCAGAATGTGTTAATCCCTCCAATGTGAGGCTTGAGAATGGCAGCAGCAGTAACTCCTCCTACCGAGCTTATTCCTCACTAAGATCCAATCATAATGATTCATTATCAACGGCAGCAAGCAGGCGTGACAGCAGTACTGCCAGAGAAAGATCAATAACAAGATCTGCCTCAATGGCATCAAATTCTTTAGTATCCAAACATTTGGAAAATGGAGATTCACACAAAAGCAATGGGTACTCCTCAACATATGACCGGAAAACCAATGGAGAATCCCACCAAAATGGACATGATACCACTGATTCAACAGCTAAGAAATCCAATGGTATTGTGGATAAATATTCCACCTACAGCAACGGCTATAGTGATAGCAGCTCTACTAAAAGAGACAGTTATTATGATACTTCTATTAGTAAGTCAACCAGTTCATACATGGGAAGATCATCATTTCTAAGATCTGAGAAAGAAAGATCAACAAGCAATGGTTATGAGTCTAGCAGCAAGATTAAAAAGTCTGCAAGTACTGCAGTAGTAGCAGGTAAATAAAAAACGTATCTTTTTAGGGAAGCTCTATTTTGACATATTTTATATTTTTTTTCAAAGTGAATTTAATACCTGTTTTGTTTTACATTTTAAGCAGTATATTTCATATTTATTATAATAGGTTTCGTGATTTTTTTTATTATTAACTCTTATTGATATTTACTTTATGATAATAACTAATGGCTTCACCTCTAGCCTTTAGGGGCTTATTAGGTGATGGGAAGTGCACCCTCCCCCTATATAGGTATCTAATTTCAAGTTTTAGAGATATTAAAGAAAAGGAAAGTGATAAAGCTTTTTAAATTGCCAAAAAATCTGAAGAAAGTATCACCAAACAGGGCAATGGGTGATAAATTGATGTACATCTGAAATTATAACACACAAAATTGCCCCTTTTGTAGATTAAAACTACTGGTTGAAACGTTTGAACATTCAACTTAATAAACCAACCAATCAAAATTCAATAAAAGTCCCCAAAAAGGTTTAGCCAACAAATAATTAAGAAAACATTATTGTAAAACTTTGGGGTATAGTCCCTTTCGTAACATCGCACCTTATGGGGCGATTCTTCGTATTTTTCACAGTAGCTTTTCTCCTATTTCTAGCCCCTGCGGGGGGCTCTAACCTTGCGAGGCCAATTACCTAACCCTGTGGGGCAATCACCTAACCCAATTTAACCTAACCTAACCTAAAATAACACATAAAAAGCCATTTTAAAAATACGACGAATCGCCCCTTATGGGGCGATGTTACGACAGGGACTATTCCCAAACTTTGGGAACTAGTGTATTTCACAGCCCATTTTCCCCTCTCTCTCTCTCTCTCTCTCTCTGATAACCAAACCAATTTTATTTTTGTTCAGGAATGTATGAAAACGACGAAGACAGAGAAGGGTTGAGACAGATGTTGAGTGGATTAAGAAGAGACCCAATGGAGGTAAATTTAAACTAGGGAGGAAAAACAAAGTACAACCAAATATAATAATAATAAATTACCTAATATGTTTACGAAAAAAAAATATTTTATCCTTAAAAAAGCAGCTAATATAATTTATCCCTTATTGGGTTTTCTTTGCTAAAATCATTAGAAAATAATTTGTTTTAAATAGTACTTAAAGGAATCCTGCAAGGAATACTACGCTTTAACTGCTGAAAGACTGCCACAAGTAGACCCAATACCCCAAATTTGAAGCCTTCAGCTTCTATAACAAAAAAGTTCTAGGCATTTTAAAATGACATTTTATGTACAATGAAAATTTTGAAAGAATTTAAATGCTAATGTTAGAAATTTTGAAATTAAACTACGTGGCCTAGAAACAAAATTATAAGCTTATTTTTGTCATAAATTTAGATTGCCAGTAACTGATTATATATTTTTATAGTCAAAATCATTAAAAAACAAGGATGACAACATCCATAAAAGCGAAGCTCTGAAACGGTAGGACAAACGGACATTAACACTTGTGTAATGTCAGAACTGAATAATCAGAATGCGAATGTATAAGAGTCAAAGCAAAATTGTAAGTAAATTTGTTGAAAAACTGCTTGATACAGGATAATGATTATCGACATACTTACATTTTTAGGACTTGATTATAGAGTTGCTTCGCTTATAATATTGTACTTTGTTGTCCCAGGAATCAGTATACCAAAAATCAGACCAATCAAATAATTAGGTCACATACAAATTTGTTGTTAAAAATGTAAAAAAAAATCAACATGTTTAAAATGGACGTACGGACATTCTGGTAATGATTATAGAGTTGCTACGCTTTCTAACTCGTACCTAACTATTACAGGAATCACCATGCAAAATTTGAAATTGATAGGACAATTATAACATGCCTAAATAAACGAAAAAAACTATTTAAAAAAGTAAAAAAATCAACATGTTTAAAATGGACGTACGGACATTTTGGTAATGATTATAGAGTTGCTACGCTTTTTAAATCGTACTTAACTACTAAAGGAATCACCATGCAAAATTTGAAACCGATAGGACAATTCTAACATGTCTAAATTAACGAAAAAAGCTATCCGTTACGGACGGACGGACCGACCCTAATTATAGAAAAGCTTCGCTTTTAAAAATTAAGTTTAACTTGCGTTGTACCGAGTGTATTGTAGCCAATCAGAAGGCTGAATCAGATAAGCAACCAATCCCAGCTGAGCTTGCAGAAGTTTTGCCCTTTGTTTCCACTATGATTTTTGTTTAAAAATGCAATTGAATTTGAATTTTTTCATAAATTTTGACTATGAAATGTGGTGTTTTTATTGTAAAAATGTAATCAGTTACCGGCAATCTAAATTTCTGACAAAGATAAGGTTATAATTTTGTGTCTAGGCGACGTAATTTAATATTGTTTTTTTCTTTTATGCGCATCGGAAATCTTTTAAAATTTCCATTGTATATAAAATCCTTTTTTGAAATGCCTAGAACTTTTTTGTTATTGAAGCTGAAGGCTTTAAATTTGGGGTATTGAGTCTACTTGTGGCAGTCTTTCAGCAGTTTAAGCGTAGTATTTCTTGCAGGCGTCCTTTAAACCTCTATCTGCCAAAGTGGTAAATTTATATCTGTCTATATAAAATTTGCGTAGCTTAATTTTCACCGACGTTTTGAATGATTTTGCTTAAAGTATCAGAATATAAATTTCCCATGTTTCTTGGGGTTCTTATGTCTACAAGAAATGACAGTAATCTTTTTTTCATTTTAAAAAAGTCATGTATTTGTATCTTGTTTAGATACCGAAATATTATAATTGCTGCGCTACCCATTCAAAACTATCCCTGTTCTTAGGTTGAGGATGACCCAGACAATAATGATGGATCTTTCTTCCCTTGCGAGTTCTGTGGGGATCCTTATCCTTGTGAATTTCTTATGAGACATCAGGTGCGGAAGCAGCTTATAGTGCCTATGAAAAATATGACGTCATGCAATACAAATGACCAACGATAAGCCAGTATACTTAACTAATGGTAAAATGTATACTGGCTTATCATTTGTCAGTTTTTTTAAAGGCACTATGAGGTGTTTCCATGTTTGTTTTATCATTATTTAACGTTTAGTAGAAATTGTCCTAACTTACTTTTCAATCAATTTAGATTAAAAATTATTTTGAAGATATTACAAAAAATGGGTCATTAAAAAGTTGGTCTAAATGCCTATCTTATTTTGTTATATGTCCTATAAATCTTCTAATAAAATAATATATTAAAAATGAGAACATTATTAGCATTCTTTTAGGCCGAGTCTTTGGCACCTCTGGGCTAACAAAACTGTAATTAATCTTTAATTTTACTATCCGCAGAAAGTTTAGAAATGTCTTGTTTCAGATGTCATGTGATCTAAACCCGCAGCCGGTTGCTTCAGGCAACGGATTCGACTACAACTCCATCAAGAACAGCATTGCCAGGTAAACAATGACATTTTAAATGCGAGATCTAAAAGGATAAGAAAATGGTTGATAAATGATACCCAATGATAATACACAAAATTACCCCTTCTGTATATTATAATTAGTATTTGAAAAGTTTGGACACTCAGCTTATTGACCCACCCAACCAATCAAAATATAATGATAGTCACCAAAGTTATAAAAGATAAAAACAGACCGATGTCCCCTCCCTCCATGTTCTTGATGTATGCCAACTGACTGTATCTTACTTAATTAGTCTTGAAAGAAAACCCATATCAAGATTTTCTCTATATAATCAAACACTCAGATTATTGATTAAAAACTCCCCCCCCCCCCCCCCGAATCATAATATACTTCCTTTGCAAAAGAAGAATTTTGAAATAAGACTATTTACTTCCATTGTATTTATTGCATTTTTTCTAAGGGAAATACATTATGTAATCTATATATAAAACATGTTCTACCATTTATTTTTGAAACTGACAATGATACCTTAGAGGCTTAGAACTTAACAACCTTAATTGCAGAACCCTTGGACCTACAGTAGCACAGCAACAGCAACAACAACAGCAAGAACAAGAACAGCAGCGAAGCAGCTACAGGTTGTCACGCAGCAATTCTACAGTGGATAGAACTTATTCCAGGTACAGGTTTAAAATGACATGGACATTTTAAAAAAAACTCATTATGTCTAAAATTCTCCTATATATTAAACAAATAAAAAAATAAGTAATCAAATAGATGATGTATCTTTAACTAGCGGTTATGCCACTAGAGACTTAATGGGAATTTGAGGAAAGGGAGGTATGGTATGGGGGGTAAGTCGTCCCTTTACTTTCAATCTTATTTTTATATAAGTAAAAAAAGGTGGATTATTTTTTTCCAATAATTAGTGAGATTTAAGCTATAGACAGAGAGACATCATGTTACTTTTAAATAAGGTTATATACTGAAGATATACAACAATCCTTGCCCCATCCATTTAAAATTCTGCATTTCTAAAACTATGACTTTTGATGTTTTAAATAATTTCAGATCCACAAGATCTAACAGCATTTCCCGCACTTCCTCCTTTGCTGACCGTTCATACGGAACTAGAACAAATTTGGCACGAAAAGCTTCATTTACAGTTGCCGACTACAGTTCAGCTGTGCGCAGAAGCTCTGTGTTTGATGGCTATGCCGGCTACTCAATCTATAGCAGCATCAGTGAAGGACTGGATCAAATCACCTATGGTGGTAGATCTTCTAGACGCAATTCTGTCACAGAAATGACTTATTCATTCAGCAGACGGGGATCTGTTTCAGGTGATTATCCTCTGCCAGCTCTAATGGCAGCCCTAGATGCATCCAAAGCGGCCCAGGAGGAGCGCCGGGAAAGACCCAGCACCGTGCGTGACGCTAATGCACATGTCAACGGCCAGGCCTCTGCTTACCTCAACAGCATTCACAGTTTCTCCCGCCAAAATTCAAGCAACACAGATTCACCACGTGGTATTGATTCACCCTTCGGGGCTGTGAACGGCCACCACAACCCTATTGACCTACAGCGCAGTGATAGTAAAGCTCGTCGTTTGGCCGCAATTAAACCTTCACAATCAAACCATAGACTAGAGCCATCTCAATCAGGCCATAGGCTTGAGCGGAGAGTGTCTTTCCACAACCATGAACAGATAATCAATCAAGATACTGTTGATGAAAATGGTGTACCCATCTCCAAACCTGACAAGCCCAAGCGTAAGAAGGAAAGAACCGAGGAGGAGAAACAAGCGAGGCGGGAGAGGAAAGAACGTAAGGAGCGCAAGCGTCAAGAACGCGGCGAATCCAAAGATCGGCGCAGCAAGAGTGAACGCAGAGAATCCAAGAACAAGCAGCATCCAGAGGGCGATGATCTGCTGGCACAGGTCAGCGCCAAGCTGCAGAACATTGAAAAGGAGCAGGGACGCGAGGTGTTGTCCCCCGTGCCCCCCACCTCTCTTCTACCCTCACAGGCAAGTAGTAATCATGCTTCAACTCATCTATCCTCTTCTACTATCAAATCTACTACTACTTCTACTATAACAACTAGTAATAATAATCTGAGTGCTAATAACATAAAACCAGCCGGCCCCTCGGGGCCAGCATATAATAATCTTAATAGTGGACAGAATGGTTTAGATAAAAGATCTAACACATTGTTTGATAACCATAACGATGCTGCTGCTGACAAAAGTACATGTACTGCTACAACAACCCTAGTGAATCATGAAAACGAAAGTGTCACCCTTAGAGAAGGTGGTGAGGGCTCAAAGATGAGCTCGAAGCGCAACTCTCTGGACAACAAGAGTGTGCAGTCCCTCGCCAAGGACCTGGCCGCGGAGTGCGCCAAGGCGTACGAGCTGATGGAGAGCTCCTTGTCCAAGCTTACCAATGATTTTACCATTGGGCCCTTCGGTTTGACTCCTAAAAATAAGGTAAACTATTTCTTTAATACTAAAAATTAAAGGTTTTGGCATTAAAAAATATAATTTGAAAAAATAAAGTTATTTAATTAAAATTTTCTTATAGTTTTAATTTGTTTTCATAAAGAAGAAAATCTACACAAAAAGGACTTATTTTTCTGATTTGTGGAAAATTTTAAAGGAAAATACACTGGCTAAACACAGATTTAGAAAAAAAGTTTTGATTTTCATTTTTTATGCCAAAAACCTTTAGTTTCCAATCTAAACTGCATGATAGAACAATATCTAAATAGTTTATAAAATGGATAATATCTAAAAAGTTGCTATTTCTAACAATTCTCTAACCTTGGATGTGTAACTTCTGCATGTTAGTAGATAATGCTTTCATTTATCTAGCTTAAATTTTTTTAGTACAGCAGCTACTCTATAATTCATATGTCTGTAAGTAACATAAAAATTGGAAATATATTTATGTAAAATTAGGAATAAATCTGGAATAATCCAAAAAGTATAAGCAAAGCATTACTGATTAAATTTTAAATCTTTAATAGCTGCGAACATTAGGAACAAAATTGTTCAGTATTTTGTGTAAACTGCAAAAGTGCAATTTATTTTTCTAATGTATGCAAGACGCAACTGACAGTATTGATTTTAATTTTCAGGACAGAAAAAAGTTTTCTAAAAACAGGATAACAATATATTTAAAATCATTTAAACAAGAACATTGCAATCTGAAATTCAACAAATTACAATTATCTATAAGGAAAAGGAACAAACATTAAATTGTAATACAGCAAAAACAGCAAAATTAAAGAAATTTCTTAATTTTTTCATTAAAAGTAATTTTTAAATAGACACTCATGCTATTTAAACAGATAATAAGAACTTTTTAAATATTTTTTCATGAGTTTGATCAAGGGCCTAGAAAGGCTGTATATTCTTAATAACATTGGGATATTTTAAAAATTCTTTTTTTAAGGAAAAGCTGTTTTATCTTGTTTCCTATTTATTTTTCAGAATACTATTTCAGATCAATCTAAAACTGTGCAAACTTTTTTTTACAGTTTTAACATTTTTTGCTTAGTTGACTAAAGCTGTAATTTTTCATTTGCTCTTTTATGGGAAATTTTAAAGGTCTTGACCTAGATATTATATTTTAGATATGTGCATCAAATTTCAAAGCAGTTTCCTTTAATATGGAATCTAAATTTTAAGCATTAGCATTTCAGTTTTAAATATCACAAATTTAAATTTTAGAAAATATATCTTTTTTTGGTTATGATGGAAAATTATAAAATTTTCTCATTTTCATCAAATATGTAACACACCCTTTGCAGGAATTAATAAAGTTACTTAACATTTTTCTGTTTTTTTTTTCTATAAAAGCATAGTTGTCATAAATATTATTGTTTTGCAATGACATTTTTTGTAAAAGTTTAATATTTCATACTTTAAAGAATATTCTTAAGTTTGAAATTTTTAGTTTACCAAAAGCTTAAGATCAATTAATTCCAATAAAGGTTGTGCTATAAAAAGCCTAGACTTTTGTTTTAGGCCCTTCTACTACATGCATCATTCTTTCTTGGTGTTTTTGTAGCCGCACTATCCATACTAATGATGTATCAATGATTTCAGAAGAAGCATCGGGCCCCGCAACCTCCTCAACTTAAATGAGCCTCGCAACACAATATAGAAATTGGGCTCCACCAAAAATATATTTGTTATTTTTCCTATTGTATTATAAAAAATCTATCAAATTTTAATTTAAAGCTCAATAATTTAATACTTATTTATGTACCAAAATTTCGGCTGTTTTAATTTGGCTTTCATTAATATTTTCAAAAATTATGATATTATTATCATATTTGACTAGTCTACTTTAATAAAATAAATACCTGCATATGAATATCTAATTTAATAATGTAATAATAAATGTAGATAAATTAAGATACATTACATTCTATGTTATTTTTGTTAACTGCCAAAAATGAAGGTTTTTTTGATAATCTTATAATTAGCATTAATTGTTTACATTTTGTTGATCAAAAGAGAGTTAGAAATGTTCAATATTAATTAATTAAATAGTTTTACAAATTTAACTGAAAGAAAAAGGATTAGTTTAAAATACATAATTATATGTATGTTTAGTTGGGGTTTTGAGGGATCAAATTGTTTCAGTAATCATCTTTCAAGACCCTTACTGAAGTACTGATGTGATTATTATTTTCACTGCCCTAAACGCAGTTTAATAAAATAATGCCTCATACACATAGAAACAAATTTTCATTCTTATAATATTTATTATACCAGCTATTATCTATATCATTATATTTTTTAAAGGTTCTGTTTTTTCTAGAGATCCTATAGTTGAAATTATTGTATTTGAACAAATTATTATTATGATTAAAATATTACAATGTATTGTAAAAGTAATGTATTTGTAATAAAGTATTTTTGCTATTTAAACTTCTTTCTTGTACCGAAGCTACTTTATAATTAACTTCGTCAGTCCGTATCTGGATTTAAATAATGAAGTAATATTTCCGCTACCATAAAAAAATATTGATAATGTTAAACCCAGGTAAAAATATCGCTATTGGCCCATTATCATACACTTTGAACAAACCAAAGCGTTTGAAACAAGAAGGCCTAAATATATTACCCAGAGATCATAATGGATAAGGACGATAAATTGATGTACATCCCCAAAGATAAACAAGATAACCACTTCTATAGATGAAAACTATTGGTTGAAACGTTTGGAATTAAGTAAAAGTACCTTTTTTAACCAACAATTAAGACAAAGTGATCATAAAACTTTGGGTACCAATTGGACTTCATTTCATTCTGTGCTATCTAAAATTTCATAATCATGTTCTTTCATACGTGTTGTCTTTAATAACTTTGATGACTTGTATCAAATCTTAACTGGATTGGATAAACTTTCAATGTCTAAACTTTTCCATCGATAATACTGATCTGCAGAAGGTTTTATCATTATTAGGGTGGTAAAAATTCATCTTCCATTTCTTATCCTGTCAAAATTGGATTATCTAGATTTTATTTGTAACTCGTTAAACTTCTTCATGTTTACACCGCAAAAACTTTCAGATTTTTTTTTTGTCCTACACCCTTATAACTTAGAGAAATATGGATCGAGAAATCCTTCTATTTACAGTTGTAAGCTTTTTTGTCTGTATCGAAAGATCTCGCTAAAAACTGATTCGATATGGTTCTACTTTTTAGTGAAGCTTCTTATAGGTCCAGGTAAGGTTTTTAACCATTTTGGGGGAAGGTACTCCCATGCCCCCCCCCCCCATCCCCCAATTGATTTTAACTGTATCTATTCAAAATTAAAAATGGGGGTGGGGGGGTTGTCGAATTATACTAGAATAAACCCCCATTTCAATTTAAGCTTTAAAAGGAAAAAGTATTCCGCCCCCCCCCCCCCCAGTTCATTTTTTATTTGGAGGATGAAAAAAAGCCTCCCAAAAATAGTTATAACCTTCCCTGAACATATGGGAAGTTTCACCGTAAAGGAGAACCATATCAGTTCAGAGGTTAAAAAAACCCTTGGCTATAGACAAAAAAAGCTTACTACTTTATCAAATAGATTTGATTGATTGATAGAAAAACTTTATAATGTGCATAATCCAATATATTCCTGTCTTGACCTACTATGTTATTAAATCCAATCAAACATGTCTGAAAAGTTAGTATTTTCCTTGATTTTAGGAGCATATCTACTCTATACGTGTAACATTTATTCCTGTCCTGACCTACTATGTTTTTAAATCCAATCAAACATTACCTATGACTTTTAATTCAATGTTGACTGTTTGGTAAAAAAAAGTGGAGTTATAATCTATAACAAGTAAATTTATGTCTATTAAGATTTCTGATTTATGCTTATTTAGGGTTTAGTTGTGTTAGGAAGAGACTCACGGGGCTTGAACCCGGCAAGAAGCTTTCTTACATACTTAATTTAAAGAGGTAAAGATGGTCCATTGGCTCTAAAAGTTATTTTACCAATTAGTCGATGTATTGTATGAGGTGTGTAATTCTCAGCTATCTTGAGGGATCAGACAATTAACAATAAATAAATGTATCCCGAATTATGATAAACAAAATTAACCTATATATAAATCAAAGTTAGTGGTAAAAGTTTTGTCACGAATAATTTTACAGGCCAATCATAATTGAACCTATACTCCCATAGTTTCCAAAACTAACAAAAAGCAGACTGTATTTATAAACTTTAGGGGTAGGTATAATTTTCAGTCCAATTCCATTTCCTTCCCTCTGGTAATTGTAATCAATACTTTTTGTGGAACATAATCAAGCTTTGTTTGGTATGTTTAATTAGAGCCGTAGAAAGTGAGAACATTTCCAGTATAGCTTCGAAACTGATTAATATCCGGTGGATTAGAACCGGTTCTAAGCCATACAGAAAAATCATGTATAGCATCGAATTACTGACAATTTTCCACAAATATAAAACTCATAAAATTAATACCAATTTTGTTAGCCCAAGCTTTCGACCCTTCGGCGTTAACAAAACTGGGTTAAACTTATAATTTTTCATTTTAAAATACACGTAAAGCTGTCTATAATACGATGCGATCAGTAACTATTCTTTGTAGATTTTATAGAGGTTTAGTGATAAGATAATGAAATGTTAATTATTTTACCCCATTTGTAAATGGGTAAGTTAATACGTTTGGTAAGTTGTATATTTTTGGGAAATAAGAGGATTGTATATCTAAAATCGATATTTTTTTATTTGTGCTATGTAGTCAAATAAAAGCTTAATTTAACAATCAAAGTAAACAGAAAAAAATGAGTCCGCTATAAATAGTCGATTTTCTTAAGATAAAGCTTTTCTTTGGTTAATTAAATCATGAGAAAAAATATTTTGTACACTTAACTGTCAATAGAAGGACCGATCGTAGTTGTCCAGTGGCTGCGCTGCTAAAATGTGCATTACAAAAATCTACGATAATGTAAGAAAATTAGAAAGTGTAAAAAGATTTCTTGTGTATGATTACCTTCTATAGTTCGAAAGGGTAACTGAAAAATAAAAGCCTTTTCTTGGACATGAGACTAACATGTTCTTTATCTTCTACAAGAAGGTATTAACTTTACAAAGCAGCTACTACAGGCCTACAAAGAATCAATAAGAAATAATTTTGATGGCCTTAATTGGCAAGATTATATTTAAACAAATTTCAAACGAATGACGACATTTCTATAGCTTGCTTCATCCAAATTTTCATTTTAAATTTCTATAGGTAGATTTTTCTCCATACAAAGTTTGTAATGAATAATCAAGTGCCTTTAAGCCCAAATCAACAACAATAAAGACAAATTTGGGTTTTAAAAGTTTTCAAGGGGGGTGAAGGGTGCAAGTAGCCCCCCAAAATTTAGTAATTTTTAATATTTTAACCTCCCCCCTTCAATTTTTTTACCTCTACCTTGGGGGTGCCATAGACACCTCCAACCATTTTTGAGAGGGTACATAACCCCCCAAACAATTTTTTGGATGGGAGGGGGGGGGGGTACAATTACAATTATATGAGGTAACAAAGAGAGGGATTGACACAAAGTCTTGCACATTCCTAAAAATAACTCCCTAAACGTTGCTCTTAACCATCCTGCTCCCCTCTATTGAAGAAAAAAAAATTATTCCTCTAGATTAAAGGTACATAACATAATGTCAATATTTATCCTTTTTTTCTAAAAAATTCAGTAATTTCTAAGGAATTTATTGATTTATCTTCTTATGCTGCAACTATATTTGTAAAAATGATGCAACAATACATGTATTTTATCATGTGTAATTGTATTTCCTAATGATATGGTATCAGAAAGTCATCATGGATCAGAGGAAAGTCAGCTTCGGAGGCAGAAAGAAGTCACGCCATACATTTACACATATCTCCCCTTTATAAGTTCATCCAATACATGTGTATAAATCTAAATAATAAACAAGAATAAAAATATACAAATAATAAACAAACAAAAATGTGTGTTAAAAATTTTTAAGCATGACACGTCATGATTTACATAGCTTTCAAATTCACGGTCATTTATTTGAATGAATTTCTTGTTTCAGACAGACGGACGTACAGCAGAGCACCCCCACCCAAGTTGTTATACATATGACGTGTTCGATGGTCCGATGCATTTTTGCCAAAGCGCACGCGCTGTAATTCTTTACGTTTACCAAAGAGACAATGGGGGTAAAATTGTTTTGAAGACATTATTTTTAAAACTTGGATTAAAATTTTTAAATTTATTGTTGTACAATGCTTCGAAAAACAATTTTAGAAATAAAGAATATACATTCTACAAAATGTTGTTACCCCATAAAAAGCACAAGGCCTAATGTAGTTGTACTGTCACGACTATGTAAATGTACCGGGTCGCCTATCAAACATTCTCGAGGAGTTTTTTCTTACAAAAGTCAGCTATGAAATAAAAATATTATTTCAAAAAATAGGTTGCTGACGTATTTTAGATTATGAAAAAAAATTTAAATGTGTGATTTGAAAGCTAACTCCAATATTAAATATATTTATGGGTGGATAAAATTCCATGCATTCCCTTTAAATCCGTGACGCGCCAAATTATCGATCGAAGCGGCCTTTTCATAGAAATGGCAAGCTATAGAAATGTATATAGTGTTATCAAAGTACTGCTTTTCATGTAATATAAATAGCGCTCCTAACATCTAGGGTGAATCTATCTAATACCGATTGGAGAAAGAGACAAAAAATGTCCTGAAACACCCAAAAAAAAAAACAAAGAAAACCCCTAAAAGCAATCGGGTCTGTGGAATCTTACATAAAATGGAGAACTGAATTGGAATATGTTAGAAAGATCTTGAATTACAGCCACAACCTTATTCCTGATAAAAGAATATATTTTATCTACGCAAAAATACGTTTTTATGTTATCAACTTTTACAAAAGGAGTTTTCTGTTTGTATAAAACGTCTATGATAAAAACTTCTAGCAGACGGTTTTTAAACCGTGCCGGGCCAAAATTTCCCATTCACGCACCCACACACACATTAGTGTAAGCTGTCGGCTCTACTAGCCGAGGTTCTTTAGTTTAGTACAGAAACGCCACGCCAGACACTCTGCACTCAGAATCATTGGTCCCAAGCAGGCCAAAAGAACATATCCATCTTTATAATTGCTTTCCAATTAAGAACAGTGTTTTTAATTACCAAAACAAGTGTTATTTTATCATGAAATTATATTAATTTAATCTTTTTATATCTTTAAAAAGAATATTCAATTGATTTTTAAACACACGTGATTATAAGGATAGAAAGTGGATATCTAGCTAGCTGTATATCTAGACAGACAGATATATAACTGTCATCTGTTAGCTAATATATAAAACACATAAAAAAGTGAAACTTCATAAATAAGTGAGAAAAAAAAGAGTTTTAAAAATGCCGGCACAGCCGCTAGTGGACAGGTAATTTTATGCCAGGGAAGGGTGAGGTCGACATTAATTGGACATTAAATCTTGATTACCACACGTTCTGTAATTAGTTGGATTAACGATTTTGGCTGCCCACTTTAAATCTTGAATAAATTGACAGTTTTCAAATTTTTCAATATCAATTTTGTAAAGTATATGAGAAGGGGAATTTTGTTTATCAGCATATTGACCAGCCTGGTAGTACATATCCATTTATACCCATTGTTTTATCCCCCTAAAGATCTATGGATATTATCTAGATTTTTTATGAAACGTTTTGTTTCTTCATTATTTTGAGATTAAATTGATTTTTAGTATGTTTTTTTTATATTGTATGTTGATTTTTACCCCTTCAAATATCTTAAAACCAGCCAAATATTAACACTTAACTTCCATGGTTAATGTTTATCTTATAATAAACGGCTAGCTGGCCAACGAAAGTTTAGAAAAAAATAGTCTAGACATAGCTTCTCCTTAGCCATATATAACTATAAATGTATGAGATCAAATAACCCCCTCAGAATAGCCTAAATCCAATCTAATACTAACACTCACTGGATGTTGTTAATTAAACAAGGAAGGGAGAGGTCATTGGCAAGATACTAATTGTCTTTAAATGTAGAATTTGCTTACTAATTGGGAGAAAAATTGATATATCATTTATCATGAATGGTAACTAACTATGACCATTATATGCTTTGTGAGATTTTAAATATCAGGAATCTTAAGAGATAAGACAATGGCCGATAAATTAATCTATTCTTCCTCGATGTAAAAATTCTTGATTTGAAAGACAGATTCAATCTTACATCTCAAAGATTTTTACCTAGCCAACGAATGGAATAACAAGTTTTTAAACTTTGGTATTATTTTTATTTGCAGCCCATTGTCCCCTCCCTCCCTGATAAAGATCAATAATCTTAATCAGATATATCCGCATAATGCAATGTCATAAACTTTGGGGGTTGTATATAATGGGGGTTAGGAAAATAACAAACAAATTATTTCAAGGGGTATCTAAAGGGATAAGATAATGGACGATAAATTGATTTACTGTATTCCCCAAATTATGCAAAAATGCTACATTTGTAGATTGTTATTGGTGCTGGAAAAGTTTGAACCATGATATAATATAAAACCTAAAAAATCAACGAATAAGAGAACGCAATAAAAATGAGATATTTATATGTGGCTGTTTCAGAATACATAGATAGTAATATTAATGGAATACAAATATTTTTTTTCAGGGTGCAAAGTAAGATAGGCGGGCTGCCTATCAATCCCTCCTCCCAGCAGCTGGTCAAACAGTCGCCGCCCAACTCCAAGTACAACCTTAACTCGCCGACCACCAACCGGCGGCGGAGATGGCAGGGCTCGAGGCGGGCCATAACTGTTGGCGTCCTCGTGTTTGTGAATCTTATCAATTATATGGACAGATTGACCATAGCAGGTAGGGTTTTTCTAGTAGCGTAGCTACTCTTTGACTAAGTTATGAAAATCCTTCTGTTCATTCTTTTTAGCTAAGTAACATAGCTCTAATAATACTTAATACATGATTAAACATCATATTGAATTTTGTAATCTACCTATCCATACAAGTAACTACACTAGTACACATCTATTGAAGCGAATCTCACAATTAAGATCATTAATTAGAGAATGATCCTAATTGCACAAAATAGTGATTTAATATGGACGTACAGACCATTAGGGACACATTATAGACTTGCTGTGTTACTTGATTTGTAGGAAGTCAAAATAATAACAATTTCCCCAATTTTCACAACTATTTCATGTATATAACGGCAAAATACTTAACTGTCGTTCAGATCCTAATTATAGAAAAAGCTTCGCTTCTATAATAATTCTTAATTGTCGATTTGTACCTATGATTATTAACATAATTGTCCTTTTACGTATAATGCGAGCGGCTGTGGCCCTAGCATCTAGGTGCTTAGTACTAAAAAAAAATACAAACAAATTAAATAGCTATAACCATCCTAAGACCTACATGAAACTTATAAAGAATAGAAAACTGAATCAGTTCAGTAGTTATGGAAATCTTAAACTAAAGACAAAGAGAGCCTTACTACTTTATATCATAGGATTAATGATTTATATCCTTAATAAGATTGGTTGGAACTGAAGGTATTAGATTAATCCTTTCTACCGATAATTAAATATCTGAACAGAGAAAAAATCCTCTAATGAAAAAAAGCTTTTTTTAGAACAAAGTTAATTAAATCTGCAGATTTTTCAATTTTATTGAACAAGGGAGAGGTCATTTTCTAGTAAATCCCGTAAAGGTGTGTGTTATAAGGCCTAAAAATAGTAGTAGAACGATAAGGTGCTCTATATATTTGTATTTCCTATTGAATAGAACAATAGGGAAGAAATTTTTTTTTTTTTTTTTTGATAACCGTACCTGGAATATCTGAAATTTTTATCAAACGCTTTGTTTGGCTCAAACTGACACAAATAAAAAAAAATATAATTATAATAAATCAACCTGTAAAGAATGACTTCTTCCTTTGTTTAATGGTATAGATTGTTCTTAACCTTTACCTTGTACCTATAGAAAACATTATTATTATAATTATATTTTTTTTTAATTTTTGTCAGTTTGAGCCAAACAAAGCGTTTGATAGAAATTTCGTATTTTTTTTAGATAATCCAGGTACGGTTATCAAAAAAAAAAAAAAAATTTCCCTATTGTTCTATTCAATAGGGAATACATATATCTAGAGCACCTTATCGTTCTACTACTATTTTTAGGCCTTATAACACACACCTTTACGGGATTTACTAGAAAATGACCTCTCCCTTTTTTGTAATTATATAGACTGAATACATGTGGATATTGACAGGGGAAAAACTATTGTTAATTTAGGTTGCTAAAATGGATATAATTAATTGGTCAGTTCGTTCATCCAGTAGGTGGAGGGGATGTAGGGTTTAGCAAGCTACAAGTTTCACTTTATTAGAGTTCATGATAATCGGGTGTAAGATCTTTGTAATAATATATTCATTATTTTTGTAGTTTCTTTAATGGTTGTAAACAAACCCCTTTGAAAAATTTTAACAGTAGACAGTCAGACGAACAACACATAATTTTAGAAAATCTTGAAATTCTCACTTACAGCAAAATATCAAACAACCCATTTAAATATGAAAACTGAATGAATTTTCATGATATCAATCAAAATATTTTTTGGCCCAGAGCCCAATTTTTCAGACTTTGCGTGCATTTCGCCTTTAGAATCGCAGCTACTTTATAATTTGGTTTTGTCAGTCCGTTATTAATGATAAACATTAACCTGCGTCATACTGGATATTTTAAAAATGGCCCTTTTTGCTTCGTAGTCTGTCACGTGACATTAATAGTTACAGTAGAGAGAATGCCTTGGCTCCTAAACAAGGACAACTCATTACAATGAACAGTTTGACACAAATGCATGTTTGTTTTATCATATATATAACGCGCTATGTGTTGGATAAAAAGAGAAACCTTGGTCCCCATACTTATCCTTGGTTGTTGGACCTGACGTTATTGTCATAGACATTTGCCTCAATGGATTTATTGATGGGGGAAAATTTCTCGTCAATAAATCTACCATGATCCTCTTTTATTGGTCAGTTTGTTCATCCAGTAGGTGGGGGTGGGGTAATGGGTTTATCGTTTTTTTAGCCAGTTGCGAGTTAGAGTTCATGAAAATCTGGTGCAAAATCCAAGTAATAATATATCGATTTCTGCCTCACACATTGATATACATGGAGGCTAATTTTTCCTTGTACTTTTAAAAATAACAGCCCTGGTCTCATTTAGAAAACCAAGACAAGAAAACTAGTTTCTAAATAAATGCAATGATTACGGAATGTTATACAAAAAATGGTTATATAAGCCACACTTCTTAGAAATAATGAATTTACTTTCTAGGAAATAAAATGTAATTTTTGCAAATAGGCAGCTTTGACTTCTATTCCAAACATTAAGGGGATGTAGAATAGTAAAAAAAAGTCTAAAACCACCCTAAGACCTTTAAAATGGAGAAATCAATCGGTTTTGGTTATTACTAAGACCTTAAAGGACAAACAAGTACTTTCTACTTTATTTCACATAGGATTATTTTTTGATTAATAGGTTGTTATAAAAAAAAAAAAACAAGGATGACAACATCCATAAGTAGCGAAGCATAAACAATTAAATAAGAATTTAGATATTAGTTGACAAAAGCATGTATATTAGGAAAAAAATCACGAAACCTTTTCAAAATTTGTTTTTAATTTCTTAATATTTATTTATATTTCATTACTATGACTAACACACTGATGGTCAAAGTAAATTACTTACTGGATGCGGAACAACGGGAAATTTAATTTTGATATTTTTAACTACAAAAATTTAAAAAAAAACGGATCATAAACACCAAAGATATGAGGAAAAGTGTGAAAAATATAAAAATAGCCAAAAACCTGCAAAAAGGCAGTCTGACCGCCATTGATATGTTCTTGAAACGACAGGAAATTTAATTTTGATATCTATAACTGAAAAACTTTGGAAATTTAGCCATAAACACCAAAGGTATGGAGAAAAATGTGAAAAATACAAAAATAGCCTAAAACCTGCTTAAAGTCAGTCTGACCGTCATAGTTGTTTTCTTGAAACGACAGGAAATTTAATTTTGATTCTATAACTGAAAAAATTTTGGAAATCGGGCCATAAACACCAAAGGTATGGAGAAAAATGTGAAAAATCAAAAATAGCCTAAAACCTGCTTAAAGGCAGTCTGACCGTCATAGTTATTTTCTTGAAACGACAGGAAATTTAATTTTGATTCTATAACTGAAAAAAGTTTGGAAATCGGACCATAAACACCAAAGATATGGTGAAAAATGTGAAAAATACAAAAATAGCCTAAAACCTGCTAAAAAGCGGTCCTATCGCCATTGATGTTTTATAGTTAATTGGGCTCCTTGATAATGGGAATGTTGTCAAAAAATTTCAGCCTTTTATCTTTTATAGGAGCCGAGAAAATCACGTTTCCCCCAAACTAAGACGGACAGACGGACAGACGGACAGACGGACATTTCAAATTATAGAGTAGCTTCGCTAAATATGTAATCTTATAATAAGGACTACCAACCCTCTTTCTTTCACCTTTATAGTAGTGGTTCTGTTTCTTTGAGAGGCCAGGGTTGACACCCAATTTTCTGCCCTCCTCCCATATTAGATGGAAAAAGAACAATGTAAAGCTTTACCTAAAAAGGATAAAATAATATACCCATCTTTTTATTATGGTCATATAATCGTTTTAGAGTTTTTAAAATATTTTTTAGTTTCTGTATACCTAACTAAAACAATAAAAAGTATTAAATATGTAGAAATCTATTTAGACATTCTTTTCGTGTCAAGGGCAGTCACAAAAATTACAAGCTAAGGTTCTGATTTTGTACAGTTTATATTTGTACATTTCGTGTTTACTAAGGGATTGGATTTAGAATATACGTGGATATTATAACAGGCGAAAATTTTCGTCAATTTAGGTTGCCATTTCGTCTGTTATTTATTGGTCAGTTCGTTCAACTAGTAGGAGGGGGGGGGGGGGGGTGTTTGGGCAAAGATGGTGGAGAGAGGGAGGAGATCGTCATTTTATCCCGCTACAAGTTTCACTTTATTAGAGAACATGAAAATCTGATGTCAGATCCAAGTAATAATAAATTCATTACAAAGTGTTATTAAGGGGGGGGGGGGTTTAATGCAACCATCTCGTAATCAGTGAGTAAATGGCACTTAGAATTCGAATTTCGATCTGAAATTTTGCATGGATAATCCTTGGTAGGTCTATTTTCCCTTAATCGAACAAAAAGTTGGAAAAGTAACGGCTGGCGGCTGCAGCTCAGCCGTTTAGCCGTTTTTGGCCTAGTTTTAGGGCATGTGACATGTCTTGGGGTAAGTTTTTATGAATACTGAGCTCAAAAATGCTCCAAAAAATAGTGGCGACCCATCCATATGGCAGCTGGGTAACGGCTGCAGCTTAGCTGGGGGAGGCTAAGAGTAGATTGAGTAGATAGGGCTTGTGGGCTGTAGCTGTTACCCAGCTGCCATATGGATGAGCCGCCACTATTATTGGTAGTATTTTGAGCTCAGCACTCATAGATACCTACCCCTGGACACGTCACAAGCCCTATGTACTCATTCTACTTTCGGCCGCTCCCAGCTGAGCTGCCGCCGATACCCAGCTGCCACATGGATGGGTCACCACTATTTTTGGTAGCATTTTGAGCTCAGCACTCATAAAAACCTACCCTAAGACACATCACAAGCCCTATCTTCTCATTCTACTCTTGGCCGCTCCTAGCTGAGCTGTAGCTGTTACTCAGCTGCCATAGATGGATTGGTTGCCACTATTTTTGTAGGGTTGGGCCAGATATTTTTTTGGCCGGACACCTGATACTGGACATCCGGTCGGATATCCGGCCAACGCCGGATATCCGGCAAATATCCGGATATCCGGCAAATATCCGGTTATCCGGCCAAATTACCGGATATCCGGCCGGATAACCAGCCAAATTACTACATATTAAAGTATCAAAAAAGGATTTAGTCCCTTTCGTGGAAAAGGACCTTAAGAGCGATCCGTTGTATTTTTAAAATTGCTTTTAATAGGTTATTTTAGGTAAGGTTAGGTTATATTTGGTTAGGTGATTGCCCCGCAGGGTTAGGCAATTGGCCCCGCAAACCTACTGTGAAAATACAAACAATCGTTCCTTAAGGGGCGTTGCCATGAAAGGGACTATACCTGCAAAAAAATTTCTTCATAAACTAGTGTTATATATTATACTAGCGGCTGCGTCCCTAGTATCTAGGGATATTAGAAGGAACATGAAAGTGCAGAAAAATAACTTATAACCTTACAACCTCTGTTTCTTTCTATCCCATTTTCTGTGTATAAAAAGTAGAGGGCTATAACTGAGTGACTTGAGATTTCTAATATAAAATTTACATAAAGATAAACATATTCAGAAAAAATTGTTCTTATAGCTTCAATAATAAGAAAATTACAGCCATTTAAGATAAAAAAAACAGAGATTTTTGTTGTAAAATATAAAAGATTACATTGCCGGATATCCGGCCGGATAGTTTCAATATCCGGTATCCGGCCGGATATTGAAAATGGCCGGATATCCGGCCCAACACTAATTTTTAGTAGCATTTTTGAGCTCAGCACCCATGAAAACCTACCCCTAGACACATCACAAGCCTTATCTACTCATTCTACTCTTGGCCACTCGCAGCTGAGCTGCAGCTGTTACTCAGCTGCCATATGGATGGGTCGCCACTATTTTTGGTAGCATTTTTGAGCTCAGCACCCATATAAACCTACCCCTAGACATGTCACATGTCACATGCCCTATGTACTCATTCTACTCTTGGCCTCTACCAGCTTAGCTTCGGCCATTACCCGCCATATAGATGGGCTGCCACTATTTTTGGTATCATTTTTGAGCTCAGCACCCATAAAAACCTACCTCTAGACACGTCACAAGCCCTATCTAATCATTCTACTCTTAGCCGCTCGCAGCCGAGCAGCAGCTATTACTTAACTGCCATAACTATTTTTAGAAGCATTTTTGAGTTCGGCACCCATAAAAACCTAATCCTGGACACGTCACATGCCTCATTTACTCATTCTACTCTTGGCCTATCTCGTCTGAGCTGCGGCCGTTACCCAGCTGAGCTGCGTCCATTACCCAGCTACCATGTGGATGGGCCTCCACTATTTTTGTTAGCATTTTTGAGCTCAGCACCTATAAAAACTTACTCCTAGACACGTCACAAGCCCTATCTACTCATTCTACTCTTGGCCGCTCGCAGCTGAGCTGCAGCTGTTACCCAGCTGCCATATTGATTGGCCGTCACTATTTTTAGTAGCATTTTTGAGCTCAGCACCCATAGAAACTTACCCCTAGACATGTCACAAGCCCTATCTACCCTTTATACTCTTGGCGGCTCCCAGCCGTTTTCAGCCGGTTCTAGCCGTTTAGCAGCTGGTACTAAAAATTTTTAAAAATGGTTATTGTTATCATATAACATGAATTAAACCAGAAATATGTTTTAAAAAGTTGATTCCTACGTAATTAATGATGAATTTGCCCAAAAAATAGGCAAAAAACGGCTAAACGGCTGAGCTGCCAGCCGCCAGCCGTTACTTTTTCAACTATTTGTTCGATTTAGGGAAAATAGACCTATCAAGGATTACTCATGCAAAATTTCAGATCGAAATTCGAATTCTAAGTGCTATTTGCTCACTGATTACGAGATGGTTGCATTAACCCCCCCCCCCCCTTAAAATATACAAATCAAAGATGTTCAAACTAAATATAAATACAACCTTTTATTGTACATTTTAAACCTGCGTACTTTCTCGTTCTAATGTATATCTATCCTCGTGAAAAACATGTAAAAATGACGTACATAACGAAACAGAAAGCTAGTCTCTAAAATTGAAGAATAGTACAAGCGATACGGTTTTGATATTTTCATTTTATTTTACAATGAATATAGGGATACGTAAGTTAATTTTTATGGATTGATGTTTTAACATAAGAAAACTTTTCGTTGACTATTAAGGTTCTTTTGATTAATTTAGCTAAAAAATAACGAACGCCCTTTACCACATCCCCTCCCCAACTCAAGATGAACGAACTGACCAATAAATTAGGTCCATGTTAGCCACATAAGTTACTACCCCTGTCAATATACCTACTTATGTTCTAAATCCATAGTCAAAATACTGTCATTTACATTTTATATGTTATTGGTTTTTCCTTTTCTCCTGTAATTCACATTAAATAATACTTATCTATGTACTTTTCAAACCAAAAATCAATAAACTGCAATGTATGACTATGACTAAAACTTTTTAGCAATAAATCACATGGTATTTTTAAAAAAGCGAAGCTACTTTTTAGCTCATTTATTCAGTTCACCTCTAACTAGCTATGCTATGATATACCCGGCTTCTGTAAGAGATAGACGGCTGATTCTTCACAGTTAAATTAACATCTACACTTTTATTTACATGGTCCATCCATCTATCATTTACTCTATGAAGGACAGATGTAGAAACAGAACAGGATTTTCTAAGCTTTCCCATGTCATGAATGTTGCCACTCTTGTTATTACAAAGTACCAAAACTATGTACTTTTTTTCATATTTAAATAATCAATAGGTAAATAATTCAACATTAAAGCTATTAAAAGTAATTTATGTGTATTTTTTACTAACTAAACCTAGTACTTTTAAAAACCAATGACCAAGAAATAAAAGTACCAGGTATAAAAAAAGATTGGTAAGTAATAGGCTTTAAATAAACATCACTTTTCATAAATAAAAGATTTTCTTTATTTTGCTGATTAACAATTCCTTTAGCTCTGAATTACATATAACTTTGGTGTATAAATATTTAATAAAATGCAGTTCTTGTTATAAAATCAATACAAAACTCTCTTCTTTATATGTACTTTGTTTAACTTTTAAACTGCGAGGAAATGAAAGCGAGAATATTTGATAAATCATTTAAAATCACGAAACTTTTATATAAGATAAGAATGATCGACAGACCGACGACGGACAAAGTAAATTCTGCATTGAATATTTATTGTTACAAGGAATCTTCATTAAAAATTTCAGTCTATCACAAATAGCAACCGAGAAAATACATTTCCCTCATTACGTTACAGACAGACGGAGAAAGTTAATTATAGAGTATATTTAGCTATAAACAAGTTGCATCGCATTTTCAAAAACGTAATTTGATTCCTGGTAATCGCAATTAAATTTAGATAAAAATATACGTATATACGGACATAAATGTTACATTTTTAAGTAGCGCAGCTACTCTATATTTTTGTGAGGTTTTTCTGGACATGCATACATAAACACAGTCAACTTTTCTGCTAGTCATAAATAATCAAGATTTGGACAAAAAATAGATAGTTTTTTTCTGTGTTAGCGTTAAGATATATTATAAAAATTTTAAAAAAGCCAAATTATTATAATCAGATCTTAATATATTTAATTTCCCTTTATTATTTTCTAGCTAAGTTGCATCTATTGTATTTAATCGTTCTTGTTTTCATGAAATCTGCACATGTAAGCTCATATGACATTTAAACCCTTATTTAAAAACGTATAAATATCTATTCCTCTACCAGTGATAAAGGAATGGGACAATGAATATAAAATTAATTTTCTTTGCTGTCTTAAACTTTGGGTATTAAAACTAATGCAACTTTTCTTTGATTAAGACTTTGTGGACTAGTGCACATGATGCCGCTGAATTTGCTATGATTCTAGCACACCAAACATATGTCTGTTTAAAAATACAGTTTCTAACAGATATAATATTGTTTTTTTTTCGTTGATATCAATGACAACTTTATACTTTACAAATAAATGAAGGTTATATTATATTCAATTTCTACGTAGTCTTATTTTGAACTACCTACCTAAGTACTTATTTTATCTTTAAATACTTATATATTTGGTTTTGGAGCATCTTTTTAAATTTCTTGTTTTATTAGAGATGGAAAGAATAATGGCATATTAACCTTTATATTTTTTCTTCTAAACAAAAAAACACACCAAAATATGTGAATATGCCATAGCATAGATGGTTAGATAATTTATCCCCCAGTGTCAAATCCAGGTATCCTTAGCTTTTATACATAAATTAACCACCTACACTCTTTCCTGGTGGTCAGGGATCTTAAGGGATAAGACAATGTACGGAAATTGATGTATTGTACATCCACATTAATATTAACAAAATCGCCCCTTTTGTAGTTCTATATTATTGGTTGAAATGTCCCCAAGACTTTGAAGCTAGCAAATGAGGGTGGTCGTGTTCATAAAACATTGGGATCTAGCTAAATTTTCTGTCGAATGTCCCATCCCTTACTCCCTGGTAGTGGTGCAGTTTTGAAAACCAGAAATAAAATTTTTATGAAAAAGGCATTCAACCGGCTGATACAGGATTAATAGATTTTAAATTGGTTTCAGAATTTACATTGATCTTAGGGATAAGAAAATGACGAAAAACAAAAATTCTCCCTCTTGTAGATTAAAATTATTGGTTGAAAAGCTTGGATACTACTGGTTTGAAATCAATCAATCACAATTCAATATAAGTACCAAAATTCTTAACTAACGAAGAAAACGTGTTTATAAAACTTTGGGTACCAGTGTAATTTACATCCAATTTATCATCTCTCCTTGAGGATTTTATAAGCTTCCGTTCATCTCTTATAGTTTGATGAATACAGCATGACCCTCGAAAAAGTATTTTTAAGCATCTGCAGCCCTTATTTCTCAATGAATTATTAAAAAATGCATATGTCCTTGTTCTCTATAGTATTCCACGTAAGTAGATGTAAAAATATTTTTTTTACCTCCATTAACACCGGAGATTTTTAGTGCTAAAGTTTTGAAAAAGTGACTGAGGAAAAAGTAACTTTTAACATGAAACGACTTTTTTTAGCAAAATTAAGCTAGAAATCCTTTTATTTTTGTTACTAGCAGAAACTTTATACAAAAATGAAATAAAAAATTTAGTTTTTGAGTAAAAAGCATTTTTTTACACATATTTTTTGAGTCTTTTTAGTTTAATGATATTTTGAAAAACTTACTTATTAGGCAAAATTGTTTAAGATTAAAAAACCAAATAAATCTCTATGAATATAGCAGGAAAATTGTTTTTGTTTCACCATCCTAACTTTAATAACAAAAAAGTTATAAAGAAAATAAAAATAAACATAATGATTTTTTAGTCTAAAAAGCTTAATTTACCCCCTATTAAATTATTGAGATGTCAGAAAAGTAGGCGGAGCAACTGTCATAATTAATCCTTTTCTATAAATAAGGGTTAATAAATAACCTAAAATTTGCAAATAATCAATTCATTCAGTAGTATTTTTTGCCATTAAAAATTTATATTTTTTGGTGGAATAAAAAAGAAATATTTAGTTAACTTGTTTTTCTTTGTGTCTCATTATTCAGTTGCCAGAAAAACATAATATAACCATCCAAAAAATAAGAGAAACAAAAAAAAATTCTTTTTCTCAGTCACTTTTTCAAAACTTTAGCTCTAAAAATCTCCGGTGTTAATGGAGGTAAAAAAAATATTTTTATATCTACTTACGTGGAATACTATGGAGAACAAGGACATATGCATTTTTTAATAATTCATTGAGAAATAAGGGCTGCAGATGCTTAAAAATACTTTTTCGAGGGTCATGCTGTATAATATTTCTTTAATTAAAAGAACAATTGGTGTTAATTTATATAGAGATCCTCTAAAAGACAATGTTTTGAACATTTAGAAACACCTATACAGCTAAAAATAGCTTCCTATTAACATATACTAAGAATTAAAGTAAACAAAAATAGAAATTGTGTTTATAGCCATAAATTTCAATTTAAACCTTCCCAGGATTTATGAGAGGATATAAAGGAGATCCCTATCGGTTCAGCGCTTAGCGAGATTCTTCGGTACAGCCAGCCACACACACACAAAAACATCCTGTTACTTTATTATAAGGATTTAAATTTGTCTCCTCTCATATTTATCTTAACTGCATTTTTTGTATGAGTATTTTTGAAAGAAAGATAGGCATAAAAAGTTTGTATATTAGGCAATTAAACTGTTAGCTCATGCTGTACGCGAGGCTTACACAGATATCAATGCTGCTTACTAAAAGTTTAAAAATAATGGAACAACTACATCAAATATAAATTCTTTGCTTCGTTATTATATGGAGAAACTTGTCCTTGCTATTATTATCTATAAATGCAGTAATTTTTGGCAGGTAATCTCAATAAATCCTACGGTTTCACTTACTATTAGTAAATAAATCCTTGGCTAGACGCACAACTACAGTTCTCACGAGACATTCAAGGCCTCTCATATAATAGAGATAGTTATTAAGAAAAATAGGGCAGGCCAACAATATTACGGGAAAGAACGTATAGATTGATGTAAATCCCTTAATATGACTAACAAAATTACCCCTTCAGTGGATTAGAAATATTGATTAATAAAAATTGGACAAATCTAGTTGAAACAAGACAAAAATTATCTAATATGTTTTGAAGCCAACTTTCCAATCTTATTAATTCTTTTAAAGACAAAGGATAAATTATGGGTCGACAAGTTTGGACACAGAGAATTTGAACCAACCAATCATTATTAAATAGAAATTTCCAAGGCTTTTAAGCAAATTAATACGAGGGTCAAATGTTCCTTTCTCCCCTACTTCTATGCATTTATTTTCTATGTATTTTCGTGTCCCTGGCAACTAAGAAAAGAATTAGTGTACAGATTCACATGTATTATCTTTCAATCTATATCCCTCTTGTATCGGAACGCAATCCTAGCCGTTCTCGATATCTTAATCTCAAGCCCTCCGAATGACCAACATGTGAAGTTTACAAATGTGTATTTATTACCATGAAAACAGTGAATCTAAAACAAAAATATAAAAATTAATTACATAATATTAATGGTTTATTATTTTTGTAGATCGAGGTTGCGTGATTTCAATTTAATTAAAAATATAAAATTTCTAAAAAACTTTAAATTGGCACGAAACATATTAAATAGCATCAGAAATTGATAATTTTAGATTCAAATGATCAATAAAATTAAGGAAAATATTCGTATGTCAAAAGTTAGCAGTTAAATGGTCTATTTGTTGAAAAATTAATGTTTTAAATTTCTTCGTAAAAATATACCATACTACACTTATTATTAAGAATTGAAGATAAATTCTTACCACATTATGATGTCAAACTAAGCAGAAGGCTTATTTGAGATATTCCACACATCAGAGCGCATGTATATTCAAGCAATACATTATTTTCAATCACGTAGCTCTTCACGTGGGACTAATCAAAGAAAAAGTGCGCGTTTCTTTTGTCTGTTCACAAGCCACGCCCGCGCGGAGATAGTTAGGAATGCCGCGTAACACACTCATTCTCTAGGAAATTTGGTGTAAGGAAACAGGGATTAATGGGTTCGAACTTGCCAGGGAATACAAGAAAAACATACCGAAACACCTCTAATTATTTGAAACACTGCTACTCTATACTTATAGTATGTTACCGTACAGGGTTATTTGGGGATAAGATAATGGCCGGTAAATTGATGTACATCCCTAATGATGATACACAAATTACCCTTTTTTTATTATTATTGGTTAAAACGTTTAGACACTGAACTTAATTAATCAACCAATAGAAATTCATTTAAAGTCCCCATAGTTCCTTCCTGATGACCAAGGGTATTTAAAGTAAATCATAGAAAATGTCCTAGGCTAATACAATATATTATACATCCTAATATGTAAAGTTGTAAGGTTTTCAACCACTCGAACCAATTGAGCTGTTGAATACATCCTACGGGTTTTTAGACTATTTTATTTTGAAACTAATTTCTTGCGATGATTTTGTGCTATTTTTATTTACTCTCCATCTTTTTTGGATGTTGTCATCCTTGTTTGACTACAAATATGCATGTGTATGTGTTGTGTATACAAATAAAAGAGAAAGCTACCTTTCCAGGGACGGAGGGGACATTGGGCTGTTTATTACACTGGTCCCCAAAGTTGTCTTATTCGTTGGCTTAACAACATTGGGGACTTGAATTTTTAATGGTTGGTTCATTAAGTTAAATGTTAAAACGTTTCAACCACAAATTGTAATCTACAGAAGGGGTAATTTTGTGTATCATCATTGGGAAATGGGGATGTACATTTTACATCAGTTTATCGGCCAAGTCTTATCCCTTTAGATCCCTGCACCTCTCTCTCCATAATTTTGTAAAAATGTGAATCTATCCAAGTAGAGAGAATATTCACAGGAAAAATGCAGGGATCTAAAGGGATAAGACAATGGCCGATTAATTTATCTACATCCTCAATGATGTTACACAAAACTACCACTTCTGTAGATTGATAGATAGAATTAGTGGTTGTAATGTTTTGACACTCAACTTAATGAACCAACCAATCAGAATTCACTAGAAGTCCCTAAAGCTGTTAAGCAACGAATAAGTATACTTCATAATAAAACTTTGGGGACTATTGTAATAAATAGCCCAATGTCTCCTTCCTCCCTGGGAAAAATGTATTTATGTTCAGATGTATGGCCTCATCTCCCCCCTTTTTTGAGAGCGAAGTAACTCTGTAGTCATTTTTCTGTATTAACTTTTAATTGCCTATTTGCACTTCTAGCAAAGAAATAATAACATTCCACCACTAATTATAATAAACAATATTACCCCTTCTTGAATTGAAATTTTTGTTGAAAGTTTAAGTTTCTTCTTAGTTTCAGTCAACCAATCAAGATTTAGTAAAACTTTACAAATCATTAAGTTCTTCAAATAGATGATTTTTAACTATTGATTTTTGTTTTGTCTATCTATGCATTATGTAACATATTTATTATCTATTATTTTAGATTTTATTTCTACGCTTTTTTAATTTTATTTGTCCTTGTTAAAGGGGCCATTATTTTCATTCAAGCAAGCTGGATTTTTCATTGAATTTTTTTATCACTTAAAAATTCAAAGCAACGTTTTCTAAAATTGGAAACAACGTTTTTGTTCATTTTTATGCAATTTCAGAGAAAGCTGGCAAAGTCAGATGTGTAAAAACATGTCGACGCTTTTTTGCGATTTTTTTGGTAATATGCAAAAAGTATTTAGATTGATGATTGATTTTATCTTGTGCTTTGATTTACTTTCTTTTAGGAACTTTTTTTAAAATATCTTAATTGCACAGTTTCTCTATAATTAGAGCATGTATATTTGATCTAATATATGTATTATGTATGATTCTGTTTGACGGTCATTCATTCATCAACTTATCTACAAATACACCTATATTATATTGTAGTTTTAAATTCTTTCCATTTAATAAAAGCTACTTAGAAAATACCCTTTCAGTTTAATTCTAGAAATATTGTTAACTTTTACTTCGCAAATTTTTTTCCTTGTTTTAAACTTTTAAGAGACAGTCTAAGAATAAATAAAGAGGCCTTTATTAGGTTTTTATTATATTACTAAATGTTTACATAGTTATCTAATACTGACTAGGTACACTAATTTCAATAATAATAATAATAAATAAACAAGATTGACTATAGCCATTCAAGCGAAGCTTAGCAAATCTTACTGTCGTAAAAATATGCTAACAGTAAAAGATATAGTGACAGCTTTTTAAATACAAAGTTTAAAACAAAACTTCTATAAAATAACTTTAAAAATTTCTAAAATAAAGGATTTTTGGAAACATCATTTAAAAGAGGCTTCGCTTTTAATAATATGTGCCTTATCATCCTAAGAATCTCCATTTTATATAATAACGATAAAAATTCTTTTAAAAAAGGATATTTTATTACGTGAATTAGATTCACCGCTTCTAGAGGAATCATCACGCAAAGTTTGATATAAAAAGAACGATATTATCCTGAAATAACGTTCAATAATAAAACAAAAAATACTAACTCAAATGTATAAAAGCTTCGCTTTTTACAAGGATGACAACATCTATAGATGATATAGCTTAAAATAAAACAAAAATAGGTTCGTCTACAATTGACCCATTTTTTATACTTCCATAATACAAAAGTGTTTTACTGATATACATATGACCACAATTGTAGAATAGCAATGCAAAATAAGCAGCTTTTTGTTTTGCATGTTATTATGCTAAATAAACAGCTTAGCTAATTGCTTGTGCATTTATTTTCTTATTGTTCATTAACATTTTAGCGTAATAAAACACAAAACAGTTATTTAATATTGCAAAAAAACGTATTCTATTTTATAAAGCAGTAAGATTTGTATTATTGTATGTTCAGATTTCGCTGTCCATTTCAGGAAAGCTTCGCATAGGTTTCGGAATGGTTTTAGGCTATAATTATATATTTATATTTATGTCTTAGGAAGGTTTTAAGACATTTTCTCGTATTCATTCGAATCCGGTGGATAGGAACCGGTTCTCATCCATACGAAAAAACTATGTCTAGCATCGTATTATATCCAGCTTTCTACGAATATAAAAATGTACTATCATAAGATTAAAACCAGCTTTTTTTAGCCCGTGCCTTCGGCACCTTGGGGCTAAAAAATTGGTTTTAATCTTATAATTGTACATTCTATATCCGCGGAAAGCCGAATATAATACGATGAATGAAATAACTATTCTATCCTTTGAAAACAGAGCTCCTGAATGTTAGTTCATGAAAATTAGAATAAAAGTTATTTTTTCTCTATTGGTAGATGGGTTTAAATACGCTGATTTTAGACAAAGTTTTTTATTTATAATTAGTGCCCATGCCCCTAGAGACTTCTAGGGGGCACTTGAGGAGGGGAAGGTCGAATTTGATAACCCAAATTCCTGGGGTTTTTTTTGGGGGGGGGGGCTTTTTTACTCGGGGTGATTTCTTTTGGGCGGGTTGGGGTACCTTCCTCAAACATTTATAAACCTTTCCAGAACCATTTACCCCATAAAGGAAAACCTGATCGGTTCAGCGGTTAGCGAGATCCTTCGGTACAAACATACAGACAAACACAGATAGACATCCTGTTACTTTATGCAAGGATTTTATCAAATATTTCTTTAAGTAGGTAGTTAGTTAAAACTCGTGGAGAAACCATACGATTTAAACTCTTATTCTCATATTTCATTTGCACTTTAAATATACAGGGAGGAAGGGAGTACATTTTTAACAGGGCTGTAAAGGGATAAGACAATTATCAACAAATTGGTGTACATCCCAAATAATGATACACAAAATTCTCCCTTATGTAGACTGCAATTAATAGTTGAAACGTTTGGACATTCAACTTGAACTAACCAATCAAAATTAAAGTCCCCAAAGTTGTTAAAGCCATCGAAATGGAAAACGTTATTGTAAGACTTTGGGGACTAGTGTACTAAGCAGCCCAATTTCTATCAAATAAAATTGATCTTTGAAAAGTATTAACCAACCAATATTGTCAATAAATTGATATACTTCCACAATAATGATAATGAATTATTGAGCAACTAAGGTCCCCTCCCTCCCTAACTTTCATGTTTTTAAGTTGTACTGCTGCTAAAAATAGGGGACTTATGTGACTGGCGTCGATTTTCCAGGGGGGGGGGGGGGATGATGGGGTATCCTAGGAGAAGCCCTATGACCAAAATGGAAGAATTTATAGGAGCATGAAATGAGTTTTTTTAAACACAAGATAAACAAAGCGAGTACCTAGTTATTTTTTTTATGTACTTTTTAATGAAATTATGAAACAAAGAATCTAATTCTATGAATTTGATGATTTAGGATATTAGGTGTGTTCTCTATGTTACGCAATTTTACAGTTTTATGTACAGTTTAGTTACTCTTTGTTTTACCTACCTATACATTTTTAAAATTATTATTATATCAAAAACAATTTTGTTCCTGATTAACGCATTGACAGCAAGGTCCTTTCAGGGGGGCAATTGTATCCTTATAATAAAGTAACATGATGTTTGTTTGTTTGCCTTTATGTACCGAAGTATCTCAATAACCGCTGAACCGATTTGGTTCTTCTTTACACGGTACCTTTCTAAAGTACCCCTAGAGACCTCTAGGGACGTAGTCGCAAGTGTTTATTAAAGTAGTCCCAAATGTTTTATAATAATATAATATATAACGTTTTCTTATTCGTTGGCTGATTAACTTTGGGGGCTAATATTAAACTTTAATTGGTTGGTTCATTAAGTTGAGTGTCCAACAGTTTCACTACTAATTGTTATCTACAAAGGAATTTTTGTGAAATATCATTAGGGATGTACATCAATTTATCGGCCATTGACCTATCCATTTAGATACTTTTGGTTTATTAATATTTTTCACTCAATTTTTATGTGTAGGATTCTATTTTTGTTATCAAATGATTATTGGCCAAATAGCCTGAATCCTTCCAAGGACTAATTTAAAACTTTCCCGAAAATTGGAATGCTCGGTCCAGTTAACGAGATCTTGAGGTGGTGATGAAGGGGGGGGGGGTTTACCCTTCCCCCGAAATAGCTATAAACCTATGAGAAGGAGAACCATATCGGTTCAGCGGTTAGCGGGAACGGTACAGACATAAAAATAGACATCCTGTTACTCTATTTTTATCAAACTAAAATCTTTGTTTATCTTTTATCTCTCTTACTCATTGTTTTTATGTTTTTAAGATTTTAACCCATTTATGATAAACGTGTGATTTTATGACAGATTATGTTTTATTACCCTCCCATTCCTCCCATTTTCTTATGTGGGTGTTTAGTCAAAACTTCAATAAGGTTCGTAGTTAGCGCATTAATATGATAATTTTTTTGGAGGATTTTTTAAAAAGGCGTTGTCATGGGAGTTAGTTTCTTAAGATATTATGATAGATAAAATAAATTTGCTCTCCTCTACTTTTTTCTCTGATTTCTCTTATGCTGTATTGCATAAACTTCACTATCTTATCACTGGGAAGTGGGGAACATTGGGCTGTTTATTACACTAGTACTCAAACTTTTATGCTAACGTTTTCTTAATCATTGGCTTAAATCTTTTATTGAATTTTGATTGGCTCTCTATTAAGTTGAGTTTCCAAACGTTGTAACCACTGTTTGTAATCTGCAGTCGGGTTAATTTTGTTTATTGGGGATGTACATCAATTTATCAACCATTGTCTTATCCCTTTAGATCCCTAATCTTATCACCTATCTATCCTTAACGTTCTAGTAATAATTTAAAATTTGAAATCTTTATTTTATAACCTTTTCTCATATACACAACCCCTTTAGTCAAATGATTTATAGTATTTCTTCATTGATGCTAATATTAGGTACAACTTTTAGTAATTGAAGAAAAAAACAGTAGGTAGGTAAAATGTGATACTGTTTTATATAGAAAATCATATGAATTGAAACTTTTAGTGAAATAAAGACTAACAGACAATACTATGTTATAGAATAGTCTTCTTGCTGATAAGATAATGAATTTTGTTGTTTTTTTTCGAAGATTTTTCGTAACATTGTCGCAAATCCTTTAAAAACATGATAGGTAATCACAAATCAGAGAAATCAGATTGCCATTGGGGATTCCCTTAAGTTAGCAAATGCATCAGAATCACAGACTTTCATAGATAACAATCGTATTGCTATTATACGAATTTCATATAGTGATAGGAATCGTTTTAAAGATCAACCCTGTAAGCAAACATTTATAATTTTTATTTTCACAATAGAAATTGGGTGAAGGAGGGGGGGGGGAGTAGATAGGGGTTCGGAGTAAGATATTCAACTAGATTTAACAATATACTATACATCCCTGCCTTGTAAAAAACATTATTAAAACACGAGGAATACCTTGCCTTATGACCTCCAAATGAAAATACTAAATAATATTTTATTTGCAGGTATTCTGGACCAGATCACGAAGGCATTTGGAGCCAACAATTCTCAGATGGGGCTCCTACAGACTGCTTTTATCATCAGCTACATGATTTTTGCACCACTTTTTGGATATCTAGGTAAGCATTTTTTAAGGTAAGATAATGAGAAAAAAATTTCCTTATTCTTTTATAAAAAGTACCTACCTAGTGAAGTTTTTAGTCTATTTTGAACGCCCTAATTCAATTTTTCCGTATGGTATTTTAATCCTAATCCGCACAGGATGTTAAAGTTATTATTTGTTGCTAACTTGTGTCAAACTCCACGTGTTTACCCAACCCCTTTTCCACCCCAAAAATCCTTAGGACTATTTCCCCTTCCACGACCCCCCCCCCCCTGCTCCCCAATTTACTTTATATGAGCGGTCAAATAGGGCTAGGGTGTAAATTATCACGAATATAGGGTTAAGTTAAACATTACATTAATGAATTATCTTTTAAAGTAAGTTTAAAAATTTTTAGGATATTGAAATCCAAAAGTAGCACCAAAAAAATACTAATTTAGGTAAACATAAATGACTGACGAATCAAGGATGATTGGGGTAATCTGTTAAGTGTAATTTGAGGCATACATAATTTTTTCTCCCATTGTCCTGTTCCTTAAGATCCCTGTATTTCCTCTAAACAAGTGTAAGTAAACTATTTGTACAATTTATTTTATAAATTAGGAAATCAGGGATCTAGGGAGATAAGACAATGGCCACTAAATTATTAAACTTCCCTTCCTGCTTCTGAATATATCTCATTATATATAAGAGAAGTTCAAGAGGAAAGATTTCTCTAGATTATATTGCTGAAATTATTTTTCCTGGGTCTTTTTTTCAATTAATGCTTTTTACCTGTACATATTATAATTATCAATTTTATGCATTTAAAAGTTGTAACGTCATTTTTATGAGTATAGGGACCTTCAAAACAATGGTCTCCAAAATATTGAAAAATATTTTATTTTAGGAGACAGATATTCCCGGAAGAACATTATGGCTGCGGGAGTCTTTCTCTGGTCTCTCTTCACCCTCATTGGATCTTTTATGGGAGGATCCGAGGAAAATAGGGTAAGTTATGAATTGGAAAAGATAAATTTTATAATTGGGGCTTTTTATAAAGGGATAGTTTCACGAAGTGCATTTAAAAAAAAAATAGTGAACTGTAAGTTTTTTCTATTTTAAATAACGTAGTAGTGCATAATTTAAAGTTATTGATTAAAATTAAAAGATTTGACCAGGGATTTTCCATAAAAAATGAGTTTTTCATTTTTATTTTCAACTTCGTTGCATGTTATATATGGCAAAAACTTTTTTGTCATAAATACAACTTTAGAAAGCATTTGCTAGTTAAAAGAACTTCAAACTTTTTATAAAACAAAATACACATAACAACAAAGACTGACCAATAAAATATTTAATATAGTACTTAGAGTAGTGTTCTTTTTATATGTCTTAGTAGAATATATTAGGCATTGGATAGATATGATTGTAATAAAGAATTTTAACATTGACCTGACCGAAATTTTTTTATTTGACAATATCTAAAAAAGTTTGTGATTTGCAACATAAATTACATGAGAATGGTCTTTTTATATGTATATATATATGTTGTATGGTTAGTTGGTATTTCCGCGTGAGATAATGTGTATATTGTAAGTAAACCGGACGGTTTTCTTTATTTTTTAAAAGAATCTATTAGAAAACCTGTACTATAATGAACCGGACGTTATTTTTTATGTTTTTTAAGTAACTTGTCTCAAGGGGAACCCCTGTTCAATTTTTTTTAACTCTTGTGAAATATGTGGAAAAAGATTCTCTAAAATTGGTGTTTTGGCTATACATATTTGGTAAAAAATAGACCATTCTCATGTAATTTATGTGGCAAATCACTTTAACTTTTTTAGATATTGTCATATAAAAAAAGTTTGGTCTGGTCAATGTTAAAAATTCTTTAACATATAATCATATCTATCCAATGCCTAATATATTCTACTAAGACATATAAAAGTTCACTACTCTAAGTACCTTAACTCTTTAAATACACTTCATAGAACTATCCCTTTGAAGTCGGTTCATTTGTCTCTGACAGATAGCTCCTACCGGTAATTTAGGCATGATTAAAATAAAACATAGCACGACGATTTTTGCCACTGTTATGTAGAACTAGAAAAGTCCTCACGTCCATTTTTAGAGTAAATCACTTTGTTATATTGTCGATCTTAGATTTTTTTGTGTTTTCATCCTCTATTTATTTTTAGGACAAAGGCTGGGCGAATCCTGATTTCTGGGCGTTCCTCGGGTCCCGCGCCATGGTCGGCATCGGCGAGGCCAGCTACTCAACCATTGCGCCCACCATCATCTCAGACATGTTTGTTGACGACGCTCGCAGCAAAGCCCTAGCAGTCTTCTACTTTGCCATCCCGGTAGGCAGCGGTCTAGGCTATATGGTCAGCAGTCACACAGCCGCAGCGCTGGGCGGCTGGCAGTGGGGCCTGAGGGCCACGCCCATTCTCGGTGTTGTGGCGGTTATTTTTATTGTGTTCCTGATGGAGGACCCGCCACGTGGTGAAAGCGAGGGACATGGCAACCTACAGGCAAAGACATACAGGGTGAGTAAAATAAATATAAATATTTAGGTACTTGCTTACATGTGGTAGACTGGAGCACCGAAAACCCCCCCCCCCCGCTTAGTTTTGACAAAAATCAAAAATAAGGGGGGGGTAGTTTTTTAATGTCTGGAAAACGGCAAGGAGGAAAAGTGCAGGGAAAGGCAAAGACTTTTTGTTCAAAACCCCCCCCTTAATTTTCTTCAAAATTAAGGGGGGGGGTTAAAAACTACCCCCCCCCCCCTTATTTTTTATTTTTGTCAAAACTAAGCGGGGGGTTAAAAAACTACCCCCCCCTTATTTTTGATTTTTGTCAAAACTAAGCGGGGGGGGGGGTTTCGGTGCTCCGGTCTTCACATGTAAGCAAGCACCAATATTTATATGTATCCTAGTTATATCATGGAGTAAGGTTTTCATTGTCTTTAGCTTAAAATATAGATATCAATTGAACTGTTTGATTTATCTTTTATATTTCTTTAATTAAGCTAAATGCTTCATTACATTAAGTAAGTTGAGATTCATTATAAAATAAAATATAAAGTAAATAAAAAATATTCTCAAAGCTTACTAGATATTACTTCATATACTTTCATGTACAGTACACCCAAAATAAATATTTTTTTCTGTTGTCTGTACTTAAACTATGTTATAAAATGTTAAACTTTTAAATTAAATACTTCAGTAGGTATTTAGCCAAGAAATTTGCTACAGTTTAGCCATTTTGTTTTTAACAGAAAACTTCTTCAGAATGAAGTAAGCAAGGTGAAGTGGTTATGAATAATAAGGATAAATCATCAGTACAAAGGGGGGGGGGGCGAAAGTGACACTTTTTGAAACCAAAACTAAAAGTCAAAGGTACTCAACTAAAAAAAGAGTTACAGGTCTGAGATTTGCATGGCAGTTGCTTTATAGGAGTACAATATGGAACTGTGAAAAAACGGCGGCGCAACCGCCTAAAACCGCCCAGAAAAGGCAAAAAAAATTCGGCGGGAAACGGCGGTTTTCGGCGGTTGCGCCGCCGTTTCTTCACAGTTCCATATTGTACTCCTATAAAGCAACTGCCATGCAAAATCTCAGACCTGTAACTCTTTTTTTAGTTGAGTACCTTTGACAAAAAGTGTCACTTTCGCCCCCCCCCCCTTTGAAAACTAAAATATGATTATAAGGACAAAAACACTAAGGATGTATGATAATCATGTTAAAAATCCAAAATAAAAATCTTCATACCATATCTCTTTACAGGAAGACCTTGTAAGCCTGGGCAAGAACAAGACCTTCATGATCTCAACGCTGGCCTTCACCTGTGTCACCTTCTGCACCGGAGCCCTTTCCTGGTGGGGTCCTGTCTTCATTGAGAAGGCTCTCTACACTGTTCCTGAAGAGCATAGGTAATTTTTAGTGTTTCTATGTCATTTGTTTTTTTTTCAGTTGCCCCGAATCCGATTAATTTTTGCTGGTTTAAAACCAGCGTTGATTCGCACTAAAAAAAGGAACAATTTTAGGTTTCCAAAAGAAATTGCACCTGGTAAATGTTTAATTCTCCTTACATAGCTAAAACTAATAGAAAATTAGCCAATATATAGTTTGTGTCAATTGTACCGTTCTATTACACTTGCGGAGAATCTGGACTAAAAATCTAGGTAGCTTTCATTGATACAACACAAGAAATATTAAAAATCTTATATTATAAAACCAATTATAAAGCATTTTAATGAGTTTTGTTTATGCCAGTGGAATCAGAAAAATCAGACTTGTAACTTGTATAGCTTCTGAGAATATCTTACTTCTGTTAATTGACGTGGATAGAAAGACGGCCCAATCCTAGTACTAAAACTCTGGGATGGAGGGGACTTTGGGCTTTTAGTTACACTCAGGGAGTAAGGGAGGGGACAATGGGCAATTAATTCAATATAAGAGTTATCAAAGAAAGGGCATGAAATCCAGTTTAATCCAATAAATTTGTAGGAAATTATGAAGGAATTGTTAATTGAATAATAGATTTCCATAGCGTCATGAAAAGTGAAATCACAACTTGTCTTTGATGAAATATATTGAGGTTTTTTGGTGTGATTTTTATATCAAAAGATTATTGGACCCGGCCAGCTGCTAGCAAGAATATGACTGCCCCTTTTTATTCTGTTTATTTCCCTTGCCCCTTGCCCCCACCTCCCTTCTCCCTTCTCCCCGTCTGCTACATTCCAAACTAACACAACGAGTGTTTATTTCCCTTCCCCCCACTTCCCTTATCCCTTCTCCCCGTCTGCAATATTCAAAACATACATAACGAGTAGCGGCATTCTATGCGCAAGTCCCCAAACTCAGTCAGAAACTGCTAAATTCTTGCACATTCCCTTTAAGCCAGTCCCCAAAGTATAAGACTCCTAAAAATTGAATATTCGATCCATTGTCCCCTCCCTTACTCCCTGGTTACACTAGCCCCAAAATTTTTATGATAATTTTTCTTATTGGTCAACTTAACAACTTTACATAGAGACAAATTTTGATAGTTGTTTCATTAAATTGAGTCTTCAAACGTTTTAACTAATAATTGTTATCTACAGAATGAGTATATTTGTGTATTGGGATGTACATCATTTTATTGGCCATTGTCTTATCCCTTCAGATCTCTGACTAAAACTAAAATTTTTGACTTCAGGATGATCAATATTGAGAGTGTGGCCTTTATCTTCGGCGCAGTCACCATGGCCAGTGGTATTGTGGGCGTTCCTCTTGGCATGTTCCTCTCCACCAAACTTAAGGTAATAAAAACAGTAAAAGATAAAAGGTAAATCGGAGGCCCGATTTTGTTCAGTTATTACTCAAAGATTTTTCACAGTTTCACAATATTTACTAAAATGTTCAAAACAAAGATATTGTTGAAATCAATGATCAATTACACTTTTACAAGCAGTATTTAAGACTTAGTGGTTATTTGCAATTGTACTGTTTTAACTTGTCACCATTTAAAGAACATTAAACTGTAATACTGTTTCCAAACTTTTCAACCAATAATTTTGAACTACACAGAGGTCACTCACCATTTTGAATGAGCATTAATTTATCGTCCATTGTCTTATCCCTAAAGATTCCTGGATAATATTACAACAGACACTCTTAGGACAAATGCAGTAAATGTAATGTTTAAATATTAATGGTTATAAGAGACCCTATGAGAATGAATGAGAAAATAATATTGTTGCCTAAAAATTGTGTTTGCCTATTATTAAAAGTTAAACCAGAAATAACCAGACGACCGCTACGCTTTTACATTTCCTTGTCTCGTCTATTTTAAGAATAAGTAAGATGCTTTACAAAACTACCAAATAATAGATTAGCTAAATAAGAATGTTATTCTAAATTTAAATTCCTATTCCATTGAACAAGTAACTATTCTAAAAATAAGAAAACCTTTCTGGCAGCTAAAGGGATAAGAGAATGGCCGGTAAATTGATGTACATTGTACATCCCCTATGATTACAATTACCCTTTCTGTAGATTACAATTAAAGGTTAAAACGTTTGGATACCAACTTAATGAACCTACCAATTCAATAAAGTCCCCAAAGTTGTTAAGTCATCAAAAAAGAAAACGTTATTATAAAACTCTGGGGACCAGTTTAATAGAAAGGCCCATTGTCCACTCTCTTTCTGTGAAAAATGTCCAACTTAATTATCTAATATAATGTTGTAATACATCAACACTAAACTTGCCAGACATTTTGGTGTTGATGTGGAGTGTGAATCCTATTTTAATGTAAATCCGACCAAATAAAAACAACAAGAGACAGCTAACTAACTTTCTATTGTTGTGGTTATATTCAGGGAGGGAGAGGACATTGGGCTTTTAATTACACAAGTTCCCAAAGTTTTATATTAACGTTTTCTTTATCTTTGGCTGAACAACTTTGTTGACTTGTACTAAATTTTGATTGGTTGGTTTACTAAGTTGAGTTTCCAAACATTTCAAACACTAATTGTAGGTAATCTACAGATGGGGTAATTTTGTGAATCATATCCCTCCACATCCCTAAGTGTGAATCCTATTTTAATCCAACCAAATAAAAGAAGAGACAGCTAACCAACTTTGTATTGCATTGTTGTGTTTATATACAGAGGCCTATTATTTATATCATGACAAGGACAATTCTGATCATTTAGTAGCCCAGCAGTAAAAGTCAATAAAAAATAAGTGACTGTTAAAAACTTCCTATTGTTGTGATTTGGTTTTGGTATTTCAGGGGCGAACAATTTTAGGCCAAGAAAAAAAATCAGATCGAGATATCCTAAATCTCAATCTTGTGTACATCTATGTTTCTTGTTAATTTTTTTAAATATTTATCATAGGGAACCTTTTTATTGCTTAGTATGCATTTTTGTTTTTTTCACAAAACTTTTTATTACCTTATCATAAAACACAAAAAAGTCTAGCATTTTCTATCAATAAATATCCCTTTTGTAGTCAGGGATCTAAAGGGATAAGACAATGGCCGATAAATTGACGTAGATCCCCAATGATGACACACAAATTTACCACCTCTGTAGATTAAAATTATTTGTTGAAACCTTTGAACTCTCAACTTATTGAATCAACCAATCAAAATTCACCAAAGTCCCCAAAGTTATTATACAACTTTGGGGACTAGTGTAATAAATAGCCCACTGTCCTCTCTCTCTCTCTCTGTTTCGTAGTAGCGTAACTACTATTTAACTAAGGTTTTAATAGCTGGAATAAATAGCTTACTATATGATATCTTGTTGATTTTGTTGGCTAATTTCAAAACCTAATTAGGTTTAATTTCACTCAATATGCCTCAAGATTCTCAAAACTAATTCTTATTGCCGTGCTACTTTTATATAGAATTAGAGGCCCTTATTTATACTAATGGTTTTATCATACATATTAACATAGGTATAAAGTTTATTTATGCAATTTGAAAAGTTTAAAGCCTAATTGTTTTGATTTTAGTAAATGCACATTGCTTGCCTGTAATATTTCAACCAACAAAATATTCCTCAAACGTTTCACAACATTTGCAAATATGTATTCCCAAAATAGAATTTTTGCAGAAATATAGAAAACGTTTTCTATGCAATTTAATGTTTTACCACCTTATATAAACTGCAAGATTATGTTATTTTGTTGGTTTATGTTATTTGGGGAAAATGAATAAAAAGTAAGTTAAGTTTATTTAAGTTTGAGAGGTAATAGATAAAAAAAATAGTTTTTAAGTCATGGTACACGTCAAATTTTAAATTATTTTTGTTTTTAATATCTTTCAAAAATTATATTTTGTTATTTTTTTAGGAAAGATTAAAAGAAGGGAAGCATATTTTTAGCATTTATTCGCTTATTAAGAAAGTTTGCTTAAAACTCCACGTGAGCACAATGGGGCTAGAAATCATAATAATGTCAATACTAATACTATGTCTGTAGTGAACCAAGAATTAAAGTTGTCTTTACTTTATCCCATTTTGAATTGCATTAATATTGGCAAATAACTTTTGCAAAACGGGCTTCATAATCTTAGGTTTATTCAAGAACTACCACTTGCGTCATAACTTATTTTTTTAACTAAATATGCTAAAAAATAGGTATTAATTTGGCCTATATCGCGTAATGATAAATGGTCCTACTACTGCTGTGTCGGGTGCGTTAAAATAATAGGGGAAGAACCTGGCCAAAAAGCTGGCCCATTCTTTCAGATATTTCAATCAAATGGTCGAGGTTTTGTGATTTTCAAATCTTTTATGTATTTCATTATTCAATAATATTAAGATAGTTTGTCAAGTCTCCTTTTAGTTGATTACAAAGGAATAGATATTGTAAGCCTAGATCCAAAATTAAATAATTGGACCAATAGAAACACCTTTTAGAAACAGTCCGACCATGTTATTGTTTAGAATATGTACACATGTTGGTACGGAAGGACTGTTATTTTTCATTTTATTCCCCTAATAAGTCTGATTTGAATTGTGAATTATTGTGTCTTGATTGGCCATTTAGGGTAAGAAATCTATTAAAATTGTTAATTTATTATAACTTAAATATTAATAGCCAAAATAGATTTCTGTTCCAGTGATAAATCTAAAAGTGACTGTATGTATTTTTTTATGACAAACTAGAATTTAGCATTTTTGTAGGAGACAGAAATGAGGAAAACTTAAGTGATGTAATTAGATTGTTTTCATCATGCTTAATTACACCTGCATAGCATTACTTTTCATTCAACAAATAAACAAGCATGACAACATCCATGAAAGTGAAGCTTTGGAATGGTAGGACAAACGAACATGAACACTTGTAGAGTGTCAGAATTGAATATGCAAAATATTTACAAGAATACATTGATATTTTTCTGACTTGAAAATTGAGATAATTCGCTCATAACATTTTTCTTTGTTGTAATAGGAATCAGTATTCTAAAAATCAGATAATAGTTTAATTATTAATTATATCACATAAAATAATTCTGTTAACAAAGAATCAACATGTTGAAATTGGACGTACCGTTTTATACTAAAATTTTTAAAATAAAAAAAATTCTATGATAATAATGCCAAACCATTTTAAAGCTAGGTAAATTACGTTAAAACATTAAAAAGAGCGATAAATTAATTTTTGATTTTTAAAAATTACATTAATTTTGCCAAAACTAGGACCTGCGACCATAGTATGTATGGACTCTTATCTTCAAAGGTATAGAAAGGCCGAGCAGAAAAATAGCATAAAACCATCCCTAGGCTTAAATCTTTGAATAATAAAGCTTAAAACCAGCCGGTGAGTTATAAGAAGCTTCCCTAAAATATGCTACCCATTCAGTTCTGTAATTGTATTTATCAAATCTTTATCTTCAGACAAAAAAACCTTACTACGTTATATAAAAGGATATGCATTATAAAAAGTATGGTTCTGTGTTTAACGAGTTTAACAATTTTGCAGGTGAAGTATCCCCGTGCTGACCCCATCATCTGTGGCGTAGGAATCCTTGTTTCCGCTGTCTTTCTCACCCTGGGCATCATCAACTGTAGGAGCAATATCATTCTCGCCTTTGTTCTACTCTTCATTGGTGAAATAGGTAAGATTATCATTTTAAAAGTATTTCATTTTTAAAAACTAAGGTTTTCTACAATTATTTTCTTAAGTATGTCAGTCCCTAACAGTTGCTATGGTTGCTAAAAAAGTACATACATAATTAAAACTAATTCAGAGATAAACCTATACAAGTTTTAAAATCATTTTTAATATGTTTACGAAACGGATTTCCGCTGGATTAAAACGAGTTTTGGCCAGTACTGAAGAAAGGGGGGGGGGGGGTAAAATGTGGTGACTCGTGCCACGACATACCAGCAATTTTATTTTGGGTGCTACTCCCTTAGTTTTAGAGATAATTGGATAAAATCTTTTGGGCTGGGTCAGTAATTACCCCAACTAGAGGTATCTTTAAAAAAAAACGGCGGCGGGACCACCGCTCCCGCCGCCCGCCGCCGTTTTCCGCCGCCACCAAAAAATTTTTTTTTTTTGCATTTCTCGCCGAATTAGGCAATTTGGAATCATTTGAGATCATGTTATTTTTTTCAAAAATTTTTCCCCTTACAAGCAACCCTGCGGGGGGACTTTGTCATTTTTTTCAAATTCTCGTATATCAAGGTATATCTTAAATACAGTACTTCTCCTGTGATTTTGAAGATATTGAAACAAAATCTTTTTAGGTTGGTAAGTAAAAAATATTTGAATTAAGAAAACGGCGGCGGGACCGCCGCTCCCGCCGTCCGCCGCCGTTTTCCGCCGCCAACAAAAAAAATTTTTTTTTTGCATTTCTCGCCGAATTAGGCAATTTGGAATCATTTGAGACCATGTTATTTTTTTCAAAAATTTTTCCCCTTACAAGCAACCCTGCGGGGGGACTTAAGTCATTTTTTTCAAATTCTCGTATATCAAGGTATATCTTAAATACAGTACTTCTCCTGTGATTTTGAAGATATTGAAACAAAATTTTTTTTAGGTTGGTAAGTAAAAAATATTTGAATTAAGAAAACGGCGGCGGGACCGCCGCTCCGCCGTCCGCCGCCGTTTTACGCCGCCAACAAAAAAAATTTTTTTTTTGCATTTCTCGCAAATATTTATTACTGACCCATCAAAAAAGATTTTGTTCCAATATCTTCAAAAGCACAGGAGAAGTACTGAATTTAAGATATACCTTGATATACGAGAATTTGAAAAGCAGGGCTGCTTGTAAGGGGAAAAATTTTTGAAAAAAATAACATGGTCTCAAATGATTCCAAATTGCCTAATTCGGCGAGAAATGCAAAAAAAAAATTTTTTGTTGGCGGCGTAAAACGGCGGCGGACAGCGGGAGCGGCGGTCCCGCCGCCGTTTTCTTAATTCATATATTTTTTACTTACCAACCTAAAAAGATTTTGTTTCAATATCTTCAAAATCACAGGAGAAGTACTGTATTTAAGATATACCTTGATATACGAGAATTTGAAAAAAATGACAAAGTCCCCCCGCAGGGTTGCTTGTAAGGGGAAAAATTTTTGAAAAAAATAACATGATCTCAAATGATTCCAAATTGCCTAATTCGGCGAGAAATGCAAAAAAAAAAAATTTTTGGTGGCGGCGGAAAACGGCGGCGGGCGGCGGGAGCGGCGGTCCCGCCGCCGTTTTTTTTGAAAGATACCTCTAGTTGGGGTAGTTACTGACCCAGCCCAAAAGATTTTATCCAATTATCTCTAAAACTAAGGGAGTAGCACCCAAAATAAAATTGCTGGTATGTCGTGGCACGAGTCACCACATTTTACCCCCCCCCCCCCTTTTTGTTTCTTATCGTATTATTACACGAAAAATATATTAAGTCTGGTTTTTCGCTAGGGCTTTCAGAACCTCCAAGCCAGCAAAATTCATCTTATAATTTTAATTATTCTATCCATTTAAAACGTTCTTCAATACGATGTAATAAGTAACTTTTTTATTCAATTTTTTTTAGCCCTGAATCTGAATTGGAGCATCGTGGCTGACATGTTGCTGTACGTGGTTGTACCTACCTGTCGAAGCACGGCGGAGGCGGGACAAATCCTGTTCAGTCACGCTTTCGGCGATGCCGGCTCCCCGTACCTTATTGGAGTGGTAAGTGTACATACATGTTACTTTTAATACCGTCCCAGTAACATAGATATATTTATTATTACTTTCATGTTACACCAAATTTTCATGTTCTCTATTAAAGTAAAACTTACAACGGGCTAAAATAACGATATCTTCCATCCAGCACCTTTATTTCCTCCCCTCCTACTGTATGAAATAACTGACCAATAAATGAATCACATGTTTTGTAAAGCAAAGTTTTACAATAACGATTTTGTATTGGTGCTTAAAAACTTTAGGCCACAAATATTGTGAAATTGCGATTGGCTAGTTCAAACTAGCAATGTCATTGTCCAAACTTTTAATTTGATAAGGGATAATTTTGTTTATCATTATAGAGGATTAATATTAATTTAACTTCTTATCCTAAAAGATCCCTTTGGGTTTATTTATTTAGAAATAGTCTATGCTTATTCTTAATCAAAAATTACATAAATTCATTCTTGCGCATTTTTTGAGTAAATGACGTGGGGGAAATCTAAATTAGGTTTTCTAAGAATGATGTCTCACGTCAGAGAGACAACTAGAATGGAGAGAAAATTAGATAATTACATTTATATTAACAATTTCCAAAAAAAACACTTTTTGTGCAAATGAATATCAAATTAAGGGGAAAAAATTCATATAAGACTAAATTGTGTTAAAGACACTACTTTCTACTTTTTATCTGAGAGAGAGGGGACAATGGGTTGTTTATTACACTCGTCCCCAAAGTTTTACCATAAAGTTTTCTTATTCGTTGGCTTAACAACTTTGGGGACTTTAGGAAATTTTGATTGGTTGGTTCAATAACTTTCGTTTTAACCACTAATTGTAATCTACATTGGGGATGCCATTGTCTTCCCCTTTTGATCACTGACTATTTTTATTATTTTTAGATCATGGATGGTCTGGTGAAGTTCCTGGACCATTCTGGCGAGCTGTGCCAGTCCAGCGAGGACATGATCAATTCTCTGGTTGTCAACAATAGTACTGAGAGCAGCCCCACAGGGTTACACAACGCCACAGCTGCCCAGTTGGTGACGTCAGAACCTATTGGGAATGTTTCTCCCATTTATGAATACGCTTCTTGTGCTGAGGTATGAATAGTTATTTATCGCATAGTTTTATATACAGCTTTTTGCGGATATCAAAATGAAAACTTGAGATTAAAACCATTTTTTTGGGGCCGGGATAACAAAACTAGAAGGGATTAATTTTATTATTTAAATAAAATTTTAACATTCGTGGAAAATTATCTAATATGATGCTATACATGATTTATTAGTATGGCTGAGAACTGGTTCTAATTTTGCGGACACTAATCGGTTTGAAAGCCAAACTGAATAAAATACTTTCATATAGAGACTGATTATTAAATTAATCTTTGAAGTGTAATTTTATGTCTTTGAAAGCTAAATTGGAGAGATGATTGAGGCATTGATCTAATCGTATCAAACGCGTTCTCAAAGTAAAAATAAAAACAGTTTTAGAAATATCATTTATATACAGAGCGCAAGAAAAAATCATATTAACATTTATGGATATTTTCATTTGAGGATTATTTTTTCAATTTTGATATGACATTATAAAAGCAAAGTTTAGGTATTCTATGTTGTTAATATATTCCTATATATTTTTTAGGTTGAATACTCATCTATGTTATACTCACTGCTAACAAACTCAGGGGTTGAAATCCTTGGCGGAGTTCTGTTCTTCATCAGCGCTATTTTCATCATCAAAGATAAACTTCTCTGTGAAAAAGAATGTAATGGTGAGTAGTAGAAAGGAAATAGTAGCGATGCTGTGAGTATTGGTGCAAAAAATGGGGACATGATTCCAATGACGTCATATTTTTCTTTCCCGAAAAAGGGAAGGGGGGAAGAAAATCTCTTCAAAAGAGATGGGGAAAACCCCCTTTTCTCCCATCTCTTTTTTTTTCTTTCCCCATTCCCTTTTTCGGGAAAGAAAAATATGACGTCACTGGAATCATGTCCCCATTTTTTGCACCAATACTCACAGCATCAATAGTAGCTTTTGCAATATGGCGTAAAGTTGTGAGTAGGATTCCAGTCAAATGCGCTTATTAGGTCAAACTGTTTTATGCGTTTGGAAAACTTTAAGAACAGTTAGACTTAATAAGCGCATTTGACTGGAAGCTTGCTTACGAGTCACAATTATATTATTATGCAATATTATTGATAAGGATATGGCAACTGCCAAAAATCACCTTTCCTTTGACTTTTTAGTCCCCTAAAAATGATCATAATTGAGTTATCATTATATATTAGGTTTTCTTTTTACCATTTTTTACAATAGTAGATATAAATCAAGTAAATTATGCAGTTTTAAATTGAACTAACATTAGTTGGAGAGAAAATGATTTTGTCTTCTGTTGCTAAATCCCTGATCCTTTCCAAAAAATATCTAAATCAATTTAAAAACTTTTAACAGAGTTAAACGACATACAGAAAGAAAGTAAAATTATTTAGATGTTGTACTAGCAAAACTTTCTAAATCAATTTTTGTTGCTGTTTGAAGAGATAAATAGCAGAGCTTGCCTATTGCTTTTAAAACATGCTTGATTAGGCTGGTATTAATTAAACGTTGTTAAGTGTTGATAAATATTTTTTTCACTCATAAAAGGTAGTTACAGCTTTGAATCTTCATATTTAAAATGATTTTTGTAGTAATTTAAAAATGTAACTCCTTTTTACTTGCAGAGATGGCAATCCGATTTGGCTACCAATTTTTGTACAAAAACAATGAAATCAAAATTCGCTAAAATTTGGATATTTTGCATTGATTAATTCGGTATCCGCATCCGTCTCGGATAGATCCGCCAATATTTGAAAATCCGAATATGTGCATAGTGCCTTGGATTGCCATCCCTGCTTTTAAATTGCACCTTTTTTATTTTTTTTAAAACTTATTTTCTTATCAGGAACCTCTGAAGTGAGTGGCGAGGTTAAGATGATGTTACCAAAAGCCTCACCAGAGGAAAGTTTAGGTACAGCACATTTTTTTTGTTTGTGTGTCAAGTGCACTTCTTTTAAAAGGATGACAATCTATGAATGAAAACTTTTTGGATCAAATGGAAAGAAACGAAGTAGCGGGTTTCGCCGTATTTTCACAATTGCTTTTAATAGGTTATTTAAGGTTAGGTTAGGTTAGGTTAGGTTTGTTAAATGTTAATGATTGCTTAGTGTTAGGAAATTTGTCCTGCAGGGTTAGAACCCCTCCCCCCGCCGGGGTAGAAATAAGAGAAAAGCTACGCTGAAAATACAACGAAACCCGCTACTTCGTTTTTTTTCCATGATCCAACTTTTTTCCTCATTAGATATTTTGTTAAAATTGATTGACCTTTTTCGTGAATTGTCCCTAAATATTACTTGGGTAGGTAATAAAATGATTGGAAATCGTCGATGGAATTATCCCTTTATTTCTGATATATTTGGATTTTTTGTTTTTAGTTTAATCTGTTCTAATACATTGATTAAGAAAGTATTATTGTTTGTGTAAAATTATTTTATTAAGCTTGTAAGAATGACTTAAGTAAAACTTTACTTTAGAAGAATTGTTGATTTACATAATCATTTTCAAATGTTGGAATGCTGACTCGTTAGATTAGAGACGAGGTAAAAGAGTATCTTTGCCAAGGCCAGGGATAAGTTTTATGAAAAATTAAATGGTATAATTTTGCAGACAAATACTGAGGTACAAATTAAGTCAAGTATAGTCAGAAACGAAGGTGACTTTGAACTGTAAATTATACTGGTACCCAAAGATTTTTTAAAAACGTTCTCATATTTGTTAACTTAAGAACTTTAATTAAATCTTGACAGGGTGATATAAACTAGAAATTAAGAAAACTAATTTGTACTATCTTATTTACTGGCAGATTTTAAAACTTCAGGAATAGAATTGGGAGAAAAAAAATATTTTTTAAACATTCCAGAAAACTTATCCTTATTCTTGAAACAAGTAGAGTTGACGCAGTAAAATTCACATTTTTAGTTTCACATTTCACTTTTTAAAATATTTAATTAAGTTATTTAGGAGATTTTTAAAGCTAATTTTGTAATTTTTAGTGTACATTGTATCATATTCAATCACTTATTATTGTTTAGCTTTGGCTTACCTAGTAGGTACCTAAATTGAAATAAGAACACATATTTTTAAGCTATTTTGAAGAAAAAAACATAAAATATTAGTAAAGTAGAAAGGTCAAATTTGCAATATTTTGTATTATTTAAATTTGCAAAATGCTTTCTAAAACTACATTGTAATATTTTGATTTGCATGTTTTTGTGAATTCAGATATTGTTAATTAAAACCTTTAATAAGCAAATCGATATTAGTTCTTTTATCATATCTAATTATGGACAGTTTTTGTAGATATTAAAGTGAAAATTTTTAGAATTTTAAAACTGGTTTTATTGGCCTCGAAGGCCAAAGGTCCGGATTATTTTAATATTTTTCATTCATTTTCGTGGAAAATTGTTGGATACGATACATATTTTTTCAGTTTGACTCTGAACCGGTTTTAATCCAGCGGAAGTTAATCTGATACGAGCCCTACTGGAATTAAAATACTTTTATTCACATAGTATTGAAAGGGGGGGGGGGATGCATAGTGCCTAAACGGCATCCATATCAAAGTGCCATTTGAACACATTCAACTCAACATGTTTATCCAGTATTAGATCCCATCTAAAAAGTAGAACGTCATACAAATTTTAATTTAATTATCTATTTTAGGAGACGAGATGCCTTCTGAAGATGAAAGTGCCCCCGAACTTACAAAAGATTCCAGAGCAACAACCCCAGTCTAAAAAAAGAATCCTTGAAAACCTGACAAAAAAATCCTCGAATGTTTGAAGAAAAAATCTTTATGAATTAGTAAACAATTCATTACAAATTCTTGCTGTTAAAATAAATTGAAAATTATGACACTAAAAATTGGTCAAAAATAATAACATCATTGGTCTTATATCCAATTTCTTACATTCATACCTATCAAAATAATTTAAATTTTGCATTGATAAACTTACATAGTTGAATTTAAACCTCTTCAAAAAAACAATTACCCAATCTATAGAAAAGAAGTGGGTCATAAAATCAATAACTTCTTCACTTAGGAATTTAAATGCAAGTTCACTACAAAATTCTTTAAAAGATTGAAAATTGCAATTTATAAATATAAAATTGAACAAATTTTGAATGTTCTTTTGACAAAATTTTCATTTTTAGTGCATTTGCATTAAAAACCTACATGACCATAGTTAAAATTAATATGCATTCGTCTACCTAATTGCTCTAACTAAGACTTGCCCCAAATTTTTGAATACCCTTATCAAGTTACATTTCTAAATCTTTACAAATAACAATAATGTAATTATATTTAGGCAATGAATTAGATTTCTTAGGCTTTTCTACTAAACTCATTTTTAATTAAGCAAACTTATAGTTAATTAAAATTTGAGTTGCATTTAGTGCATTTAAACTTGAATAAGTTTTAAAAATATCGACTTGAAAATCATATTTTTTGGCTATAAACAACAAAAATGGCTTTCACAATAACAGCATGATGACTATTTTGTTGGTGCCTAATAGATTGCTATTTATTGTAATCAAAAATTATATATGTTAGATGGTATTCTTGTAATCAAACTTGTTAAATGCACTTCATGCAACTATCCCTTTTATCATAAAAAAACGATTTGTATAGGTACGAAAATTAAATCTTATTTTAATTTCATTTTATTACTTTTCTCTGGTTGCTATGCCTTTCACAAAGTCATATCAAATCAGGGGTGTATATTCTACATGGGATCCCCTGCTCAGGTTTTTCCATTTCCCCCCCTCCTCGGTGAAAAAAAAAACTAAAAAAATGTGTGGTAGGAGGGATAAAATAAATAAAATATAGAGTTCTTTAAATATTTTTCCATTTTCCCCCCTACTTGGTGAGAAAAAAGTAGGGGGAGAAAAAAAATAAAAAAATTTGTAGCAGGGGAAAAAAATAAATCTTGTGCAGAATATACACCCCTGTACCAAATATACAAATAAAAATAAGGACCTCAATCTCTCAAAGATGTCGCTGTTGAAAAAAATCAAAATTAAAAATTTATTACGGAAACCATTTGGTCTTTTGTCAGAAAAGAAGCTGTATGTTAGAAAGCTAAAATGGCTGTTATTTCTTAATTTTGGTGATTTACAATTATCAGAACCTAAAATATCAATCTTAAATTTATTTGAAAATGTACTTCATTGACTGTAAATTGTTTGTTATTGTTAATAATTTAAGTTTGATATTTTTGGTTCAAATTAAACATGTCCCCGGTTATCTGAAACTTGAGCTTCATTCAGAACATTGTTTTAGTAGCGTAGCTACTCTATAATTCAAAAAGTGTGCTTGTACACTATATATAAAAAAAAGACTCCTCATTCATTATATTATTTATTCGGTCAGTCGGTAATGTTCTGACGGTCAATTCAATTCTGTAGAATAAATTTTTTGTCTTTAATTCTTAAAAAGCTATGCTGCTTATGGATGTTGCCATCCTTACTAAGGTCTAATTCTTCCTTTTTGTATGTAATTGATGTTTAAAAAATGTTAGGTTTGAAATTTTTACTTTCCCACGTTATTATTGATTTTAGAAGTTGTATTAAGTAGTCTTGTTAGCTTGTGTAATAGATTCAGTTTCTTATAGGTATTTATATTTAGTTAATATTCAAGTGATATTATTTGTCTAACTTTTTAAATAGTATGACTATTGAATAAGACTAAAAAGATAAGATTATTTCCAATATCGCTTCGAAATCGATTATTATTCGTTGGATTAGAACCGATTCTCAGCCATACTGAACAAGGGGGGGGGAAGTTTTGACACTTTCGCTTACTCTGTGATTATTGGGCTAGGTATTAAAGTTAGACTATAGGTTATTTGGGATAAAAGTTTACTTTTGGTTAGTACTTCACGGATTTTTAATCATTTTTTGGATAGCCCTACCCCCTAGCCCCCCGGGGCTCAAAATCCCCCTAAAAATGAACCTAACCTTAATTTTCTCAGGAACCATTTGACCAAAAGTGATGATTTCTTAAACTTAAGCTTTTATGCTTATAAACTAACTTCTGATTTAGAAGTCACCCCCCTGCCACCAATCCCTAGCCCTCCGGGGCTCAAAAAAACCCTAAAAATGAACCTAACCTTAATTTTCTCAGGAACCATTTGACCAACAGAGATGATTTCTTAAACTTAAGCTTTTATGGTTATAAACTAACTTCTAGTTTAGAAGTCACCCCCCTGCCGCCAACCCCTAGCCCTCCGGGGCTCAAAAAAACCCTAAAAATGAACCTAAACTTAATTTTCTCAGGAACCATTTGACCAACAGAGATGATTTCTTAAACTTAAGCTTGTATGCTTATAAACTAACTTCTTGGTTAGAAGTCACCCCCCTGCCGCCAACCCCTTGCCCTCCGGGGCTGAAAAAAAACCTAAAAATGAACCTAACCTTAATTTTCTCAGGAACCATTTGACCAACAGAGATGATTTCTTAAACTTAAGCTTTTATGCTTATAAACTAACTTCTGATTTAGAAGTCACCCCCCTGCCACCAACCCCTAGCCCTCCGGGGCTCAAAAAAACCCTCAAAATGAACCTAACCTTAATTTTCTCAGGAACCATTTGACCAACAGAGATGATTTCTTAAACTTAAGCTTTTATGCTTATAAACTAACTTCTAGTTTACAAGTCAGCCCCCTGCCACCAACCCCTAGCCCTCCGGGACTCAAAAAAACTCTAAAAATGAACCTAACCTTAATTTTCTCAGGAACAATTTTACCAATAGAGATGATTTCTTAAACTTAAGCTTTTATGCTTATAAACTAAGTTTAAGTTTAGAAGTCGCCCCCTGCCGCCAACCACTAGCCCCCCGGGGCTCAAAAAACCCTAAAAATGAACCTAACCTTAATTTTCTCAGGAACCATTTGACCAGCAGAGATGATTTCTTAAACTTAAGCTTTTATGCTTATAAACTAACTTCTTGTTTAGAAGTCAACCCCCTGCCGCCAACCCCTTGCCCTCCGGGGCTCAAAAAAACCCTAAAAATGAACCTAACCTTAATTTTCTCAGGAACCATTTGACCAACAGAGATGATTTCTTAAAAATATACTTTTATGCTTATAAATTGAGTTTAAGTTAAGAAGTCACCCCCTTGCCGCCAACCCCTAGCCCCCCGGGGCTCAAAAAACCCTAAAAATGAACCTAACCTTAATTTTCTCAGGAACTATTTGTCCAATAGAGATGATTTCTTAAACTTAAGCTTTTATGCTTATGAACTAAGTTTAAGTTTAGAAATAGCCCCCCTGCCGCCAACCCCTTGCCCCCCGGGGCTCAAAAAAAACCCAAAAATGAACCTAACTTTAATTAAAATTTCTTATTTGAAGAGTTAGAGGTACACTTATTGAACCAAATATGCTTCTTTTTGGATGTTATTGACATATCTGCTGAACAAAAATATAATCAGCCTACAGGTTCAGGTGCTGCAGGCCTCCAGGTCCACTCAGGAGACAGGTAAAAATTTAAATTTCTTATTTGAAGGTTTAGAGGTACACTTATTAAACCAAATATGCATCTTTTTGGATGTTATTGACATATCTCCTGAAAAAAATTAGAATCGGCCTCCAGGTTCAGGTGCTGCAGGCCTCCAGGTCCACTCTCGACAGGTGAAAATTAAAATTTCTTATTTAAAGAGTTAGAGGTACACTTATTAAACCAAATATGCTTCTTTTTGGATGTTATTGACATATCTGCTGAAAAAATTAGAATCGGCCTCCAGGTTCAGGTGAATATCTAAAATGGTTAGTTTGAAATTTAGAGGAAAGGTATTTAAATAGAATAAGGTTAAAGTAAATAATATAGTCAAATTTATTGTTTACGGCTTCAATATGTGTTCCCGACAGGCTCCAGGAGCCTTCTCAACAGGTACAAATCCTTATGTGTAATGTTTGAATTAAGATGAAAGGTTACTAAATAGAAATGAAAAATATGTACAACAAGAAACTTAATCAAGGTATAAAAAATCTAAAGTTATCCTATATGATAGCTACTTATCTCCAGTGAGCAATATTGTCGCCATTTTAGAACTCTGAAAAAAATACCTTGCAGATTAAATTATTTGTTAAAAAATACAAAAAATACAACTTACTTAGGGTGGGTCGATTTCGGAATTTCATATTAGTAAACCTTCAAATAAGAAATTTAAATTTTTTCCTGTCTCCAGCACCTGAACCTGGAGGCCGATTATATTTTTGTTCAGCAGATATGTCAATAACATCCAAATAGAAGCATATTTGGTTCAATAAGTGTACCTCTAACTCTTCAAATAAGAAATTTAAATTAAAGTTAGGTTCATTTTTGGGGTTTTTTTTAGCCCCGGGGGGCAAGGGGTTGGCAGCAGGGGGGCTATTTCTAAACTTAAACTTAGTTCATAAGCATAAAAGCTTAAGTTTAAGAAATCATCTCTATTGGACAAATAGTTCCTGAGAAAATTAAGGTTAGGTTCATTTTTAGGGTTTTTTGAGCCCCGGGGGGCTAGGGGTTGGCGGCAAGGGGGTGACTTCTTAACTTAAACTCAATTTATAAGCATAAAAGCATAAGTTTAAGAAATCATCTCTGTTGGTCAAATGGTTCCTGAGAAAATTAAGGTTATGTTCATTTTTAGGTTTTTTTTGAGCCCTGGAGGGCAAGGGGTTGGCGGCAGGGGGGTGACTTCTAAACAAGAAGTTAGTTAATAAGCATAAAAGCTTAAGTTTAAGAAATCATCTCTGTTGGTCAAATGGTTCCTGAGAAAATTAAGGTTAGGTTCATTTTTAGGGTTTTTTTGAGCCCCGGAGGGCTAGGGGTTGGCGGCAGGGGGGCGACTTCTAAACTTAAACTTTGTTTAAAAGCATAAAAGCTTAAGTTTAAGAAATCATCTCTATTGGTAAAATGGTTCCTGAGAAAATTAAGGTTAGGTTCATTTTTAGAGTTTTTTTGAGCCCCGGAGGGCTAGGGTTTGGTGGCAGGGGGCTGACTTGTAAACTAGAAGTTAGTTTATAAGCATAAAAGCTTAAGTTTAAGAAATCATCTCTGTTGGTCTAATGGTTCCTGAGAAAATTAAGGTTAGGTTCATTTTTAGGGGTTTTTTGAGCCCCGGAGGGCTAGGGGTTGGTGGCAGGGGGGTGACTTCTAAATCAGAAGTTAGTTTAAAAGCATAAAAGCTTAAGTTTAAGAAATCATCTCTATTGGTCAAATGGTTCCTGAGAAAATTTAGGTTAGGTTCATTTTTATGGTTTTTTTGAGCCCCGGAGGGCTAGGGGTTGGCGGCAGGGGTGTGACTTCTAAACTAGAAGTTAGTTTATAAGCATAAAAGCTTAAGTTTAAGAAATCATCTCTGTTGGTCAAATGGTTCCTGAGAAAATTAAGGTTAGGTTCATTTTTAGGGTTTTTTTGAGCCCCGGAGGGCTAGGGGTTGGTGGCAGGGGGGTGACTTCTAAATCAGAAGTTAGTTTATAAGCATAAAAGCTTAAGTTTAAGAAATCATCTCTGTTGGTCAAATGGTTCCTGAGAAAATAAAGGTTAGGTTCATTTTTAGGTTTTTTTTGAGCCCCGGAGGGCAAGGGGTTGGCGGCAGGGGGGTGACTTCTAAACAAGAACTTAGTTTATAAGCATAAAAGCTAAAGTTTAAGAAATCATCTCTGTTGGTCAAATGGTTCCTGAGAAAATTAAGGTTAGGTTCATTTTTAGGGTTTTTTTTAGCCCCGGAGGGCTAGGGGTTGGCGGCAGGGGGGTGACTTCTAAACTAGAAGTTAGTTTATAAGCATAAAAGCTTAAGTTTAAGAAATCATCACTTTTGGTCAAATGGTTCCTGAGAAAATTAAGGTTAGGTTCATTTTTAGGGGGATTTTGAGCCCCGGGGGGCTAGGGGGTGGGGTTTTCCAAAAGATAATTAAAAATCCGTGAAGTACTAACCAAAAGTAAACTTTTATCCCAAATAACCTATAGTCTAACTTTAATACCTAGCCCAATAATCACGGAGTAAGCGAAAGTGTCAAAACTTCCCCCCCCCCTTATTTAAAGCACCGTATTTTATCCAGTTTATACGAATATAAAAACCGGTAATAATCTTATAATTGTACATTTTATATCCACAGAAAGCTGTTTATAATACGATGCGATAAATAACTATTAAACAATCCATGTTGAAAGCATTTTAGAATCTTAAAATCAAAGCCAAAGAGTTGAAGATTTGAAAATATTTTTAATGAACCTTTTTTAAAGTCTCTCAAAAGATCTATTTAAACTGTTAATTGCTCAATTTGAGTATTTTTCATTATTTTTATGATAGATTATACGCTTTTAGTTTTTTAAGGATAAAAAACGTCAACATTGTCCATTTTTTTTCTCCCTTAACCAGAAATTTTGACCAATGACAATAAAATCCCATTATTCTAGGTGATTTTAATTATTTGATAATTTAATAAATACTTTTATTATGTAATAGTTTTGCTATGTATTCTGTATATAATGATTATAAACCACCATAAAACAAATTTGTCTATTTAAATATTAAAAACAACTGATTTCATGTTGAATGTGATAGTGATTATTGTAGAATTTTTAATAAATGTTTCATTTTATGTAATGTCGATTATTTATTTTTATAATTCTTTTTTCAGATATTAAAATGTTTCTTGTCTAAGGGTTCATGAAATTTTTGCGTATATTAGCCTTTTTAAAAAAATGTCTTGGAGCCATTGTCAGAAAAACAGTTCTAAAAAAATATTGGGGTTGTATATATGTCTATCTAAAACAAGGATGTCTTATGGGGGGGGGGGGGGGGGTAAAGGTTTGATTACCCTTTCCCTCCATTAAAATTATAGACACTATGGAATAAAGCCTATTTTTCAACTTTAAAGCTAAGTTATTAACAACAAAACAGAAAGAAAGGAGAGCTTCGCGCCATTGTACTCCGGAATAAGGTTTAACCAACAAGCAAAATAAATCTAAAATAATATTTTGGGGGCAAATGGAGAGGTCGTCAATTTTACGATGTGTTGCCCCCCAACGACAGCTGAAATAACGTATAGGTTTCGTGATTTTTATTAATTAATTTCGTTGTTAATATAAGCTCCATTGAACTCCCTAACAAAACTTTAATTATCCCCCTTTATTGAGATTATTTACCCCCAAACCCCTTAAAAAAAAGCTTCAACGTGTTTTGAAAGAACAGAAATATATTTTTAATTTAATAAAGGCACAAGTTTTCATAAAACTAATCATATGGTCTTGGGTCCAATACTTAGGGATAAGGAACCACTATCCAATAAATATGAAAGTCTAGATACTCAATCCCTTAATTGGGACAATTGGAAAAACCTTGTAGGAATAATCTGAACACATTATTAGAAACTGTACCTACCCATTAAAGTACGAAAGGAAAGTTGTACTTTCATTTTTTAATACTATTAATAATTCAGCTTTAAATAGTTGAATTCCTATGGATAAATCTATGCATTACAAAAATTTTAACCCAAATCAGTCGCTTTTATTATTAGTTTGAATAAATGACTAAAATGAGTATCAACTAAATTCTTCGCCTGTCTAGTTATTTTATCTGTCTTGCGGTAAAGGGTAATACACATATTCTCTGTCTATTATATATGCATGTATTTTAGAAGACGTAGTATAAATTTGTACGATGTACATGTATTTGCTAGCAGTGAATTGTGTATACTATTATCATCTCAGTTTGTTGCTAACCACCGCTGTGCAAAGACGTGGAACGAAGTTTCTCAGTATCTTTGCTATCAGAAATTAAAATGACGTTTAAAGTTTTTAAGTTCATTTAAATGTGAAAATGATTTTGTCATTGCTTTTTTTCTATTTCGTACTGTTTTTTAGTGAATGATTTATATTTTATATATTATGAAGAAAAAAAAAGTAAAAACCAGTTTAAATAATTTATTGGTTTTAAAAAGTACATATATCCTTCTATACTTATAGGTGCGGTGTCTATCTTTATGACACTAAAGTTTTTTTTTGAATTTTGCCGTGCTTTTCAACAAAGCATCCTACTACTTTATTGTATCTGCCACTCTTTGGTCATATTCGTTATTTTCTTATTTAAAATTAACGTAATGTCTATCAGTGTGTGTGTATAGAAGAATCTCGCAAACCTTTGGACTGATAATAGTTCTCCTTTACAATAAATCTTCTAATAGTTCCAGGAAAGGTTTTTTTCTTATTAAAACTTAAATTTTAATGGGGGGGGGGGATGGTCTATCCCCCCTTCCACATCAAGTGCCCCTAGTGGCTTCTAAGGGCGTACCCACATATTTCAAGCAAAGCAGAAACGATTGTACTTCTAAAAAGGAGTGGTTCAAGAAGAGACCTCTCGTAATCAAAGATAAAACTAAAAAGCTGAAAAGAGATTTTACAAGATACACTTGAAATAAATAATATCTACCATATTTGATAAAGCAACAGGATAAAGCATATGTCCTCTAAGATCTCGTAAATTGCAGGTCAGTTTGTGTCACAATTTTCAGGGAAGTTTGCCTTGGGTTATTTAGTATTTTCTCGTTTGTGCGGTTAGGTAGGGGAGTGGTTTTCAATAATCCTCCCTCAATTATTATTCTTTCCATTTCAAAATTCTATTAAACAAAGGAGGTTGGGGACGTAGCCATTTCTGAGTATCTATGTATATATGTATCAATTTTTTGCTGTCTGCCTTTTTATTATTTTTCACAACTAAAAGCCATTTTCTTTGATGTTATTTTTAAGCTGTGTTAATATACCTTGATTGCGAGATTTGTACAAGAATGGCCGTTCCCTCTATACAAATATTAGTAATTAAGTTATACAAATATATTCTAGAAGCTTGATAAGAATATAATAATAATAATGATGTGAAGATGATTTTCTTATCATTATTTTCTGTACTCAGTTTATCTTAATTTTCCAGAGATATAGAGAGGTGACAATGGGCTGTTTATTACACTAGTCCCCAAAGTATTTCAATAACGTTTTCTTATTCGTTGGCTTAACAACTTTGGGGACTTTTACTGAAGTTTGATTGGTTAGTTTATTAGGTTGAGTGTTCAAAATTTTCAACCACTTATTTTAATCTACAGAAGGATTAATTTTGTATGTCATCATTTGGGATGTACATCAATTTATTTGGTCATTGTCTTATACCTTTAGATCCCTGTAATTTTCATTGTTTTAACTATTTATAAACAATCACGTTTATTTCAGAACAATTTTGGCAATAAGTGGCGCAGCAACTATAAGCTGTAAACAGAAATTTTATTTGAAAAGGCTTGAGTCTGGTTAGCCCGTGTGTACCAATCGATACATTATTACTTGGATGTTGTACCTGATTTCAAACTGACCAATAAATGAGGTCCATATAAAAAAGCTATATTGATAACAAATTTTCCCTTGTCCACGTATATCTCCACGTATATCATATATCCATTTGTGTAGCAGCCTAGGTGGCTTGTATGTGCGTGATAGTCTTAGTTAAAATCATCGCTTCATATCATGATTGATATAATATGAGGTGAAGATGCAATGCATATTCTAGGGTTAATTTGGATTGCGGATTTGGATTCGGGGTCTAAAAATTGGGTGGATTTCGGATTTGAAATCGGATTTTCAACCCAAGCATATACAAAGCAAACCATATAAAAACATTCAAAAAATTCTGAAATTTCCAAAAAAAAAATGCAATTATCATTAATACATCACGGTAATAGGACAATGGACGATAATTTGATGTACATCCTCACCTCAATGATAACCATTGATTTAAGCCAGTGAGATTATTTTATGGATACCATGATAATTTACAGACCAATGTCTCTCCCTCCCTCCCTGATGTTTTAAGCTGTTTTCTGAAATTAGTTTGCAATTTACCGAAAGTTGAAAGAGTCCGTATTGAAATTAGCCTGTATCACCAAAAAATTTTATTGTAAACAAGATTTTATACAATACAGATAGGTCCGTCTGTCTGTAATGGTTAGCTCTAAATGTCAATATAGGAAAGTTAGAAATGTCCTATCGATTTAAAACTAAGAACGATGATTCCTAAAACACTGAAGGTCCAGGGGTAGTTTTTCAACTTTTGAAATTGCCCCTTAAAAAAAATACTCCCCCCCCCCCTTTAAAAAAAAACGTTTTATATTTGATTCTTTTTGAAACTAAAATCGAAATGGGAGGGTTGACTTAACCCCAACTTCTTTCTCTCATGTGCCTCTTATGGCGTAAACTAGAGTAATAAATAAATATGTTTGACATCAAGCTTTTAAAATTTCAGAAGAATGAATAGGTACGACTTGGTCATATATGGTGCCAGCGGCTTCACCGGCCAATATGTGGTAGAATTTGTACACAGAGCGGCTATAGAACATGGTATGCAATCCCATGGAGAGAGGGGGAGGGGACATTATGCTGTTTATTACATCAGTTTTAAAATACGTTGTATTATTCGTTGGCTTAATTATTTTTCGGCATTTTTAAAATTTTGGTTTGGTTGGGGCATTAATTTGAGTGTTCAAACGTTTCAACCTATTCTTTCGGTTATTGTCTTATCCCTTTGGATCCTGATGTAATCGACAAGTAAAAGTAATAGGATGTTTGTCGGTCTGTGTGTACTGAAGGATCTCGGTAAAACGATACAGACAAGTATAGTCAGATATACTCAATACATTACTTATAATACTATTTTCATTGAGTAGCTCTATTAGTTTTTAAGCAATTCTATGTTTTAATTATAGATTATGGCTGGATATAAATAAAAAACAAGGATGACAACATCCAATAAATTAAAGCTCAAAAGATCAGACATATATTCAGATAAATAAATTAAACATTAAGAAATAAAGAGTTTTTAAAAACAACGATTTATATTTAACTCTAACTAGAAGTGTGAACGAAAAATCATCTGGACAAAAAGACTTTCTGGTTGCTACGCTTTCTAAAATTTACCTAACTGTTTTAAGAATCATCATGCAAAGATTAAAATAGATACCTAGGATTTTTAAAGATTTTTAAGAATTGGATTTTTTTTAATTTTAAGGATTAAGCTGGGCCGTGGCTGGAAGAAATGAAAGTAAACTGCTGCAGGTTCTTAAAAATGCCTCAGAAACCGTGGCTGCTGATCTTAAAGAGACTCCTAAAATTAGTAAGAATTTTATTTACTGCACAAGTGGCTACATCCGTCGCAGATAGGGGCTCTGCATTCGAAGGAGCAGGGAGGGGAGATAAATCACCTTATGATTCATATTAGAAAACAAAGAAGTCCAACACAGTTTGGACTTATGTGAAGATTTCTTAAATGTCAATCAGTTAGGTACCTAATTGTTCAGTCAGATCTCTACGGACAAACATAAATAACCTTACTTTTTTTTTATAAAATTTAAGACTAGCGGCTGCGCACTTAGTATCAAGAGGTTTCTTATTCCAAGAGTAAGGAAAGGATAGAAAAATAACCATCCTGAGGCGTATATCAAAAACTAAAAATCTAGGACCCTTGTAAAGCTTACCTAAAATGGAGAAATCAATCGGTTAAAAAGTCTTAAGCTACAGCCAAAAAGAATCTTAAATTCTTTTATTCAAAACCTTTACTGAACTTAAAATGTGTGATACATGCCATTGAAAAAACATAACATATTATTTTCTACTTACAAATACTGTACAAACGAAATTAAATATTTATATTAATCATTTAGGCAAATTTAATTTCCTATTTGAACTGTAAGTTTTCTCTAAATAAGGATTAAAATTAGAATATATGCATAATAATGCATTATGAATAATTAAATTCATATAAACAAAACTCACGTTTCTTGATATTTTGTGTAAATATTTTTGTTTGAAGTTTTGTAGGTACATTTCTTTATAAATTAATAAACATTTAGTTGATTGTAAAATAATCAAAATGGTATTAAAGCATTTGTATTTGAAATGGCCTAAAACCGTCCCTAGACATGAGATCTTTTATTACTTTAGGATACCTATAGTGATTTTGCCGCTTCTGAAACAAAATATTTCTTCAGTCTTACTGATTGTTACGTGGTCGAAAAGACAGCCCCATGACATTAAGGGGGGGGGGAAGTTTTGACACATTTGCGTAAACAGGGAGTATAGGCTTTATCTTTGGACTGAGAGTATAGGTTATTAGGGATAAAATCATTCTTATATGATGAATTTTCCCAAGTTTTAAGATTTTTTTGGATAGGCCTCCAGGTTCCGGAGCTCCAGGCCTCCAGGTCCTCTCTGTACAGGTAAAAATAAAAAAAATTTTTTTTTGAAGAGTTAGAAGTCAACTTATAAAACAAAATATGCGTTTTTTTCTTCAAATATGTGAATAACATTCAAAAATATGCATATTTTGTTTCATAGGTTGACTTCTAACTCTTAAAAAAAAAAAATATTTTTTTAATTTTTACCTGTACAGAGAGGACCTGGAGGCCTGGAGCTCCGGAACCTGGAGGCCTATCCAAAAAATCGTAAAACTTGGGAAAATTCATCATATAAGAATGATTTTATCCCTAATAACCTATTCTCTCAGTCCAAAGATAAAGCCTATACTCCCTGTTTACGCAAATGTGTCAAAACTTCCCCCCCCCCCCCTTACTTAGTACTCTGTATTTACTGTATGTTCTGACACTGAGTCCCTAGCACTGATGTTATCATCCTTGTTTAGTATGTGATTGTTCTGACACTGAGTCTCTACCACTGATGTTCTCATCCTTGATTAGTATGTGATTGTTCTGACACTGAGTCCTTAGCACTGATGTTATCATCCTTGTTTAGAATGTGATTGTTCCATCACCAAGTTCCTGGCACTGATATTATTATTCTTGTTTAGTATGTGATTGTTCTGACACTGAGTCCCTGGCATTGATGGCGAGACAGTCTAAAGTTGTTCTTAACTGTGTTGGTCCATACAGGTTATAATTATAATATTTGGATGATAGATTTATTGATGAATTGACTCAAAGTGTCTAGCATATAGATTTCACTTCTTCTACCAAGTCAATCCAATTTTTTTAATGCTTTCTCGTCTTTGGGACCCCCCAAAAAAGTGGATTCCTAAAAAGTCAGGGATCCAAAACAATGGCGAATAAATTCATGTACATCCCCATTGATGATACACAAAATAACAATAAAATGGTTGAAACAGTTGAAACTAAACTTAATGAATCAACCAATCAATAAAGTACAAAATTTTTTAAGACAACTAATAAGAAACCGATATTACAAAACTTCTGGGATTAGTGTAATAAATTGTCCAATATCCCCTCCCTCCCTGGTGCCAAGTAGCAGGATGTGTGTCGATTTGAAATTTTGCTCAAAAAGACAATTATTTATCGGATATAATTAAAAATATGTTGAGAAATAATAATTAAGGTGAGAAATTGGTCTAAATTGAATACATTAATATTAGATTCTTTGGAGAAATGGTAGTTGAAGCTTGTGTAGAGAATGGAGCCCACCATATTGATATTAGTGGAGAACCAGGGTATCTGGAGAAAATGCAGCTCAATTACCATGCCAAGGTAGACTTAATGGATCTATTACCGTAGATGGTCAATCAGACACAATGATATGTCTAACTTTCTAGAATACAAATGATGAAAATTTTGAACAAATAATTGCCACTAATAATAGTTTTATCCTAAGAAATTAATCAATTATTAGTCAGGGAGTAAGGGAGGGGACAATGGGCAATTAATTCAATTTAAGAGGGTTCGCTGAAAAGCAACGAAAACCAGATTTTTCAAGAAAATTTTACCAAAATTGTAAGGGGATCATGGTAACCTAATTTAGAACAAAATTAGTTCTAAGAAAAAAATCATTTACTTGAAAATTAAATTATCAACACATCACAATGTAGTAAACATTCTGTAATTAATCACTAGAAAAATCTTGTTGAAACCACCCTCAACCCTTCTAATATATTTATAACTGACCCCAAAATTCAAGCGGTTCTTAGATTATTTAATACATAAATATCACAGTAGAGTTTCTATACATGAAAAGACATTTTCTTGGGAAAAAATATTTGTTAAAACCAGCGATAAATTGTAAACTTTTCTGTCTGCATATTCAAAACTAGCTCAGCTAGTTAGCGGGGCATTGATGCGCAAGTCCCCAAAATCAGTAAGAATCTGCTGTATTCGTGCACATTCCCTTTAAGCCAGTCCCCAAAGTCTGAGAGTACTTAAAAATTGAATATTCGATCCATTGTCCCCTCCCTTACTCCCTGATTATTAGTGGACATAAAAGATGATATATTAACCTTACAAAAATGTATGTACACTTTCTAACAAATAATTTGGTTGGATTTTCAATACCTATACTATGTTACTATTGGTCAAATTTGGTAATTGATGTTTTAGAGTTTCGGTAGGTAGGTATTGTGTTTTTGTTTTTCATCATAATACATTATCATGATATTACGACAGTGGGAAGGGGGGGGGGGGTTATACGGGTGTTTATACCATTTTGTTTATTGTTTAAGCAAACTGATTACATTTTTTGTGGCCTCATAGCATTTTAAAGCAGACAGACAACCAACACCTTTAATTGAATAACCTTTGTCTTACTGTTATCTTTCAAGTTTCACCTTTTCAGTACTGACAAAAAAAATTTTAAAGATCTAAACCTATTATTTAATACCTACAATTTATCAGAACATCGATCTTTAATTGAATATTTACTTTCTTTATTAAAGGCAGTTGAGAATGGTGTATACGTAGTTGGAGCTTGTGGCTTTGATTCTATTCCAGCAGATATGGGCCAGGTAGAACATTATAGAAGTTGTATTTCCCAGGGATCTTTAGGGATGGACTTCAAATAAATGTACACGCTGAATAATTTTACAGAAAATTATCTCTGGTGCTGGTAGACCAATCTTAAATCAAATAATTATTTTAAAAATCAAGTATGCTATGAATTTTATAGCATGATTTTGAGTCCATTTTCCTCCCCTCCCTCCCTAGATTTGTTGATTTATAATTGGTCTTTACAGTGTACCAGTGTATAATTTTTCTAGCAATAATTTTGACCTATATACCTAAGGGATAATATGGTTTACATAAATGAAATTAGAAAATTTTGACAAACAAACAAACCAGTAAAATGACTGATTAAAAATTATAGGCCTAGACCAGCGAAAATGAATCAGATTGAAAGCCAAACTCATTTGTGTATGTTTAGGTTTGTGTTAAGAAAGAGATGAAGGGAGATGTCAATAGTGTAGAAACTTTTCTGGAGTAAGATTTTTTTCCACAACATTAAAAACTCGCAGCGCATCTGCTATTCGTTGTGAGAGGTTATGGGTTTGAATCTCGGCACAATCGTTTCATATCTATACCAAAAATAGTTAGACTTGTGGTTAATGCCTTGTCACAAAGCAGGCTCAACTCATCACCATACTTATGTTTGACTTTCAAAAAAAGGTCGTGCACTGAAAGTATGTATAGTGTATACGCATTACTCATAAACTCTGGGCGCTGCAGCTTTATTCGCAGTTCATTTAAGAAGGGTATACTTACCGTCAATAAGTCAGCAAAATGCAATTTATAAGACAATCTGTAGCTGCAGCTATCAGTAAAATGTCGTGCCATCCCATTATATTAATCTACAGATAAGCTATTTTTTTCTAAAAATATAAGATTAAGTGCATTGTTAATTATTTTTGAAAATTTTGTTCAGTGTGAGCATTCCAAATATACCTGGAGCGGCCATTAATTTTGGTACTTGGCAGAGTGCTATCCATGGATTTGCTAACTCAAAGGTAAGTTTTAAACAAAGATTTTTAACTTTTTTAGGTAGTTAGATTTATATATCTTTTGGGGTGGAAATAGACTTTTTCTCGGATTCAAAAACCCACAAATCAAATGACCATTGCTTAGTGCTTACCTACTCAACTGAAGAATGTGGCACCTTTAGTCAAATCATTAGTCAAATGTTAAATGAGATCTTACTGGTAGTAATACATACATAAATTAAAATACATAGAGACAAAATTTCTATCCAGAATTAATTTATATTGGACAACTAACTTATTTTACAGGCTAGCTAATTGAAATTTCGGATTTTAATGTCATATTCTATTGAATTTGAAAATAATTTGTATTAGGATCTTGTTGGAATCAGGCGGGCTCTGTATCCGGATAGACTGCCATCTGCTAAATACAAATTAAAACCCAGGTTAATATTTGTAATAAGGGGGGGGGGGAAGTTCTGACACTTTTGCGTAAACAGTGATTATAGGCTTTGTCTTTGGAGATAATGGATAGGTTATTTGGCAAAAAAGTTTTCTTTTGGGATGTAGTTTTCCTATTTTTAAAAAAATTTTGGATTCGGCCTCCAGGTTCTGGTACTCCAGGCCTCCAGGTGGATTCTGGACAGGTAAAAATTGAAAATTCAAGATAGAACAAAACTTATTCAACAAAAGTTTGTACTTTATGGATGGTATGAACTAATTTGAAGAAATTTTTGAAATCGGGCTCCAGGTTCTGGTACTGCAGGCCTCCAGGTGGATCCTGGACAGGTAAAAATTGAAAATTTTTAATTTTAAAGTTAGAACAAAACTTATTTAACAAAAGTGGCTTCTTTATAGATGGTAATAACTAATCTGAAGAAAATTTTGAAATCGGGCTCCAGGTTCAGATGCTGCAGGCCTCCAGGTGGATCCTGGACATGTAAAAATTAAAAAATTTTACTTTAAAAGTTAGAACAAAACTTATTTAACAAAAGTGGCTTCTTTATGAATGGTATGAACTAATTTGAAGAAAATTTTGAAATCAGGCTCCAGGTTCAGGTGCTGCAGGCCTCCAAGTGGATCCTGGACAGGTAAAAATTGAAAATTTTTAATTTAAAAGTTAGAACAAAACTTATTTAACAAAAGTGGCTTCTTTATGGATGGTATGAACTAATTTGAAGAAAATTTTGAAATCGGGCTTCAGGTTCAGGTACTGCAGGCCTCCAGGTAGATCCTGGACAGGTAAAAATTGAAATTCTTTACTTTAAAAGTTAGAACAAAACTTATTTTTACAAAAGTGGCTTCTTTATAGATGGTATTAACTAATCTGAAGAAAATTTTGATATCGGGCTCCAGGTTCAGGTGCTGCAGGCCTCCAGGTGGATCCTTGACAGGTAAAAGTAAAAAATTTTTACTTTAAAAGTTAAAACAAAACTTATTTTTACATAAGTGGCTTCTTTATAGATGGTTTTAACTAATCTAAAGAAAATTTTGAAATCGAGCTCCAGGTTCAGGTACTGCAGGCCTCCAGGTGGATCCTGGACAGATAAACAGTAATTTTTTACTTTAAAAGTTAGAAAAAAACTTATTTAAAAAAAGTGGCTTCTTTATAGATGGTAGGAAGTAATTTGAAGAAAATTTTGAAATCGGGCTTCAGGTTCAGGTACTGCTGGCCTCCAGGTAGATCCTGGACAGGTAAAAATTGAAATTCTTTACTTTAAAAGTTAGAACAAAACTTATTTAACAAAAGTGGCTTCTTTATGGATGGTAGGAAGTAATTTGAAGAAAATTTTGAAATCGGGCTCCAGGTTCAGGTACTGCAGGCCTCCAGGTGGATCCTGGACAGGTAAAAACTAAAATTTTTTTCTATTAAAGTTAGAACAAAACTTATTGAACAAAAGTTGATACTTTATGGATGGTATTAAATACTTTAAAGAAAAATTTGAAATTGGGCTCCAGGTTCAGGTACTGCAGGCCTCCAGGTAGATCCTGGACATGTAAAAATTGAATTTTTTCACTTTAAAAGTTAGATCAAAACTTATTTTACAAAAGTTGATACTTTATGGATGGTATTAACTAATTTAAAGAAAATTTTGAAATTTCAAAATTTTCTTCAAATTACTTCCTACCATCTTTAAAGAAGCCACCTTTGTCAAATAAGTTTTTTTTTTAACTTTTAAAGTAAAAGTTTTTTATTTTTACCTGTCCAGGATCCACCTGGAGGCCTGCAGTACCTGAACCTGGCGCCCGATTTCAAAATTTTCTTCAAATTACTTCCTACCATCTATAAAGAAGCCACTTTTGTTAAATAAGTTTTGTTCTAACTTTTAAAGTAAAAATTGAAATTTTTACCTGAACCTGGAGCCCGATTTCAAAATTTTTTTCAGATTAGTTAATACCATCTATAAGGAAGCCACTTTTGTTAAATAAGTTTGTTTTAACTTTTAAAGTAAAAATTTCAGTTTTTACCTGTCCAGGATCCACCTGAAGGCCTGCAGTACCTAAAGCTGGAGCCCGATTTCAAAATTTTTCTTCAAATTAGTTAATACTATCTATAAAGAAGCCACTTTTGTCAAATAAGTTTTGTTCTAACTTTTGAAGTAAAAAAATTCAGTTTTTACCTGTCCAGGATCCACCTGGAGGCCTGCAGTACCTGAACCTGGAGCCCGATTTCAAAATTTTCTTCAAATTAGTTCAAACCATCTATAAAGAAGCCACTTTTGTTAAATAAGTTTTGTTCTAACTTTTAGATTAAAAATTTTCAATTTTTACCTGTCCAGGATCCACCTGGAGGCCTGCAGTACCAGAACCTGGAGCCCGATTTCAAAATTTCTTGAAATTAGATCATACCATCCATAAAGTAGCAACTTTTGTTAAATAAGTTTTGTTCTAACTTTTAAAGTAAAAATTTTCAATTTTTACCTGTCCAGGATCCACCTGGAGGCCTGCAGCACCTGAACCTGGAGCCCGATTTCAAAAATTTCTTCAAATTAGTTCATACCATCCATAAAGTACAAACTTTTGTTAAATAAGTTTTGTTCTATCTTGAATTTTCAATTTTTACCTGTCCAGAATCCACCTGGAGGCCTGGAGTACCGGAACCTGGAGGCCGAATCCAAAAATTTCTTCAAATTAGTTCAAACCATCCATAAAGTACCAACTTTTGTTAAATAAGTTTTGTTCTAACTTTAAAATTAAAAATTTTCAATTTTTACCTGTCCAGGATCCACCTGGAGGCCTGCAGTACCAGAACCTGGAGCCCGATTTCAAAATTTTCTTCAAATTAGATCATACCATCCATAAAGTACCAACTTTTGTTAAATAAGTTTTGTTCTATCTTGAATTTTTTTTTTTACCTGTCCAGAATCCACCTGGAGGCCTGGAGTACCGGAACCTGGAGGCCGAATCCAAAATTTTTTTGAAAATAGGAAAACTACATCCCAAAAGGAAACTTTTTTGCCAAATAACCTATCCATTATCTTCAAAGACAAAGCCTATAATCACTGTTTACGCAAAAGTGTCAGAACTTCCCCCCCCCCCCTTGTTCTTAAAACCCAGGTTTAGTTAGTTTAAAGTAAGGCCTATCTTTGCTCATAATTTTTATAATATTGAATTTTATAAGCATGTTTTATTTATGTACTTTAGACATTACTAAAGCCTGTGATGACAGAATATATTCTAAATATTAATGGAGAAGGGGGGGGAGGGGTGAGTATTTCTACTATCTATTTAATCTTTGCAACTCTCAATAAATGGTCTTTGAGACATACCCACAAGTATGAATAAGGCTTTCATTAATAAAGATAACTTTTATCTCTCAAATATTAAAAAAATTTTTCAGGGGTAATCTGTTCTATTGCAATGAGAAGGAGTCATATGCCATGCCTTTCCTGGGATCTGATAGATCTGTAATGATGAGGTACACAATAACTTCCTAACCTAAAACAAGGATGAAAATATCAATATTTAGCGCAGCAATATTTTAGAAAAAAGGACAAAGTTACAACGTATATGTTTGTTTAGTGGTCATAAATTTTCACATTTATGTAGATTTCAAACTGTCAATACTGCCAATGACATATTCAACTTAAAAATGTGTTTTTAATGCATTTCGACCATTTTAATTGTGATTATTTCTTTTTTTCATATCCCCTATCGTCTTAGCTAGCCTTATAATTATAATATTCTTCAGAACCATTTAAAGAATTACTATTTTAGTTACATTAACTCAGTAGGTAAATGCATTCCATGGAACTATTCCTTATTTTTCTTAGGACACAAAGAGGATTCTTCCATGAAAAAGATGAAAAGCCAACACAGGTTCATATACTTTTTATAATACTAGCGGCTACGCCCCTAGAAGCCTCTAGGGGAACTGCACTGGTAGGAGAAGGAAAAGTCGACTTCATCCTATTTTAGATTTGAGTTTCAAAAGAGTTATAAAAAATATTTTTTGGGAGAGAGGGGGGTGAAGACACCCTTTCGAAAAATAGTTTAAAACCTTCCCAGGACCTATAAGAAGCTTCACTGTAAATGAGAACAATATCGGTTCAGAGGTTAGCAAGATCCTTCGGGACAGACAAAAAACGCTTACTACTTTATATAATAGGATAAAGTAGTAAGTTTTTTTTTTTGTCTAAAGCTAAAGATCTCGAAAGATACTGACGGAATTGGTTATACTTCTCTGAGAAGCTTTATTAATTTTTTAGGGTGGTTTTAGATTATTTTCCTGACACCCAACCCCCGCCCTTTCACTACTCAACACCGTGTCAAAACTAAAGACGTTAAACATGATTTCTATTGCTGCTATGTCAGATGCGTGATATTAATAGTTGGCTTAGGGGGGATGCCTTGGCTGAAAACAGGCACTACTGTTTACCATGCATAGTTAGTACTACCAGACAGAAACGTGCATTTAAAGAGTTGTCTTGGGTGTTTCCTTACCTAACACCCTGGGCGATGTAGCGCATTACCCGAAGTTCCCAAGAGGTAATTTTGTTGTTTCAGATCCAATGTTATGCACTGATGTCCTGGTGGAATTGTTTCCTGACCATGTTTGTGGGGATGATCTTCAGTCTCCTGGCATCAAACAAGTTTGGCAGGTACATTGTATATCCCAAATCCAATTATGATAAAACTTAAAAGTACACAAAGAAACACAACTATGTAAATTAATAAGATTTTTAAAATCAAGATTAAAAAAAGAGATGATAAAATTAGGTATTATTTCCAGCTGTGCCCAACAACTGAATTAATTTTGGGGCAACACATGGTAGTAATGATGACCTTTATATCTGCCCCCCCCCCAAAAAAAAAAAAAATAATTAATAATTTTTGATTTATTTGGCTTGTCGACTAGGGATATATACTTTATTACTGTAAAATCTCAAATCTTTTTCTTTATAACCATTAAAAACACCACACTTATTAAAATGTGATGAGTTAATTACCCTTTAGTAAAAAGGAACTCAACATTGCATTTTAAGAGCACTATGAAATAGAGTTTACAGATATTTATTTTGCAGATCCTTGCTAGAGAATCATCCCAAATTCTTTTCCATGGGAGCTGTTAGCAAACAGGGTGTGCCAAAAGAGAAGGTAAGCTTCTAATAATATTTATTATATCAATCTCCTCTAATATCTGCGTACTGAAAGGTAGATTTCCAATTAACGAATTCTAATAGCATACGATTAAACGCCTTTGTCAAGTCTAAAATTCATAGTTAGATATAAACCAAAACAAATTACCTATGCTTGTTTTTTAAGGTATTATTATATTAACTAACATCCCCTCTAATATCTACTAGTACAACATACTAAGATTCAGATTACCCTAAATCAAATGCTGTTAGCATATGATCAAATGCCTTTGTCAAGTCTAAAATACATACTTGTGCTATACATTTCATGACAAATGAACGTAACTTAACATGTATTTAAAGGCAGATAATACAAATTTTGAGATGACTCTTTATGGAAAAGGTTGGGCCACCAAAGGTGAACATGATCAACCTCCAAACAGGTAATCAACAACAAATCTTATGAAGATTGTAGTGATAATGATGAAATTATTGTTGTTCTTGAGGTTCTTCCTTCCTCTATCTTTATTTCTATGTTAGTTTCTTTAAAGAAATTCAGGCGGTGGGGGGCTTCATTGGCATTGGAATATATTTCACTTTTGATTTGATACTATCCCTTTATCCTTCCTTAAGAAATACAAATATTAGGCTTTATAAAATACTAGCGGCTTCGCCCCTAGCCTCTAGGGGCTTTGCCCCAAGAGGTATAATTACATCTTCTATTACTTACCCAGCAGAACGGGTCGCAAATTTTCGCACCTACCTAGCAGGAAAACATTTTCTCGATTAAATAACGAATTCGCAAAATTCGTAAAAAAAAAACGATTAAACAACAAATTTGCAAAATTCGTAAAAAAAAAAATGGGGGGAGGATTTTTTTTGTTTTTGGGGGTGTCCCACCCCCCAAGAAAATAGCTTAAAACCACCGCAGGACCAATGGGTATATACCCTGAAGAGTAGAATCCGATCGGTTCAGTGGTTATTGAGATCTTAAGCTTCAGACGGACGGACGGTCGGACAGACAGAGAGAAATCAAGCTACTTTGTATTATAGATTAGAAAAACATGTATTTATGATGTTTGAGATCTTGTTGAACACATACTCAAATCCATAAACAAACATGTACAGAGGTCAGCTACTTTAATGGATTTAGGATATACGTGGATATGTAATTACAGGGGAAACTTTTATTCGTTAATTTCGCTTGCTAGTAGGGACTAATTTATTGGTCAGTTTGTTCATCCACTAGAAGGGTAGAGGATAGGATAAAGCTGGTGGATCGTAATATTATTAGAGTACATGAAAATCTGATGCAACATCCAAGAAATGATATATCGATTGTTACTTTATTTTGTATTTTTTATGAGATTTTTCTAAGTTGAAAATATTAAGGACTGTTAAAACCGTGGTGAAAGGAAAGAATGTTGGTTATGGAGCAACCTGTGAATGTATGGTTCAGGTAGAGTCAAGAAATAATTGTTTGATTGATTAGTCATAGTTTCTAAGGGTTTAGACCTAAGTCGTCATGGAGGAGGTAAAGACACTTATGTATAACCACTAGGGCTAACTCAAGCTCCATGTTCAAGCACATTATGACTTGTCCCGCTATCTTATGAGAGCTACTCATTATTACCTGTAACCTCACCCTCGCCGAGTATGACAGGTGTCCCAAATTATGTCAGTTAATGGGTTAAATGTTCCTAGAAAATAATATCATTTAAGTCTACTATTACTTCAGTACAGAACGGCTAAACATTGTATGTTTGCATAATAGTTATAAGTGATAAAAGTAGGTCTGTAGATTATTTGAAAAGGTCAAGACTCAATATTAAATAATGTGAAATGAGTATATAGTGTTTTTTGCACTTTTTTTAATGGAAGGTTTCGTGGGAATTCAAATTATATTTAGGCCTTCTTAACTGCGAACAAATTGTGTTTTCTAGCGTTGTGTCCGCTTTTCAGTCAGCCTTAAAAGTAACTGTAAAAATTGTTATTTCATTTGCTTCATTTGTCTTAAATATTTGATATTTTTTTAGGCTGGTCTAGTTGTTTTACAAGAAACTGACAAGTAAGATTTATTTTTAAAACCTCGTTTTAAAGTTTAAACATAAAAAAGTCTAAAATTTTTGTAATAATTTATTCATAGAAAATTGTTTGTACTGCGATGCTATACATGATTTTTCATCATGGCTGAGAACCGGTTTTAATCCAGCAGTATTAATCGGTTTTAAGCCAGCAGTTATTAAGCCATACTTGAAAATAATTTCCTGCCGTTCTATGGGGGTTTGTATGTCTGTATATGAAAGGATAGTTATTTATTTCATTTTATGAAAACTATTCTCTTTTTTAGATTGCCTGGTGTTGGAGGCGTGTATCCTCCTGGGTTTGCATTTGCTGAAACTACCCTGGTTGACAGGCTCAACAAACACGATGTCACCTTCCAATCTTCTGTTATTGAAGGATAATTGAATTGCATTTATTTTTTACCAGTTTTATTTTATAAATCTTTTTTCATTCAGATTTTGACATATTTTATTTTTATTTTTAAAAAGGTTAGAATTTTTTTTTTTAAATGTTTGTTGTTTTTGTAAAATGTGGTGTCTAACATTAATACATTTTATATTTTTTATGTAATTCAACAAATAAATAAAGAGTAAAGACTTTGAATAGTTTTATATACTTAGTTGTCATGTATTTAATATCTGCATAACCTTCATTCCAAGCACCTCTCTAAACAGTAACATTAACTACAGAGTTCAAATTTGGGACATCCTGTCATGCTTGGTAAGTTAATAACGTGGAGATCTAATAAGACAGAACTTAAAGTTGTAAAATTAATCTCTGTTTTGTTGGCCTGGACCTTAATCCTTTTGAGGCAAATAAAACTGGAATTATTGAGCTTTAATACGCCAAATCTCGTTGAAGGATATCAAATTTTAAATACATTTATCATAAAAGATTTCTAAAAAAATTTGTTTTAAAAATACATTAAATGTAAAATGTCGTCTTTTACTCAAAGATAACTAAAAAGAAATGTTTATAAGTTAATTTATACAAATACTAGCGGCTTCGCCCCTAGCCTCTAGGGGCTTTGCCCCATGAGGTAATTTTTAAAAATTTTTTTTAAAAATTCTAGTGCTGCGCCCATAATTTATGTGAAGTAGTTTCCCCAGAATTTTTTTTACGGGGGGGTTGGGGGTGTCCTACCCCCCAAGAAAATAGCTTAAAACCACCACAGGGCCATTAGGGACATCTTAAGGGACAGCCGGAAGGACAAACATCAAGACACTTTGTATTATAGATATTTAGAATATGCGTGAATATTGTGACAGGGAAAAATTGTCTTCAATTTAGCTTGCTTCTGGTTAGTTCTTTTGTCCAATAGGAGGGGAGGGAATGGCGGATTTAGCCCGCATCATGTTTCACTTTATAAGAGAAAATAAAGATCTTGTGTAAGATCCAAACAATAATATGTCCATTTTTCAACATCAAAAACATTTTCATGGAAATTATTTACCAGGGGGACGATCGCTGGTACACAATTATATAAACCATTGCACAGTGGGACAAAGCCAGAATTTAAGTTAAGTTTTGCCACAGGCTTTAATTGTAATATTTAGTTTATTACAGACATAATCGCAAGATCTAGTTTTGTTTGCGTCCCCGTTGGGGTTATGAGCCCAATTTTTAAATATACCAAAAATAAAAAATATGGTATAAAAAAGCTTTAGAATAACTTTTAATGTTTTCAAATCAAAACATTTATTTTAATCAAAATATGAAACTTAATGAAAGGATAAGTATTAGGTATATTTACACACAGATGTTTATTTAGATTTTTTATTTATTTTAATACACAAGAAAATGTTGGAGGCAGGATCCAATGCAAATACAATGTACACATTTTTTAGTACAGAGTGGATTCTTAAATAATAACATTATGAACATGCAGCAAAACTCGTTTTTAGAATCCAAGACATTAGACAAGATAGTAAAAACAAGTTTATATACGTTTAAACCTTCATTAATAGACAAAATACATTAACACAAAATATATAAATATTAAATTTACAGAAAGTGATTTTTAAAGAAGCTTATGGCTAGAGGCAAATCTAAAAAAAATATAACTGTAAAGATATGACTGCACATCACTAAAAACACCCACACACAAATTCCATTAAATAAAAACATTTATTTGATAATGTTCATTTTTTAAAGGAAAAATCAATAAATTCGATTGTCTATTTGCTAAATAGGTAATAAAATTCACAATCACATGAAAACATGTACAAAATAAACACTTGCAATGGCAATTTATCAAATCTTATGTTAATAACTAAGCAAAATTTTTGTCTACCAGAAAGGTAACCTTATTAACAATTCTTAAGTATAGGTACATTTAAAATAGCACAATTTTTTTATTTTATATTTTCAATTATAATTTCACAATATCTATGCTAACTACACCTGAAACAAACTTTCACAAAAATTCAATTATAAGAGTTAGGACTTTCTTTCATATTCCTTTTCATCTTAACAAGGCTAAGGAAACCTTAACACTTAGGCTAGTCCAGGAATTTTTTGTATTTTGCCTATTAATAATAGCCAAGTTCTGTTAATATTTGATTAAATCTAAGCTGTAAGAAATGTCTTATCTTTGCTGAATACATAATAGCTGATATTGAAGAAGTCAGCAACAAGCAATCTACAACTGTGCATTTCATTGAGATTCTGAAGTGATCATTACTAATAAACTGACTCAAAAACATTAGAACAGTTAGACCTGTCACAAGCCCAAATTTTGTGAGATCAAAAAATTTTGATGTTCTAAGATCTGTCTTATTTTCTCCTAACTGACTTGTTTGAGTATTTTCCTGAGTTTTAGGCTCAGGATGAAGATTCAAATTGTCTTTTTCTATATTATTTTTTGAATAGTTTGGAGATACCTTGTTCTTCTTGGCAATTATCTTCTTAAATTTGAATTGATTGTTAGAAACTTTGAATTCTTTATTGTCAAGATTTGCTTTACTATTGGGTTCTTTATCATCTAAGGTAACTTGATTAGCTGAATCATTTGAGGTATAATCAAATGAGGCATCAGTAGCTGCTGGTTTAACTGTAACCACAATAACTTCCTTACTTTCCAAGGTTAAAGCGTCAAATTCAGTAAATGCTTTTTTGTATTTGTTTTTCATTAGCCAATGACTTTCTTGAATAGATTGTACATTTGTAGATGATACAGGTCTGATGTCTTCCAATTTAGCAGGGTCAAGAACTAATTCACTCCTTTCAAGGGCATTCACATTACCAATATCTTTGATGGGTGAACCATTAGATTCATACATCAGTTTTGGAGATAGAGGTTTATCAGTTTTTGATACAAATTCAAGTTCCAGATCATTATTTGAAATTCTTCTTGATTGAAAGGTGTGGAATTTTGATGTTATTTTTACAGCAACAAGTTTCAAAAGTTTTCTTTGTCTGTACAGAAAGATGACTATCTGTGTTACTAGAAGAAGGACATTGTAAATTTTTCTAAGCTTAAAGCTTCTAAAGTTTGAATTTGATTCTTTAACATTGACATCTAACTTGAAAAATAGTATTTCTGGATCAATATTTTCACAAATCCTTCCATCATAATTATACATAATGAAATGTATAAATGCTGTAAGAAGGGGAACGGATAAATATAAAGGACAAGCATATCTTTCAAAATCATTACTTAACACTAAGTAAGGACACACTTCAAAGATAAAACGGACAATATGGAATTCTACCAAAGCAAGAATAAATGCATCCACAGTTATTGTGACAGGTAAACCACAGAGTTTATATTTTGCAGAATCACTATCTGAATCATCCCAATAGAAATATGATGTCATCATGTATCCATAAAACATTATTGTCAAAGCAACATTCCAGACCATCAAATTTTTGGAGGCTGCAATCATTATTGTATATTGGTTGACTGGTATTCTTGTAAAATAGAGAAATATTACTGCTGATGCAATTAAACTGGGAATCACTAGCAAAGCATAAATAATCATTCTCAATTTTAATGAAAACTCTGGTCTGTTAATTATGACTAAAGAAAGAAACGCAGCTAGAACAATTAAAGCTTTAAGTTTCATCTTTTTTGATATGCTTATATCTATTCTCTAAGAATCTTTCCTTAGAACTAAAGAAAGAGCATTATCTGGTGATTTTATTCTGCATATTTTTATTCTTTGTTAATATTAGATGCAGTGTGGACCAAAATTAATTGCATTTTCTATTTTTGTGAAACAACCAGTGGGAAGTATGTAAAAAATATCTATATGTCCTCATCTCTGTTAAAAATAATACATAAAACTAAGAAAAGGTGTTTTTAATATTTCTTAAAACTAGTGGTGCAGAGAAGCCTCTGAAATTAATGACTCTGGCTCTTGCCTAAAATTAAGAAACAGTCAACAAATTTTTTTTTCTATTTTTGACTTTGGAAAATTTTAAAAGTTCTACTTTTGAGAAAAATGGACTTGAAACACTTAAAAGGGTTTCAAAATTTTAAGAAAATCAAACATCAAGTTTAATCAAGGTACAAAAAATCTATTTTTAAAGATATTTTTTTTAGTTATCCCTGGAGCCAGAGCCGTTCAGAAAATAACGGCTCTGAATCTGATTCCAGCAAAATATGGCGGCTCTGGCTTAACAACACTGTTTTAAACAATGGCGTATTTTAGATCACGATTTGAAAAGTTCTCTTAATGCTTTATTCTGATAGAATTTTGTGCTTTAGGGTTGAATAAAATCTTTTCTTTACTTGAAAACAATATTTTCGAGTAACCAACTATTCTACCAACTACATTTAAAATTTATTTTCAAATTCCTTTTATAAAACAAACAATTAATGTTTCTTTTTACATAAATAAGTAAGGTAATTGACAATTGCTCATGTTTGATAATCCCCGCCCCTCATTTAATTCCTCAATACTTCGATATGATTGACATATTAAAGGAAGCCTGCAAGAAATACCACGATTTGACTGCTGAATGACTGCCACAAGTAGACCCATTACCCCAAATTTGAAGCCTTCAGCTTCTTTAACAAAAAAGTTCTAGGCATTTAAAATGACATTTTATATTCAATGAAAATTTTAAAGGAATTGCAATGCTAATGTTAGAAATTTTGAAATTAAACTATGTAACCTAGAAACAAAATTATAAGCTTATTTTTGTCATAAATTTAGGTTGCACATAATTAATTATATTTTTACAATCAAAATGCCCATTTTTATAGTCAAAATCATAAAAAAAATTAAGTTTAACTTGCGTTGTACCAAGAATACTGTAGCCAATCAGAAGGCTGAATCTGCTTAACAACCAATCACAGCTGAGCTTGTGTTAGTTTCCCCCTTTGTGTCCGCTATGATTTTCGTTTACAAATGCAATTTAAATCTAATTTTTTTCATAGATTTTGACTATGAAATGTGGTGTTTTTATTGTAAAAATGTAATCAGTTACCGGCAATCTAAGTTTCTGACAAAGATAAGGTTATAATTTTGTAATAGGTGAAGTAATTTAATATTGTTTTTTCTTTTATGAGCATTGGAAATCTTTCAAAATTTTCATTTTACATAAAATGCTATTTTGAAATGCCTAGAACTTTTTTGTTATTGAAGCTTGAAGGCTTTAAATTTGGGGTATTGGGTCTACTTGTGGCAGTCTTTCAGCAGTTAGAGCGTGGTAGTTCTTGCAGGCGTCCTTTAAAGATAAAGTCACTGTTTATCTGAAATTTGATATAAGGTAGTATTTTTTTATGCAAATTTCAAAATAATATGACTTTCTTCTTTTTTAGATACTTAAAGAAATAAAAAAGTAATTTGTGCTATTTATCAATGTGCACAGTTTTAAAAGAGAATAAAAATTTGCCATAGAGAAATATAAAAACTCATAAAAGTACTTTTCTTAGATCTTTTTCTAGATAAATATTCATATTTTAAGAATTTTTTGTACTAAATGAAAGAGTTACCTTAATTTTTCTTGCACTACTTATTTCACATAGAGCATTTATTGATATTATATACCTATCATTTCGGCTACATTTTTAGAGACAATAGAAAATACCTTTGTCGAGGAACATGGACAGACATGACCATTTCCGAGATCTGTTGCGACAAGGCAACCAATTCCTCTACTCCCCAAGAGAACTAGGCGGTTTACGAATAGTATGTTTATTGAACTATACTATGAAGACAGTCAATCCTGAAATAATATTAAAATTAATTACATTTAATTTTCATTTGTTTTGAATATTTTCACAAAATAAATAATGATAGGTTTCGTGATTTTTTGTATAACAAAGAATCCTTTATCAATTCTAAAATTAATCAAAATCAAAATAAACGAGTAAAAACAGAATAGAAATAAATGGCTTATGAATAAAATTATCATAAAAGCATATTAAAACATTCGCTTACAAGTTAGGTTTTAAAACAATCGGTCTTTCTCTTGAAAATAAGAAAAATAAAATTGCATTTTTTACTTGAAATAAAACACATCTTAACATTCTAACGCGCAGTTTTCTATGGATAAAAAGTTACCTAGATGGTTCTCTCATCAAGCCGGGAGATATTGGAGGAAATATTAGCATGGCAGACCATACAAATCATACGATACATGGTTTTTCATTTTCATAGCATATTGATCGTGCTAAACAAAACAAAAGATAGTGTCTGTTTACATTACGCGCGCGCTTCTATTGGGAATGCCCCGTCTCAGCCCAGCGCTTAAAGTCGTCTTCTGGGGACTTTCATGTAAGGAAACAAAAGGAACTTAAGGACAAAATCCCACAGGCAGTCATACAAAAAATGGTATCAAAGTACCAAGACAACCTTTCATAAATTTGGTGTATATTTTTCAAAGAAGATAAAGTATAGAAAAGAATCCAGGTAGAAGATTCTGCCTGGCTAGCCTGAAGTAAAATTGGAACTTTTGAAAGACCAAAACGGCTATAAGGCTGTTAGTAAATAACATGATTTCAGTAATTATTCAGAAAAAATATTCAAAATAAATTCCTTTTGCAATAGTTTACTAAAAGCCATGTACCCAAGAATCCAGCTTCCTCTTCCCTATTCACAATGGATTAAAAATGAGTTTAATGTGCATATTAAGCCTTAAAGAAATTTAATTATGTAAATTTTATAAAAAAAAATATTGGTCTCAGTATTTATATTATAAAACTAGGTTGCGCTCTTATGTATGTTTTTAAACAGCTGATTTATACATGAACTACATCCATACATTAACTTGTGGAAGGGGGGGATGGGGGAGGAAGGGGCTGTACCCATTTAGCTGACCCTTTAAAATTACAAATGTGGTCAATTGTACTTACCAAAATTAAAACAAGAGTATGTACTAGTGACAACTAGTCATTGTGATTTGTACTTTAGCATTTTTGTCTTTACTGCGCAAGTCAAAGATTCCTTCAAATTTCCCAGAAATATTTAAGGTTTTCATTTCTATTCCTCCTTATTCTATGATATTTTTACATAGAACAAGGACTTATAATTGTTTTTTTTCTGTATTCCTTCATATTGTGATAGAAAATCGGAAAACACAATTTTTTTGGTCCACCATGTATATTTATTCTAAGTTTACTTAACAAAGTAGCTAAAGAGAGATTAAGATTAAGATAAAGATATAGATTTTTGTTGAAAATCTGCTTAAAGTTTAGAATTTATCATTAATTACATATTACAAACTTAAATAACAAATTTTATGTTTATGATAAAAAAGTATTAATTAATCTACTAAACAAGGTTGAAAACATCCATAAGTAGTGAATCACAAAAAAAAACATAGATTGACAAATGAACAAAGTGTATGAAACAAATGTCCAGTGGTCATAAAAAGAGAGACAGAAGGACATTAGATCAAAATTATTAGGTATTATAATAACCACCAAACCTTTATCAATTATATATGTAAATATATTGTATGAATCATGGACTGAAAGACAAAGTAAGTTGTACAGGTTTATTATGTTAATTAGATTCAAATATTACATTTAAGCTAATTTTAAAAAATTTCATAAAAAATACCAATGGAAATTTATTTCTTTGTTATGGTATTCATTTCTTTTTGTAAGAAGAAGCATTACATTATTAAATTTTTTACATCTAAGTTGTGTTGGAATTTTATCTTTACGTAAAAAATTATTTTACATATATTAATTTTCTCTCTTTAAGGTTAAGGTGGAAAATTTTTTATTGCAAATACTTTTAAAAGAATGAATAAATGTCATTTGAGATCTGAACCCAGTAATAGTGTCGGACTGATTATGACGTAAAAATAAAAATTAGCCAATGAGAGGCAATTATTGACCAATGGTAAAATTTATAGTGGCCTCTCATTGGCTAATTATTTTTTTTACGTCATAATCAGTCCGACACTTTTACTGGGTTCTTGAGATCTTAAATATCTTGATTTAAGAATGATTTCTAGCTTTTAAAATTACTCACAAGGATGCTCCTAGTGGCTTCTAGAAGTACGGAGAGGAAAAGAAGAGGACAAAGCTGACCCTCTAATTTCAATTTTATAAAGAAAAATTACAATAATTGATTGGTATTAATTTTAGAAAAAAAATTCTTTGAATGGTGGAGATATCCTGATTTTAGCTTTCCAGGAAGTTTCACTGTAAAGGAGAACCATATCGGTCCAGCAGTTAGCGAGATCTCAAGTAACAGAAAGAGAAGCATCCTGTTACTTTTATATAATGATTAAGAGTGAATATTATAAAATTTCTTTTGATTGTGGATATTTTTATGTATAGTTTAACTCGAATTTAATAAGGACAAGCTACATGATGCTTTCAATGAATTCAGGAACTTTATTTGGTTTTATGGAACAACTATTATGAAGTGTAGTTTTGATAAAAAAGTTACAACATCTATAGGTAGTGATGCATAAAACATTATGTATAGTCATAAAAAAGAAGGAAATAAGAATAATATAAACCACGAAACGTTTCTAAAATTGATATGAATTTGTAGGGTGACCGACTGATTAGGTAAGATTTATGATGAATGCTGTTTGAAAAATCTTATCTTTGCAAAAAAAATCAGCAGTCTTTTTTATATATCATCCGAAAAAGTGACATTTTATCCATTATGACTGAAGGATAGAGAACAGGCAAAGTAGCTTCGCTATTCAAAAGACTGCATTGTCATGTTTTATAAGTAATTTGTTTAAGTTGTATGACCAAGACTTTATTGCTAAAAAAGATTCAGGCAAAGTTTTTTAATAACACCAATTTGTTCATATTTAAATTTTTTTTATAGAAATCAACATACTAATGCCAGATTTATTTAGTATATAAACAAAGTATTTTTATTTTTGCCTAAAATTATTTGAAGCAAATCCTACCGTAAAGTTTATCAGAACAATTTGCTTATTGACTTTAAAATTAAAAAAAAAAAATTATTATTTTACACTTTGCGTATATCTAACTTTCAACATTAACATATTTTTAAGAAGAAAATTTTTTTCTGGGGGTGTAGAACCATGACGACCAATCTTGTTTTGATGAGGATCAAATAAGGGGTTTCAAAGGTTGGAGGAGGTCAAAATGAGAGGCTTTCAAGCGGGACTGGGGTAAATATCACTACACGCACCCCCCCCCCCCCCCGGAAATGTTTATATTATAGCAATCCACCACCACCATTTCCTGTTATGTAAAAAATTCTTATAAAATAAAAATATTATCCATTCTGATATCAGGAAAAGAAAGCATTTTATAATGAATGCAATACTCAATAGGAAAGCTTTCTGCTCTCTCTGTCACACAAACAAGCGGTTCCTAAAGTCTTTTATTTTATTTTAATAATACTAGAAAAGTATGCAAGTGTGTATAATATTCTAATGTTATTCTATGGAATTAAGTTAATCTGGGAACCGCTATCACATTGCATCATCACATGAAAGAGGATGGAAACACATTTTGTCTATCGTATTTTCTTCACCTATCAGCTGATGCTTCAAGAAATCGTTGTTTTTTAGTGAAAAAAGAGTATTTTTTGTAAAATTAAAGATAATTATTATATATATTTCTGATGTTTATCTATGCATTTTTATCCAAGTACATTCTACATTTACAAAGAATGTATTTTGTTTCAATGAAATAATGCGCGACTCCATCAAATGCTTTGTTTACGTCATTAGTTGCGTCATATATGTTTTAGTGATCATGTGTAAGGGTAATGTCTGTAATTTTTATATGAAACCGGTTTGTAGCAGAATTGTAGGTCAGAAATATTTCTTTTTTAAAACTGAACAAAACATAAATAGGAACAACATTTATTTTTAAGGGAAGCATTTAATGCAAAATAGACATAGTCAGAGAAAAAATAAGCAAATATACTCAGGGATCTAAAGAGGATAATGGCCGATAATTTTATGTTCATCCACAAGATGATACACAAATTTACCCCTTCTGTATATTAAAATTAGTGATTGCAATGCTTGAACACTTAACTTAATTAATCAACTAATCAAAAGTCCCTAAAGTTTTTATGCCAACGAATTAGAAAACTGTTGGAACTTGTGTAATAACAGCCCATTGTCCCCTCCCGCCGGTGCGTGCCAATAATGGATGTTAATCAATTATACAGGTAAAATATGTACTATGATAAACAGACATACTCTGATTATAGCGCTACATTAAAAATGATGACAATTCAAATAAGTAAATAAATTTATAAGAATATACAAACGTTTTTTTAGTAGCAAAGCTTCTCTGTAAGTGACAAATGCCTTTCTCAGTTTGTACTTATATCTATGTAAATTGTGTAATTCTTTAGCTTATTAACTAACTTTGTTATATAGGTTAATTAGCAAAAATTATAATAAAGTATGATATAAATTTTCAATATTTGAGTAATTGTAACACAGGGATCTAAAGGGGAAAAACAATGGAAGATAATAAGCAAAATTACCTCTTTAGCAGATTAAAATCAATGGATGTCTAGTCTTTATCAACCAATCAATTATATATTATTACGAAACTAAACTTTAAATATATCATCAACTTTCTTTTTACACTATTTAAGAGAGTAGCTATGCTATTTAAAGTACATTATACTATTCGATATAAAATTACTTGGATGTTATGTATCAAATTGTTATGTACTTTGATAAAGTGATGCTCACAGCTGGTTAAAATAACCCCTTTTACCCAATCCCGTCCCCTTCTATTGAATGTACGAACTGGCCAATAAATGAGGTCTATTAGCAACCTAAAATGACGTCAAATTTTCCTCTGTCAATTTATCCACGTATTTATTATCCATTATTATTATGTTTTGTCTAAATGACGTCAAATTTTCCTCTGTCAATTTATCCACGTATTTATTATCCATTATTATTATGTTTTGTCTATCCAAACAAATAATAGATAAGAAATTCTTTATTCCCTGTTAACATTTGCTAATTGTCAAAAACAAAATTGTAGTATTAATAGGATCTTACACCAGATTAAAATGTACTCTAATAAAGTGAAACTTGTAGCTGGCTAAAATGATGCCCCCCCCCCATTTACCCCATCCCATCTGAAAGTATTCTATGATATGGCTTGGGGCAGTTAAAAACAAAAATAAAAGGATAGGCAAATAAAATATGAATTATATGAAGATTACATTCTAAATAATATATTCTAAGAGAGAAACATTTAAGCAGTGTGAAAAAAATCATTTTTCCAGTATGGCTTCCAAACCAAATAATATTCGCTGGATTATAAGCTGTTCTAAGCCATACCGAAAAATCATGTATAGCTACGTATTACAGAATATTTTCAACTAATATTAAATTAGATTAAAGCTATTTTTTAGCCCCGTCGTTCGGCCCTTTGGTATAAATCTTTTCATGTTAATATCCGCGGAAAGCTGTCTATAATAAAAGCGATAAATAACTAATCCTCCTATGACTATATCCCTGAAAAAACCTGACTGCGCATCCCCACATTGATTTGACCATGCAGTATTTAGACATAATATTACTACAATACAGATAATTTCAAAATGAGCAAAAATTACAAGACAAACGAAAATTTAATTTTTTTGTTAGACTAGAGTTTTTAGTAAATTCTAAACTAAGATAAGATTTTTATAAAACAGTAAATTGGTATTTCTATGATTGATCAGAAAGTTTTTAAAATATATCCTTAATTTTCATTGCAGCTTGCTTTAGGTCCTTGTAAGGGATTCAGTAGGATAAAAAAGCCCACTAAACTAAAAGACCATCGAACAACTCATTATTCATTATCCTATTATACAAAGTAGTAAGGTTATTTCTCTCTGAAGCTTATGATTTAAATAACTACTGAACTGATTGAGTTTTCAATTTTGGGAAAGCTTCACACAAGGCGAACGATGACTACTTTATTTTTAGATTAGAGGTTTTAGGCTATTTATAGGCCCCCTTCATACCCCTTTACAAAGCGCCTAGATGCTAGGGGCGGAGCCGCTAATCAAAGTAAAAATGATTTGCATTTATTTTGAAAACAGTCAACAAGCAAAGCTTCTCGAGAAGTCGCCAGTTTTATTCAATTAATCTTTTTATTAATTTGGTTTCTTTGCTAAAACATATAAATATACAAGCTACAATTTTATGTAATCAGCTAAACTTAACTTTTAGTTTACTTGCACCTTTCAAAGTGAAAACATTTTCAAAATATTAATGTATTAATCAAATTAGTTTATTCAAGAAACAATAAAAAAATATCATTTTACTGTGTATGTATACAAATCATGCGAAGTTCAATATATCCAGGGAGGGTTTGGATAATGGGCTGTTTATTACATAAGTCCCCAAAGTTTTATAATAACGAATCGATTCTCACTCATTGTCTCGGCAACTTTGCGGACTTTCACTTAATTCTAGTATTGGTTGGTTCATTATGTTAAGTGTCCAAACGTTTCAACAACTAAATGTAATCTTTAGAAGGGGTAGTTGAGTGTTTCATCATTGATTATGTACAATGTACATCCATTAGCCATTGTCTTATCCCTTTAGATTCCTGCAATATATCAGACGGTCAGACAGAAGAACTTTAGCAAATAAAGAGTAACAACGCATTTTATATTCAAAATAATTGAAAAGTTTAAACGGAAATAACATATGAATCAATTACAAAAGTACAGGATGCTTTATAAAGACATACTTACATTTTCAGACTTAATTTAAGAGTTTCTTCGCGTATAGCATTATGCTTAGTCAATATAGGAATAACTTTTTAAAAATATTCAGTTGATTAGCTAAAGATATCCTATGCAAAATATATTTTTAAGCTGCTTTAGACAGAATTAGTAATTGATTAAGATAAGAATTATTTTTCTACCATTAAAAAATCACTGCTATGAAATGTATCTTTGAGTTTTATAAACCATTTTGAGGTCTCTATTGATAAGAACATGTTTGTAAGCATTGCCAATAAATCCAGATAGAGAGGGGACAATGGGCTGTTTATTACACTAGTCTCAACTTCTTATAATAACGTTTTCTTATTCGTTGCCCTATTTTTGATTTGATTGGTTAGTTGATTAAGTTAAGTATTCAAACGTTTAACCACAAATTTTGTTCCACAGAAGGGATAATTTTGTGTATCATCATTGGAAAGTATATCAATTTATCGCCCATTTTCTTATCCCTTTAGATTCCTGATAAACCGCCCTAAGGTTTATAAACCATTTTGATAAGAACATAAATCTATAAATCTCATTCTTTATCATGTGTTGATAACATGTAAAATTACCCAGGGATATAAAGTGATAAGACAATGGCCGATAAATTTATGTACATACCCAATGATGATACTCAAAACTACCCCTTCTTTCGATTACAATTCGTCATTGAAAGGTTTGGACACATCTCATGAACCAACCAAGAAAAGCCCTCAAAGTTTCAAGCTGACTAATCAATATATCATAAAGTTTTGGGGACTTGTAATAAAAATCCCAATGTCCCCTCCCTTCCTGATAATTACCATATACTACATTTACAATGACTGAATAATTAATTCTCAACAGGACTCCTGTGTCATTTAGTTTTTACCGGTTCGTACTTGCATTGTACTTACTACAGTAAAACAACTTTCAATTCAAGGCTTTTTAAGATTAATTTAGCCTTCTAATTATTTATTGGTTAGTTTGTTCATCCAGTAGGAGAAATTCGGATTGGGTAAGGGGGAAGCATTATTTTAGCCAGCTGCGAACATCACTTAATCAGAGTACATGTTTTGTATTGGAAATTCAATGCTTAAATTGTTCTTTTTTAGATTAATAAAGATGACAGTGTTGAGACGTTCTAATTGTTAAAGGTAAAATAAACAAGTCTTTTTAGAAAACTACAAAATAAAGACATAATTAGCAAAAAAAACTTTTAATGAAATGAAAATTACAGTATATATGTCCATTAATACTCTAAAATGGTGGGGTATCGAGGACACAGCTATGAATTGCTGAATTTGCCGCTAAAATGAACCAATAATTAAGTGTCTCATTGAATGCCTATCCTCTCCTAGATACTATAGCACTGCTGCTAGTGACTCTAAAAGAGTACATGAATATTTCCCTACAATTCAAATAGGTACGCTTCACCATAAAATTGATTAGATTCCTTTGTTTTTTTTTATAAAATGTCTTTATAACCGAAATGTAATCAATTAAATGTTGCATCAGATTTTCATGTAACACCATCCACCACCTTTACCCCATTTCCTCTCCTCCTACTGCATGAAAGAACTGACCAATAAATGAGGACTATATTATCAAACTAAATTGATGACAAAGTTCCCCTGTCAATATATTAACGTATTCTATAACCATTTTCTTACATCCAGGTATAAACCTTGGCGGAACTACCAGTGTACCTGAAACCTGTATCTTTGTCTTCCAAGCAACCAATAAGTAACAGGAACAATCAATCATTCAAATAATGTCAACCGTGGAGGAGGATACCGCAACTCAATTTGGAACTGTGGACTATGTCGTCGTTGTTATTGTCCTGGCCATCTCATCTGCCATTGGTAAACACACTTTTTTTTTGTAGCACAGTTAATATATAAATGAGATAAGTCCGTACATCCGCTTAATTTACAGTCCTATAAAGACAGTCTCTTTGCCGTTTATGATTATTAACAAAATCCAGTGCTTTTAAACAAAGTAATGTTGAGCACTGATATCCCCCCCCCCCCCTCGGCTTTTTTATTAGTTATCTTTTCCTATGACCTAACCCCTGCGAGGGGCTCTAACCCTGCAGAGCTAATAACTGCTGTGTCATATCCCTGTGGTGATATCCTGTACTCAAAGTAACTTTACCTAACTTAGAGTAATTAACAAATTAACCCAGCTCCCCCCCACCAAACTTCTCTGTTATTTTCCTCTGTTAATAGATAAATCACAAAACTACCCAATGTAAACATATGTATTTTCATATTTTTCTGTGATCCAGTTTATCTTTCCCATTTTAAGCAAAAGATTTAAGTATGTGGTGCTTTTTTTTTAGGTAAGGTACACTTTATTAGATTTTTCATTTTTATTTTCAGTGTAATGTTCTGTCTAGGTTTATATTACCGATTTACTGGTGGCAAACAGAAAACCAGTAAAGAATATTTACTGGCAGATGGCAATATGACAGTTTTGCCAGTTGCCTTTTCGTTGATGGCTAGCTTTATGTCAGCCGTTACATTACTGGGCACCACACAGGTCATTATTATTTTTTTTCATCCACTGAATCCATCTATAAGCTATTTTGAGAGTGAGATTGAATATTAAATATTTTTGATACTCTCTACCTTTCCTTATTTTTTTTCTTTCTAAGTTCTTTAGATTTTATATAAATTTCTACGGGGAGGGAGGGGAAATTAAACTGTAAATTACACTGGTATAATAATTTTGTTTTCTTATTAGTTAGATAAAAATATTTGGATAATTTTATTAAATTTTCATGGGCTTATTCTAAACTAGTAGTGTCTATACTTTTTAACTAATGAATTTAATCTACCAAAGGGGTAATGTTATATATTCTCATTGGGGATATACATAAATTTTTATCATTGTCTTTTTCCTGAAATTGTTTGTGCTATTTTTTCTTTCTGTAACATTTAATTAACTTTCTTTTTTAGGAGAATTATTCATTTGGTACTCAGTTTGTATTGATAAATTTTGCATATATCCTGAGCACGCCTGTGGCTGCCCTCATATTTCTACCTGTCTTCTATAATCTCAAATTTCCAAGTGTTTACAAGTAAGTTTAATTTAAAGGCCAATTATGTTAGAATTATAAACAAATTGTGCAGTATGAGATTATTGTCAAAGGCATTTCTGATTACTCTCAAATTCTATCACCAAGCAATTCTAATTTTAATGGTTTATAAAAGTCGACTTAATATATATGAAATTTTGCCAAATTCTATTAAATTCTATACATTTTCCTAGTATAACCTTAGAGTTAGGGTTTCTTTAGCCTTACATAAACCTAATTCCTAGGCTAGCCTAGGAGATTTTTATAGGATTTAGCTTTTGGCCCCTCGGCTAACAAAACTGGTTTTAATCTTATATTTTTTGCATTTCAATATCCACAGTTAGCTGTTTATAATACAAAGCGATAAATAAATCTTCTGGATATTTAAAACTTATATCCATACAAGGTTTTATAGTTCCATCTTTCAAAAAAATTGAAAATCTTATGATTATCTTTATCACTTGATCAACTTTTCAGATACCTTGAGAACCGGTTTGGAGTATATGCCAAGATGACCGCAAGTTTGGCATTTAGTCTGCAGATGATTCTCTATATGGGCATTGTTTTGTATGCGCCCTCATTGGCATTATCTGCTGTTACAGGCATTAGGTAAGGTCAAATGTGTTACACTGACAAACGTACTAGAGTGACAAATGTACTAGTGTGACAAACGTACTTGTAGTGTGACAAACCTACTAGAAGACAAACCCTCTAGGGGGTTCGGGATGAATATTGAATATACATGAAAATAAAAAATCACAAAACCTTACCTACTCATAAAAATAATGTTTCTCTAATTTTTCTTTAATTAATTTCTATTAGTTGTCAATCTATTTACAAATCTTTTCACCTATTTGTCAAACTTTATTATATTTACTGCCCTCACCTCAAAAAAAGAATAGTCATAAACCTCACCTGGACCTCTTAGAAGCCTAATTAAATAGTAGAACCATATCGGTCCAGTGGTTATTCATATCTTAAGCTAAAGACACACAACCAGACAGACACCTTGTTACTTTTATTTGAATTTATTTATCAATTTAGTTTTGTCGGATCAGTGCTGAGTGTTGGATTTGTTTGTACATTTTACTCCACCCTGGGTGGCATGAAAGCTGTTCTTGTCACAGATGTATTCCAGGTATTAGAAATATCAATAAATCTATATTTACAATCATGAATTAAGAATACTTATTAGACATATTCCCGCGGCCGTAGCGCAACTGGTAGCGTGTCGGCTTGTTGTTGGGTAGGTGTCGGGTTCGAGTCTTGCGCACATCGCATCATACTAGAGACGTTAAAAATTTACCCACTGCTATGTCAGGCGCGTGGCACCAATATTAAGAGTAGGAGGAAAGCCTTGGCCCATAAAAAGGTGCAACTCGTTACCATGCATAGTATCAGACAAAGAGCGTGCAATTAAAGGGTTAGTTGTCTATCGGGCGAATGGATGCTCTTTACCGTAATTTTAAGACGCAGAGTATGTTTCAAGGTGCCTAGAAATGTCTAGAACCCGAAGAGACATCTGAGTAAAACAACATAAGAATCTTATTTTCTCTATAGTATTAGTGACGGCTATGCTCTTAGTTGATGCCTAATCGCAGTACAAAAATGAACAATCGGACAGACAGATAAATTAAATTATATAAAAAAAATATCATAGCAAAACTAATATGGTTTTTAAAAATTTATTATTTTTATTTTTAGTCTGTTCTTATGTTTGCTTGTATTTTGACAGTTATCATCAGCACATGCATCAAGTCATCTATATCTGAGGTAAACCATCATGTTCATGAAATAAAGAAGGGTAGCATAAAAGTAAATAAATAATGAAAACTATCATTATTTCTTACAAAGAGGCATTAGCAATCATTTAATAAAAAAGTGTAGAAGTAAAATGTGGAGAATTTGATTACATTTTAAGTTATCCTTTAAGAGAGCTTCTTAATGTATTAAGTTGAAGGGACAAGGGTTAAATAACTGTATGTTCACGGGGTGGGGGCTCTGTGCCGACTATCAATTGGGTCTTTGAATATCAGCCAATAACGTCGGAAATATCAACACGGCCAAGTCGCTACAAAAGAGCAATTTGCTAGCAAACGAAAAAGGTCTCCGCCACTGGAACCAGGTAGTTGTATGGGTTATACATCTATACTTATACATTTATTATTGCTCCTTAATGTTAAAGTATTCACTATGAAATAATCAAACAATTAGAAAAGAATGTCATATCAAAATTTTTAATTGTTTTCAAGATTATAGCGGATTATCACAGAAATCTTCAAATAAAGATTAAGAACAGATTTAATTATAAATATGGATAAGACTCAATTTAGAAAAAAACTAGCAACTAGCATTTGAATAATTATTCCTAGGTATGGGCTACTGCATATGAAAGAGGAAGAATCCAATTTGATAATGTTTCAATTGATCCAACTGTCAGGCATACTATGTGGACACAGGTTCAGACAGTTTTTAGCATTGAAGCTACTCTATAATTTACTTTGTCAGTCCGTACGTCCGCCAGTCAATTACGCTAGAAGAATCCAGTTTGTTAATGTGTCAATTGATCCAACTGTCAGGCATACCATGTGAAAACAGGTTCAGACAGTTTTTAGCAGTGAAGCCACTATATAACTTACTTTGTTAGTCAGTACGTCAGTCCGTTACGCTATAGATGGGAGATGTGATTTTCTCGGCTGCTATATAAAATAGACTGTTGTTTTATTTTTGGCGAAGATACCCATTTTCAAAAAACAAACAACTTAGTTGGTCCGTCAGTCAGTCGATTATGCTACAATATATATTGATATGTAATGAATTAGTGATTTTCAATTATTTATCATTTACTGAACATTTTTTTATCTATAACTCAAGTTGTCCGCTAGCCTATCCATTCATGATTTTTATCTACTCTTGGAAACTAATATGATTTTTTTCATATAAGAGAAAGACTAAACTACATAACTTTTGTGTCACTTTTGAGGAAGACGATTCCCTTTTCTTCCAACTCTTTTGAAGTGATTTTCTTTCCCTCTTCCCTTTTTCTTTTCTCTTTATATGACGTCATATGAATCGTCTTCCTCAAAAGTGACACAAAAGTTAAGTAGTTTAGTCTTTCTCTAATATAATTGTGATTTATTGAAAATACTTACTAAGAATTTAAAAAAATGATTTTCAAACTTTTAAATTTTCATTATAATGATTAAAGCTTATTATAGCTGTTCTATTTTAGATGATTGGAGGCTCATTTATCTATCTATCTTTATATGCAGTGAACCAGGTAATCTAGTTTTATTTAGAGTTAAAAAAAATACAATCGGCTCCCCATTTTTATAAAGGAGGAAGGTCCCATTGGACTGTAAATTATACTGGTATCTAAAGATTTATAATTACTTTATCTTTAAATCTTTATATTATTTGAGTTTTGATTTGTTAGTCTAAAACTGGTAGTTTTCAAATTTTTTAACCAATAATTTTGATTAACATTAGTGGTTATCTTGTTCAATTCATCATTATTGGTGATTTATAGAAAGTTATTGTCCATTGTCTTATCCCTAAGTTCCCTACCTTTTCTGAACTAAAAAGTGTATACATTTTTGTAAATAATAATAATGTTTAGGCCCAAGTACAGAGGTTGTTGACTCTACCAAGCCTCAAGAAAGCCCAAACAGCTTTGGTTGTTCAAGTAAGCTGCCTTTTTATTTAAAAGTTCCTTTAAAGTATCAGAACAAGGATGACTACATCCATAAGAAGCAAAGCACAAAAGCGTGACTAACTGAAGGACAGATTATGTAAATTATATACTAAATACTCATTGGTATAGGGAATCTTCACTAAAAAATTCAGCAGTCTACCTTGAATAGCAGCCAAAAAAACTAACATTCCCCTTAGCATTATGGACAGACAAACGGACCGACAGACGATGTAAATTGTATAGTATAGAGTAGCTTCGCTATTAAAATAGTAGTAACACAAATATTCAAAGGAATATTGACTTATAATTCAGTTTGCTGATATGAAAAAAACATTGCGTCTAACATTTCTAGTTGCTTCTCCCTTAGCCTCTAAGACAGAAAATTTGCCTAAAACCATCCCAAAAATTTAAAAATTCCTGAAAAGTACTAATAATTTAGAACAGCATTTTCCGAGAACTTTATCTTTAGAAAAAAAACCTCACAATTTACTTTGTATTTTAGAATTAATCATTTTTGGATATTTAATTTAAAAGAACATTTGATCTTCAGCATTGGTATTCTAGGTTCCAATTTTGATGTGTTTGGCTCTGAGTACAAGTTTTGCTGGTTTGTGTATATTTCATACGTATAAAGATTGCGATCCATCCAAAGCAGGTTGGTAGATAGATAGATAGCATAAAATAATCAAGTAATGGACAAACGGACAAAGTGAGTTACAGAGCAGATGTTCAGATGTCATAACAAAGAGCAGAAAAAGAGATAATGTGCAAAAACTTAAAGAAAATCACAGAACCTTTAAAAAATAGGGTTTTTTGTCCTTTGTAGCATTTAAGACAGACTAACAGACAAAACAATGTGTGGAATAGATTCGCATATGTCATAGGAATCTTCAATCAAAATTTCAGATGTCTAAATTCAATAGCAGCCGATAAAATCACATTTCCCCATTGGATTACGGACTGACTGACGACATAAAAAGTGAATTATAGAGAGGCTTAGAGAGGCTTAGCTAAAAAGAATATCTCAATATTTTATTTAAGTTTTCGTTGTTAATATTTAGGAAGAATAAAAACTCCAGATCAATTGTTACCTCTGTATATTGTTGAACAGTTATCACAGGTAAACAACCCATACATCTAAAGGGATAAGACAATGGCCGATAAATTGATTTACACCCCCAAATGATGATACAAAAATCACCCCATCTATACATTAAAATTAGTGATTGAAACGTACGAGAACTCAACTTAATGAACCAACCAATTAAATTTTGATAACGGTCTCCAAAGTTGTCAAGCCAACGAAGAATTATTATAAAACTTTTGGGACATTGTAAATGAGAATACATTGTAAAGGAGAAACATATCGGTACAAACAAACTCACGGACATCCTGTTAGTTTTATTTAAGAATAACGAAATCTATATGTAAATTTCAACTATCATTTAACTATTCCTAGTATCCTGGACTGGCAGGACTGGCTGTAGCTGGAATATTCTCTGGATCTTTGTCAACAGTCTCCTCAGCAATCAACTCTCTAGCTGCTGTCAGCCTGGAGGATTATATCAAGCCACATTTTAATATTTCTGATAAAAAAGTAAGTATGTTGTTTTACGTTATGGCTTCTAAACCGATTATTATCATTTACATTAGAACTGGTTCTCAGCCACACTGAAAAATCATAAATTGTATCCTATTACAGATTATTATTTTGAATATTAAAGTAAAAATCATAAGATTAATACAAGATTTAATCTTATAATTTTTCATTTTGGGAATTATGGGAATTAATACAATTTAAGAACATCGAAATTTAATTTTCCGTCGTTTAAAAATAACATCCATTGCGATGTAAAAAGATACAGTTATAAAAACTCTATAAATTCTTCTGACCCCCCCCCCCCCTAACGAGTTAGGGGTAAGTGATTCATGAACAAAAACTTTGAATACGTCTAAATTGAATTTGCCGGAAGAGGTTTCGTGATTTTAAAATTTATTTTTATTTATCTCAGTCATCTTTACTGCTGAAAATCTTGGCATTTGTGTATGGCATTACCTGTGTGGCGTTTGCATTTCTAGCGGATCTCATTGGCACTGGAGTTTTACAGGTACAAATCATATATCTTATACTAGATGGACAAAAAAGCCCTCAAAAAGGCCAAAAATGCATTTTCCTCCAGCCCCTCCAGGATATAGCAAATAACACATATTCTTTACTTTCCCCCTCAGTCTCTTCAAAAGATTCAAAATGCAAAGACACATATATATTTATTATTTAATTCTTATTTTTTCCCTTTTTAATTGGAACTGATTATCTATTAAATTAGTGAAACAATCGTATTCCATGAATAAGATTAGAAAAAAAAATTCTATCAATTTATCTATTTATCTTCAGATTTACAAATTTTTCGTATGAAGTTCTTAAATTATAACTGTATAACGATTTACTCTATTTCATAAAAGAAAGTTAGTAGTGTTTTATGATTCTTATGGTTAATTGATTGGCATTGTATAATAATTCATAAATTGCCTAAATACAGGATATTGTTTGAGGACTTACTTACATTTTTAGGAATTGAGTAAATTGATGCTTTTCTTATAATACTGTCCAGTGTTGTCTTAGAAATCATTATTCTAATAATCAGATTAATTCACAAATAAAAAGTAATCTCTTATTGTTTTCAGGCCTCACTGACTATTTTCGGAGTGGTAGGAGGACCTTTGCTGGGACTTTTTACACTAGGTAATCATCTTTTATGCACCCACTCGTCATTGGGGAGGTCATGGGTTCGAATCTCTCAACCTAAACTGCGTCATATTAAATGATATTAGCTATTGCTATGTCAGATGCTCGACATTAACAGTAAGAAGAAAGGAATTATTTAGCCCAAAAATAGGAGCTCGTCATCACCATACACACACAAAGGACGTGCAATAGGTTGGTTGTCTGTCTGAAGAGCATTTGATTGTATAATCATGCACGTCATAAAGCAACATGTGGTTTAGATCTACGGCATAGTAAGATATTCTGGTGTATCAATGGATTTATTATTACTTGGATCTTACACCAGATATTATCATGTTCTCTAATAAAGTGAAACTTTAGGTGGCTAAAATAACGATCCCCCTATCACCCGCTGGATATATCGATTGTCGTATCCCGTCTTCTATAGGCCAATCATGTTTTGTTGTTTTAGGAATGTTAACAAGATGTACAGAGGAGGTGGGAGCAGTTTCTGGGGTTGTAACCGGCCTTGCAGTACTAGCTTGGATAGGTATATATAGATAGATAGTTTCTGGGGTTGAGGCTGGCCTAGCAGTTCTAGCTTGGATAGGTATATATAGATAGATAGATAGTTTCTGGGGTTGAGACCGGCCTTGCAGTTCTAGCTTGGATAGGTATATATAGATAGATAGATAGTTCCAGGAGTTATGACCTGCCTTGCAGTTCTAGCTTGGAAAGTTATATTTAGATAGATAAATAGTTTCTGGGGTTGTAACCAGCCTTGCCATTCTAGCTTGGATAAGTATGTATAGATAGATAGATAGGTATATATATAGTTTTAAGAATTATACTTAGAAACTAAAAAAATATTTTAAAAGTAGTCTTTTATCTCACATTAAATTCTTTTAGGTTTTGGAGGTCCCAAACCCCCACCACCAAAGTTACCAGTCTCAATAGAGGGCTGTTTTGTTGCCAATCAAACTGTAACAACCATGCTCAGCATAATGAACCAATCAGAAACAAGTATGCTGAGTATTTTGGACCAATCAGAGGCCAGTATTGTACCAAGCATGGTTGACCAATTACAAACAAGCACAGCGTCAAGTTTACTAGAGATAGAACCTGAATATTTTTACCTGTACAGAATATCTTATGCTTGGTATTCATTTATTGGTTTTGTGACGACATTCACAGTCGGCATCCTTGTCTCCTGTGTGTACACAAAATTGGCGGGAAAAACTGTTCTTGTAGAGGATAAACATTTGGCCACGTTTTTGAGAAGAAGTGATGGGAATGGGCAATTCAGGGAAAATGGTAAAGTGCACGAAAAAGAAATTAAAGTTTAAACTTTTCCATATATAGTAGCTCATTCTAAAATTTTCTACTTTAAAAAAGATGAGATAAAAAGTAAAATATTGCCATTATTCAAAATTAATTGTCTTGAATAAATAAACAAAATATCTGTGTAAGAAACTGGAGATACAGAGATAGATCATTGGAAGCTAAAAGGTCATCCAAAGTTTAAATACTCCAAATTAATCAAATCATATTCACCTACTCCTAAAACTCTGTATTGAAATATAAAACTTCTAATATATAAACATTAAAGTGTCCCGCCCTGGAAAATTTTGTTAAGATTTTGGCTGGGGCAAAAAATTTTCCAGGACGGGACACTTTAAAAAACATGTATAGAACATCAGCTTACAATTTGCATTTATATGGGTAAAAGAAAAATGTAAAGAAAATTAATTAATTTAATCCTTTAAAGAAATCAATCATATCATTCTATTTTGGAACTGAAATTAATATCAAATGATAGAGTTTGTGTTAAAACCTTAAAATTTAGAAATATAATAAGCTTTCAAGCAACTTATCAAATATAATAAGACTAAAAATATGTATATATTTGTTTGGTGAACAAAATGTAATATTTATAAATTTTAGAACAGTATTTGTCATAAATAGAAACATGAATAAATTGAACAATAACATGTTAAAATTTTAAATATAATGAAATCAAAATCAACTTATAGTCTTAAAACAATAAAACTCAATTTAAGTCATGAAAGTAGTTATTGCTTTGATTTATCTTTTAATAAGAAAATATATCCCTTTCATTAGAGTATATCAATTAATTGTGATAGATGTAGAACATAAACAATTCCTTAGTAAAATACAAATGTATTATTTGTTAAATTTGATAGATTTATAGTTTAAGTACCTAAAATATATATTATGTGTTAGTTATTACATGTTATTATCTATTTATTTAATTACAAGGATGGCAACATCCATAAAAGCGGAGCTCAAAAATCAGATGGTATGACAAACGAACATAAATACATGTCGAGTTTCAGCGCTTAATAAGCAGAATATTACTTTTTAAGCCAATACAAATTTGTATGAATGTGTTACTTAAAAAATTACTTATACAGGATACTGTTAAAGGATATTCTTAAATATTTAGGACTTGATTACGGAGATGCTTCACTTATAACATTGTACTTGTACTATGAATCAATATTCCAATAGGTTAAAAATCAGCATGTCTTCAATAGACCTACGGCATTATGGTAACGATTTTAGAGTTTCTTTGCTTTCTAAGTCATATTTAACTGCTTTCAATTAAATTTATTATCATAATTATTACAATATGAACATTGAATTTACAATAATATAATAAGAATACAATAGGTAATCCAAAATATATCACAGAAATAATGTGCTTTAAGTTATAGTTATAAAGCACAGTTAATGTTAAAATAAAAATTTTAAAAATCTGTTCTTCTAGGTTTTCTTTTAATTGCCTCAGCCACCCATTCCAAACCTTCTGGAATTCCATCTCCATTGACTGCGCAGGTTGACTGGATAAACCATTGCCGTAGCTGCATCTTATCTAGTCCCAGGTAGCTCGTCACTTCGGATGGGGTACAGCTGTGGGGAAGGTCAACCTGAACGAAAAAAATGTGAAAATATGAAAATAGCCAGAAACCTGCTAAAAAGAATTACGATTACCATGCATGTGCTATAGTAAATTATGCTCCTTAATGATGTAAATGTTGACCAAAAGTTTTAGCCGTGTGTTTTTATGTCAAATGAACAGACGGACATTTGAATATATATATTAGCTTCACTACTAAAAACTACGTGAATACAAGTTGCTTAATACCAGGGATCTAAAGGAATAAGACAATGGCCGACAAATTGATGTATATCCTCAATGATGATACAGAAAAGTACCACTTTTGTAGATTACACTAGTAGTTTAAACGTTCGAACACTCAACTTCATGAACCAACCAATCAAAAATTGATAAAAGATCTCAAAATTGATAAGCCAACTAATAAGAAAACGTTATCATAAAACGTTAAGGACTAGTGTGATAAACAGCCCGATGTCCCCCAACCTCCCACATTTCCTGCTTAATAGGGACTTACTAATGTTTGAAAAATTGAGTATAAAGATGCTTCGCTCCAAAAAATCATTAAATCAGAATAATGGATAATCATAATACATAAAAAAATCTGGGTGAAAAAAGTTGTAAATATTGTTACCTTGTTATTAAAAATGAGTAATATAGTATCTCTAGTTCTGTCATCACTGAGAATGCCATCTAATTCTTCCTTTGCTTCTTTCATTCGTGCTCTAAAATGATTGTAGGATTTATGTAAAAGAGCACAGGATGCATGATCTATGGGTAACTCTGCCCACGGGGCCCGGACCAGGTCCCGACTTTGCATTAGGTCTTTAAAATCAACTAATAGCATTATTTCTCTTATTCAATTTATGATTGGTTAGTTCAAACTTGCAAGGTAAAAAATTTTCAATAATTTTAATCTACAGATTGAATAATTTTGTTTCTCATCATTGGAGATGTAAACCAATTTATATTTGATTTTCTTGTCCCTTAAGATCCATGTATGCCCCTTACTTCTAGGGACTTCACCCAAGATTTTAAAAATATGTGATTAAGGTTAGGTATATTTTTTTAAGAGAAGTCTCAAAACTTTAAATTTTTTAAAGATAACTAGAAAATTAAAAATCAAGATGGCTACCTGTCATTGCTATCAACTACATAGATGACGGCATCCAAATCACTGAGATAATGTTTCCACAAAGGTCGAATCTTTGTCTGCCCGCCAATGTCCCAAACTGTGAAACTTATGTTCTGGTAATCATTAATTAGTTTTACTCTATAATCAGGATAAATGATGATGAACAAAATTAACCCTTCTGTAGATTTAAATTATTGGTAGAAAATGTTCGACACTGTTAGTTGGAACCAACTAATCAAGCTTTAATAGAGGTAACCAAGTTTTAAGCTAGCTAAATAGAGATCACAATTTTAAAACTTTCGGTAGAATAATAATTTACAGTCCAATGTCTTATCCCTCCCTATTTTTTAGCTCTAGGCCTAGGATGAGAAATGTAGGTCCAAGGAAGGTTTATTTTTATTTTGGGGGAGGGTCTCACCACCCTTCTAAGAGAAATGCCCCTAGAAATGACCCTCCCCCCATAATTTTTTTACTCTTTTTTTTTAAATCTAAAATTCACATATAGAGTAAAACATTCCTTATGTTCAACTGTTTCCACATTGAATCCAATAGTTGGAATAGTAGTGACCACTTCACCCAACTTCAGTTTGTACAGAACTGTTGTCTTACCAGCATTGTCCAGTCCCAACATGGCGATTTTAGCTTGTCTTAATAGATAGATAGATAGATTAGAGATAGATGCATAGATAGATAGATAGATATATTAGAGATAGATATATGGATAGATTAGAGATATATAGATAGAATAGAGAATAGAAAGATAGGTTAGAGATAGATAGATAGAGTTTGTACAGAACTGTCATCTTACTAACATTGTCCAGACCCAACATGGCGATTTTAGCTTGTCTTAATAGATTAATAGATAGATTATAGATAGATAGATAGAGTTTGTACAGAACTGTTGTTTTTCCAGCATTATCCAGACCCAACATAGCTTTTTTTAGCTCGTCTTAATAGAGAGATATTTTAGAGATAGATGCATAGATAGATAGATGGATATATTAGAGATAGATAGATAGAATAGAGATAGAAAGATAGGTTAGAGATAGATAGATAGAGTTTGTACAGAACTGTCATCTTACTAACATTGTCCAGACCCAACATGGCGATTTTAGCTTGTCTTAATAGATTAATAGATAGATTATAGATAGATAGATAGAGTTTGTACAGAACTGTTGTTTTTCCAGCATTATCCAGACCCAACATAGCTATTTTAGCTTGTCTTAATAGAGAGATATTTTAGAGATAGATGCATAGATAGATAGATGGATATATTAGAGATAGATAGATAGAATAGAGATAGAAAGATAGGTTAGAGATAGATAGATAGAGTTTGTACAGAACTGTCATCTTACTAACATTGTCCAGACCCAACATGGCGATTTTAGCTTGTCTTAATAGATTAATAGATAGATTATAGATGGATAGATAGAGTTTGTACAGAACTGTTGTTTTTCCAGCATTATCCAGACCCAACATAGCTATTTTAGCTTGTCTTAATAGATAGATATATTAGAGATAGATGCATAGATAGATAGATGGATATATTAGAGATAGATATATGGATAGATTAGAGATAGATAGATAGAATAGAGATAGAAAGATAGGTTAGAGATAGATAGATAGAGTTTGTACAGAACTAATGTCTTCCAGTATTGTCCAGACCTAACATAGCTATTTAAGCTTGTCTTAATTGAAAGATAGATACATAGATTAGAGATAGATAGATAGATTATAGATAGAAAGATAGATTATAGATAGATTTATCGGTTAAAGATAGATCGATAGATTAGAAATAGATGGATAGATTAGTGATAGAAAGATAAGAGATATAAGGTTTTTCAGAGATAGTTGGATAGATTAAAGATGGATGAATTGATAAGAGATAGATGGATAGATTTGAGATAGATGGATAGATTTAAGATAGATGGATAGATAAGAGATAGATGGATAGATAAGAGATAGATGGATAGATAAGAGATAGATGGATAGACTAGAGATAGATATATAAATTAGAGATAAATATACAAGTGGATAGTTAGATAGATTTAAGATTGGTTAAATAAATATCCTGTCATCGAATTATGACATGATAGGTTTTAAATCTAGAAGTTGATTTAAAATTTATTGATTTATAATTTGTACCTGTTTCCAAATAATCTATCAAGCAGGTTGGAAAAGATGATACCCATTTTATTTCTTTTTTATTTGAGTTTAATGGCTTAGAATAACTTTGATAACTATACATTTTTAACATTATTTTTCTATCTTTATATGAAATAGATTTCATCATATGGCTAAAATTAAGGTTAAAAATAAAACACAATTTTCAATATTGATTCCAACATTACTAATTTTACGTGGAACTTTTGACGTGTAGATAAAAAGTGTTCTTTCAAAATCACACAATTTAATTTAGCTAAAAATACATCCAGTATCTTATTTTATTGCTGTTATTATATTGACTTAGTTAACGAGACTTATAAAATATCTTTAGAACAGAATAATAACTTTTTAGAAGCTTTGCTGTTTTACCTAGATTAATTTTAGAAAAATGGGCGTTATCCTCTTAGAAATATCCCCCCCCCCCCACACAGAACTATGACTCTGGCATAGAACAACTATTTTAGGTTAGGTTAGGTTAAAGGCTAGGCAGTCGAGCGCCTGCGGCTAGGCAGGCTAAGTTCTGTCGCAGGGGGGGGGGGGGGTAGGTTAAGCCGTTAAAAAATTTTAAAATTGAAAAAAATATTTCCAAGAGGATAATACCATGTCCATTGTCAAAGAAGATAAAGTATAGAATAGAATCCAGGTAGAAGATTCTGCCTGGCTAGCCTGAAATAAAATTGGAACTTTTGAAAGCCCTAAATGGCTACAAGGCTTGTAGTAAAATCATATGATTTCAGATATTATCGAGAAATGATATGAAAAATAAATGCCTTTTTTAATAGTATACTAAAAGCCATACAGCCAATCGTCCAGCCATATTTGTCCTATTCACAATGGATTAAAACCTTATAGTATTAGCAAAACTTTAAACAAAAATTCATTTCAACATGAATTTAGTAAAAAAATGACTTTAAAAATATTTGGTTAAGAAATAATGATCACGGCATTTGTATTAGGGTTGTGCATGAATTTGTTTACAAAAAATCCTTAGCAGCTGATTTTTAATTCTTTCAAGGTCTGAGAGTAAAAGATGTTTATATCCAATTATATATTTTTAAGTATTTTAATTTCAATTATTATCATAAATTATTTTATTAATTGTTGAGTTATGTGCAAGTTACTTTTACATTTCGTAATTGAGTGATTACGCAAGTTGCGTCAAGTTAGAGGAAAAATCTAATACTTTTCGATATATTTTCATTAAAAAGATATTATTTCAGTTTTGTCCCAACTTGACATGTGTACCATTCAAGTTTCATATTATGTTTTTATTGCGCAAGCGCAACTTTTCTTCAATATTCCCTAAAATATTTGAGGTTTTCATTTCTATTCCTCCTTATTCTATGTCCATTGTCCATGTTATAAACGTAAATTGACGACAAATTTTCAACTGTTATAATATCCAAATATTTTCATATCCATTTCCCTGGATTATCTTTTTAAAGACAAAAGCATGTCGATAATATGTCAGCAATGAACACTTTTATAAAAAATCAAAGACAAAAATTAGAGTTTTGCTTTATTAATTGAGTTAATTTTTAGAACAATGTAAAAACAGTGTATGTAGTTAAAGATAATAATAATGAACTTAATATAAATATTTTGCTTTCTAATTTTAATGCTTAGCAACTCATATTGTACCAAGGATGACAACATCTCTATGTATCGAAGCACAAAAGACAATGGAATGGTAAACGGATAAAGCGAGTTATTGAGCAGATGTTAAAATGGCATAACAAAGAAAAAATGCGCAGAAACTTAAAGAATAACCCGAAACCTTAAAAAATAAGGTTTATGGCTTATAATACATGACCGACAAACAATGTTCACGATTTTCCAATATCGTTACGAACTGACTGACTGACGTAATAACTGACGGACATACAAAGTGAATTATAGAGTAGGTACGCTGCTAAAAACACATTGTCTTTACCGCTATATAAGTATAAAATGAGTCATGCATTTTTACAAACTGTAATATTTCATCATGTCATTGTCTACAATGACCCGAAGACGTGTTCATTATTGCAACTATCCTATTATTTTTAAAAGTAAAGCTTTTTTATTATTAGGGTCGGTCGGTCTGTCTGTAACGTTAATTAAAGCATGTTATAATTTGACTGGGCGTGATGATTCGTACAACAGTTGGCAACTCTATATTCGTTACCAGAAAGTCTAGTTAGATTTTAAAAAAAAATATTTTATATAAAAAAATCTTTCTTTTTACTTGGTTTTAGAAAATGGATTCATAGAACGATAAGTCATAATGTTAAAATCAAGGGAATATGTCTATCAATAGCGAAGCTACTCTATGACTGACTATATCATCTCTTCCGTCAGCATTTCATTCCATGAACGTTTAGGAAAATTGAGCTTATTAGACTTAAGATTGATACGTCTGTCTGTAAAAAGATTAAAGTATACATAATAAGTATATTTGATTTTTATACGTTGGTATTAGATATAGACGGCTGATTTAGTTTTTTTTTCATGGGTAAAATTTCTCCTAGAGCGAAATCTTAGGAGCTAGGAGCAAAGCCAATAGTATCTAAAAATGTAGCATTGTGTACGTTAATATGTCTTTAAATAGAATAAAATTTTCCAATGTAATCTTTTTGATGTAGAACATAGATATTGATAACACAGCTACTCTATAGTTGACTTTAGGGTTGTGGTGCTTTTTTCGTGACAACGTCAAAATCTAGTGCCCTCCGAGTACGCAATAAAAATTATTACCTATTTATAAAATAGGACTAAAACTCTTTGACTCTAAATACATTTATAGTTATGCTTCTTGAATCATAGGGTACCAGTGGCTGAGCCCCAGGCATCTGGAGGATCTGTATTTAAAAGGGTAAGGCATGGGTAGAACAGTAGCCTAAAATATTCAAAAGACTAAAATAGAAGAGAATAGTTTAAAATCATTCAAAAATAGGGGGGGGGGGGTTGTTTTTGAGAGGGTTGGGAGTGTCCCACCCCACAAGAAAATATCCTTAAACCACCACAGGACCAGTAGGTATATTCCCTGAAGCGTAGAATCCGATCAGTTCAGTGGTTACCGAGATCTTAAGAGACAGACGGACGGTCAGACAGACATCGTTCTACTTTGTATTATAGATGACTAGCGGCTTCGCCCCTAGCCTCTAGGGGATTTTTTTCCTAAAATTTCACGGGAGAATTTTAAATAAAAATTACATTTTTTTTAGATGTTTTCTGTATTTTATAACATTTTATAACTCTTTATAACTCTTTATAACTTTTTATAACTTTTTATAACTTTTTATATTTATTTATATTTTTTAAAACCTTGGAATTTTTTCTCTTTTTTAATGTTTTTTAAAAATTTCTTTGCCATTTTCCTTTTTTTACAGGAGAAGGAAGGTTTCACATTCTTTTTAATTTGTTAAAACAAAGTTTAAAAGAAGAAAAGAAATTTAAAAAGAAAAAAAAATTTGTAAATATAAAAAAAGTTAAAGTCAAAGAAAATGTAAAAAATTTAAAAATGTATAAAAACAAAAAAAAATTTAAATTAGAAATTTTTTTTTTTTGGGGCAAAATTTTCATTTTTGGGGGGATTGGGGGTGTCCCACCACCCAAGAAAATAGCTTAAAACCACCAAAGGACCAATAGGTATATACCCTGAAGAGTAGAATCCAATTGGTTCAGTGGTTACCGAGATCTTAAGCTTCAGACGGACGGACAGACAGACATCGTTCTACCTTGTATTATAGATGATAGCAATATAATCAATTTTCATAAAGATTAGCTAATTCCTTTCAGTCCAAGTTGTACGTACGAGCGTTGTGACGCCATGTATAAGGTATAACCAACAAGTGAAATAAATCTAAAATAATATTTGGGGGGCAAATGGAGAGGTCGTCAATTTTAGAACACAGTAATAGTGTCTGACTGATTATGACGTTACAAAAAAATTAGCCAATGAGAGGCCGTTATTGACCAATGGTAAAATTTATAGTGGCCTCTCATTGGCTAATTTTTTTGTTACGTCATAATGAGTCAGACACTATTACTGTGTTCTCAATTTTACAATAGGTTTCGTGTTTAAAAAAAATAATTTCGTTATTTGTATAAGCTGTTGTGACGCACAGACCCAAATACAAAAGCTTCGCATTAAAAAAGAAGATCTTATGTCAATAAGAGTTTTAGAATGATTATTTCTCGTACTCATTCGAATCCTGTGGATAGGAACCGGTTCTCATCCTTACGAAAAAACTATCGTATTATATCCAGCTTTCTACGAATATAAAAATGTACAATCATAAGATTAAAACCAGTTTTTTTTAGCCCCGAGGTACATTCTATATCCGCGGAAAGCTGTTTATAATACGATGCGATAAATAAGTACATTATGGTTATCCTTGTTTATTAATTTACCAATCTAATCCCTTATGACCAAAACATTTAATCCTATTATAGTTGTCGATAAACAAATCTATAAAGTATACTTTATTAATAAAATATTGATATTCTATATAATAATTATTAGATAAAAATATCTAAATCATGCGAAATGTTATTTTTGTACGTCAGTTTTACTTAGGGCATCAAACCTCATGGTTGGTTTTTGTGTCTGGTCAACAATTTAGTAGATTTAAATATCGGGGATAAAATATAAACTATTTTGAATTTCTTTCCAAAGAACAACTTTTTTTGGTAAAACTGAGACATATTAAAATTTGAGAATAAAAAACCAATTCAATTAAGAGAACAGAAAATGTTTTTGAATTGGAATGAAAAATCGACAGTATTCTTGAAGGCTAAGGCAGTGCATAGTAAATTTATGTATTCTCCTAATATGATAAAAAAATAAATAAACCTTTCAATACATTAAAATAAATATTTAAAAAGCTTAGACACTGCAGATTTGTAAAAATAAAGGTTCAATAGGCCTATGAGCCAATGAATGAGATAAAATAAAATTTGTGGATGAAATAAAAAATAACTGCCCTATCTTATAAAACCTTTATTTTTTTTGACAATTTTTCCTCCACTCTGTTTTTCTATTGGCTCAATAAGAAAGTAAGTATCTAAATATTCTGTATTTATGCATTAGATATAATAAAAATGGACACAGTAGTGACCGACACTACAGAGCTAGAGGATGATGAAAATAATGATATCAAACAGAATAAGGAGGTATACTTTTTTATTTGTTTTCATTTATGATTTTAGTCATAGGCGTGCGTAAGTGTAGTATAGGTGGGTATAACACCCCCTTAATATTGAAATCTATATGTCTGCCTTCCCTTTTTCTAATTCCCTTTAAGTGGACACCCTACTGGCAAAACCCTGTGCACGTCACTAATTTTAGTTATATCTGGTTCGGTTCCACTCTATAACCAAGTCTTAAGTCTGACTACCTTTCGTATTGATCTATTTATTTACTTAGCAATCCATTTTGTATAATAAAACGGTAATTAGGTCTTTAGGTACTGTTCGTAACTGAAGACATGATGATCCAAAATATTTTTCCTCTTCATTTTATAATGGCTGCGCCCCTAGTTAAGAGATCTGTGTTGAAAGTGATTTTTCATAAAATGGAGAAGTTAATCAGTTCAGTGTTTCTGGTAAAATACAGCATATACCAATAACGAAATTAATTCGGAAAAAATCACGAAACCTATACGTGTTTTTCACCTGTCGTTAGGAGGCAACACATCGTAAAATTGACGACCTCTCTATTTGCCCCCTAAATATTATTTTAGATTTATTTCGCTTGTTGTTTACACCTTATTCTTGGGTAAAATAGGTAAGTTTTTTTTATCTGAAGCTAAAGATCCCAGAAATTGCTAGTACTAAGGAGTTGTACGTTTCAGGACAGTTTAATCAAAGTCTTAGGATGGTTTTAGGATGTTTTCTTGACCTCCTCTACACTCTTGTATTGGCCTGGGTTGTATAGATATAACTTATCATGTATATTTGTAGAATAGCAGTACAGTCAGCTCGTTCGGTGCCAGTGGAAGCCTTTCCAGCCATTTCAGTGCACACAGATTTGAAAAATTTCTAGGAATATCAAATAATCATTTTAGAAGATATAATTGTTCTACAATTAAAGTAGGTTTTTTTTAAGATCTCACTATCCTCCAAACCGATTCTGATTAACGACAGCGACGTAAGAGAGGCTTAAAACACTAAAAAAATATTTTTGTTTAATCGTGATATTTTAATTATGGTGAAGCGATTCTAACATTTACTTTTAAAGATATTTGTTACGAATGGATTAACCCTTATTACAAAAAAGGTTCGATTGAAAATGATTATAAAAAAATTGAAACTCAGGAATCACCCCAACAACCATGGAGGGCCAGAACATGTATATGTTTCTAATGATGATACTACCTCTAATTCCGATAATTATTCTAGGTAAAAACATTATATCAACAAGGACAATACTGTCTATAAGTAGCGCAGCATTAAACGTTAACAATATTTCATTATTTATTTTATTATTTTATCTTAAATACCTTACAGAACAGCTGCGATACTAAAATCAATTTTGTAAAATAAACCTTAGATTAAGAATAAAACATTCCTTAGAAAATAAGAGGGTGGTCTTTCGGCTGTATGCTTATTACGTTTAGGTTAGGTTATATTGGGTACTGGGTAGCCCTGCAAGGATAGGCATCTTTAAGGGTTAGTAACTCCCGCAAGGGTTAGGCACAGTGAGAAGAAACCACCACCTTATTTTCATAAAAAATTTGAGACTGGAGTTTCAGAGCTCTCAATTCACTTTGAGGGAGAGCACCAAACATTTGTGAAGTTTTATCTAGGTAATATTACCAAAAAAATTATCTTAAAATTTTCTATTTTTTTTAATTCCTAGTGACTCAAAATTTGGTTTTGCTGACCGAAATAACGGCCCGACGTACAGACATTCTTGATGTGGAGCGCAGCGTCATAGAGAGTGATGATATTGCTCTCTTTGTCTCCAGGGTTCAGAGGGAGAGGTCAGAGGTAATATCTATCTATCTATGGAGCGCAGTGTCATACAAAGTGATGATATTGCTCTCTTCGTATCCAGGGTTCAGAGGGAGAGGTCAGAGGTAATATCTATCTATCTATGGAGCGCAGCGTCATACAGAGTGATGATATTGCTCTCTTTGTATCAAGGGTTCAGAGGAAGTGGTCAGAGGTAATATCTATCTATCTTTATATCTAAAGAATGGGTTAGTTAGACCAATGTTTCATTTTATGCTTAAAAAATGCTTTATCTCGGCTTCTATCTATTTTTGGTTAAAATTCCTATGACTAATGTCATGATATCCAGTCTATACTTTGTTTTGTATCCAGGGAGGAGGGGCATAGGGCTATTACACTAGTCCCCAAAGTTTTATAAAAACTGTAGGGACTTTTGATGGGTTGGTTCTTCAAATTGAGTGTTTAAACGTTTCAACCGCTCTTTTTAATCGATAGAAGGGGTGTATTTGTGTAACATCATTGGGGATGTACATCATTCTATCGGCTATTGTCTTATCCCTTTAGATCCTTGTTTTATATCAATTTATCTATCTATCTATTTATCTATATATCTAGGTTGCTATCAAGACATATATAGAAAACAAAGTGGATATTAGCAAAGAAATAAAAAGAATAAGTCTGACAACCACCTTTAGTTCAACAGACAGAGCTCTGGATAGAATGAAAATCAGAAAGATAGACACTCAGCACAAGATTTTTGAATCTAAACTTAGGCTACAGGTAAACGATTAATAAAATAATAGTTATTTATCGCACCGTATTATAGACATGGTTCTGCGGATATTAGAATGAAAAATAATAAAATTAAAACCAGTTTTGTTAAGTAGCTTAAGTCCTGGTATAACAAAACTAATATTGATTTTTACTGTAATATGCGGGGAAAATTGTCTGTAATATGTTGCTACACATGATTTTTCAGTATATCTGATAACCGTTTCTAATCCAACGGATATTATTAATTGGTTTCGAAGCCATACTGGAAATTGTATTATTTTAGATCAGAATAGATGATTTACGGGATGCAGTACGAGATAACGAGACTAAAATAACAGTGGAAGAAACTATGAAATTTTACAATACTATTACTACTGTCATGTTAGACAGCCTTTCTCAAACTATAAGGTATTTATAAATTTTGAAATAATTACGAATACGTTTGATAATAACAATGGATATATACATAGTATTACTTGGATATTGCCAGATTTTCAGGTTTTCTAATAAAGTGAAACAACAGTGGAGCTAGTAAAAGTGGCTGACTCAGATTATGACGTCAAATAAAATTAACCAATGAGAGGCCACTATAAATTTTACCATTGGTCAATTACAGTGTATACTGGCCTTTCATTGGTTAATTTTATTGACGTCATTATCTGAGTCAGCCACTTTTACTAGCTTCAACAACGGTTATTATAAAGTAGATTCTTTACTAAAAATGAATCTTATGTATTTATGAACATTCCTTTTTACAGACCGACTTATAGATAAAGCTTGTAGATTAGTTTTGCTGTTATATCAAAAGGAAGCTTTTTGTGGTGTCTATAAAAAATTACATCAAACTGGCCTAAAATTGGCCAATTAACATGTATACTGGCCTGCCATTGGTAATTTAATCTAAGTATCGGCCTATCATTGGTCATTTGTAATGTATGATTTTAATTTATAGGCACTATAAAGAGCTTCTATTAAAAGTAATTGAATGACATTACCTGCCAACTAATCTATCTTTACTACTTTAGATCTGGAAATGGAAGTAGTACCTGGAGACACCTGATTGCCTACAAAAATATGCTAAGGAAAATTGATTAATGATATAAAGTTTATTTTCTAGGGACACATAAAGAAGGGGGGCAGGAGGGGTAGTCCACTCTCCTCTTTCCATTTTAGGAAAAGGAAAGTAACTTTTCTATGGGGATTTCTATAGTGAAAGAAGCGGTCTCTCCCCCAAAGTGACTTTAATCCTTTCCTGGACCTATAGAAAGCTTCCCTGTGAAGGAGAACCATATTAGTTTGCGAGATCATTCGACATAGCCAGAAAGACACCCTTAGCAACTAGCAGCTCCCAGAGGACTCTAGGGCACTTGAAGAGAAGGGGTTGAAATCGATAACACAATTTTTTATTTTAGATTTTAATTCTTTTTTAAAATGTTTTTTTTTCGGGGTGGTTCATCCAAATACATAGTTATAGACCTTACCAGAACCTATGAGAAACAATCGTATAAAGGAGAGCCATATCGATACAATGGTTGGCGAGATCCTTTGGTACAAACAGACATACAGACACACATCCTGTTACTTTATTATAATGATAATCGATTTATATGGTCAGAGCTGTGGAGAATATTGGTGTAGAGATGATCAGTGTTGTCAAGTTTTATGGAAAAAATTCAACTGTCATCGATTCCAGGCTCATCAAAAATATTATCCAGAGTCATAAATTAGGAATGTGCTTAATTTTTCATATCATAATAATTTGAATATAAGGTTCACATACTATTAGATCTTATATGATTAAGGTTTATAATAGTTTTCATCTATATCCAAATTTATATAAGTAAAAAATGGAAATTACTAATATTATATATGTTAGTGGAATCGATCCGCCACCACCCCACCCATATTTTTACATTTTACCGTGAACTGCACAAGATCCAAACTTCTTATGAAAACAATAAAAATTTAATGTTTTAATTAAATTAAAGTAGATTATTAATAGAGCACATATTTTTAGGAAGCGAATATCTTGAACAAAGCGTGTCCTTTATCAATGAATTGACCGCTGAAATAGCCAACCTTAAGAACATGGAATATTATCAATCTTATATCAACAACTATGTTAATATCCTAGAAATTTATAAAGGAATTAGAGAGAGAAATACTTCGATTGTTAAAGGAATAGTATAGTTTTTTTCCAAATAAGATATTGTATTAATTAATGGATATAGAATATTCGTGGATATTATGACAGGAGAAAAATGGTCTTCAATTTAGGGTGCTACTATGGTACTCATTTATTGCAATATATTGGTCAGTTCGTTCATCCAGTAGGGGGAGAGGGGATGGTACAAAGAGCTGGTGGACGGGCGTTATCATTATTTTAGCTCGCTGCGAGTTTCACTTTACTAGAGAACATAAAAATCTGTTGTAACATCCAAGTAATAAAATATCCATTTATTAATTACTGTAGTTTTGACTTTATCAAAACAGCTGATTTTAATTTTATGTAGAAGCTAAACTATATATTTTTAACAGGAGATAAAATACTGGATTACTACTTTAATACCATCAGGTAAAAATCAATCAAATTTCCTTTTTAGAAAATGTTTGGGTATTGTCGGTTTCGTGACATCTCCTCTTAAGGGGCAATTCGTCATATTTTCACAGTAGCTTTATTTTAGCTTAGGCTAGGTAAATGTTAATAACATATGTACCTCTGGTCTATACATTGTTTCCGTCTGTCTGACAGTCATTTAAAAAAAGATAAACACTTATCTTTTAAGGTTTATTGTTTTCTTGAAGGATAAATAATGACATCATACAATAAAATGACCAATGATAGACCAGTATACATTTTACAATTGGTCAATAATTGGTTATTTGTATTGTATGACGTCATTTTTTTATTAAACACTATAAGCTTCTTATAACTTTTCAATGATTTTTTATTCATATTATATCTCTTTTTTTCTATTTTAGACAAGTATATCTTAATTTGTCCGTTTGTCCATCCAATGATTCTTGTGCTTGCTAATGGATAGTGCCACCGCTGTTAACAATATACATATATAATTTTGTAGAGTAACAGATCATATAAAGCAGATAATAGGACGAACAAGAGAAAATATGACAGTAAGGTTGAAAACAGAATTACTGGATGCTGATAGATCACAGGTAAGTGTAATTATCCATCACTAAATTTATGTTTATATGTCCATCTTGACTTCATTATATTTTTTCAAAGACCTTGTGAAGAGGGAGTTGATCCTACACTAGTTAGTTATGACCCCAAACTGCACATATAAGAAACTTCACGGTAAAGTAGAAACATATCGATCAAGTGGTCAGAGAGGTCTTTTACTACACGCAGACAGACATTCATCCAATTACATTAGCATAAGGATTAATCTTTTTATCTTATTTACTACACACAGAAATGGATCCAATTACTTTTAACATTATTTGGATTTACCCTATATGCTATGTCCCCACTCCTAAATATCTAACTATCTAGGTGCTTGCTATAGTTGTGCTTGTAGCCCTATTTGCTATGTCCCCACTACTAAATATCTAACTGTCTAGGTGCTTGCTATAGTTGTGCTTGTAGCCCTATTTGCTATGTCCCCACTCCTAAATATCTAACTGTCTAGGTGCTTGCTATAGTTGTGCTTGTAGCCCTATTTGCTATGTCCCCACTACTAAATATCTAACTGTCTAGGTGCTTGCTATAGTTGTGCTTGTAGCCCTTTTTGCTATGTCCCCACTACTGAATATATCTGTCTAAGTGCTTGCTATAGTTGTGCTTGTAGCCCTATTTGCTATGTCCCCACTACTAAATATACATCTGTCTAAGTGCTTGTAGCCCTATTTACTATGTCCCCACTCTTAAATATATATCTGTCTAGGTGCTTGCTATAGTTGTGGTTGTAGCCCTATTTGTTATGTCCCCACTACTAAATATCTAACTGTCTAGGTGCTTGCTATAGTAATGCTTGTAGCCCTATTTGCTATGTCCCCACTACTAAATATCTAACTGTCTAGGTGCTTGCTATAGTAGTGCTTGTAGCCCTATTTGCCATGTCCCCACTTCTGCTTTGGATTATTTTCAGCGGTGTCAGGGCTTCACAAATATTCTCCAGAAATGTCAAAAGCAAAGCTTCAGATTTAAAGGTAAACTTTAACAATTAGTATGCATATTAAAAAGTTTTTTCTCCTAATGGTGTGTTTTTAATCCCATACTGGTAACAAATAGATCATAAACATATTATTTCATTGCCTAAGTGCATTAAATTCTTTGGGTACTTCATTAAACCTTGATAACAAATAAGCGTTGTCCAATCTTTTCTAACAATGATTTGATCTACAGAATGGGTAATTTGTATATCATAAGATTGGGTATATTTACATATTTTTTTGTCTATTTTTTGTCAATCCTTAATTTTTTTATGTTTCGCAATTTAAAAAAATATATATTTAATAATACTAAAATATGTTTTTAGAAAGAAAGAAGGAAAGCAGAAAGATTGGTGAATAAAATGTTACCAGCTGAAATAGCCAATGCCTACAAAAACAACCACAAAACATCTGAATATTTTGAGGTAACATTGAAGATTGATCCGCATACCGACCTATTATTAGTATATTTTTACTCTTTGCTTTCCACTGAAGAATCATATCCTTATATAAAAGTAACAGGATGTTTATCTGTCTGTCTATTCCGAAGGATCTAGCTAATCGCTGAACCGAATTGGTTTTAATTTTGAGTGAAGGTTTTACTTTTTCTTTTTAAACTAGATTTGAAATTAGGGGTCTCAAATTTCCCCCCCACCCACTTCAAGTGTACCTAGAGGCCTAAAGACAATATTAGTTATTAAAAGCTTTATAATAAACTGTCAACACTGGCATGGCAATGGCATTAAACTAGAGATCTATTTATAAAATGTCATATATTTTTGTAAATTTTTTTTCTTCAGGCAGTTACAGTGGCATTTTCTGAGATAGACAACTTCAAGATGCTAACAGAAAATTGGGATGCTATACAGATTTTCCAAACACTTAATATAATCTATAAATTGTTTGATGATAGAATTGATAAATATGATGTATATAAGGTATATAGGACCAAACATTGTATAGGCAACCAACCCTTTGACTTCATAACTTTTGTCTAGAAGTCGTAACTGTGCATTGTATTGAGTTGTGCCTGTTCTTTGCAAATGCTTCTGCCGAGATTCGAACTTAACACTTAAACTTCCCTATAATTAAAACTGATTGATATTTTACAATCAATTTTATTTGTCTCTTTTTATCTTTTAGGTTGAAAGTATAAAGGATTCGTACATGGTGGCCTCCGGAGTACCAAACAAGAACGGAGATGACCATGCAAAGGTCACTTTAGATCACTTTATTATTATAAAAAACACGTACCTATTTTAATATCTATATGAATATTTCTTAAGGCTGACGACTTCTTTGTTACTGATCTATCCCATTCCCGTTAAATTTTACTAAGCATTCCAATATGTATAAAAAGATGACTAATCAAAAGATACAGTTCAGAACCAGAAAATTTTTCCTATGCCCTACATGAATCTAAGTGAACAATTGACATTTATCAATTCAGTATATTTATAACTTCCGCTGTAGCTGTCTATAGTGCCCTAGAAAAATGGGGATAGATATCACTGCTTTTGGCCTACCTATTCTATTGAAGTCAGGAAATACCCTATAACTTAACTCTTTTCTAGGGGGTTTCTTTTCCCCTTCCCTTTCTCTTTTCCTCTACTATGACGTCAATAGAATAGGTAGGCAAAAAGCGGTGACATCTATCCCCATTTTCCTAGGGCACTAAACAGAAATACACTTCCGCTGATAATGAAATTAAAGCTGATAGGATTAATTCCCTTTTTATTGGTCATCTATAATACAAAGTAGCTTGATGTCTGTCCGTCCGTCTGAAGCTTAAGATCTCGGTAACCACTGAATCGATCGGATTCTACTCTTCAGGGAATATACCTACTGGTTCTGTGGTGGTTTTAGGCTATTTTCTTGGGGAGTGGGACACCCCCAACCCTCCCCCCCCCCAAAAAAAACAAAAAAAATCCCTCCCCTATTTTTTTTAAGGAGATCCTTGGTCCTTTTTTTTTGTAGAAGATTTCCTTGGTCTTTCTTATTTTTTTTACGAATTTCACCTTAACTTTTTTTGTTATCATCTCTTGGGGCAAAGCCCCTAGAGGCTAGGGGCGAAGCCGCTAATGTACAATAATGTAATAATTTAGGAGATTGCCAACTTAGCACTGAATCTTGTAGCCGTATCAAAAACAATTACTGTTCCCCATGATCCTAGGCTTAGAATGAACATCAGGTACAAAAAAATTCATTAAAATCACTTTTACCTGGGAGATTGGACTGGTACATAAGGTTTTAAAACCACATATTCTTATTCGTTTGCCTAAAAACCTTGGTTTATTTAATTGAATTTTAATGGTTGAGTGGTTACAAACAATTTATTTCAAACTGTTTGCTCAAAAACTATGGGTAATTTAATTGAATTTGAAATAGTTGGTAGGTTACAAATTATTAATGTTCAAACTGTAAAACTAATAATTTTAATCTACAGCAGAAATGATTTTATTTGTCGTATATTGAAAATATTTTCCTTTAGTTATATAAATTAATAAAAGAATTTTTCTTTCAGGTTTGGAATTCATACAGGAGCAGTAACTGCTGGTGTCATCGGATCTCTCATGCCCAGGTACGATTAATTTTTCATCAAATTTTATAATTAAAATCTAGGTAATAAATAAAAAAGAATAAGAAGATCTATATATAATATATGTATTAACAATCAAAATAACGTATGAAAATTCTAATTTTACTTTCTAGGAGACAATATTTGTAAAAATGTAGTAGAGAAATTAAAATTAATCCTGGGAGAAAGGAACGTTGTACCCAGTCACAAAGTTTATTAAAAATAAGCGGAAAAATGTTCTAACTTTAAGCCCCAAGAATTCACTCTTGTTAAATTATATTACTTGTATAATTAGATATTGTTTGTTTGGAGACACTGTGAATGTAGCCTCCACAATTCAGTCTACTGGCCATTTTATTCACATACAGACATATACATTCTATTACTTTTATATTTAGATATTGTTTGTTTGGAGACACTGTGAATGTAGCTTCCAGAATGCAGTCCACCGGCCAACCTCTCAAAATACAGGTACACTATTATTTAATGAAGTTTTTGTCTGAAGCTTAAGATTTAAATAACTACTGAACCGTTGGAGTTTTTTATATTAAGGAAGCTTTACATAGTTACTGGAAAGGATTTCCCAGCCCTTCTAATATACAAAGCCATTAATTTATATAGTCGCAACCTCTACTTAAATTATTAATTAATACCTTCTATTTCACTAACAGCAGCACCCAAAGGGAATGCCAATCCAAAATAACACACCTACCCTAAGATAATTTTTAATTAAATCATCCAATATATAAGGTATTATAACAATGTATAATTCTGCCTCAGATAACTCCGGAGACTAAACTGTTCCTGGACAATACGGGAGGATTTATTGTGGAGCACAGAGGCAAAATTGATGTCAAAGGAATGGATATAAAATATGTGGATATTGTGTCAGGATAATCTTTGTAGTCAATATAGGTTGCTAATATAGTCCTTAGATATTGCTCAATACGTTCCTCCATGGTCAAGAGAAGGGATGTGGTAAAGTAATACGGGGCAGGTGGGGGTATCCTTATATTAGCCAGCTGGGAATATACATTTTATCAGAAATGCGAGAATCTATCGCAATATCCATGTGATATATATCCATTATCCATTAGGAAAAGGAATTATGGATACCTACTGGCTGAAAGATACACAATCATCATAATTATTAAATTATGTGTACAGATGTAAACAGGGACCTAACGGGATAAGACAATGGATGATGAATTTGTTAACATTCTCAATGAAGAAACAAAGTATTGGTACTTCAGTAGAAAACAATTCAATCAAGGACTCAAAGTTTTTGATCCAAAGATAAGTTAACGTGGTTATAAAACTTTGGGTATGTGTCGGTATGTATTTCTTGTATTCCCCGGCAAGTTCGAACCCATTAATCCCTTTTTTCCTAACACCAGAATTCCCCAGAGAATGAGTGTGTTACGCGGCATTCCTAACTATCTCCGCGCGTGGCTTGTAAACAAACAAAAGAGACGCGCACTTTTCCTTTGATAATTCCCATGTGAGGAGCTACGTGAATGAAAATAATGTATTGCTTGAATATACATGCGCTCTGATATGTGGAAGATCTCAAATAAGCCTTCCTGCTTAGTTTGACATCATATGTGGTAAGAATTTATCTTTTAATTCTTGAAAATAAGCGTAGAATGGTACAATTTTATGAAGAAATTTAGATCATTAATTTTTCAACAAATAGACCATTTAACTGCTAAGTTTTGATATACGAATATTTACTTTTATAATGTTGATTATTTTATTCTAAAATTATCAATTTCTGATGCGATTTAATATGATTCGTGCCAATTTTAAGTTTTTTAGAAAATTCATATTTTTTATTAAATTAAAATCACGCAACCTCGATGCTAAAAAAATAATAACAATTAATTTTATGTAATTAATTCTTATATTTTTGTTTTAGACTTACTGTTTTCATGGTAATAAATACACATTCGTAAACTTCACTATGTTGGTCATTCGGGAGGCTTCGAGATAAGATTTCGAGAACGGCTAGGCATTGCGTTCCGAAACAGGGTACCAGCGTTTTTAATTTTCCAATGTCCCCTCCCTCCCTGAGATATACCTGTCTTCCATATCGGTATTCAGGGAGGAATGGGACTGTAAATTACACTAGTACCCAAAGTTTTATAACATCGTTATCTTATTCGTTGACTCATAAACCTAGGATTCTTTTATTTGATTAGCTTTTTAAAACTAGTAGTGTCCAAAGTTTTCAACCATTAATTTCAATCTGCACATCCGTTCATCGTCATTTGCCTTTCCCATGTTTTACCGAAGTTGTAAACTGATTTACTGATTAGTTCGTTTAAAATTTTCTCGTATTCATTCGAATCCGGTGGATAGGAACCGGTTCTCATCCATACGAAAAAACTATGTCTAGCATCGTATTATATCCAGTTTTCTACGAATATAGAAATGTACAATCATAAGATTAAAACTAGTTTTTTTAGCCGGTGCCTTCGGCACCACGGGGCTAAAAAAACTAGTTTTAATCTTATAATTGTACATTCTATATCCGCGGAAAGCCGTTTATAATACGATACGAGAAATAACTATTATCATATTGATAAGAAATTCTTTTTAATGTTTAATATTATGTTAATAAATTGATAAAAATATACTTGTATATTACATGATATTAATTCTATTAATTCTAATAATTTTTCTTTTAATGTTCAAATGTTAAAATACATTTCATATTGAAACAATTGTATATGTTTTAAGTTTAAAAAATTTAAGTAATAAAGAATAAGTCATGTAAAAATAATTTGTGTTGACATTACTAATTTATGTTATGATAAAATCACCAAACCTTTACAAAATAAAAAATATATTAAATGAATAAAATCTAAAATTTTATTATTTACATTGTAAATATAGACAAATAAAATTGATTGGTATACAATTGTATGCCATTTAGAGATCTTAATGTAAAGAACATCTAGAAAAGTGTTGTTATAAAACTAAACTGTACTTTACACGAAGACTTTTTTCATTCTCACTTACCAAAATGAAATGCATATATTCGCTTTAACCTAAAAATGTACTATTAAACGATGAATTTTGCAGATTTTTATACAGTTTGTTCAATTAGCATTTTTCAAATCGAAAGAAACAATAATCCCCAAAAATAGTTATTTCAGTCAAAATTAAACCCTTGTATTAAAGTTCAATCTATAGTTAAGATTTCCATAATGGCTTCAAAACCGATTAATATTTGCCGGATTTAAACCGGTACTTAGCCATACTGAAAAATCATGGGAGAAGATTCACCTTTGAAATATGGCTTGGCTTAGAACCGGTTGTCTGCAAAAAATAGACAATAAATATAGAGAGTTTTGTCTGCTAGAATATTGCTTTTTGTTCTATTATATGGACTCGGCTGTGTTTATATTTTCGACGCTATACTGATTTCAAGGACCAAATACAAAATCGGGACAGGCTACCTGCTTTGAGGGGAAAGTTACATTTATTCTTTTAATTTATAATGCAAATAAACTTTTCAACCGAATACATCTCCACTTCTAAGGCCCTAATGAAAAACAAGAGAGTAAAGTCTAATGATTTTTCTAGTAAGGCTTCTTCAATACAGAAATATATATATATTCGCTGGATTAAAACTGAATAATTATAGATAGCATCGTATTACAGACAATTTTCCACTAACATTAAAATAAAAATTAATTAATAATAAAATTAGTACCAATTTTGACAGCCAGTAGTTCCTTCGACCCTTAAGGTTTACAAAACTGGTTTTAATCTCATTATATTTTTTTCATCCTAATATCCATAGTAAGCTGTCTACAATACTTATAAATAACTATATCAAAGTGTTCAATACAATCATGAAATCACTGTTACAACTAATTCTAAATATGCACATATCTAAACAAAATCTATATAAAAGATACACAAAACAAACTGTACACATTTCTGTAATGCTATCCTTGATAAGTCCGACAGTTTTTGGCGCACAGAACTAAGAAACCTTTGCTCTCCAATAGTTGCGGTTAGCTAAGGATTTTTTTTAGCAGCGACGATTCTCTACTCAATAAATGTGTAAGTACATGTGTAAAACTAAGACATCTAACTGGCTCAAGTGTTGTGGACCTTTTTCGTCTTCTAGAAAATTACTTTCTGTGAACACAGTAAAAGTGTCTGACTGATTATGATGTAACAAAAAAAATTAGCCAATGAGAGGGTATTATTGACCAATGGTAAAATTTATAGTGGCCTCTCATTGGCTATTTTTTTTTGTTACGTCATAATCAGTCAGACACTTTTACTGTGTTCCTTTCTGTTCTTTAGTAGCAACTCGACTGTTTTTTATATTTCCGACGCTATTAGCTGATATTCAAAGTCCCAATTGAAATTCGGCAACGGGGTCCCCACCCTGTAGGTAGATCTATATATAGCTCGTGCCCCTCTATTCTTTTACTTTAATGTCTACTCCTTCTTGGTAATGTTTTTGGCTTTCTGTTGATATGCAACAGAATGTTATTGACATGTTCCTAGTCATTTGATAATTCTTATATATAAAAGTAGCAGAATGTCTTCCTGTCTGTCTGTAGCGAAGGAAGTCGCCAACATCACTAAAGAAATCTCTCTTAAGAAGAAATAACCTCTTCCCATTTCACTTTTCTTTTTAAAACTAATATTGTAAGTAAAGGATCAAGTTCCTTTTCCCGGCCCATTCAATCAAGGGCCACTACAGGCTAAGCAGCTTAAAGTGTCTCCAAAAAAAGTGGAGAAAAGTTACAACATTTGGCCTAACTATCCCGATTGACGTCACATTAGAATGATATATGACTTCAATCGGAATAGTTTGGCCAAACGTTTAAATATTTGTCCACTTTTTTACAAGCGCCTTTCCTTGAGACATCAGGTGGCGTAGCCGCTGGTATTATACAAGAAACAAAAGCAACATTAAGGTTGTAGACTTTAAAATCTTTAGTCAATATTATTTTTTCTGTAAAGTTGTGATTCTCTTGAAAAAAGGCATCCTTGTTTTTAGCACAGCACATCAACACAATGGACAGATAAACTTTACGATACATTTTTTAAATCAAAGCTTTTTTATAACGGAAACGTAACGGATAGCACTTATCGTTAATTTAGGCATCTTAGATTTGTCCTAACTCGATATGGTGATTTCTGTAGTAGTTACATATGATTTAGAAAGCATAGCAATTCTATAATCACTACCAGAATGTTCGTACGTTAGTTCACAACATGTTGATTTCAAACCTTTTTTGTAGTTCTGACACTCTACAAATGTTAATGTTTTTGATAATCTTTCTCCTCCTGTGAAGTTACATGGATAATGCTAAACCAAAAAGCAAAAAAAGAAGCCCGTTTTTAACAATTATTAGCCGTTTTCAATTGGAACATAAGCACACTGAATCATTGTCAGTCGTTTTTTTATGATAGTTTAATCTACTAGTATTTTTTTATTAATAAATTTCAAATAAAAATCACAAAACCTTTCCTGTATTTCAAAACGTAATTTTCCTGTGTAAAGCTGAAACATTTAAAAAGTATTTCGTTGTAATTTTGATGAAAATTACATTAGACTTCTACATAAGTATAATTTGTTTAACTTTAACTATCGCCTATCAGACAGTTTTTTTAAATGCTAGACTGTCTTTTGTGTGTAAAAAAAGAACCTAATTAGTTCCCTATTTTATTTATTTTGGCATTGAGGGAAGCCAATAGGAGGTGTTTAATATTTCTTTTCAATACACAAAATGCTGAGCCATTATCACGCTCTTGAATTTGTATAAAAGATCAGGGTAACAGGGATAGAAAAAGGGCAGACAAAAAACCCATTTTTTTAAAATTAATCCTTCTAATAAAGTAACAATATGTGTGTTTGTCTGTGTGTCTGTTTGTGTGTGTGAAACAAAGGATCACGCTAACCGCTAAACCGATCGGGTTCTCCTTAACAGGTTAGCTTCTCATAGGTCCCAGGAAGGTTTATAACTATTTTGGGGGAGGGTACCACCACCCTACCAAGAGAAATCACAATAAATCGAAATTTTTATTTTAAGTATAGAGACTCCTACGCAACATTGCATGGTATCGTAGTGACTTGAAAAGAGACTTGAAAGCAACATAGCTAGGTATCGTAGAGACTTGAACAAAAAAACAAATATTTTAAGTGCCACTAGAGGCCTCTAGGGGGTGTAGCCGCTGGTTCAGAATAAGATAACTTTCTGTTCTAGACACGGCTACATCTGCAGTGAGTTTTGATATTATAAGTGAATTACGATGATACTATAGGCCTATTCATGCATTTCTTGTAATAAATTCTCTCCCTTAAATCAAAAGTACATTTCTGCGTCTAAAAAAACTAAATTTTATACCTACTAGTAACTTCGTCGAGATTGTTTTTGCTTGATAAAAATTTGGGAAAGGGTTCTTTTTTTCGACCCAAGTAATGTAGCGAGTTGTTTATTTTTATTTTAAAAAGGAAAAAATTTTCTGGGAAGGTTAGGATGGGGAGGGGTGCTTTCAACACCTAAAGAAAATAGCTTAAACCAACACAAGAATTGTGGGTAAATTACCTTAAAAGTTAAGCCCTATCTTGATATGAGATATATACAGAAACCAGCCCTCCATCATCTAATTCTCTAGCAGATACGCCTCAAGGGCATAATATTTTTTTTTAGGGGAGGAAGGGGAGTTTTAATGTTTGCTAGGCGAAATTTCTCTGGACGGGGAGGTACCCGCCATGAATGTAGATAAAATAAACCTCCCTGTGACCTAAAAAAACTTGTAACTCTCAACGTAAACAGACAGACAGACAGAAAAATCTTGTTACTGTTATATAAGGATTAAATAAATTTAGTTTTAATTTAAAACAAATCTTTGATTATTGTTTTGTTAGAAATTTTAGATAATAATAATCTTTAGAGATGACCTCTGTAGAAAAATAGGGTTCATGAAATTCAGTTTTTAACAAGAAAACAAAATAATACAACATTTTCCTCTACTCAAAATTGCAGAGGGGAAAATTGCATTGGGCTGTTTATTACATTAGTCCCCAAAGTATAATAACAACGTTTTCTTATTCGTTGATTGAACATCCTTGGGGACTTTTATTGAATATTGATTGTTTTGTTTATTAAGGTAAGTGTCAATACGTTTCAACCACAAATTCTAATCTACAGAAGGGGTTATTTTGTGTATAATCGTTGGAGATGTTCGCCAATTTATCGGCCATTATTTTATCCCTTTAGATCCTTGCAAAATTGGCTTTTACATAATGAAGATTAAAATATTAAACTAGGACAATTATTTTCATAAGTAGACAAAGACGTCATTTTAAAGTCCAGAATAAGCTTTAATTGAATTTTATTTCTAAGAAACTATTTTTGTGGTTAAATGAGGAATCAGTTTTTTTTTTCTGAAAGGACGATAGTAAATTTTAAGTTACTAGCGGCTACGACCCTTAGAGCCTCTAGGGGCACTTCAGGTGGGAGTTGGAAAAGCCGATCCCCCTTTTAATCTGAGTAAATTGTTTTAAAAATAGTTAAAAACCTTCACTCTACCTATGAGAAGCTTCTCTGTGAAGGAGATTCATATCGGTTCAGTGGTTACAGAGATCCTTCGCCACAGACAAAAAAGGTTATATAATGGGATATCAAATATGTATACAAAAGGACGTCAATGATATCAATGAGTAAGCTTTGGTTAGGATTCACGAACCTGACCAACCTATGTTGAATTAGTTTTCTTATTTTTTGACATGGAGCTCATGCCAAAAATGTTCTATACAACATACTTTCTACCTGACTATTTAATCTAAGGTTTGGTTTTTGGTCCACTTGAATTTTCTTACCCCAAAATTTTTTGGCCCACCATGGTGCAATGTATATGCATTAACCAATGATGAAATTTCTAATTTAAAACCTGAGATATGGGGCAACATTTTGTGATTGAAATTGTACAGTGCAAATAAATGGTATTCCTCCTGTGAAACAACATTTTAAAATATTTGTATGATCAAGGAACAATATTTTGTTTCTACTTTTGCAATAGATAGTCTTAGCAACCATTCATTAAAGTTTCCTGTGAAAATACAAATAATTTATTTTTAGCTGCTATTTATGATAGAGGTTCAATCTGTTTTTAAGTAAGATTGAAGCTTTTGTGAATATCCATTATTTTATTACATAACGTGTATCCAAATATAATATATCCATTATTTTGATACATATTGTGTATCCAAGTGTAATATATCCATTATTTTGACACATATTGTGTATCCAAGTGTAATATATCCATTATTTTGATACACATTGTGTATCCAACTCTATTATATCCATTATTTTGATACATATTGTGTATCTAAGTGTAATATATCCATTATTTTGATACATATTGCGTATCCAAGTGTAATATATCCATTATTTTGATACATATTGTGTATCCAAGTGTAATATATCCATTATCTTGATACATATTGTGTATCTAAGTGTAATATATCCTTTATTTTGATGCATATTGCGTATCCAAGTGTAATATATTTATTTTGATACATACTGTGGGTCCAACTCTATTATATCCCTTATTTTTATACATATTGAGTATCCAAGTATAATATATCCATTATTTTGATACATATTGTGTATCTAAGTGTAATATATCCATTATTTTGATACATATTGTGTATCCAAGTATAATATATCCATTATTTTGATACAAATTGTGTATCCAAGTGTAATATATCCATTATTTTGATACAAATTGTATATCCAAGAGTAATATATCCATTATTTTGATACAAATTGTATATCCAAGAGTAATATATCCATTATTTTGATACATATTGTGTATCCAAGTGTAATATATCCATTATTTTGATACATATTGTGTATCCAAGTATAATATATCCATTATTTTGATACATATTGTGTATCCAAGTGTAATATATCCATTATTTTGATACATATTGTGTATCCAAGTATAATATATCCATTATTTTGATACATATTGTGTATCCAAGTATAATATATCCATTATTTTGATACATATTGTGTATCCAAGTGTAATATATCTATTATTTTGATACATATTGTGTATCCAAGTATAATATATCCATTATTTTGATACAAATTGTGTATCCAAGTGTAATATATCCATTATGATTACAGATTCCTATTGTATTGGGTTAAGAGTGTTTATCCAAAACCACTAAAATTTGAAAGATTAATAGATTATGAGGTTATAACCAAAATTGAATCAGGGAATTTTTTTATGAAAATAAACTTTAAATACCCAGTGCATCATAGCTCTTAGTGGCGAAGCTGCTGTCCATTATATTGAAACTTTACCTGAAAAGTTACATGTTTATAATCATTCAAAGAAATCTCTGTAACCTTTGCCAACTACCAGGACATCTGCCAACACCTATACCTGGCAAAACATTATTAAACAGGCTAAGATAGAATACAATAAGAAGAAGAATGAATGATACTGAACTTTTAGTACAATTCACCGAAATAAAGTGACCAGCGTATCATTTTCTACACATTTGTACATTATATTTGGTATTTAGCACTCAAAAGAAAAGCAAATTTTGATTCGGAGAACCTTGTTTTATTTTTTTTGTACATAGTAATGAGAAGAAGGGTCTAATGGTTAGCCAAGCCAAGTCGTTCCCCTTCTTAATATTGATGCACTTTACTGTAGTACCATGCATTTACATCTCTAGACGATAGACTGACGGACAAATTTAATTTTGAATATAAAAGTTGTTATGTAGACATGCATAAAGTTAAAAACAAAAGATCTTTGTTACATAAACACCTTTTGCTATGTTGGTTCGTGTTAGAACTCCCGCTGATTTTAATTGTTTGTCAGACGAACATAGCATAAACATTTGAGAGATTTTGTAGGGGTATATCTGACTTAATAGTGACAATACTATCTATCTATCCAGCTTTCTTGCTATCTAGCTCTGTATGTCCTTATGTCTATCCAAGTTTTTTTGTTATACGACCATAGCATTAATATTTGAGAGATTTTGTAGGGGGATATCTGACTTAATAGTGTCAATATTATCTATCTATCCAGCTTTCTTGCTATCTATCTCTGTATATCCTTCTGGCTATCCAAGCTTTCTGTTAGACAAACATAGCATAAACATTTGATAATTTTGTAGGGGATATCCGACTTAATACATATTAATAATAATATTATCTATCTATCCAGCTTTCTTGCAATCTATCTTTGTCGGCTAGAAAATTGCTTAATGCTCTTTTTTAGCGACTCGACAGTGTTAATATTTACGATGCTATTAGCTGGTATTCAAAACTCAATTAAAAGTCAGCACATGGTCCACTGGTTGGGGACATACAGTTGTTTGAACCCTTCCCTCTCTATGGTTTTACTTAAATATTTCAAATCTGTTTTTTTCTAGTTTTGTTTGGAAAAATCTTACTTTACTATTAAAAGTCTTTCGTTCTATTCATTTGTACATCTAGCTAAATATTGATCTAACTTTAAAAATTTTTCTATCTAACAATCTATCTAATCATCGCTTTTTCTAGATCTCAATTATCTTCCTATTTATCTAGATCAATTAGGGATCTTAAGGGATAAGACAAGGGACGATAAATTTATATACATCTCAAACGAACATTAGTCCCCAACTAAACAATCTTGGGGATTTTTATTGTAGATTAATAATTGGACGAAAAGTTTGGACACAGATAGTTTTAAAAACTTTGGGTACCAATGCAATTTACAGTCCAATATCCCCAACCTCCCTGAGATCTATGATGTGGAGTTTTACCCATGGGTATTATATGACCTTGGGTGGGTTGAATAAAAGATGCTCCCCAAACCTTTTTTTAATGTATTACTATTCAGGGATACAATGATAGGACATATTCGATCGTTTTTTAAGAATTGTATCAATGGATTTAAACTCTTTTTGAGTATTAACAAATAGCACCTTCAACTCTCCAATTATATTATATACAAAATGTGTTATATTAGCAATTACAATTTACAACTCAAATAGTGACTTCATTAGCATTCATGCATAATGAAGTAAAACTGCTTTTTATTTGTCAATGTGCGCAGGGGGGGGGGGGGGAGTGACACTGGAGTTGGACCCAAAGTTTTATAACCACATTATCCTATTCAATGACACAAAAACTTTGGGTACTTTTATTGATTTATTAATGGTTTGTTCAAACTAGCTTTATCTAACCTTTTCAACCAATAATTTGTCCCTTTTCATCTTTGTTAAATTTCCAAGAAATGAAAAATATGAACCTAGTAAAAGTGTCTGACTCTGATAATGACGTAAAAAAATTAGCCAATGAGAGGCCACTACAAATTTTACCATCGGTTAATTACAGTGTATACTGGCCTCTCATTAGCTAATTTTTTTACGTCATAATCAGAGTCAGACAGCACATCTTTCATTGGTGTTTCAATTCCTCCCTATTGACGTATCCTTGTATCACTGATTACAAATACAGAAATAGAGATGAACTGAAATTTAATTTCCTAATGTGTACACAGTTTCCTTGGTGTTCCTCATCCTATCTCAATATTTACTTATAGCTAAAACTTCCAAAAAATCAAAATTTGAATGTATAAAGGTTTAAACAATATACATTCAAATTTAATTTTTTTAAATTTAGATTTTTTTTGGGAAGTTTGAAGCTTTTTAGTTAGTAGTAAATATTGGGATAGGATGAGGAAACACCGAGGAAACTGTGTATACATTCGGAAATTAAATTTCAGTTCATCGAGAGATTAGATTACAGATAGCCTGATATCTAGTTGCCGAATGTGTACGCAGTTTCCTGGGTGTTTCCTCATCCTCGCTCAATATTTACTACTAGCTACAAATCTTCAAACTTCCCTTAAAAAAATCAAAATTTGAATGTGTAAACGATTTATACAATATACATTATAAATTTGAATTTTTTAAATTTTGATTTTTTTTTTTGAAGTTTGAAGCTTTTTTAGCTAGTAGTAAATATTGAGCTAGGATGAGGAAACACTCAGGAAACTGCGTACACATTCGGCAACTAGATATCAGGCTATCAGATTACATGAATAAAACCAGGGATCTAAAGGGATAAGACAATAACCGATATATTGATGTAATATCAGGATAAAATTACCCTTTCTGTAGATTACATTTAGTGGTTGAAAGATTGGACACTCAACTAAATGAACCAACCAATAAAAATTCAATATAAGTCCCTAAGGTTGTTAAGCCAACGAATAGAAAAAAAAACATTATTATAAGACTATGGAGACTAGTGTAATAAACAGCCTAATGTCCCCTCCCTCCCTGGAATGAAACACTCTTTATTCCATTTCTAAAGTCTCTGCTCCGTGCATGTTCACATCACTTTAGAAGTTTACACCAAATAGACTATTAACTGTTACAGTAATGTAACTGGTACAGTTTCAAAGAATCTGGGAACCGCTTTTGAAAGAATCTATTTTGAATGTTTGTTTGGGTTTCTTCTTCTTTTTATTTAAGCTAGTTTAGAATAGAGAACTAGTTTATTAGTTTCTGGCGTTATTGTCTAATTCCTTTACGATGTAATGATGAATATAGAATGTGTCGTCAATATAGCTTGCTACATGGACCTCATTTATTGTTTAGTTAGTTCATTCACAAGGAGGGGAGGGGATAGGTGTGGATGGGGGTTATCGTTATTTTAGTCAGCTGCAAGTATTTCTTTATCAGAGTACATAAAAATCTGGCGCAACATCCAAGTAATAATAAATCGACTAATCTTTAATCTATAATATAAGGTAGAGTGAAAAAAGATCCACAGGCTATGCTTTTTTTGAGAAAAGACCATTGGTCCTGTGGTGGTTTAAAGCTATTTTCCAGAGGGGGAGTCAGGGGAGTGGGGATGCCTATTAGCAAAATAATCTCATTTACGAAAAATCTTAAATAAAAATAACTATCTTTCTGTTTTTATACTAAACATTGGAAAGTTTTGGAGGTTTTAATCAATAAAATTACTGCTCAATTTGATAGTGCTGCTAACAATACAAACACACCTCAATAATCATATTTTTGTCTGAAACTTAAGTTCTCAATAATTACGAAACTGATTCAGGTCTTGTTTTTGAAGAAGCTTCACTTTGGACCTGGAATGGTTTTAGGCTGTTTTGTTTTAGATTTATTTCTTTGAATGGGTGTAAACTATTTTTATGCCCATTATACAACCCATTGAATACAGATCCCCTAGATACTAGGGGCGGATCTGCTATTATACGATATTGAAGATTCCCTAATCCTTTTTTATTTGCATTTAGAATGTAAGTTATCTATAGATTAGCTATCTAAACTATAAATCTATTCTTGTAGAGGTTGAATCTTATATCCATGAGAATTAGAAATTCAATAAGCGAGCACTTTTTAATTGTTTTTTTTCTTCTGTATTTACTTGTGTATAAAAAAGGCTTGCTATAGTGAAATTAAAAATAACCTAATTCTAATAAGGAAGACACAATCTAAAATAAGCTTTTAAATATTTATATATCTATAATTTGTAGTAAAAATAAACATTTATTAGGTATTCTTTTAACAATTAACTATTCTAAAAAAAAACTTTTAAGAATTATTAATCTTAAGGGACGATAAATTGATACACACCCCATAATTGTAATAAAGAAAAGAGATTCAAATCAGTGATGGAAAAGTCTTGAAACTGATCACTGTTGCATGGCCAGATGCAAAAAGTTTATTTTAGTGTTAGGCAAAAATGACTTCGCAATTGTATCAGTAAGTAGGTCTAATAACACCCTTTCATAATTTTAACATCCAACTAAATCTAATTTTTGAGAAAATCAGATTTGAAAATTTTAAGTTCAATTTTTATCCCCTAGGAGTTACCGAACAATCACGACAAGAAAAGCAAAGATTATTAATCTAAATTTTAAACAAGTTTGCTTTTATAAAGTTTTTCATAAAACCACTCCTGAAGGGAGTTAATCACTGGCCATTTTTATCAGTTGCTTTGCTAAGGTCACGGAAATTCAGCCCTAAAGAAATTACAGAGTGGTTTTATGAAAGACTTAATAAAAGCAAAGTTGTGAAAAATTAAAAAGAATGAATATTTGTTTTTCTTATCATAGATGAGTGTAAGCTTTTAGGGGCTGAAATTCGAACTCGAAATTTTCAAACTTAAATTTTTCAAAACTTAGATTTAGTTGATTTTTGATTTTAAAATTAGCAAATGGTGTTATTAGACCTACTTACTGATACAATTGCAAAGTCATTTTAGCCTAACACTAAAATAAACTTTTTTCATCTGGCCGTGCAACAGTGTGATAGCATTTACCAACCAATCAAGATTCGAAAAGAGTACTTTTTACGGTTTTTATCCCAATAAATCTTATAATTTACAGTTCAATATCCCCTTCCTCCCTGGTAGATATAATTATATTTTACTTTCTGTCATGAAATAAAAATATTATGCTGTCCTTTCAGAAAGCTTTGTATTGGTCCTTGGCATGTTTTAGACTATTTTAAAAAAAATTAGGTGTATCATACAATAGAAAATATCTGTATATTATCTTATCTTTCTATGAGACGATTGAACTAAGGACTAAACCTTGGTTTAGTATTTTTATACTTTATGCTTTATAATTCTTTTACTTTAAGAATGCAACCCTTGCAAAGTGGTAAAAATCAATCATGTTTTTGGACCATAAACACATAAAATTACTCACCAAATTTGGCGGGAGGGGGAAAGAATGTTAAAAAAATGTTGACCAATAATGATCCACAGGGGTTAGACTCTGGGACAAGGGGGATAGTTCAACAACTAAAATGTTAGCTGTGCTAACTTATACAAAAATATATTAACAAGGATTAACAAGAGCATAGATAGTGCTTGGCAATAAAAGCAGCTTTAAATTCTCACTTCTAGGATATTAGATATTTGCATATTCATCTGTCGCGCGTTTATGTGCGCCGCGCAATAACTGTACATTATCGGGTCAGATTGTACTACCAGTCGTTTGGCCGCTAGCAGCTCATAAGCAAATAAAAAGGCTTACTGCAAATTTTCTGGTCAATCTACTGATCCTTTAATGTTTGAAATGTGTGTATACTGCTTAGCAGTTCATATTTGGTGCTAAGATGATGCACTTGCAGTCAGGGATATTAAGGCATAAGACAATGTGTGATAAAATTATATATATCCCCAATGATGATAAACAAATTTACATCTTCTGTAGATTTAGATTATTAATTGGAAAGTTTGGAAACTACAAATCAAGATTCAAAGTACCCAAAGTTTTTGCTCCAACGAATAAGACAACGTTGTTATAGAACTTTGGGTAACAGTGTAATTTACTGTCCAATGTTCCCCTCCCTCCCTGACTTGTAGAATGTAATTGGATGTAATAATTAAGGAAATTTTATTACAGAATTTATTTTGTTTTAGGTTGATTTAACAAATTTTTTTGGCATTAATATCAAGAATCTTGAATAGCAGAAAAGTTGTTGGCAAATTGTACCAAAAGAAGAGTTAACTTTGCCTATAATAATTGGGGATTTACTTCAATTTATCGTCCATTTTCTTATCCATTAAGTACAAAAAACATTACATCCATAGATTTTATATTCTGAAATCACATATGAAGTATGGAACATGACAGTAGATGCAAGGACCATAATATTCCTAACTTGATTATGAGAAAATATTATGCACAAAAAACAATTTTTAAAGCGAAGCTTTTCTACATGTAGGGTCTGTCCGACCGTTTGTCCGCAACGGATAGATCTTATTAATAATCTAGTCATGTTTGAATTGTCATAACTTGTCATGATTATTCCTGTAACTGGTAGGTACAAGTGTATAATATGATTTTTGTATGACATAATAATACTATTCATCTGACTTCTAGACAACAAGATGCAATGTTATAAGCGAAGCATCTCTATTATCAAGTCCCTAATATGTAAGCATGTACTTAATTACTCAATTTTCAAACAAATTTACACATAAATTTAGCTGATAGAAAAGATAAATATTTATGGATGTCATTGTCCATGACTGGGAAAGGTTCAGGGAGGTGTAAAAAAGTTTGTCCTGTATTTGTATAGAATAAATATTGCAGTTTTTGATAACTAATCAATAAATTGTACCAATAAGAAGTAGTGTAGGAGCAATCCGGCCCAAATATTTGTGTACACGTGTAAGAAAGGACAGTTATTTTTTCATGTAATCAATATACTAAAATAGATGATTTTCTTAGAATAAAGCTAGCTTTCGGAAAATTATATCATGGAAAAAGTTTTAAGTTTGACGGATTTTTGTGTGTGACAGCCCATCTACGGTAATAAATCTATTTAGTTTACTCTATGGAAAGAGTAAAACATGAAAAAGTAGAAAATAATACAAGATTAAGGTATACCAACGTTAGAGGAATATACTCCGTCCTTTTTGCTTATTAAAGGAAATATGAGGTGTTTAATGAAATTGATCAAAAGTAAGTTATTTTATAATAGTTGTTTAAGGCATGATATAATAGACAGCTTTCCGCGGATATTAAAATTATAAGATCAAAATCAGTTTTGTTAGCTTCGAGGGATCGAAGGCTTGGAATAACAAATAAGGTATTTATACAATGATTTTTATTTTTATATTCGTGGACAATTATCTATAATACGATGCTGTACATAATATTTTAGTATGGCTGAGGAGGATATTAATCGGTTCTAATCCAACGGATATTTATCGGTTTTGAAGCCATACTGGAAAAAATATTTTAAAATTGAAATACTATTCAAGTGATGATTTCGATCTCTTAATTGCTAAAATAATCATAATTTAATCAAGCCTTATATACAGTTAAAGCTGAACATCTATGAAACTTGGGAGATACATCAATTTATCGTCCATTGTCTTATTCCTTAAAATCCCTGGTGTGCCCTTACGTTTAGCCTTTATTCTAAAAAAAGCTGAAAGGCCTATTTGTATGGGCCTGTTGTTAATTTTACGATGGTGTGCTTAAAAATCTATTTTCAATCATAATATAATAGAATTACGTATTGTTTACAATCTTTAATAAAAATAACAAATGTTCACGATTTAGAATTTTTGGTGGTTTGGCTGGATAGCTACTCCACAACTCACCTTTTCCTCATTCTTTGAAATCAATAGAACCTGGGGATCTTGGCGGATAAGAAAATGGAGACATATTAAAAAGCGTAAAGTACCGCCAAAAATGACATCATACAATACAAGTGACCAATGAGAGGCCAGTATAAATTTTACCATTGGTCAATTACAATTTATACTAGCCTATCATTGGTACTTTGCGCTGTTTCGAGATAAATTAATGTTAACCTCTAATTTTAAAACAAAATTACCCTTCCTTTAGATTACAATTATTGATAAAAAAGTCAGGATTAATGTCCCAAAAGTGTTTAAGCCAACGAATGTGTTTATAAAACTTCGAGGACCAGTATAGTTTTCAGACCAAAGTCTCCGATCCCTCTCTAATATAACCCATATTACTCACCACTGTACCAGCTGGGTTCAGCATAACATAGAAGCTTCTAATTCGAGTGATTTTTTTACCTAGAAGTGAGGAATAAACCCTGAAAGATTTCCCCCCTCCCCTCCTTTTTATCTTTTTTCTTCTCAATATTTAGTTATGAATTTAACCATTCTTGTTATTTGAAAAGGAATAAAGGGTGTAAAATAAGTGTACTTAACCCATTAGTGCCGAGCGCCACTTTTATGGACCGATCGAGCTGAAAATCTCAGGGAAGCTTTATAATGGTAAAAACGGAATTCCAATTTTTTTGTTTTGCTCTAGTGGCGTGCACAGGAAAGTTGCAATAAAACCCGGTTCGGCGCGAGTAAAAAAACCTTGCGGCATTAATAACCGTTTTTGGCGTTTTTTGGTGCTTTCCCCCGGCATTAAAGCCCGTTTGCGACCTAAATACCCGGTTATTTGGCCCAAAAAATTAAAAATGTAATTTTTGAACGCCCAAAGTGAGATTAACACTTTTTAAAACTACGATACGATCCGTAATTGAAAACTACATAACCTCATGTAATTGATAGAGCTACAACTAACATACAAAACAATTTATATCACATTTAAGATTTTGGCTATAGGTACCACCCCTTTTTGGTTAATAAACCCGTTTTTGTTGTTGTTGTAAAAAAGATCTATTAGTAAAACCGGGTAATGAAAATTTCAGACTTTCCCCCCATATGCCGAGCCGGGTCTATATAGAACGTAAAAAAACGATAAAAAAATCATATAAAAAATAATAATTCACAAATGAATGTAAATGCCAATAAACTTTAAATTTCACGAAAAAAATCACTAACTTTACTTCATAAACAAAAAAGTTAGGAGGGGTATTTTAAAATCACCTTGTTTTTCTTGGTTTTCAAATTTTGTTGAGCTATACCGGCAAACGGAAGTAAGCAAATCTGCCTGCTCCAGGGGGAAATGAAAACCAGGGTAGTAGAGGGGGGATTCATACTGAGAATGATGCAATCCTAAAACTGAGAACCGGTTTTTTTCGGCATTTTCTGGAACCGGGCGTTAAAAGCCGGTTCGTCACTAATGGGTTAAGTGAAGGATGGAGGGGACAAGAGACTGAAAATTACAATTGTACCAAATCTTTAAAAAGTCAACTTTATCGTTTGCTAAACGTTTGGTACTTTTTTTTATATGATAATTACTTGTTTCCAAATTGGTAGTGTCCAAATTTACCAACCAATTATTTAAATATATAGAAGGGTATATTTTGTTTATCATCATTTGGGACGTATTTAAAATTATCGTTCATTGTCTTAACCATTTATATCCCTGGCTTTATGTAAATTTTCGTTTTTTGTTTGAGTGTGCATTAAAAAGAAGTTGCAATATTCTTTAAAACAATTTTTAACTAGTTATTAAACACATTGTATTATAGACAGCGTTCAGCGTATTTTAAAATAAAATATTATAAGATTTTAAATTTCAACAAAAGTAGTTTTAATTTCAAGATTATTATTTTAATATTCATTGAAAATTGACTGTAATACGATGTTTACAATCAACTAGAAATATCTAATTTATATTAATTACATTTAAAGTTTTCAAAGATCATTTTATTTTTTAGACATATCTATTTCAAATTAATTTTCTATCTCTCCATCAATCTAATTTATCTATTACCCAGTATTAAGTATATAAACCCAGGGAGGGAGGGGAATTTGGGATGTTCATTTAAATGGTCTTCAAAATTCTATAATAAAGCTTTTCAACTTTAGGGACTTTTTTAGACAAATTTAGATTGGTTGGTTCATTTGGTTAAGTGTTCAGACGTTTTAATCATTATCATAAGGGGTAATTTTGTGCATCATGGGATATGTTCATCAATTCATCGGCCATTATCTTATCCCTTTAGATCTCTGATATAAACCTTTATTCATCATCCATAAAAGCTCAAGAGGCCAGGGTCGTCTCTAGGATTTGGTCCAAAATACCCCCCCCTCCCATCTCCACTTACTCTACCAATATTCATGGAAAAAAGGAATAAGTATAATACTCTGACAAAAATTAAAGAGTTTTTTTGCTGTGCAAGATTTTAATTCGGTTATCATATGAACTTAATCTTTTTACAATGTTTTATGAAGGTACTAGAAGGAACGCCCCCATTTCAATTAAAGTTTTGAAAAGAAAAATGGAAAATATTTTTTTTGTGGGGGGGGGGGCAGGGGGGGGGGCAGGGGGGGGGGTCAGCATTTATTAGTTAAAAACCTTCTCCGGATGTAAAATAAGCTAATATTCAAATGAAAACCATATCGGTTAAGAGGGTTCCGAGATTTTTCGCTACAGACAAAAAAAAACTTACTACTTTTTAAAATAGGATAGGATAGGATCGTGTAATAAAATAACATTTATATTTTCTTATATTTCTTGGTATATCAGCTATGACAACTTTTACTAAATGAAATTTTGTTAGGATAAGCCTTTAAATTTTTGTTCTTTTCTTATCTGCGAAAGAGGGGGCGACAAAAAGTTGTTTTCAAAACCATCCTAAAAATAAAACTAAGAATGGCCTGTCTTTCCATTTTTTCTCCTGTGGAGAGAAAACCCTTTGAACGCCAATGGATATTTAAAAATACTAGAGTTGGCTCGATATTATTATCTCCCTATTGGCTAGTTTTCTATATGCATATCTATTTCTCAATAAATCTATTTTCCTCGCCCGGTATTACTATCTAAAAGAAAGTAAATATTTAATAATTTAAATGATTTTTAAAGATTTTTTTAATTATATTTTTTTTTACATTACCATCACCAAAGGGTTAATGATGATGATTACAATTTTAGTTTAATATTTGAACACACAAAATGTCGCCACAATCGAATTCTTTTAAAACATAGTTTTCTTAAATTTATTATATTATAAATTTAAATTTTCTTTTTTATGATTAGAAATTAAATACATCAATATAAGGTAAATAGCAACATGAAATGAAAAAAATGAATTTATTTTTAATAAAGTAAAATAATGGGTCTTATCGTTCTGGGCAATGAGAGTTTATTATGGATTATTGGAGCACTATGAGTTTTAATCATATATTCCTTGGAAAACTTGAGCTCGTTTATAGACATTTATTTCCTATATAGATCTGACATGGATCTTGAAGCAATTAAGCAGGCCGTTTTGTACATGTTAAAAATTGGAAGATTTCATTAAATAAAAGTAATCGCAAATATACTTAGTAAATAATAAAGTTGAATTAAAATTAATCCATCATAAGAATAGTCGGTCTTTGTTTTTTTCCTTTATTGCTTCGAAATAGATTAACATCAGCTGGATTATATACAGTTCTGAGCCATACTGAAAACCATGTATAGCATCGTATTACAGTCAATTTTCCACGAATATTAAAATAATAGTAAAACAAATAAAATCAGTTTTGTTACACTGGGCCTTTGGTCCATTTTAATTTTTCATTTTATTAAACGCGGAAAAGCTGTCTATGATTTGATACGATACGATAAATAACTATAATTGATTTGAAAGATGCAGAATATTGAAAAAACTTCTTTTCATAAATAAAATTATGTCTTTATCTCTGGCGGCCCCTGAAGATCTCCAAAAAATCCCCCCATCACAGCCCCTCTGCCAAAAATTATGATTTATCATGAAATTATAAGGGTAAACAATAGACAGTTAAGGCACTTTAAAAGCCTTAAAAATGATTCACAAATATGGTTTGCTCGTCTAGTCTCGGTAAATGGTCTGTTTAATAGGAATCTAATAAAAGGATACTACTTACTTATAATTTTTTGTTATCGCCTAAGGAAGTTGTCTGGTAGGTGATGTTTTCATATTTGCCGAAATACTTTAACTCTTATAATATGTGTTTTTTATATTATCAGGAATTTGACTAATAGAAAAAATGTTTGGCACACAAAAATGGCCCAACATTTTTTTAAAAAGTAAAGACTTCTGGAAAATGTTCTAGCATTAAAAGATTTGGCTATCCTATAATATAAAGTTTTTCTGTTTAAAGCTGAAGATTTTAATACATACTAAACCGATACAGTTCTCCCATTTAGGATTTAAGCCTTGGGATTGTTTTAATTACAGAGCCTGTAGATGCTAGGGGCGCAATTAAGATTATGAAATACTTGATTAAAAGGCTTTAGAGGTTATTTATAGCTATTAATTATAGTTATACTTGTAAATTTTGGACGTTTTCGTTTTTGGTAATAGTATAACACAAAAGATTGTCTTTTAGAAATGTTTTTGCTTAAATTATAATTTCTTAACTTATTCTTCAGGGAGGATGGTATATGGCAATTATTAATAAAATAATTTATCTCTTAACAATTATTTGTAAAATTCTGCTTTTATAGCTTACTAGTGGATAAGCCCCCAGCATCAAGGGGTACATTGTAAGATTGAAGTATCATAAAATCTTTCCAATACTTAAATATAAAACTGGAATAGCCTAAACCCAACATGAAGTTTCACTTAATATTAGAACTCTTTAGGTTCAGTATTTTTTTAATTATTGCTATTTCATATAATAGAGGAATAATTATTAGGAAAATAGAGTGTTGTGTGTATATCAATTTAGTCATCATAGATCCCTTCCTCTCTGTTTATTCTCTGATAATTAATGTTTTCTTTATTCCTCTCTCTTTAGATCATAACCTCCATTGATTATTTACAATAAGGTTGTGAACAAGCGAAGGGGGTTAAAAGGAAATGGTACTAATGTAGAAAAAGTAGAAAACATCCTTCCAACTCTAACAGAACAAAAAGTTAGGTTAAGTAGGGGTGATAAAAGTCCCACGAGGTCAGAGATTCCCGCATTTTTATAAATTAAAAAGACTATATGAGAAATTGCGGCTGCCATACCCTGATAATAAACTTTTAATTAGTGATTTGTGTCTGAAACTTAAACTTTTTAAATCCTTGTTTGTCCTGTTTTAAGATTTTGAGTACAATACCCTTGCTGTAAAACCTTTAACCCCAAATACGCTTTTGATGAAGTTATTTATGCAAAATAATTTCTAAAAATATGCTTTATAAAGTTTTTTTTTATGGCAAAGATGAGTTTTAATATTTCTACTTTAAACGGATTTTTGTAGAAAAAAAAAATTTACCTTCAAAGTTTAAAAACCAGGTTTAACTTATTAATAATTCTCGCAGCTGGGTAAAATGACGATACACCACATCAACCCCCTTTATCCCATCCACACCTACTGAATGCACGAAATGACCAATAAATAATATTAGAATGATAAATTGACGACAAATTTATATCCCCGTTTATCCTATTTCCATTACAAGAGCAAACCTTTTTTGAAAGTGTATTTCAGTTTTGTGTTTGTGCTTTTTATGTCTTGGAAAGGCTTTTATCTATTTTGGGGAAGAGTGTAACACCCCTTCAATAAATGTATAATAGAGACAACTACCTGGTTCAATAGGCGGAGACCCTAATTCTAGTTTCATTTAGAAGTAGTTTTTTTATGTGAACGAGGGTGGGTTAATATGAAAAAAGCGATTTTCCTTATTTTTATCATTTTCCTTATTCCCCATCAGATAACCCATAATCAGCTCAGGACTTAATCTAAGCTGACCTAAAGAGAGAGAGAGTAGAGAGAGATAGATAGATAGATAGATAGATAGAGATAGATAGATAGAGAGAGAGAGATAGAGAGAGAGAGAGAGAGAGAGAGAGAGAGAGAGAGAGAGAGAGAGAGAGAGAGAGAGAGAGAGAGAGAGAGAGAGAGTGTGTGTTAGGGGGTGGGGAGAGAGAGAGAGAGAGAGATAGATAGAGAGAGAGAGAGAGAGAGAGAGAGAGAGAGAGAGAGAGAGAGAGAGAGAGAGAGAGAGAGAGAGAGAGAAGAGAGTGTGTGTTAGGGGGTGGGGGGGGGGTGGATGTGAGGAAAATAGCATAAAACCATCCAAAATAATTTATAGAGCTTCCTTGAAAAGTACAACCAATTCTCTTTCTACCTTACTACTTTATATGAGAGGATTATGTTGAAATATGCTAACTGACAAATCATGTTCCTATCTCATCTTTTTCTAATTCTATTTCAAGGAAAAAAACTTATGTGAATGAATATTTATACAGTGTTCATACAAACTCACATGATAATACGATTTCTACTATGGCTTCGAAACCGATTATTATCCACTGGATTAGAACCGGTTAACTATGCCGAAGAACTGGTTTTTATTTTTCATTTTATTATCCTCTTAAAGCTGTTCATAATACACTACGATAAATAACTATTTTATCATCCTATAAAAATATACCTATGTAGATTTTCCAAAATACTATAAATCCATTAAACAGTCCATATAGGAAACTAATAAATACAGTTTTTACACAGTTTACATATATTTTCTGCTTATGCATACTGCAAAATACGCACACTTATATGCCCTAAAATTCTAAATTATAACTTCATAACAATTAACTGTTGTTGTAAAAGGTTTTGTTAGTAGAAACATTTTGTTTGAATGCATAAACACCAAAAAATCCTGGTATAGTGCTTAAAAAAGGAATTCTTATATTCTTGTATCGGGACTACACCCAAATTAGATCTTTACAAATGTGTTCGTACAATCATGCATTATATGATTAGGATTTGAATAGGTTTTTACCGACAAAACTTTTTTATAATTCTTGATTTGCAATGTGTCTCATATGTTTTTCCTACCCTCTATGTTTATTATTTTTTGATTTTTCTAAAAGCTCAGGAAAGTGTCATGTTTAGCGTCATAAAAATAGTCTATTATCCATCTCTTTTTAAGGGGTTTCCTTTCCCACTTCTCCTGTCATCCCTCCTTTTTAGATCAACGTATTCATATGACGTCACACATGACACTTTCCTCTGCTTCACTTTTCTGATTAAAAACTTAAGTTTTCCATGTATTTTCATTTATTTTTTGGTACTAACCTAGTGGAACTATAGTAAAATTAAAACTACTTCTATGGCCATATTTCTTAGTCTTACAAGTTAATTTTTTTTATTTGTAAAATTAATGAAACATAATTGAAAGTACAAATTTAATACTATTATATGCCTATCAACATTAGTCAAATATTGAAGATTTTAAAAAGGACAGTCTACCTGTTTGTATATGTAGTTCAGTAACAAGTATGCCATTGTTCATAAAATCTAAACTCAATCTATTAGAAAGACAAACGAATATTAATAAACATAAAGCAACAATGAATTCAATATTCAGCAGAATATAGAGGTCTATACAAAATTTCCAAAAAAAGTTTTTCAAAAAAAACAAACAAATTACATATTGCAAAAATAAGAAGATTTATACCATTTAACAGTTAAAAATTATAAATGTGGCTAACTTCAACAAAAATATACTCAAATAAGAATATTAAGTTTTTTCCTCAAAATGCAAAATGACAATTTTTTTAGATAAAAGTAAGAAATGTATGAAGTATCATAAGTGCACGTGTAAAAATTATCTTGTTCTTTTTAATTATCTTAATTTGATTTAAAAGACATGTATATTTTTATGTATAAATTAGAATTAGTGGTTTCAATGTTTATTTTTGAAAATAGACTTAAAAATGAAAAATAGTTTAAACTAGAAGTTTTAGGAGTCTTATAGCTGTCTAGCTTACTAAATACCTTTGTAAATATTTTTTTCCCCTCAAATCATGAAGAACACCAGTCTAAAATCACATTTTCTCTTTAACGTAGTTGACTGACAGAAGGACATTTTAAATTGTAGAAAGCTTTTCTATGTCCTAAAAAAAGAATAAAAAATATACTCTTTATAATAAACAAACAAAGGTTTGGCGTAGATGATTTTAAAAACCAAGAACATAAAATGTTTAGGTATAGTCCCTTTCTTATCACCGCCTCTTAAGGGGCGTTTCGTCGTATTTTCAGAGCTGCTGTGAAAATACGACAAAACGACCATGTTTTGTCACGAAAGGGACTATACCCAAATGTTTTCATACAGAAATAAAGCTGTATTCCACCAAAGTGCCTATTTGATCACTGCCTACTTTTATTTTTTAAATAAGTTGAAAGTAAGAATAGTTTTTCGTTTGTTTCTGTATCCCCTTTAAGACAAGTTATTTTATATTTGGTTCTAGGTAGAATCTCAGGATTAGAGCAACACAAGGGGGTTTAAGCATAAAAAAAGAGTACCCATCGCCCTTATTTTCTATTTTTTAAAAATATTTTTGTCTCAATTTCTGGTTTTCATAAAACCTGTCTTTAAATCTCTAAAATAATCATCTATTACATAAAAGGGTATAGAATTGAAGGCATACAAATTGTTAGATCACAAAATTGCTCTGGGGGTAAAGATGAATCTTATTTAAAATAGACAAATAATGGTTTGAGGCTAGATATAGTGACCGTTTAAACCACCCTCAGTGTCAGCTTCAGACTAATGACGCAGGGAAAACGTTCCAGCAAAACGACGAATTTTTAAACATAAGTGCTAGAAAAAAATTGACACTCTTAGCTGTTTCAGGGGGTAGAATACCCTTGTTAAATGGGGCGTAGATGAGTGGACTTCCAGGGAGTTGTATACAGTACACCCCCATCAATTTTGCTAGGGAGGTGGAAACCCAACCACCTTTAGCAGCCTCTGCTTTAACATTATATATTAAGCTTCTAGACCAGTAAATCCTGTTCTTCAACCCCCGCACCGCCCCCCCCCCAAAAAAAAATTTGGATAAACAAAACTACCCTATATGCATATTAAATTATAATTGTAAAAGTTTGGATCAAGTTAGTTTCTACCACCTCATAGAGATTTAATAAAGCTATTAAGCCAACGAAAAGGGGAAAGAGATCATAAACTTTGGAGGTCAGTATAATTTTATATCCAATGTTCTCTCCCTCCATAATTCTTTAAAAATCCGCATTAGACATAATCATCTTTACTATTGGATACATTATGATAACACTAGTGGAGCAAAATTGTTTCGTAATTATTATGTCGTGAGTCTTTTCTGACGTCTATAGTTCGATGGTGTCTTCAGATATATTATTGATTGTTTGTCTATATGGCTGTCTATATCTTTCTATTAATCAACCTTACTCTCTATCTATCTATCTATCTAACTATCTATCTATAATAAAGTCTATAGTACGATGGTGTCTTGAGATATATTATTGATTGTTTGTCTATATGGCTGTCTATATCTTTCTATTAATCAACCTTACCATCTATCTATCTATCTATCTAACAATCTAACTATCTATCTATAATAAAGTTTATAGTACGATGGTGTCTTGAGGTATAATATTGATTGTTTGTCTATATAGCTGTCTATATCTTTCTATTAATAAACCTTACTGTCTATCTATCTATCTAACTAACTATCTATCAATCTAACTATCTATCTTTAATAAAGTCTATAGTTCGATGGTGTCTTGGGATATATTATCGATTGTTTGTCTATATAGCTGTCTATATCTTTCTATTAATCAACCTTGCTCTCTATCTATCTATCTTTCTATTTATTTATCCATCTATTTATCTATCTATTTATTATAAAGTCTATAGTACGATGGTGTCTTGGGATATATTATTGATTGTTTGTCTATATAGCTGTCTATATCTTTCTTTTAATCAATCTTACTGTCTATCTACCTATCATCTATATATATCTATTTTTCTATCTATTATAAAGTCTTGAGGTATATCATTGATTGTTTGTCTATAAGGCTGTCTTGTCTATATCTATCTATTAATCAATCTTACTATCTATCTATCTGTCTATAATTATATCCATCTATCGAATCTCTCTCCCAAACAAGCTAGTTGTGTACCAAAACAAATGTTCTTGGTATTTCGTTCTATCTATCAATATTCTAAAAATAAAATTATCTCTTCTGCAGATAACCATTATATTGGTTGAAAAATTAGGACACTACTAAATTAAAGCAAAAAATCAAGATTTAAAAAATGCCCTTAAAGTTTTTCGTCCAACGAGTTTAATAGAGTGTTTGTAAAACTTTGGGAACCAGTTTACTTTACAGTGCAATATCCCCTCCATCCGTGTCTACACTCTACAAGTGGATATGATCTACAGTTAAGTAATGGTTCATAGTAATGTTTTGTAAGGCATCAAAATGAATTAGGATATTTTTCAATCTCTTAATGTTGACTAACATGCAGGGAGGGAGGAGACATTGGACTGTAAATTAGGTGGCATTCAAAGTTTATTAACCACGTTATCCTTTTCATTTTTTCAAAAACCTTTGGGCGATTTTAGGTATAGATGGTAGAATTTGTGTACATATATTCCTCATACCAATTTTAACTTGTGGTCTAATAAATCTATGGATGGTATATCACATCGTTTCAAAGTCTCAGAAAAAAGAATTGAACTTGATTTTGTCAATGGAGGATTAAAATTTTTAAAACCAGAAAATCAAAGTTTATCTATTTTTATTCCCAGTTTACTTAACACTCTACATCATGCTTTTATTTATCCAAATTCAATTCTAGGAATTATTTTTCGTCACAAACATGTAGATTTAAATAACCTTTTAAGTAACTTTGGTTACTCTACTTTTCTTCAAAATAAGAACTCCATTAAATCGATATACCCTAACTGTAATGATAGATATTTTAATCAAATTATATCATTTTTAAAAGATTTGGAAACTAATAAAAACACTTGTTTAAAAATTTCATTAACCTCTACTTCTATGCTTAAACACAAATTATCATCAAATGAAATTTCCCTTCTTAAACAAAATAATATCATTACAGTTGCAAATATTTTTGACCACAGAATAATTGGAGATAGAATTATCATACTTCCTACTATACATACTAAAATAACAAATAACCCTGCATGTACTACTCTAGTTAATAAATTAAATGTTTTGAAATCTATTGCATCCCACTTTCCAGTAGTCACCAAAAAAGAGTTTATGAATTTAGGAAAACCCCTCATTAACCTAAACAATTTTAATCCACAAATATTTTCTCTACACTTCAAAATCATGTTAAGAAATAAATTCAAAAAACAACATCCTGCAATAAAAACTCGTTTGAGAGATGGTCTATTTTTTCCTGACACTGAGTCTTTTGAATTGAGTTTCAATAAATTATTCTCTCTTCCTCTACCCCTATATTTTAAAAGTTTCTTTTTTGAACAAATATGCCGCACTCTTGTATCAAAACGAAAACTAGGTCTTTTTGGTCATAGTGACTCTACCAAATGTAATCTATGTAATGTAGAAAGTAGTATAGAACATTCATTATTTTTTTGCCTTTACCCAAAATTCTTCATAAATGCACTTGCTTTATATTTAGACTATTATTTTAATAATGATACCCCTGAATTCATTTATCTCAAAGAAAATTTTTATCTTTTTAATGTTTGGTACCCTATATTTGCTAAAAATGAAATATTTTTTCAACTATCATTGCTAATTCTAATTGCCAAAGATCGCTCATTAAAAATTAGTAAAGATGAATGTTTATCAAGATGGACCATTCTAAACTGTTTCTCTCAATCATTGTTTGTTGTAAAATCTGCTTTATCAATTTTAAATAATATGGGTCTAAATTCTGATTTTCTTAATGATTTTCTTGAGTTTCTATTAAAACAAAAAAATAATATCTCATACTTCAAATGTACATGATTTATATTCCGTAATTCGTAATTTATCTATTATAAACATTTAAAAATACATAAATTCATAGTTTGTTTCATGTTTAACTCGAAATAAATTATATAAAAACAACATGGTACGTCAGTATGTAGGCAATGTTTTTATCATCTACTCGCTAGGATGGAAGGGTGTTTTTTGTTAGTAAAAATTTTCAAATTAATGCGCATCTGCTCTATATAAATCACGTTGTCCGTCGGTCTATCTGTATTGCTCTTATGAACACTGCTACTGTTAACTTTTAATATTGAAGTAGAGAAATAGAGGGGGAAGGGGTTAAATAACTGTATGTCCCCATACCGTGGACCCTGTACCGACTTTCAATTGGGTTTTGAATATCAGCCAATAGCGTCGGAAATATTAACACAGCTAATTCACTACAAAAGAGCAGACGAAATTAGTCCTCACCACTGGATCCAAATAGCTGTTATACATTTATTCTGTTAATAATATTAAAAATAGATTAATTTTTCTACAGATGACCTATCCTTGTCTTTAATACCTAGTATGCAGGGATCTAAAGGGATAAGACAATGGCTGATAAATTGATGTCAATCCTCAATGCTGATAAATAAAATTACCCTATCTGTAAATTACAATTAGTGATTGAACCGTTTGGATATTCAACTTGATAAACTAACTAATCAAAATCAATAAAGGTCCCCAATGTTGCTATTTTAAAACTTTGGAGACTGGTGTAATAAACAGCCCAAAGACTCCTATCTCCCTGGTAGTATGCCTAAATGCTAAGAATTGTAATTAGTTAGTTGTATGAAGTAATATAAAAGCTTTGGTTTCCTTGGGGAAAATAGTTCAACTTGGTATTTACATAATCCTGCAAATTTTAAATTAAATTTCACCATTAGACTCTAGAAGTTGAGGCCCAAAATTTTACAATTAGATTCTAGGAGTTGAGACCCAAAATAAAGCTTCTCTAAAATTTAAAGACCACAGAACACTTTTGTTAAAAACCGGCAGTCTCTATTAAGCAACTTTATTGCACGGCTTTTATTAAAACTCTTAACTTTTGCATCATTTAAAGTCTCAAAGTTTGAAATTGTCGTGGCCATTGATTGTAATGATCTTTAGCTACTTAAATTTAACAGTTTTTTTATAAACATATATCCATAAAAGTAATTTACCAACGCCATTTTCCTCAATTAATATGTAATTTTATGAATATGTCTTTGGGGCATTTATTTAAAAATTTGCCAGTATTAATTTCCATTGATATATCCCCTAACCTCTTATATACATATATTATAAAAAGAAGATATGTATCCTCTACTCACATATCCCTTTAATCCTGATATATTTAATACTTATATTTGTGGGAACTTTTGTTTAATGAAATCTTCCAATTTTTAACATTTACAAAACAGCCTGCTTTTTTGCATTAAGATCCATGACAGATCTATATAGAAAACAAATGTCTATATATGAGCTCAAGTTTTCCAAGCGATAAATGTTTAAAACTCATATTGCTCCAAAAAACCGTAATAAACTCTCATTAACCAGAACGATAAGACCCATTATTTTACTGTATGACGAATAAATTCATTTTTATTTCATGTTGCTATTTGAATTATATTGAAGTATTAAATTTCTATCCATAAAACAGAAAATTTTGATTAATAATATAGTAAATAAAAGAAAACTTAGTTTTAAAATAATTTGAATTAGAATAGAAGACACTCAATATTGCAAGCGATCTATTCCTATATTCCTTCTAATATATATTTATTAAAAGGTATACCTATTTATTCTCTAATAACCTATCCCTGAAATATATATAAAAGTTTAGGAGGTCAAGTATGCTGTATTACAATAACTTGGAAAATATATGAGACACAAAATATTTCCATTGATCTATCCATAAAGTCATAAGCTACATATGTATAAATAGGGAAGATTTTTATTCTCTATTAACCTATCCCTGAAATATATATAAAAGTTTAGGAGGTCAAGTATGCTGTATTACAATAACTTGGAAAATATAGGAGACACATCTAAGGCAGTGACAGATATAGTTAATATGAAAAACTAATTTTTAATTTTTAATATAGAATAGCTTTTGCCCAATGTCCAATCTTCAACTGTAAATTGTTCTTAACAAGCGTAGCAATAACAGAATAATAAAATCTTATTAAAAAAAGTAAAGTAAGTAAAGTTTGAAATATTGATATTTCCTTTCTTTATTATAATTGAATATTTGTCTATGCCCTAGCCCTTGTATCATGTAGCTTATGCTCACACAAGGAGAATTACAGAAAAACTATAAAAATATACAATTTATAAGAAATTGAAATCAGAGTATAAGAAAAATTAACTTGTAGAGAACTTATTAAGCAATTAATATAAACTTTTACGACTAAACCAAATTGTTCATTGTTGCAAAATCGCGGAAATACAGGATACTGTTGCTTAAAATATTGTACCTGGTTGTTCAAGGAATCAATGTTGAAAAATCGTATGATTAGGACACATATATTATACAAAAATTTTTTAAAAAATTAAAATAGACGCACGGACTTTTTGGTGACAATTATAGAGTTGCTTTGCTTTCTAAATTAATCATAATTCAAGCATTTCTATATTAACATTTAGAGCTTTATGTTACGTACGGTCAACGTACGGTAAACGTACAGACATTAAATACATATAGAAAAGCTTCACTTGAAAATTTAATATTTCTACTCTACAATAAGTCAGAGAAATTTTGACTCAAAATTTTATTGGAAAAATCTACTTCTTACTTTTGGTCATTATTGTTAACATTTCTTTTGACAAACCCAACTTTTCAACTTCAGAGTATAACAACTTTGTCTGGACACTAATATGATATACAGCCCAATCACCTGCAATTTATTTGCCAACGAATGTCAAAACCAGTTTTTAATCGTACATCTATTTGAATTATCATGACACCCCAATTCTTTAGTTGTTTTTTATAAAATCTATGAAAATATCTAATTAACATATCATAACCTTACTTTCCATCAATCTATCTATTAATATGTATATCTATCCAAATGTAACTGACTATCTATCCACCATCTAACTAACTATTAATCTATCTATTCTTCATCTAACTAACTATTAATCTATCTATTCCTCATCTAACTAACTATTAATCTATCTATCCATCATCTAACTAACTATCAATCTATCTATCAATCATCTAACTAACTATCAATCTATCTATCCATCATCTAACTAACTATCAATCTATCTATCAATCATCTAACTAACTATCAATCTATCTATCCATCATCTAACTAACAATCAATCGCTCTATCCATCATCTAACTAACTATCAATCTATCTATCCATCATCTAACTAACTATCAATCTATCTATCCATCATCTGAATAACTATCAATCTATCTATCCACCATCTAACTTACTATCTATCTATCAAAGTGTATGCATGTAAAATTGTAACTCGCCACCGTGATTCCACAGTTATTTATAATTTGTTACCCATATTGATGGCAAAACACCATTTTAGGTTTTTTAGGCGTGTGTGTGTTTTGCATTGATAGAAACATTTATTCTTAAAAACATCATGAAAATGAAAATATATAGATTATAGATACATACAAGAATCTAGCAGATTCGCCCCCAGCAAAAAGGATGGAGAATATCCTAAACAAAATATGAACGTAATTAAGAATCACCTTTTAAAGAAACCTAAGGGGGGGGGGGGATAGGGTGAGATTTTCTTAGGGGTTACACACCTTTCATTGGGAGGAATGAACTTATTTGGTTCAGTGGTTGCTTTAACCGTACAGATGGACAATAATTGAAAGAGCATAATTGACTGATGGTTTGTCAAAATTGTACATTGTGCATTGGACTTATCAAATAAAAATAACATGTTTAAATATATGCTGAGTTGATCATTTCTTGTTATGATTTTATTATTCCATAAAATGTAATGTCTAAGTTGAGTTTCAATGAGAAAAAAAGTATTTTTTGCTTTTTATGTACTTTATTCTTTTTTTTCTTCAGAATATCAGACTCAATTCCTTAAAGCTTTATTTTCAGCCATTTATCCCCATATACAATATTTAAGAATATTCTGAATATTTTTGCTTTCATCGTAAAACAAACAAATAATCCTTTCTTTAATATAACGTTTTCAAATAAGCTAAACATTGTATGGATTTATATGAATTAGCAGTCACGCCCCTAGCTTCTATGGGCTCTGTATTTGAAGATATGGGCTAAAAAATAGCTTAAAACCATCCAAAGAGTCTCATCTTTTAATAGAACTACCTAAAACCATAACAAGAGCTATATTAAGCTTAATTTAAAAGAGAACTTTATCTGCTCAATAGTTTTTAAAATCTTCGACAAAAAAATACCTATTACTTTATACAAGAATGTCCTCTAATATGATCATTAATCTAAGAAATCTTCACTAAGAAAGTATGCTGTCTATCCCAAATAGAATCTAAGATAATTATAATTCTAGTCGGACCAAGAAAGTCATACAAAACAAAGGAGAAGATTCAGTCATATATCTTAAATAGCCGCCAAGTAAATATTATTACTTCCATTAAGGACTGACACACAGACATACGAAGTCATTTTTGAGTAGCTTCACTTATTAAAAGATTATACAGAAAACTTATAAGAGAAATAAACAGTTTAGGAGATACTTTGCATATGAAAACATTTAAATTTTAAATTCTGTTTTTGTGCGTTTCGTGAACAGAAAGAGAAAAGAACTGAAAATCTGAATATCATTTTAATTTATTTATGGGCGTATCAGAACTATTATATATTGATTTTAAAACTATATATGTGAATAATAATAAGCTTTACTACATTAGGTTGAATTACATTTATAATAAGTTTTTTTATTTAGGGCGGTTTCCCCCAAAGCGCCTATTTAAGCAAACAAACCCTGAAATAAACTGAAAATAGAGGGAGTGGGGTTATTTTTTCGTTCCTTTGTTTAATGCAGGGGTAGCCAAGAAAAAATACCCCATAACTATTTCAAAAAGACACAGAGTGGGGGTTAATGCTCGAGAGGCATTCTGAAGGAAAGCACTGATTATAATCTTAATTTTGAATAAAATATGAAGTGTTTCAAAAAGAGTTAGACAAAAAAGTTTTAAAAATGCAATCCCAAATATTTGTTAACCACAAAACCAAAATACCTCTGCTATACAAGAATCTAAAGGGATAAGACAATGGCCGATAAATTGATGTACATCACCATTTATTATACGCAAAAGTATCCCTTCTGTAGATTACAATTAGGGGATGAAACATTTTGACACTCAACTTAATGAACTAACCAAATTTCAATAAAAGTCCTCAAAGTTGTTGAGCCAACGAATAAGAAAACGTTATTATAAAACTTTGGGGACTAGTGTAATAAACAACCCGATGTCTCCTTCCTCCCTGTGTTCTATGCCTAAAAACGATCAGAGCTTGCAGTGTCATTATTTTGGGAAAGCTAAGTTGCTAGATAAATCACTATCTCGCTTTATGTTTTTAGTTTTACCACAGACAAATAGATAATACATTTTATTGCTAAAATGCTAGTTATCTTTTTTTGTTATAAGAAGCAAATCAGTGACGTGCACAGCAATTCACCACCAAATTTCAATTTTAAGGGGGTCGCTGACACCACCTAGTCTTATTCTTATAGCTTTGTTAGGTAGGAAGACGACATTGTACTGTAAATTACTCAAGAACCAACAGTTTTTTCTCCACAATATATCATTTGTTGGCTTATAAACTTTGGTATCAATATTGAATCTTGATTGGTGGTTACAAAATAAAAGTTTCCTTACTTTTAAAATAATAATTTCAAACTAAAGATGTGGTAACTTAATTTTTCATTATTTTTATTTTTTCTTAGTATGGTTCTACAACGGATATTTTATTCTTGTTTTTGGGACAATAACCTATACATAAAATCTTCTTTTGTTTTTGATCAATTTTGGTTTTTAAATAACATACCAAAAATACCTTAATATATGCAAAGAAAGTGTTCAAAACATGTTTTATTATAAAAATATTAATATTAAAAGTTTAAAAGTTCTTTAATCTTCATTAGAAGACTTGTTTTGCTTGCTCGACCTTTATTTATTAGTTCTTTTTGAATTGGTTGGACGTACACCTGCTAATAAGCTAAGGATCTATTCATCATCTTTATTTCATACAAACTAAGAATTTTTTCCTAAATTTCTCAATCTATTTAATATTCCAACCTTGAAAATCCGCAATGCATTATTAAAATGATCGGTCCAGCCGTTTACTAGATCTTAGCGGATATACAAATAAACTTCCTGTCTCAACGATATGAGGCTATTCTAATAATGACATTATGACTACATTCTTACATTGATACAATAACAGTACCAACTTTAAAGTTCAACTGGGTATATTTATGTGTCTACATCTAGATGTGACTAGGAAATAGATTCACAATAAATCAATACTGTTTACGAGCTGAGGTGACATCGTAAACATCTTTTTCTTGTCAATTATAGATAGATAGATAGATGAATGGATAGATAGATAGTTAGATAGATAGAAAGATGAATGGATAGATAGATAAGTAGATAGATAGAAAGATGAATGGATAGATAGATAAGTAGAAAGATAGATAGATAGATAGATAGATAGATAGATAGATAGATAGATAGATAGATAGACAGATAGATAGATAGATAGATAGATAGATAGATAGATAGATAGATAGATAGAAAGATAGATAGATAGATTGATATATAGATAGATAGATATATAGATAGATAGATAGATAGATAGATAGATAGATAGATAGATAGATAGATAGATAGATAGATAGATAGATAGATAGATAGATATATAGACAGATAGATAGATAGATAGATATATAGATAGATAGATAGATAGAAAGATAGATAGATAGATAGATAGATAGATAGATAGATAGATAGATAGATAGATAGATATATAGATATATAGATATATAGATAGATATATAGATAGATATATAGATAGATATATAAATAGAGGGATAGATAGATATATAGATCAGCAATAGTACATTGATAAAACGATAGATGTGTAGTTTTTTAAGACCTATTTTAAGTTTGTTGAATTTAGATTGATCTAGGGAAAAAGTTCAACCCCCCCCCCTACACACACTCCCCCATAAACTGCATGATCATCCGCAACTCCGGAAAGGATGGGTAGGTAGGTGCTCTTCAATAGCAACTGATTTTTTGGATTTCTATCATTACTGCAGCTACTCAATAATAACCCGCGACTGCAGCGCTCGTCATTGGTTAGGTGATGGGTTCGAATCTCGTTCCTAACCGCGTCATAAGTAAATGCAATAAAAGTTGTACCTATTGCTGCTGTGTCAGATAACAGATCTATAGTATAGATGTATATACAGATAAATACCTCCCCCCTTTTCAAATGACCTTTTTCGTCTGCTAGCAAATTGTTTTCTGCTGCTTGGCTGTGTTAACATTTCCGATACTATTGATTGATTTTCAAAGACCCAATTGAGATTCGGAAAAAGGTCCTTCCTTGGGATGGAGACATACAGTTAATTTACCCCTTCTCAATTTACTCTAATTGTCAGATGCTCAACATTAATAGTAGGAGTGGGATGAATGCCTTATTACCATGCGCAGTCAGTACTTCCAGACTAGGGTTGTGCAATCAAAAGGTTGTTTGTCTGCACTAGTTGGATGAGAAAGAGAGATAGAAAGAACGAGAAAAGGAGAAAAAAAGAGATTGCAAAATAGTACGATAGCTTGAGATAATTTTACGCAATAGAATAAAAAAAGAATATTTACTACTTTAAATATTCAAATATTTTGTTTCATCGAACAAACGCCTCTAAAGGAAGTTACTGTTTTGCTAAGAAGGAAACATTTCTTTAAGGTGTATTATAAAAGCTTATGTATAAAATGTATAGACAAAATAAACAAAAAAAAATATAAAACAAGGATTAAATCTAAAAACAGTGCCGGAGTATAAAATCTGTAAATCCTTTGAAAGTCAAGAAAATATCATTAAATTAGATTTAGTATATAACCTAATTATTTCTATTTACTAATGACTTCACCCCTAGCCTAAAAAAATAATATTTTTAAAAAGTCCCTCTCCTTAATTGAAAATTTTGGTCATTTTGGATATATTTAAGTATTAAAAAATATCAATAAACTTTGGTTTAGAATGTTTTTCTCTCTAGTCAAAACCTCTACAACAGACTTTTATAGAAGCTCCACTGTTATTAAAAAGCACAAAGGAGTATTTAAGAATTACAAAATGTATAGACAATATCAACAAGAATAAAAACACAATCAATGTAAAAAACGTTTTTAAAAAAATGTTTAAATGTAAATAAACCATTACTCTAACTTCTAGCAAATAATCACATTTAATATAAATATAAGAAGATAGACAATCAAAGCTACAAAACCAAAGGTTTGTATTACAATATTTGCTTGTTTAAAAGAATGTTTATAAGGTTTGTAGAACACTATTTGCGAGTTAAAAAAAAGGAAAGAGACAAAACTAAAAAAAATAAAGTTCTGTAGAACAATATATGCGAGTTAAAAAGGATGTTTATAAGACACATTAATCTTAACATTTTTCTTTGTCATGTTGTGGTTTGTGATTTTATTAGATCCAAGTATAATCTTTTTTAAATTTTAAAATCATTTTTAAGACTATGTATATTGTTTTAAACTTATTCAGATGGTCCCCTCCCCTTGCTAGTAGTGAAGCTACTCTATAATACACTTTGTCTGTCCGAAATTTTAGTGAAGATTCCTATGACATAGGTGCATTTAATCTATAAATTGTTTTGTCCGTCTGTCTGTCGGTCATGCTTTGAAAAATGAAAACGCTATAGTTTTATGGTTTCGTGATTTTCTTGGAGAACTATGCAAACTGAACAGCTGTTCAGTAACTCACTTTATATGTTTGTCAATTCCATGATTTTTTATGGCTCGCTACTTATGGATTTTTACATTTCTTTTATTGATCTTATATTAGGCAAAACTTGGGATTAACATTTATAACATAACTTCACCCTGGAGGCCACAGACCGCCAGACGTCTTAGTGATATTGAAGATCTCGGTAACAGCATCTTATCTGATTGGACCCTACTTTTCAGGGAATATCCTCATTTGTCCTGTGATTGTGTTAGTCACTTTTCTAGGTGGAGGAGTTTTTTCCCCTCCCTGGAAAAAATTATCCCCTGAAAAAAAATTCTCATTTGTTTTTAAGAGCAAAAATAAATGTGGATTTAGGGACAGGGGCTATCTCCACTTAGAGTAAATTCCTTAGAGGAAAGAAGCGAAGCCATTGGTATGACATATTGTGACAAGAAAGTTTTATTTGAATATTGTTTGTTTGAATGAATTGTAGCTTGAATAATAAGTCTAGATGCACTCAGGGAGAAGAGAGATATTGGGCTGTTTATTTATACACTAGTACCCAAAGTTTTATAATGGCATTTTCTTAGTCGTTGGCTTAACAACTTTGAGGACTCTTGAATTTTGATTGTTGATTTAATAAGTTAATTGTCCAAATGTTTTAACCACTAAGTGTATTCTACAGAAGTAGTAATTCTTGTGTAATTCTGTGCATCATCATTGTGGATGTACATCAATTTATCGGCCAATATATTATCCCTTAGATCCCTGAGATGCACTTGAGCATAATTCTTATCATGGAGATATGGATAGGTTAATATTAAGAAAATTATCTTTTATATATTAGGCATAAGTTGTATAATGGTCCAAAAATTTAAATATTTTCTTCTTTATTATTGTACTAGCGGACACGATCATAGAATCTAGGGGCTCAGTATTTGAAGAGGCAAAGTCGGCAAATTAGCTTAGCTCCATCCTAAGACTTAAATATGAAAACAAAATAGCATAAACCATTACAGGGCCTAGTGATACTGATATGTGATACAATGTTTCAGAGTTAATTTAGAGCTCTCTCCATACCTCTTTTTATTTATACCCTTAAATTCCTGAATAATACTGATATGTGATACAATGTTTCAGAGTTAATTTAGAGCTCTCTCCATACCTCTTTTTATTTATACCCTTAAATTCCTGAATAATACTGATATGTGATACAATGTTTCAGAGTTAATTTAGAGCTCTCTCCATACCTCTTTTTATTTATACCCCTAAATTCCTGAATAATACTGATATGTGATACAATGTTTCAGAGTTAATTTAGAGCTCTCTCCATACCTCTTTTCATTTATACCCCTAAATTCCTGAGTAATACCGATACAATGTTTCAGAGTTAACTTAGAGCTCTCTAACCTACTAATTAAGAACTACTGAATAAAATAATTTAAATTGTTCTTAAACTTTAGCTTTAATTTCGAAAATATTCATGTATTGATCTATATGCATTGCTCTTAATCTAACTATGCAAAATAGTAAAGTTTTTTGTTTGTTTGTACGTTAAGATCCCAATTTTCACTAAACTTGAATTATCTTATATATGACATCTTGATGGTTTTAGGCTATTTTACTAACTTGAACCCCAAGATATTATTGGTGCAACCAATAGGTAATTTATAAGATAATATTTTTTTTCTATAAAAACATTAAAAGTGACATATACAATATAATGAAGATAGGTCTGATAATTATAACTCTAATGTACATATATGCATTGTTTCAGTAAATCTATACGGAGACAAAGCACAAAATCTATTGAAGATAGGTCTAATAATTATAACTCTAATGTACGTATATGCATTGTTTCAAGATTTCTATGAGGAGACAAAGCACAAAATCTACCAAAGATAGGTCTAATAATTATAACTCTCATTTACATATATGCATTTTTTCAAGATTTCTACTAGAAGACAAAGCACAAAATCTACTGAAGATATGTCTGATAATTATAACTCTGATACACATATATGCATTGTTTCAAGATTTCTATGAGGAAAAAAAGCACAAAATCTATTGAAGATAGGTCTAATAATTATAACTCTAATGTACATATATGCATTGTTTCAAGATTTCTACGAGGAGACAAAAAACAAAATCTACTGAAGATAGTTCTGATAATTATAACTCTCATTTACATATATGCATTATTTCAAGATTTCTACAAGAAGACGAAGCACAAAATCTATTGAAGATAGGTCTTTTAATTATAACTCTAATGTACATATATGCATTGTTTCAAGATTTCTACGAGGAAACAAAGAACAAAATCTACTGAAGATAGTTCTGATAATTTTAACTCTAATGTACATGTACATATATGCATTGTTTCAAGATTTCTACCTGAAGACAATGCTAAAAATCTATTGAAGACAGGTCTAGTAATTATAACTCTAGTGTACACTGTACATATATGCATTGTTTCAAGATTTCTATGAGGAGACAAAACACAAAATCTATTGAAGATAGGTCTAATAATTATAACTCTCATGTACATTTATGCATTGTTTCATGATTTCTACTAGGAGACAAAGAACAAAATCCATTGAAGATAGATTTAATAATTATAACTCTAATGTACATAAATGCATTGTTTCAAGATTTCTATGTTGAGACGAGGCACAAAATCTACTGAAGATAGGTCTAATAATTATAACTCTTATGTACATATATGCATTGTTTCAAGATTTCTACTAAGAGACAAAGCACAAAATCTATTGAAGATAGGTCTTTTAATTATAACTCTAATGTACATATATCCATTGTTTTAATATTTCTACCAGAAGACATAGCAAAAAATCTGTTAAAATAGGTCTAATAATTATAACTCTAATGTACCTATATGCATTGTTTCAAGATTTCTACTAGGAGACAAAGCACAAAATCTATTGAAGCATCCGTTGCAATTCAAGATAAAGCAAGAATGAATGGAGAGGTAAATAAAGTTCTTTTAGTGGGGTTTTACCCAGACCGGATTAGCCTCAACGGATCCTACCGCGTATAGGTGAGGTTACTTATAGGGTATCCTAACTGACAACCAACCCTCTAAATGCACGATATTTGTCTAGAATTTGGAACTGGTAAATTATAATGAGTTTCGCCAAAACGTTTGTACTCCTTATCTGAAACTATTAATGGCATTCGCCTCTAGCATGAAGTGATGTTGTTTAGACTCAAACAAGGCAACTTATCGACAACAAGCCTAAAATTTACCATTATACTATAATGCTGCCGGTTCAACATAACCTAACTTACAGCTAATTGTTTTTGTAAAATATGTACAATTTAACGTTTTCCTCATAAAAGATAGTTAAATTCCATAACTTTAAATACCTATTCCTATATTACTGAGATATTAGATGGATTGATATATTGCTTTGCTTAGGCAAATGAATTGAAAAACAAGGATAAAAACATCCATAAGTAGCGTAGCTAAAAAAACTACAAATGTTAAAAATATGTTTCAGAGTAGTTTTAAATGATTATAGTCCCTTCACTAGAAATATTAACCTATAATATTTAGTAAAGCAAGAAGGAGTCTTTCTGTATTTATGTATGTATGTCCACAAAAATATCGTTAACGTTTGGGCTGAATGTTGCTTAATTTTCATATTGTTCTTTAAAACGTTCTAAAGATGCCTAAAAAAATATATATAGGAATGGTATTTAAAAAAAATAAAAGTTAACTAGCTATCCCTAACCCCTGCTGTTAGATACATAGAAACATATTTCTTTATTTTCTTATTTGTAAAACCCAATCAATATGTAATGAAAGTTTTTAGACCAAGTAATGAGATAATCTATTTATAAACTTTGGGTATAATTTACAGTCTAATGTCTTCTTTCTTCCTGGATAAAACCCTTGTATAGATGCATAGATAGAATATGTAAAGATGCTTGGATAGATAGATAAACATCCGCTGCAGTTTAACAATGCTCAACTGTCAATTAAAGTGATACCATAAAATTTAATTTATTTGGAACACAATCTCATCAAGAAATTAAGATAAATATTTACTCTTTTTAACTAAATATTTAAACTCTAATGTACGTATATGCATTGTTTCAAGATTTCTATGAGGAGACAAAGCACAAAATCTACCAAAGATAGGTCTAATAATTATAACTCTCATTTACATATATGCATTTTTTCAAGATTTCTACTAGAAGACAAAGCACAAAATCTACTGAAGATATGTCTGATAATTATAACTCTGATACACATATATGCATTGTTTCAAGATTTCTATGAGGAAAAAAAGCACAAAATCTATTGAAGATAGGTCTAATAATTATAACTCTAATGTACATATATGCATTGTTTCAAGATTTCTACGAGGAGACAAAAAACAAAATCTACTGAAGATAGTTCTGATAATTATAACTCTCATTTACATATATGCATTATTTCAAGATTTCTACAAGAAGACGAAGCACAAAATCTATTGAAGATAGGTCTTTTAATTATAACTCTAATGTACATATATGCATTGTTTCAAGATTTCTACGAGGAAACAAAGAACAAAATCTACTGAAGATAGTTCTGATAATTTTAACTCTAATGTACATGTACATATATGCATTGTTTCAAGATTTCTACCTGAAGACAATGCTAAAAATCTATTGAAGACAGGTCTAGTAATTATAACTCTAGTGTACACTGTACATATATGCATTGTTTCAAGATTTCTATGAGGAGACAAAACACAAAATCTATTGAAGATAGGTCTAATAATTATAACTCTCATGTACATTTATGCATTGTTTCATGATTTCTACTAGGAGACAAAGAACAAAATCCATTGAAGATAGATTTAATAATTATAACTCTAATGTACATAAATGCATTGTTTCAAGATTTCTATGTTGAGACGAGGCACAAAATCTACTGAAGATAGGTCTAATAATTATAACTCTTATGTACATATATGCATTGTTTCAAGATTTCTACTAAGAGACAAAGCACAAAATCTATTGAAGATAGGTCTTTTAATTATAACTCTAATGTACATATATCCATTGTTTTAATATTTCTACCAGAAGACATAGCAAAAAATCTGTTAAAATAGGTCTAATAATTATAACTCTAATGTACCTATATGCATTGTTTCAAGATTTCTACTAGGAGACAAAGCACAAAATCTATTGAAGCATCCGTTGCAATTCAAGATAAAGCAAGAATGAATGGAGAGGTAAATAAAGTTCTTTTAGTGGGGTTTTACCCAGACCGGATTAGCCTCAACGGATCCTACCGCGTATAGGTGAGGTTACTTATAGGGTATCCTAACTGACAACCAACCCTCTAAATGCACGATATTTGTCTAGAATTTGGAACTGGTAAATTATAATGAGTTTCGCCAAAACGTTTGTACTCCTTATCTGAAACTATTAATGGCATTCGCCTCTAGCATGAAGTGATGTTGTTTAGACTCAAACAAGGCAACTTATCGACAACAAGCCTAAAATTTACCATTATACTATAATGCTGCCGGTTCAACATAACCTAACTTACAGCTAATTGTTTTTGTAAAATATGTACAATTTAACGTTTTCCTCATAAAAGATAGTTAAATTCCATAACTTTAAATACCTATTCCTATATTACTGAGATATTAGATGGATTGATATATTGCTTTGCTTAGGCAAATGAATTGAAAAACAAGGATAAAAACATCCATAAGTAGCGAAGCTAAAAAAACTACAAATGTTAAAAATATGTTTCAGAGTAGTTTTAAATGATTATAGTCCCTTCACTAGAAATATTAACCTATAATATTTAGTAAAGCAAGAAGGAGTCTTTCTGTATTTATGTATGTATGTCCACAAAAATATCGTTAACGTTTGGGCTGAATGTTGCTTAATTTTCATATTGTTCTTTAAAACGTTCTAAAGATGCCTAAAAAAATATATATAGGAATGGTATTTAAAAAAAATAAAAGTTAACTAGCTATCCCTAACCCCTGCTGTTAGATACATAGAAACATATTTCTTTATTTTCTTATTTGTAAAACCCAATCAATATGTAATGAAAGTTTTTAGACCAAGTAATGAGATAATCTATTTATAAACTTTGGGTATAATTTACAGTCTAATGTCTTCTTTCTTCCTGGATAAAACCCTTGTATAGATGCATAGATAGAATATGTAAAGATGCTTGGATAGATAGATAAACATCCGCTGCAGTTTAACAATGCTCAACTGTCAATTAAAGTGATACCATAAAATTTAATTTATTTGGAACACAATCTCATCAAGAAATTAAGATAAATATTTACTCTTTTTAACTAAATATTTTTTATTGATCTCTGCGGGAATCTTCTGATTTTGTGAATACATCCCAATGTCAAGCTTTATGGTCTAGCGGCCGTTTTGGCTCCTAGAGGCCAAGAGTAATCTAATAACTAACAGTAAATCCACTCTTTTAATTGCACAGCTTTTGTCTGGAGGCCCTAACTGTGCATGGTAAATAAATGATACGCCTGTATATGCGAAAATACATTCATTCTACTATGCATATCAGGAGTAGGTTATGTTGACCTAAAATTAACATCAAAATAGAGTTGTTCAAGTTTGATTGAAAAGAGGCATTTCTTCCAAAACAATGTAGTGTAATTATAACCAAGCAAAACCTATTTTCAACATATGTTTTTAAAAAAATGTTTGGGGGGGGGGGTGGGGGATATTTTTTTCCTGGGAGAGTTGTGGTAATTTTCCCTAGAATAGTTATGACCTAGACCTTAGACCTAGACCTTAAAGAACCCAAATTGCAAATGTGAAACATTTCGCTTCATCGGTTAGCGAGATCCTTCGGTACCAACAGACAGACAGATATCCTGATACTTTTATGTATGTAAGAATATATCTCCCAAATATGTAGGTAACACTATCCTATCATTGGGTTAACCTATACAGTTTTTAAATGAAGGACGTGTGTGAAAGTTTTATACATTTTTCGAACACAAATTGATTTTATAATGTTTCTTTAAATTTTCAGGGATGAATACATTATATTTCACTAGCGGCTTCGACCCTAGCCTCTAGGGGCTTTGCCACAAGAGGTAATTTAAAAAAAATGTAGTACATGTGGTGGATCTTCATCTTCATCATATGCATCATCATAAAAAAAATTGAGGATCTTCATCATATACATCATCAAAAAAATGAGGGGGATTTTATTTTTTTATTTTTTGGGGGGTTGGGGTTGTCCCAAAATAGCCTAAAACCACCACAGGACCAATAGGTATATTCCCTGAAGAGTAGAATCCGATCAAAATATGAATGATTTCTGTTCAATTGGGCTGAAAACAATTTAATATTTATCGCATCATCTTAAAGAAATTACAAATTACAGGATTAATTCCTAATACTATTATAGGAAAATTTACTTTAATAGGTCTTATAAAGGTATGTCCATTTCTAATCCAACTGATGTTAAACGGGTTTGAAGCGATACTGAAAAAATGGTTTAAATCAAATTATTGATAAATCCCTTTATCCCTTGATGATCAACTATATGAAAGATGACCTCCGAATTAGTTGCCGAATGTGTACGCAGTTTCCTGAGTGTTTCCCCATCCTAGCTCAATATTTACTACTAGCTAAAAAAGCTTCAAACTTTTAAAAAAAAATCAAAATTTGAAAAATTCAAATTTATAATGTATAAATCGTTTATACATTCAAATTTAGATTTTTTGAGGGAAGTTTGAAGATTTTTAGCTAGTAGTAAATATTGAGCTAGGATGAGGAAACACTCAGGAAACTGCGTACACATTCGGCAACTAATTCGGAGGTCATCATATGAAAGATAGATAAATAGATAAACAGATGTAGATATATATCCCATTGAATAGAAAGATATGTATTCACTATTAGATTTTAATTTGCTGAATTTTTCAAAATTGAGATCATGACCTGGGCTCTATGTTGTGGTGTTTACGCGAAAAAAGTTGGATGGTGGAAGAAGTCGCCGTTTCCCTCTAATATCAATTTTAGTTTTAGAAAGAAAAAGTAAAACATTTTTCGGACGGGTGATTTCTTTTGGAATGGTGATGGTACCCTCCCCTAGAATAGTTATAAGCATTCCCAAATCCTACATCGAAAGGAAAAAATCTTTAGTTTTGGGTACTTACAGGAAGACAGATAATCATCCTGTTACTTTTATGTAAGGATTAAATTATTTTTAAGAACCTTTACTCTATAACTATGAAAAGTATATGTTCGTCCGTCTGCAGGTCTGAAATTTAAAAAATAAAGAAAAATCACAAATTGAATTTAAACTGGATCAAAATGTAAAATGTTCTTAGCTTCTTATTGGTAATGGCAGCAATCCTTCTTGTTATTGAATAAGAAGATATAATTTTAAAAACATCTAAAACTAGAATTGTTTGGACCTTCGGTATGACATTACATATGCAGGGAGTAAGGGAGGGGACAATGGGCAATTAATTCAATTTAAGAGTTTTTGAAGAAAGGCCATGAAAACCAGAATAATCTCGAAAATATGGTGGAAATTGTAAAGTGATTGTTGATTAAATCTAGAAAACCATAAACTAAGAAAAAAGTTCCAAGAAAAAAAGCAATCATTTGAAAATAAGATTACCAGTATTACAGACTGACATAAGTTCTAAGCTTTATAAGTTTTCTAAAATTTTCCGATTTCTTTATGGTTAGGGTCAAAAACATAATCAACATAGGTATCTAACAACCTCTATGAAGAGTTTTAAGCCCTAATTTCAATATCGGCAAGCGGAAATGGCTCCAAAAATACCCTAGGAAATGTGAAAAATTAAGAAATTCAGTACATTTTAGATTTTATTAATATATGATTAGATTTAAACAATCAATGTTAAAAGAATATTAAACTGTCATTCAAAACAATATTTCATGCCAAATGTCATTCAACAATTAAATAAATTATATTTTCTTTTATCACAAAAACAATTTTCAGGTGCTCTTTATTAATAGAAAAAGTATATCTAACCGTCAATTTTATTACCTTTAAATAAAAATAAATTTTTCAGCAAATTTTAGTCTAAAAAATAACAAGCTTTTTTGTCTGTAGCAAAGAATCTTTCCAACAGCTGAACCAATATGGTTCTCCTTAACAGTTAAGCTTCTTATAGGTCCCGGGAAGGTTTTAACTATTTTGTGGTAGGTTAACTCAACCCTCCTAATACAAATTTAACCCCCCCCCCCAATAAGAAAAAAAAATACTTTTCTTTTTAAATCTTAAATAAAAATGGGAGGGAGGGTCAACCCCCCCCCCACTCATGTTTCCCTAGAGGCCTCTAGGGGCGTAGCCGCTAGTATTTACGTAAATTAATAAGAATGGTGCTAAAAACAATTAAAATTATTTCTTTAGCTGCACTACTTTGGATATTAACGTCCCACATCATGAAATGAAAGTATTATATTAATCAAATGATAAAGGACAATTCAGATTGGTAGGTAGGCGAAGCTTTTTAATAATTAGAGTCAGTCCGTCTGAATGTCTGTCCATCACGGTTGGTAAAATCCGTATAGACTTACAAGTTAATGTTCTATTAATTATGTTCTGACACCTCTACAAGAGTTATTGTTCGTTAGTCCTTATTTCTAATTTTAGAGCTATCTGTGTCACTTTGATCATTGTCACTTAGGTCACTTAACTATTTTCTTTTTTAATTAACCTCTTTAGTTATTTTTTTCTTTATAATAGATTCACCCCTCTTAGTTTCTTTAATGTCCACAGTTCCGAAGCACAGATCACTAGGGGGACCATTTGGATGTAAGATCTTCTTCATGAGTATCAGAACTTGGAATCTAAAAAGTAAAACCATTAAAATTTTCCATAGAATTTAGGTATGCAATCGGTTTCTTTAATAAAGTACAGTCTTAAACTAGTATTGAAATTATTATATTGCATTGTTTTGCATAATTTCTTTGACATTGACATATAAATTTATGCAAAACCTCAATGATGACACACAAAATTAACCCCTCTGTAAATAACTATAAGTAGTTGAAACGTTTGGACACTATACTTAAAGACAAAACAATCAAAATTTTATAAAAGTTAAAAATAACGAATATGAAAACGTTATTATAAAACTTTGGGGACTAGTGTAATAAACAGCAAATGTCCTCTCCCCCCTGACTGGAAATAGTTTTTTTATTAGATGCTAATTCTCTGCAATGCTTGTTTGAGAAAGGTTCAAGGATAGGGAATAGTTAAAATTAAAGCAACTTTTCTCGCACAAGATTTAACTTTTAAAAAAGTTTATTAATTAATTTTCTAACCTTACTGTCGGCTGGACAATTGCATGCAACATGAGAGTGTTGTTCAGCTGGACACTTAGCTGTTGGCTTACTGAAATATAAAAAATATTCATTTTATTATCAAATTAATCCTTGTTTTAATTAACAAACTTATGATTTAAATAGGTAAGTAATAGAATATTAAGAGAGTAATTATTTGTTGCATAGTAATATAGACAACTTTCCAAGGAAATACAGTGGATATTAATTGGTCTCGAAGCTAATAGCTATATTGGAATAGTTATTTTTTACATTGTAACTTTTAAATTTGTAGAAAACTAAAAACAATAGATGCTAGACATAATTTTTTAGTATAGCTTAAAACCGGATATTAATCAGTTTTGAAGCGATACTAGAATAAAGTTTTTAATTTTTCCTACCTCCAAATTATCTCTGGGAGACCACAAGAACATGTAGTTACATTAAACACTCGTATTAGTTGGGCATCGACAGCTGCAATCTTTTTTTTGTTGCTTTCTTAAATCGGCAGCATTTCACATCACTTAAGAAATTACATAAAGAAAGAACAATGTTTTTTTTTCAGATTTTAGTGGTAGATTATTGTGTACTTTACTCCATTTTTCCATAATATCGGGGATAACATAATTTTTAACAATATTACGTTCATTCAAATTTGGATTTTGATAATAGTTTGAAAGTTTCAAAATTTCACTAAACGTAGGAGGCCTAGTATTCTTTAATTTTTCACCAATTGGGTTATATTTGGAACACTTATCTCGAGTTTTTGTTTTCACTATTTTATATAAAGATAATTAACATTTATTTGTTTGTTTTAAATGTTTATAATTCACAATAATGGATTGTTTTGCTTCCGTTGTTTGGTGCTGATTTGAATGTTGTTGTTTTTCTCTGTCTTTGTCTGCTAGCGTTAGCGCGTTTCAACCAATCAGAAAGCGCCAATTGTATGTAGAATTGTTTGCGCCAATAAGAAGTCATAAGGATAATATAAATGTCGTCTTTGGTAAAGAAAAAATAATGTAAGATTTTTTTCAAATTTTGTCTTTTCATTTGCATTTCCGGGCCTTTAAAAGGTCAAAAATAAAAAACCTAAAAATACAAACATTTTTTATTATTATCTTGATTATGTTTTTCACCCTAACCCTTTGAAACTTAAAAACTTATATATCTTAAAACCATTCTGTAATTAATTACTAGAAATATCTCCCTGGAACTCTACAGATGACAGGGAAAGAGAAAAGGTATTTGGGGGCAAGTGATGTGAACACGAAAAAAAGGGGCAGGCAGGCGTGTAGTATATGACCCACACGCCTTCCTGCCCCTTTTTATCCTGTTTATTTCCCCCACCTCCCTTATCCATTTCCCTTTCTCGTCTACTTTTAAAAAGGAGGTGGGGATGAAGGGAGTGAAATATAGTATGGGAGGGGGGCCGTGTATTTATATTTGAAGTACTCTCTGTCTGCAAAACTATATATATTCAAAACTAACATAGCGAGTAACGGCATTCCTCGCGCAAGTCCCCAAACTCAGCCAGAAACTGCTAAATTCTTGCACATTCCCTTTAAGCCAGTCCCCAAAGTCTGAGACTCCTAAAGATTGAATATTCGATCCATTGTCCCCTCCCTTACTCCCTGTTACATATGGCATAATAATGGTTTACCAAATATTATATTTTTATTTCAAGTTTCCATAATCATTAAGATATATAAGTTTTCCGGAATTTTAATGTAAGGGGGAGATTTGAAATCTGCATCAAATTTTAAGGAGTTTTTATAAAATTCGTTTTTTGTATAATTCTTTATCTAAAAGCGGAAATGCATTTTAAGTCAATTAATTTTGACCAATAGGATAGGTGGATTTTAAACTACCTGCGCTCTAATAGGTTGAATGATGTACGCCATCCGATCAGAGCGCAGATTTTTTAAATCCACCAATCACAGATGCCAAAATTAATTAACTTAAATGCATTTCCGGAAATTTTATATATCTTAATAATCATAAGTAATAGGCAGGGATCTTAAGGGATTTTACAATGGATCAAAAGTTTATGTAAACACAAAGAATGATAAAAAAGTTCTCCTTTTGTAGAAATAATTTAGTGGTTAAAATATTTGAACACATTCTAGAACCAACAAATGACAATTAAATAATAGTACCCATATTTAAAACAAAGATTTCGTGGTTAAAAAACTTTGGGTATATTTACAGTCCAATGTCCCCACCCTCTCTGGCAATAGGTAAAACTGTATGTATATATCTATACACTCCCCCCTATCTTATTATTTGCATATAATTTTTTTGTATAAACACCACGAGTTCTTTTTGATCTGTGTGTGTGAAGAAAAGGTTCTTCTTATGTCAGTTCTAAGGTCTTTTTTGCCTTAGCTTTTTGACAGTAAAAATCATTCTTTTGTAGTTATTATTTTGCTGTGATGATGAAATATCAAATATATCTGAAAATTAATCCTTGTTTACAATTTTTCACTCACAAAAACAATAAAAGGTTGTCGTTTAACAAATTTATTTCCAATTAAACAGTTAGGGAGTTGAATCCATTTTTATAGAAGCAGAAATATAATCTATGATTATGGTTTGGACCCTCTAAAACTGTAATCTACCCTTCCACTTTCCCTCTCTTGGTGAAGATTCCACTTTTGTCTCTCTTGTTAAAGATATCTTCACCAAGAGAGGCAAAAGTGGAATCTTAAATTTCAAAAATCGTATCGGCGTTGAAGATATCTTCACCAAGAGAGGGGAAAGTGGAATCTTACATTTCAAAAATCGTATCGGCGTTGAAGATATCTTCACCAAGAGAGGGGAAAGTAGAATCTTACATTTCAAAAATCGTATCGGCGTTGAAGATATCTTCACCAAGAGAGGGGAAAGTGGAATCTTACATTTCAAAAATCGTATCGGCGTTGAAGATATCTTCACCAAGAGAGGGGAAAGTAGAATCTTACATTTCAAAAATCGTGTCGGCGTTGAAGATATCTTCACCAAGAGAGGGGAAAGTGGAAAGGTAGATTACAGTTTTAGAGGGTCCAAACCATAATCATAGATTATATTTCTGCTTCTATAAAAATGGATTCAACTCCCTAACTGTTTAATTGGAAATAAATTTGTACAGTTTTTCAAGTATGTCTTCGAAGCCGATTAATATCCGCTGGATTAAAACTGGCTCAGGGCCATGATTAAATTTTCACTATCCACGGAAAGTTATCTATAATACGAAGCGATAATTAACTATTACCAAAGAATCGTTTAGACAGTAATCCACAATTCTACTTTGACAAAATGTACAAATATAAATCAACTTACCGATGACAGATGCCGTCTAGTCCAGAAATGTACGCAAGAAATGTATCACATCCCCATCCTTCCTCCTACTGGTAGAACGAACTGACCAATAAATCCATTGTTGTAGATTTCTTTAACCTTCATTGTCCCTTCCCTCCATAGCAATCTTTTGCTTTTTTTTACACCTTGTATAGAAAAAATTATTGGTTAGATTTATCAGGTCAAAAAAAAGGATAAAATGTTTATTTTACATGACTGTTAAAATAATACACTATTCTTATATCCTTGTAAATTCTTTAATAGCAAGGTTTTCTATATTTTAGATAAGTCTGTCAATACCAATATTATAGCTTCCACTTTTACTTTACTTTAGTACTTTTATCTTAAATATTTAGAGTTTTACCAGGACTTATAGATTGATTATGACAAACAAAATTACCCCTGGATTTATTTAGGCAATTTTATTTTTCGATCAAAGTCTTGGGGTGGTTTTAGGCTATTTTCCTGCTCTTTTATACACAGACGGTCGACAATCAGTTTATCTTTTCTTTCAGTTGTTTGTCATCCTTGTTATTTTTACATTTATGTTGTATTTAGGTTAAATATGAGGTTGGTTTAAAAGAATTTAAAGTAAAACAAAAAAATGTTTTTACATTGATCTATTTAGCTATTTAGCATATTAGTAACTGCGACCCCACCATCTAGAAGCTCTTAATTTGAATGGGTAGGGAAGTGCAGAAATTAGCTTTAAACTAAGCCAATACTAAAAATAACACTTGATTCCTTTGGAAAACTCAATCGGATTAATATTTAGCATATGACTGTTAACATCAGTAGAAGCGCAGCTTCTCTATACCTAGGGTACCGATATCATCTCTTGGGGCGAGAATATTGTCCATGTCACTGTCCCCAAAATCTTATAACAACGTTTTCTTATTCGTTGGCTTAACAACCTTGGTGACTTTTATTGAAGCAACCAACTCTATGATTTAATGATATTTGTATGAAATTGAAATGAGTTAAAACTGTTAAATTAGCCAATGCATTCCCATGCACTTTCTTTACTGTATATTACTTTATTGTTTTATCACTTAAAATCTCAGAGAATTAGATAATAACTTTTTCAATAGTGTTACTTTATTTGCTAGTATAATCAGTAAAAAATTTAAAAAATTCGTTATTAGATCACTATAGCGTGTTACTAATATATATAGATACAGAATCATATTGTAGTTAGTGAGAATTTTGGCTGGTGAAAAATCAGCAGAAAAACATCATCCTAATTTATCTATAAGATCATTCTTTTAAAAGCATATTCTCATTCCAATAACAGCATATTTTTAGTATTGAATTTGCAATAATTTATATGTGATTTTCTTGATTTATATGGCTATGGAACCCGCTTTAAGATGGTACACGACCTTTCTCATCACGAACCCTGGCGAGATAGATAGTAGGTTTATTCATCAAATGTCCTATTTTTTATCTATTATAATTATTTCATAAGCCTAAACATTGTTTAAATATTAAAATAGTATGGCTACATGCATAAGTAGGCACATAAAACAAAATATATATTGACAGCTAATCAGAAATAAAGACTTTACAAACTAAAGAATAGATGATTCTATATGCCAAGAAAACTCTTATCTATCTTATATTGCTACCGTTTAAAAGGATCAATACAAACAACTTTTTAGAATATACTACGGGCTCTAGTGGCTTTGGTAGACTCACAGCACTATAGTAATAAGAAACTAGGGATAATTATTTTAAATATAGATGTTTCTAGAATATACCCCTAGCCCTAGTAGCCTTGCTAGACTCACAACAAAATAGTAATAAGAAACTATAGATAATTATCATGATTAAAGATGTATCTGGAATATACCCCTAGCCCTAGTAGCCTTGCTAGACTCACAAAACAATAGAAATAAGAAACAATAGATTATTATTATAATTATAGATGTTTCTAGAATAAACCCTTAGCCCTAGTAGCCTTGCTAGACTCATAACACTATAGTAATAATAAACAATAGATAATTATTATAATTATAGATGTTTCTAGAATATACCCCTGGCCCTAGTAGCCTTGCTAGAATCACAACATTAAAGTAATAAGAAACTATGGATGATAATTATGCTTATAGATGTTTCTAGAATATACCCCTGGCCCTAGTAGCCTTGCTAGACTCATAACACTATAGTAATAATAAACAATAGATAATTATTATAATTATAGATGTTTCTAGAATATACCCCTGGCCCTAGTAGCCTTGCTAGACTCACCACACTATAGTAATAAATAACTATAGATAATTATAATTATAGATGTTTAAAGAATATACCCCTGGCCCTAGTAGCCTTGCTAGACTCACAACACTTTAGTATAAGAAACTTATTAAGGATAGGGGTATTTATTATAAAATCAAAGGTTAATGAAGAAAATAACTATATAAAGAAATGTAAAATTATATAACACTTCATAAATTTTGATAAAAAAGCTCATAATCGCAACAGCATACATATGTAGTGAAAATATATTGATTATTATTAACTCCAACAATCTATAAAATGAAGAGAAGTTACAATTGTTTAGAGTCTTAGTATTAGTTACGGTAAAACAGACAGAAATCTATTTATATAGAAAAGTCAAGGTATTCCATCAACCCACAAAAAAAGTTTATCTTACATATTAGTCGTCTAAACTAAATACATATACACCTCATGAATAAAGTAAATTTTCTACAGACTAACATAGAAAGTAAATTACAGAGAAGATGCATGTTAGCCAGAGAAATCTTCACTAAAAATCTACAGATAGCCGAGAAAATTCCCATATTTCGTTTGACTGATGGACTAAATGACTAATATATATTTTTAAATCATAGAGTTGCTTTTATAGTCTTAACGTTCCCTAGACCAATATCAAATTTTGACAAACTTAAAATGTGAATCAGTCATAGAGATCTTTTATGATAGATAATCATACCTTTTTATTTAAAAGATCTTATGACTACTAAATCATAGTGAAAGAAAGAAAGCATGTATCACATGTTACAACAAGCATTGAAAATCATTTCAAATTGAAATATCCTTAAAAGCTCTAAAATCAGTTGGTAGGACAAACGAACATTAACACTTGTAGAGTATCAACAGAAAAAAGATTTAATATATTTGAAGATATTTAAACAGAACTTGATTATACATAGAAATGCTTTGCTTATAACAATGTACCCTAATCTTATATAACTGTCACAGTAGGATTCAAGATGCTAAGTTTGAAATTGATAGGATCATTCTAAAATGCTCAAACTAACAATAACGGCTATCCGTTACGTAAGGATGGACGTACAGACATACGTTCCAAACATATAGAAAAACACTTCAAATAAAGATTTTAAGTACATCATTCTATATAAATCAACCAAAATATTATAATACTAGTCTGGGTTTTGTAGATTTGATATCAAATTATTGTTGTAACCTTAACTTTTAGTATAGACTGACATAACGCTTTTTCTTCCTTTGTGGAAATGATGTTAGAAAGGAGGGTTTGTCCGTCTGTCTGTTTTTTCAGTCTGTATGTAAACCGTTAGATCGAAACTTGAGTTTCTTCGGTACTATTCAATATAGAAGGATAGATCTCCTATAACAATGAGCATCCAGTGTATAATTTGCTTGGTCCGTCGGTCTGTCGGTCATACTATAAAAGACAAATACAAATGTTCTAAAAAGGGTTTTGTGATTTTTCTATTTAGTTATATGTTTTTTTTTCTATCACTAAATAACTGCTCTAAAACTAACTTTAACTGTTGGTCTATCGATAATTTAGTGCTTCGCTACTTGTAAATGTTATCATCCTTGTTTTGAGTATTTTTACGACTCACGCCTTTTTAGTAGCGAAGCTACTCTATAATTCACTTTGTTTAGTAGCGAAGCTACTCTATAATTCACTTTGTCCGTCCGTCAGTCAGTCAGTCCGTAACGCTATGGGGGAAATGGGATTTTCTCAGCTCCTATAAAAGATAGAATGCTGAAATTTTTTGACAACATTCCCATTGTTAAGGAGTACAATTGACTATAAAACATTATTTGCGGTCGGACCGATTTTTAGCAGGTTTTAGGCTATTTTTATATTTTTCACATTTTTCTCCATATCTTCAGTGTTTATGGTCCGATTTTCAAAATTTTGTCAGTTACAAATATCAAAATTAAATTTCCTGTCGTTTAAAGAAACAATTATGAAGGCCAGACTGCCTTTTTAGCAGGTTTTAGGCTATTTTTATATTTTTCACATTTTTCTCCATATCTTCAGTGTATGGTCCGATTTTCAAAATTTTTTCAGTTATAGATATCAAAATTAAATTTCCCGTCTTTTAAAGATGACAACCACGACGGCCAGACTGCCTTTACAGCAGGTTTTAGGCTGTTTTTTTTATATTTTTAACATTTTTCTCCATATCTTCAGTGTTTATAGTCCGATTTTCAAAATTTTTTCAGTTGTAGATATCAAAATTAAATTTCCCGTCTTTAAAGGAAATAACCATGACGGCCAAACTGCCTTTTTGGCAGGTTTTAGGCTATTTATAAATATATTTAACACTTTTTTCCATATCTTCAGTGTATATGGTCCGATTTTCCAAATTTGTAAAGTTTTTAAGGATTTAAAAATTAAATTTTTTGTCGTTTTAAGAAAACAACCATGGCGGCCAGACTGCCTTTTATCAGGTTTTTGGCTAATTTTATATGTTTTACATATTTCCCAATATCTTTGTTTATTTTGATCCAATTTTTAAACTAAACTTTTATGGGATATCAGTATCAAAATAATTTTTCCCATTGTTATGAGCATCTTTAATATAATTTACTTTGACCATCGTCATCATACAAAATAAAACAAGGTTTCATATTTATTTTATCCAATAAATCTATTCTTGATTTTAGTAAAAACCTTTTAAATCTACCTGTACGTATTCCCATCTACGATTTTTTGTGCTTCGCTACTTATGGATGTTGTCATCCTTGTTTAATGCAGCATTGCTCCCATATACTTCAGTCAGTTTATTCAGCTTGTTTTTTCTAAATCTCCGTTTTACTTTTATATTTATATAAGAATTTACCTAGATATTGAACAAGGATGAGAACATCCATAAATGGCAAAGCACAAAAATAGATATTGACGAAATGAAAAAAAAATATCAAGTAAATGCTCAGTGGTTAAGAAAATTAGAATAGAAGATATTAAAAATACTTAAATATGCCCCATAATGATGGGGATGTTGAAAAGAAAAATCAGAGGTCTAGCTTTAATAGCAGCTGAGAAAATCTCATTTTTTGTTAAACGCTCTTTAGGATAAAGTCGTCCCATTTTCGTTTGATAGAATGCGTGCAAATAAATGTACTACTCACTCTAAAAAAAGTTGAAAATTACTTCTCTATGTCCCATAGAGAAGTAAGTTTTAAATACAATCAGTAGTGTACACCTGGTTTTCGACACTCTTCTTACAATTTTTCACAACCTAGAGGCCGGCGGGTTAGATTCCTATGGGAATGTATCAATCCCCTTAAGTTTGCCATGGTGGTTTTGAACCATTTTTCTGGGAGGAGGGGGTTGGGGAGACATCATCTTCTATTAAAAATTGCTTCCCTACATCTTTTTATATTTACATTGTTTTCTTCCAATTACTAATACTTTGACGAAAAGTATTTGTATATATCAATATTATGAATATGTTTTGAAAAACTTTTTTACAGTACGAATTTGAAAGAAGATGGGTTAGACTTGAATTTCATTTCATGGAAGTTAGGAAAAAGGAGATAAAAAAAAAAGAGAGAGAGAGAGAGAGAGAGAGAGAGAGAGAGAGAGAGAGAGAGAGAGAGAGAGAGAGAGAGAGAGAGAGAGAGAGAGAGAGAGAGAAAGAGAGAGAGAGAGAGTGAAAATAAAAAAAAAGAGAAAAAAAGGAGCGAGAAAGCAATGATGAAATTTAGATCCGTGTTTAGTTTGAACACTCATATTTAATTGTAACCCGTCTTAAAGGAGAAATATAAAAACAAATTCATCAAATGTACTATAATAATAAAATGATTGTCTGTAAGTAAGTCCGCTAATATCTCTGTTTTTAGGGAAGTTAAGTGTTAGTCCAGAGTAGGATTAAGGCTATTTAAAGGAGAGAAGGAAGGGGTTATATCATCCCCCTTACCCTTACCTAACAAAAAAAGTTTAAACATTGTACTATATAAAAATAAAACATGCAGAAAAAAATAAGATATTAGATAGAATTAATTCTTTTAATGCAGTTTATAACTTTCTTGAAGCTATATATAGTACCTTTAAAAAAGGGATAAATTAAATAGCTTATGTCTGAAAAATCCCGAATGACCTATTATAATATGACGTCATTCGGGATACTTCGGCCATAAGCTTTTAAATTTATCATGTTTTTATAGGCACTATAAAGAGCTTCACTTTCTATTGTAATGAAAAAGAAACTTCTTTATATTTTACTTCTTTAAAAACCGAACCTTGGCTTAAGATAGTGTGTAAGAAGTGTTTTATCTGCTATCTGCTAGCCCCCCTTTGGATTCTAAATTATTTGGAGCAATGGATATAGAATACTTGGATATTGCATACCCTGATAAAATGTTTTTCACAGTTGGCTAATATAACGATAGATACCCCCTTTATTACTTATTAAGACTATATTAGCAACCAAAATTGAGGACAAAAAATCACTTGTCACAATATCAAATAATTCTAACTTAGGATTTTTTCAATCATTCATTTAACTTTAAGCATGTTATATTTTTGGGGGTTTCTCGGTTGACAGTGTACTTTTACTCCAAATATGCTTTTGAACAAGGATGACAACATCAATAAGGCAAAGCACTGAAACGGTAGAACAAACGGACATTAACACAGAACTGAATAATCAGAATATAAATGTATATGAGTCTAAGCATATTAGAGCTAATCACAAACGGTTTATTAGGGACCCTTTAAAAATAAGGGTATCTTAAGCTTTACTTTAGTTTGGGGGAGATAGGCTACCTTTAAATTTAATAATGTCAAGCTTAAGTAAAGATTTTGATAGGCATACTTTAGCCTTACATAAACCTCTCATAAACAAGTGTACATAAGCCTGTACTAAACCTTCTTTATTACATCAACTTGCAATAAAAAATAGGAATATTTTAAAATCTTTCTTAACTTTTCCTTTATGTATTTGTTTATGTAAAATAACGTGGATTTAAAAAAAAGTATTTCATAAATAAATTACAGTTCTCTTTGCATTATTTGTAAGAAGAGAATTGTAGAAATGAACTCTTTGTATGATTAAAAGTTCATAAAGGCAAAGAGAAAAAAGTAAAAGAGGGGAATCAAGGGAATTTAAGAATGGACAAAATCAGTAGGCCTGGCCATTTTTGCTGTGCTAAACCATATTGTTGTTGCACCTCTTTCCAAACTAAAAGAATTTAAAGAAGATTAATTAACTTTTGTTATAAAATTTTGATATTAAATTGTTAAAAAAATATTTTAAACCTTTTTCTACTAATATCGTGGATTTAAAAGATTTTTATTAGCAAAGTTACTATATAATATGAATTTATGTCTGTCCATCTGAAACATTTAGGGGAAATTTAATATTTGAGAAAGCCATTTTGGTTCAATTGCTTTTAATAGAAAAGGTTCTGATTGATTTGAAAACAATTTATTTTATCTTTTATCTTCATTTTAATTTCAACATTAAATGAAAATATGCTTAAAAATGATATTGGAAAAGATGTTGTCTTAACTCTTATTAGTTTTCCTCATGACATTATAAGGCTGCACCACCAATGTATTTTTCCCCTCTCTCTTTTACTTTACTTACTGCTTCTCTTTTCCCCCCAATTGTTTATATCTACCCTTTTCAACCGATTCCCCCCAATAAGTGTACCTTAATTTTGTGTTAACACTCACTAGGCCAATCCTCCCCCCACCTCCCCCCCTTAGTGTTCTTCATTTTGGGTTTAAAAGTTATCATGATTGAGGCTGTACATTTGTATCTTACGTTTTTTTTTCTTTTTTCCCATTAATCTTAATCTAGTTTTTGCTACTTTAAAGATAGCATTTTATTTCTTTTCTCCCTTAATCTTGTTTTTAATACTTTAAAGATAACATTTGTTTAGCTGATTTATAAAAACTCTTCCTATCTTTTCTGTAAAAGATGATAGGATACCCTAAGAAAAAATAAGGCTTTCCTTATTTTATTTAAATAATAATGAATGAAATTCTTTCTTAGCTAGACAATTTGATACATTTTTTTAACAAAACATATTGTAGATTAAATTTAACTTTACTACAACAGAAAAAAATTAACAATCTATTTGCATGAATTTGTCTATTGGATGTACTCTTTGCATTTTTCCTTTCTTATTAGAGAGTTGCTAAACAAGAATGACAACATCAATAAAAGCGAAGCTCTAAATTTGTAAACAAATATAATGTAAAATTGATTAAATGCAGGATAATGACATACACACATTTTTTAGGAATCATTATTTCAAATATAAGATCAAGATGAATAGGATAACTAAATAATTAAAGTTTTTATAAAAAAAGTTTTAAAAATCAGTATGTTTAAAATGAACATGTGGGCATTTGGATAACGATTATAGAGTTGCTAAATCGTATCTAACTATTACAGGAAACATTATTTGAAATTGATAGGATAATTCTTATATGCCTAAATTAATAATATGAGCTATCAGATACAGATGGACGGACTTACCCTTATTATAGAAAAGCTTCGCTTTTAAAAAGAGAAGTACAAAGTTGCATTCTCTCAATTAAATTTGTTATGTAATTACATTTATGTTCCCAATCTTATTAGTATTGTTATTTTTAAAATTTTAGATTTTAGGAACCTGCCTTAATTGAATAGATATAGGACATTTAGATACACATTTTCTAATGCAGCCAATAGGAAAACAATGTAGCAATAATTCGGCCATATTATTGGTTAAAAATTGTGCAGATTTTTGTACAAAAGTGAGGACGTCAAAATATGTGGGGAAGGGGGGGGGGAGGGATGGTTGTTTAACTTCCTAAAAATGCTTTGAAAAAAAATTTTTTTTATTACCCTCACAATAAAATCTTTACCAACATTTGATGAAGGGGTAAATAATTTTTAGTAGTGAAGCTACTCTTTAAATCCAAATGTTTGTCTATCGGTCAGTTTGTCCTTCAAAGACAAAAATGTAGAGAATATGATTATCTCATCTCCTATTCAAGATATACAGCAGTAACTTTTTGTCAACACTCTCATATTAAGAAGTATAATTATCTATTAACCCTTACAGATCAGGGGGGGGGGTCATATTGACCCCCCCGCTCTATTTTTTTCAATGTCATTTTTTTGTAGGTAAGATAGAGAGTTGTGACTTCATGACTTTTTAAGTTTAGTAATTATATGTCGGCAAGAGTTGATCTTATAAGGATATCTAGTCTGTGTCGGTCATGGCGTCCGGTCAAAGTCGGTTAGGTGGCACCAAAGAAGGTGTATTTACTTTTATTTTTAATTCCTACAAAATAATATATTAGGCCATTTTTTATTTTTTTTACTTTTTTTCAATTTTGCTTATAATGGATTCGTAATATTTTTCTGATTCTAAAGGTATATATGAACCCATATTTTTTATACCTGTGTAATGATAAAATTAAGTTCAAAGTTTTTATTCTCGTGGGTTTAAAAAAATCAATTTTTTCAATAATTACCTGACAAAATTCAAAAAGTAAGGTGTCAAATTAAAGATCTTACTATTTTTGTTCATAATGCCCATTTTCTTCCTTTTATTTGTTGCGTTTTGGTACCTTAAGATCAACTTAATTTTAAAAAAACAAACTTAATTATTTTAAAAATTGCATAACTGAATTCTATGAAAAATTTTACATCTACTACTTAATAAAAGCACCGGCTTATATAAAAATGTATAATTACTAAACTTAAAAAGTCATGATGTAATGAAGGCAAGTGACATTGAAAAAACTAGAGGGGGGCGGCTAATTTAGCCCCCCCAATTAATTTCTTATTGCTCTAAGGGAAACATCCATGGTAATTGGAGTGCTTTTTAGCAGGTTTTTGGCTATAGGACTACTTCCTAGAGTATTTAAAGCTAAAGAATCAGGAAAAAATATATCATCTAAAAATTTTGTTGCCCAAATTATTGAATTTAATCAAATACGTCTAAATAATCAAAAGCATTTCAGAAATTTATATCATCTAAACATTTTGTTGCTGAAATTATCAAAATGAAACTTATACAGTTACAAATAAACAAAAGGGTTTGTCTTACACCTCTATATGTATGACAGAATTTGGTGCCAGATAGACCATCTAGATCTTATATATCTATTCATTGGATGTCAAAGCTCTTCCCACCTCTACCTGCTTTCTTTTGAATTAAGAACCCTTAGGCATCGCTAACTTTAATGTAAGCCTACCTTAAAGTTGTACTAAAAAAGCTTACATAAATTTGAAAGTAACCTTTATCAACCCACCCCCCCCCCCCCCCCCCCCACCACCACCCTTCCCTATTAATTTCTACCTGCTTTCTTTGCAAAGAAAGGTTTAGGAATCCCTAACTATTTATGTAAAGGTAGCTTAATCCCCTCCCTATTTTCGATGCCCCTACCTTATATGAATCATCCCTTTTGATCCACTTCTCCATAAAAAATCCTAGGGTATCTTATCAAAAAAAAGGTACCTTAACTAATTTTAAAAATAATAAGAAATAAAATTCTTTCTTAGGATGACAATTTGATGTTTTTTCAACAAAACTTTGTGTGGATTATTTTAATTTTACTATAATAGAAAAACAAACTATAAGGATAGATCATATAGAACTAAAAGCTACTCTTTGTAATAAACATATAAAATTTGTTAACATGTGGCTCTTTGTAGATTTTAATTTTAACATCTATATAGATGTTCATACATTTTAACAAAAAAGTATCATAGGTTCAACACTTGCCTATTTCTAATATTTGATTATATGTCATGTGTTTTACCTATATTTTACATGGTGCCTTTACCAAGCTAAGAAATCACTCTCTACAAAACGTTTTTTTTTAACCTTTCTTTATAAATCTAACAACTTTAAAGCTTAGAGGGGTTGTAGCTATTAAGTATAACACAGACAGGACTTGAATAGAAACTACTTAAAAACTAATGAAAGCTATATAATTTTTATGATTTTTTAGCTAAAAGAACAGTTAGCTGTTTTAAATAATAACCTTTAAAAAAATATTCTACCAAGAAAGTACAAAAGTATATAGTATAATGAACCAATAGATATAGTAGATCTAGATGGTAAATTGGGCCCAATAAGTTGTGAAACTTAATAAGAAATATCCAAAGAGGTAACTTTATCCTAAGAAAGTTAACTATTTAAAGATGACTTCTTATATATGTTATGTCATATATGCTTTAAATCATGCGAGGGAAGAAATTTTTTAACCATATGACCAAAGCAAAGGCTTATCCTATGAAAGACTATTTATAGATGATTTATTTTGCGAATGATATCAAAGGATAATTGCTCTTTCTAACCAAATTTTGTTTACTTTCTAACCAATATATGGTAGATTGATCCTCCCCTGTATTCCTATTGGCTGAATTTGGGAGTATGTATCTAGATTATACCTTTTAATAATTCTTACTTGATAATTTCTTTATTGGTGTTCCTTTATTTCTTCAAATCTTGAATCACAGCTTTAAATGACTTATTTTTGATTACATTTTTTTACGGCAATGCTTCGCCTATCTATTATGAAGTGTTGATTTAGGGAAAAGAGAACACTGAAAACATTTTTTACTGTGCTAAGAAAATTGCTAATAAAACATCACATGTTTTATTTTAATAGAGAAAGAGGGGACAATGGGCTATTTATTACCAGCTTATACCAATAACGAAATTAATTTGAAAAAATCACAAACATTAACACTTGTATAGTGTCAGAACTGAATAATCAGAATATAAATGTATACGAGTTGAAGCAAAATTGTAAGTAAATTTGTTGAAAAACTGCTTGATACAGAATAATGTTTATGGACATACTTACATTTTAAGGACTTGATAGAGTTGCTTTGCTTATAATATTGTTCTTTGTTGTCCCAGGAATCAATATACCAAAAAGCAGATCAAAGGGATAATTAGATCACATAAAAAATTGTTGTTAAAAAAGTAGAAAAATCAACATGTTTAAAATGGACGTACGGACATTCTGGTGATGATTATAGAGTTGCTATGCTTTCTAAATCGTACCTAACTACTACAGGAATCATCATGCAAAGTTTGAAATCAATAGGACAATTCTAACATGCCTAAATTAACAAATAAAAGCTATGTATCTTGGACGGACCGACCCTAATTATAGAAAAGCCTCGCTTTTAAAAATCATCCTGTACAAAACATTTTGAAGCAATTCATATAAATCTAATATCTTTAGAGGGGTAGCCAAAAAATATGGTGTATGTCTGTCTGTGTGTGTAGGACTGGACTAAGAACCACGCATGAAAACAGTTTTTAGCATCTTTAAAAGTTTTTTAAAGCAAGAATAAGTTTCCTTTTTTTTAAATATAACTAATGGCATATAAGAAGCTTCCATGAAAAGAAACCTATTCATTCCAGAAGCTAGCAAGATATTTTAAACATCCTTGATTATATCTCTTTTTTTATGACCATTGTATTTACCTTCACTTTTACTTTATTTCTAAAATAGCAGCTACGCCCCTAGAGGCCTCTAGTGGCACTTTAGATGTTTTTATTTGTTAAAGTCTCTACATTACTTCTTTATTTTACGATAATTCTCTTTATGTTACAATGAAGTCTCCCATATATTTTAAATATTTCGATTTTTTGTCATTTGTCCCAAAATAGTCATAAACCTTCCCAGAAACCATTAGAATCTACATATTAAGGAGAACCCGATCGGTTCAGCGTTTAGCGAGATCCTTTGGTACAGACACACAGACAAACAAACATCCTGCTACTTTAGTATACGGATTTTAGCGCATCTGAAGGAACACAAATGAATATATCAATCAGTTAATGTAGATGAAATCAGGGATCTAAAGGGATAAGACAATAGTAGATAAATTGATACCCCGCCCAAATTGAATTTTGGGATGCCTAGGCAAAATTTTTGAATTTTGATCTACCTCCCCCCCATATAAAAAAGGCTTGGACGTCCTTGTACTGTACAATTAGTGGTTGAAACGGTTGGATATTAAGATTAATGAACATACCAATTAAATTTCGAAAAAAAGTCCCAAAAGTTATTAAGCTATTGAATAAGAAAACGTTATAATACAAATTTGGGGACTAATGTAATATTTTAGAAAGCCCAATGATCCCTCCCTCCCTGGAGTGAATGAGAATTTGTACTTGCTTTCTACCTGACTTAACTAGATAAGATACCTTTTATATGTTAAGTATACCTAAGTAATTTTATGTAACCCTAATTAAATAATTAAAAAATAAAATTAAAAAATATGAAAGATAAGTCTTAATTAGAGTAAAGTTTTTTTCGTCTACATAAATAGAAAAAAAGAAACATTATAAATAACTAAAAGTGTACTCATTGTAATAAAATTTGAATTATAGCTCTTTAAATGTAGAATCAAATAATTACATCTATTTTGTTGTTCATTCATTTTAACGAAAAAAAATAATTTGCAAATGTTTAGCACACCTGCCCATTTCCAATATTTGAATATGATTTGTGTTTTTTATATATATTGGGGAGGTTAATTTACCATATTTTCTACTAAAAAAATCACCCTATAAAAATATTTTGAAGTAACCATTCTTTATAATTATGAAAATAAAAAAAATATCTTTAAAGAGGCCTTAGATGGTTAATTGCTATTATGTATAACACAGATAGGATGTATGTGGCAGAATTTACAAGGAACCGTGCTCAAAAACTTAAAAAAGATAGAAATATTTTTTAAAAATCTTTAGTTAGAAAAACAATTGGCTGTTTTAAGACATAACCAAAAAGGTACTCGTGTATCAAACCTGAATTTTCTTGACCTAACTTAATGTAACTAAGAACAAAATAGGAACCCCTAGTAAACTTCATAATTTACCTTAAAGCTTCCCTAAGTCTTACTTAACATTACTACATTTAGGAATACTTAACAATAACTTAGAAACTTCATAGGGATACTTAACTAAAAGCTTACATAAGCCTGACATAAGAAAATACCATTAGGAACACTTATCTTCATTCGTGATTCTCACTATTAATTGTAAGTATATTTGTTGAAAAATTGCTTGATGCTGGATAAAGTTTAAGGACATACTTACATTTTAAGGACTTGATTATAGAGTTGCCTCGCTTATAATATTGTACTTTGTTGTCCCAGGAATCAGTATACCAAAAATCAGATCAATCGGATAATTAGATCATAAAAAAATTTGTTGTTAAAAAATTTAAAAAAATCAACATGTTGAAAATGGACGTTCGGACATTTTGGTAACGATTATAGAGTTACTACGCTTTCTAAATTGTAACTATATAGGAATCAACATACAAAATTTGAAGTTGATAGGACAATTCTAACATGCCTAAATTAACGAATAAAGCTATCCGTTACGAACGTACAGACGGACCTACCCTAATTATAGGAAAGCTTCGCTTTTAAAAAGGACCAATACTCGTTTCTATTCACAGAAACTAAGAAATTGCTATTTCTAATTTGATGTAACATTATAGAAACAGCCAAGTAATTTCTTTGCGGAGGGTCTAGTCTAGTTCGATTACAGTCAGTTACGTGGATTCTTTAATTTAAATGGCGTAAAAGGACATCACAATATAATTCTGAGTCGGCAGTTTGTGTTTTTTAAGACTGATACAACAATTAAAGCTGCAGCTTACATAAGGTCATTCGGCCACTGTCATCTTGTAACACTAAACACTATCAATATAAATACAGTTCTTAACCAACAATTTTTATTTTGGTCCCTCCATCGACCTCAGGAATCTGCAGCTGATGCCCCTTTTTTTGTAATTCACAACCGCTGCTAAGCAGAATTTTTAAATAATCGGTAGCTTTTGCTAAAGTACCTATATTATTTGGGGCTATTTTTTGTATAAACGGCGGCTGTTCTACTAAATGTTAAACTACTTGCCCAAATCCATACCATGAATTATATTTGAATTAGAACAAGATGATAGACTTACATTCCAGGATAGCTATATTAATGTTAGAAAATAACAATATTAAAATATTATATTATTATTTATTATAATGTCGACCTAATATCTACTTTGTGACTTTATAATATGATAAAATCATCCTATAGATTTAAAACTATGCATGGTTACCCGTAACTACAAATTAAAAAAATTCCATGTCTAGTCCTTGTAGAGGCCATAACCCTATGGGGGTACCTAACATAAACTAACCTAACCAGACTACCACCTCTCCCCTTTTGATTTATTTTACTTTTAAGGGAAACGCCTTGTATCTAGAAATGATCCGTTAATCAGTTTTGAACATTTTAGATATTAACAAATTCAGTATTCTAACCTTTAAAAATTATAATCTCATTGTCTTTATTATATTTAAACAGTCGGCTACTAAGATTTAATTTTCATTATATCTCAATTTCCATACCTTTGATTATATAATCCTTGGATAAGTCATAAGTATCTCATCGGAATATTCATTTGTTTTCTAAACAAAAAGTTGTATAAAAAGGTATGTAAATGATATCAAGGGCACCTAATAACTTTGCAAATGGATATTTTTTAACTTGGATGTTACACCAGATTTGTATATACTCTGATAAAGTGATGTCGCAGCTGGCTTAAAAAACGATACCCCTCATTCACCCCTTTACTCTACTCCTACTGGATGAACGAACTGACCAATAGGTCAGGTCTATATAAGCAAGCCAAATTGACGACAAATTTTACATTGTCAATATATCCACGTATAATATCCTATATCCATTTTTGCGTTCTTCATCTCCGGCTAAGTTGTTTGTAGCGAAGCCAATGTATAAATTACAAGGTCTGTCAGTCAATACGCATGAAGTGAAAATGATTTACTCGTATGCAATATTAAATGGACAGGCTGATTTATGTAATGGTTCTTGATGGGGTAGTACAAACAAGCAGTGTCCAAACATTACAACCAATATTTTTATTCTTCAGAAGGGCTTATTATGTAACCAATAATTGAGCATCTACTATATAACTCAACTTATTTGTCCGTTTGTCCATAATGTCCAAAATTTTGTATTTTTTGGGGTAAATTAATAAAATTTATTTATAAAGATTCTTCTTGCTAATATGGATGTTTAGTTCCTTGTTGAGAATATATTCTGTAAAAACAAAGAGGAAAACGATGTTAAAAGTCTATTTGGATTCAGGGATTTTAAGGAATAAGATAACGAACAATAAATTAAGATAGACTCTCAAAAATAATATAAAAATCAAATCATTGGTGGAAAATTTTGAACACTGAAACTTTTTACTAATCAATAAAGATTTAATGATATTACACAAAGTATGATAGATAGTGATTATAAAACTTTGGGGCTAAATTTACAGTCCTGTGTCCCCTTCCACCCTGCCAGTGTCTCGTTTAGAGTACCTGTATCAGATATCCTCATATAAAAGTAAAAGTATGTTTGTATGTGTGTAACAATGTAGTTATCTTTTACAGCGTAGCTTCTTATAGGTACTGGGAAGGCTTATAATTATTATGTTTTTTTTCTTTAGATACCACTATAATAATTTTTGAGCTTCGCTACTTTTGGATGTTGTCATCCTTGTTTCAGGATAAATTATAATAAAAAAAACACTTAAAAGCAAAAAGACGAACTGACAGACACACCATGATTACGTAGTAGCTGTACTACTTAATAATATTAATTGAAGTCTTTTGTGGTAATATCAAACCTTCTAACCAAATAACAATTAGTTTCTACATAAAATGTTCTCTGATTACTACGAATTGCAAAACAGCGTATAGTGTCCTAAAAAAATAAAGCCTTATAATTCAAATGGCCAATTATAGTCCAATATACAATTTACCATTGGTCAATTACAATGTATACTAGCCTAACATTGGACATTTGTATTGCATGACGTCATTTTTTATAGGACACTATACACTGGTTTTGAATTGCGAACGGGTTAAAAAGTTTATAAAATTAGATTTTTGATTTTTTGTCAATATAATGACCGAAGTTAAGCATAAACCCCTAGTATCTAGATCGAAGGATAGTAAAGTAGCTTTAAACCATCCCTGGACCTAAATAAAGCTTTGATAGAAAGTATAATTCAATAGGTTCAATGTAGATCTTACGAGAAAATGATGCTATCATCTAGGGGCTATAGAAATCGCCTAAATCCATTTCCAAGACTTAAATCTGAAAATTAAATAGCCTAAAACCATCACGGAACCTATAAGAATCTTACCTAAGATAGAAAACCGAATGAGTTCAGTAGTTATTGAGATCTTGAGTTTCAGACAAAAACCATTGCTACTTTATATAATAGGATAAGATAAGATGTAAGATTTGACTCCATCTATTTAATTCAAACTGTCTTCTTTTGCTATCGTTAAGAGTATCATATAAAGTGTAAACACCCATCTTCCAAATCCAATTAATCAAATTGTTATAAGCGCTTGAATGAAAATTATTGATAAAAATGATGCTCTGTGGCTCATATCATACAATATACATAGATTGAAAATAAGCCCTCTGTGTGTTCTTAGGTTAAGGGTGTTTTTAACAAACTGTAAATGAAAAAAATAGCTCCAAAAGATATATAAACTTTAAAATGACTATCTATGTTGCTCATGGAATATTTATTTTCATTTAAACTGAACTTGGATACCAAAAATATTTTTTTATTCGTAAAATAATACTTTCTCGAGACCAATATAAAGATTGGTTAACAAATAGACATATGGCCAGAAGGACAGACATGATGATTTAGAGATAGACATACAAAAAGACTGATTAAGAAAGGATAATAGGCAGATAGTTAGAGAGAACAGTTAATGAACATATTAACAGCTAGACAGACATGTTTATGGACACATTGTCATTCAGAAAAAACAGGATGAAGAGAAGATAGACAGATATACAGAACGATGGACAAATGAAATTTCCGAATGGATGATGTTTAGGTAGATAAACAGAAGAGTTGGACATATTGACAGACAAAGAGGATGGGTGACAGATTGACAGACAAACAGGATGATAGACACATAGACAGACAGACAGGATGGAAGACTGATGGACAGATATACATAACGCTGGAAAAACATACATGATGATAGACAGAAGACATACAACCCGGATGATAGAGAGATGAATAAACAGGATGATGGACAGATAAAAAGACAAACCGGATGAAAGACAGATGATCATACAAACAGAATTATGAAAATATGAACGAACCGTCAGAGGGACAAACAAACAAACACGATAATAGACAGATAAACTAATTATATAAAAACTTTTAATGTGTTGCATTACATGCACACAGTTCTTATCCTCTTTAATGATCTATTCTCTTCTCATAAATCTTTTTAAATGATGATCAAGAGATGGTTAAAGGTGGGTATAACATGCTTTTTTTTTAACACGGTTCAAATTCAATTTTTTACTTGTTATTTGTAACTGTAAACAAAAGAAATTTTTGAAAAATCTATCCAACCATCTTTTGAGTATTAAAAAATTAAGAATTTGGAGTGGAGTGATGTTTATTACACTAGTTTCATAATGACATTTTTTCATCTGTTGGCTTAACAACTTTGAGGACTTTTATTCAATTTGCATTGGATGTTGAGTGTTCAAACGTTTCAACCACTAATTGCAATCTAAATACATTAATTTATCGGCCACTGTCTTATCACTTTAGATCGAACCCGGATTGGAGCCTAGCCACCCTAACAATAGGGGAAGGGGGGGGGGGGCTAATATAAATGTATTCATTTTCAATTATAATGAATAAAATTACCCCTTATTATATTAAAGTTAAAGGCGGAAAAGTTGGGACAGCTCTACATTTTGAAGCCTAGCAACTTGTTAGGACTTCGGAAGAAAGGTCGTCCAATCAAAGGGTTGGTTGTCTGTAATAGTTCGGATGTGAGTGCATTAGGAAATTAATAATTAGCGGGCAGATGTAATCGTCGTCAATTCTACTATGTGTTGCCCCCAACGACAGCTGAAAATCTCGTATTGGTTTAATTAATATCATTGTTGGTATAAGCTGATTAGGACATGCTATATATTAAGATGTGGCTATACGTTGTTAGAAATCAGGAGCTATAACTTCGTTTATTGGATGTGAAAATTTTTTATTCTCGCTATTTTTGTGGAGGGCAAGTGGTATTATTCTAACAAGCATAATGGACATAATTAAGTCTTAAACTTATGGCCTTATAATGGTCCTGCGCGGAGGGGCACTCAAAAAGCATAAATAAAATGTGTTTTTTTTAGATTGAGAAGTCATTGCAAGGTTTTCTTTTACTTTTTAAAATAGTGTAATGTTTCAAATTTACATACAATTTTTTAAAATATGTACGATGGCTGTTTTTCTAAGCGTTGAAGTCACTTTTGGTGAAAAGCCTAAATCACAATAATTTGTCTAAAAGTGTGTCTTTATAATTCTCAAAACCTTTAGATCTCGCTAACGAAGGCTCTGATAAAATTGTTCTGTTACGTTAAAACTTTCTTTTAGTCTTTTTTGTTGTTGATAGTTTTACATGATTCAAAGAGAGTAAATGTACACTGAACATTAAATTGTGCTTGTATGTATTTCGTTGACCTAAAATGTTTTGAACTTTTATTAAATATTGATGGATATGATAAAACTGACAGTGTTCAAACTTTTCAACCAACAATGTTAAATAATTGGAAAAGGAAATTTACAATTTATCGTCCATTTTCGTATCCCTTAAAATACGGTATATTGTCTTTCTGGTGGTGATTAAATAGACACTTTCTACTTTCCTTCTTTGTGCCTAATCCCTACAAGAATCATCATACAATGTTTAAGATCGATAGAACACTTCTAACGTGTTTTAATATACTGTTTTACTACCACTTGATTGCAAAAAAGTAAACATTTTTAGCAAAGCAATTACAATGCCAAAATGATAGATGAGAGAGAGAGAGAGAGAGAGAGAGAGAGAGAGAGAGAGAGAGAGAGAGAGAGAGAGAGAGAGAGAGAGAGAGAGAGAGAGAGAGAGAGAGAGAGAGAGAGAGAGAGAGACTAAAAGGGTAAATAAGAGATAAGTGAAGTTTAAATTATGATGTAGAAAAAAAGTGTATAATTTGCGACCACTTCTTGTGCCTGTATAATAGCCCGAAACAATGCAATTACTTCTGAAACAATGGATTTAAATTATACGTGGATATTAGGTCAGTGACAAAATTGTCGATAATTTTGGTTGCTAACATGGACATCATTTATTGATCAGTTCGTTCATCAAGTAGAAAGGATGGGGGTGAAAGGGGTGAATGGGGGTTATCGTTATTCTAGCCAGCTGCGAGTATCCCTTTATCTGACAACATAAAAATCTGGTGCAACATCCAAGTAATGATATATTGATACCTCTGAAAGATTCTGTGTATCATTTGTTTAAGATTAGAAAACAAATAAGACCCTTATAGTTTGGATTCAATATTAGAGTTTATACCGCTTCATAGCATTACCCGCTACGCTGTCAGATGCATGAAATTAGAATTTACAGCAGGACACACATGCTTTGGCTCATAGTTGGGCGCAACTCATTTCAATTTATATTTAGAACTTCAAGAAGTCATACAATGAAAGGTTTTGTTTGTAGAGTTGTTGAACCAACTAAATTTGTCAGAATAAGAAATTTATGCCTAATAAAGCTAAAATTAACTCTTAAAAAACTTATTTTCATTTATTGTTTCCTTAATAGTGTAGTATTAACAAACAGTTAATTTGAATATCATTAATTAAAGAGTTCCAACATTAATAGGTAGTTCATTATTTTTTTTTATTTGAGATTATTTTTCTCAGTGCCCTTTGAAGGTTGTCCTATCCTCTTTTACTTCTACTTCACGCAAAATAGCATAAAACCTTTCTACGTTGTACTACAAACTACACAATATAATATTCTTATGTCGAAATAATACCAGCACATACGTCAAACATGAATAGCAGCTATTAAAATTAATGAATGAAAAAAGGATGAATAGGAGGAAGGGTATATAAATGATAAAAGGTTTAAGGCATCTTAATTTCTGCCCAGTTCAAATACTAATTGATTTCTGCTGTAAGGATAATTCATATCAAAAAGGATGAAAAGAAAAGTAAAATGTTTTAAAAATTTTGTCCAGTAAGATCTTAAAAACTGCTCAGCCTATGAAATTCAAACCTAAACTATTTCTCTCCTTTTGACTACAAGCAAATATGGCCATAGATGTTATTTATCATAAAAAAAACAATTTAATAGTCTGTACTATAATGTTAACTAGTGGCTACGCCCCTAGAGGCCTCTATTGGCCCTTGAAGGAGAGGGAGGGTGTAATTTTTAGGTGCGATTTCTCTAAAGAAAGGGTGGTACCCTCCCCTAAAATAGTTATTAACCTTTCTAGGACCTATGAGAAGCGCTAAACTATAAAGGACAACCATATCGGATCAGCGGTTAGCTAGATCCTTCGGTGCAGACAGACAAACACACAACAAAGCTCCTTTTATTTTATCATAAGGATATCAACCATTACTACTAGGATTCTATATTTACCAAATAAATCGCCTCTAATATAAAGTTTACTTTCAAGCCTTTAAACTTTTTCCATTTTGTCTGACATGTAAAAAGATGGTCAGATAGAAAAATAATTGATAAAAAGCTATAGGGATAGATAATTGGTATTCATTGGAGGATTTGAATCAAAGGATGATTTGAATCTAAGTCTTCCCCATCAATTTTAGACCCTTATCTTTTAAGAATTAAAATTTAATCTTTATTTTTGTATAATTTATCAATGTGAAAGTATGCAGCAATATAAAGGGATAAGACAATGGCCGATAAATTAATGTTCATCCCCAATGATGATACACAAAATTATATCTTCTGTAGATTACACTTAGTGATTGTGACGTTTGGATACTCAACTCAGGGATAAGGGATAGGAAACCTGGCCATAAATTAGGTCTCGGCCTGGTTTTGAAAGGGATCATGCAACTTTTACCATTTGCCTAATTTAATGACCTTACTGGCGGACGGCTCATATTGGCTACCGCTCTAAACCAATAGTGTTCTGTGATTTGGGCTTGTTTTGTATCAACCAATCACCAATTGGCGGAGCCAATTGGTGATTGGTTGATACAAAACAAGCCCAAATCACAGATGGCGGAAATTTTAGAAGCAGACAATTATAGAAAAAATAAGCATTTCGTCTGCTACGAAAAAATGAATATAAATGGTGTTAGATCACATTAGTTTAATTATTAAATCTGCTTAGAGTTAAACATTAAAAAAGGGCCACATAGAAAAAACAAAAATAACGGGATTATTTTTTTGGAAAGAAGGTAGCTACGAATTTTCATTTGGTAGTTTATAAATTAGATGTTGTATTTTGAATTTTAAAAATTTAGTACGGAAATGATACAACACCTTCACCCTAATTTTTGTACAATACTACACAGTACAGATATATCATTACATTATATCCAGTATAGTATCCAAAGAACTTGATAGAATGTTACCCAAGTGCATATTTATTTATTTATTTTGAATTTTAATTAGCAATGAAATTTTCAAATAAAATTTTTACTCATTAATAAAAATGCAAATAATACAAACTAAAATCTGTCTGAGGGAAACCCAACGATAGCTTTCTGACAGTTCAAATTACCAAAGTAAAAGATAAAAAATTTTGGGAGAGAAAAAACTTCATTTTAACAAAAGCCATTAATATATAGGTTTATAAAAAGTTATGTTTTTTACTTTAAACTAGCTACCTGAATTTGATTCTATACTTTATCTACACACACACACACACACAGCTTTTTCATTAGCATTTTATACGAACCACTGCGCTATCCCAAAACTGGTTTATTAGGCTAGAAATAGGCCTAGGCTTGAAATAGGCCTGAAATAATATTTTCCTACGTTTCCCATCCCTTATCCCTGACTCAACTAAATAAACCAACAAATCAAAATCAATAAAAGTCCCCAAGGTTGTTAAGCCAACAAATAATAAACAATAATAATAAAAAAGACTAGTGTAATAAACAGCCCAATGTCCCCTCCCTCCCTGGAAAGTATGTCACCTTAAGAAAGTCTAATTTTAATCCAAATATCTATAGTCAAAAGGATTATTAATAAAACGAAATGGCTTGATTCCTTTCAAAACTAAAACAATATTTCAAACTTTGATTTGAAAAATGTTGTCAAAATAGCTTTTACGTTTGTTGCAATATACCTTTTTTGCTTTCATTTGTTGAACAGTAGTTGGTTTGACCCTAGCTTCTAGAGGTCCAGGGAAGGTCAGAAAAATAGCCTAAATCCAAGATAATTATAAGGTCTCCAGTAATGCACAACCAATTCAGCATTTTACAATATCTTAAGCTTAAGACAAAATAACCTTACCTCTTTATATTATAGGATTACAAAAAATGCTTGGTGGACATTCTGACAAACTGACAAAGTTAGTTATTAAGTAGCTTTGCTACACGATAAAAAACAAGAAATTTTAAAGACGTCATCTCTTTATATTTTTGTATCATCGGGACTCAAAACAATAAATACTATAATAAATAATTAAAGCTATAATTACAGGTGGTTATAGTGACCTGTGGCCGCCATACCTGGACCTCCAGAATAATATTATAACTTGGATATGCATAGGCAATGATTCATATATAGTAAAACAAATAACAAAGCCTAGTAAAATGAATAGAGCTGTGATAAATTTAATTTTCTGGAGGTTGCACAGGTATGGTGGTTGGCTACAGGACACCTGCACCATGTTACAGACAATGCCAGAACCTGGAGGGATGCCAGGCCCAGGGCTTGTTGTCTGTTTTTATGGGGGGATTGGGGGAAAGGGACATATAGGGGTCAACAGGTCCAGTTCCGTCGCTGAGGAAGATCTGATGATCTGTGGTCGGTCATGCAGATATTTAGGAAAATTTGTTGTAGAGGTCAGCATCAGCAGATATACTCAGGGAAGGAATTAGGAGAGATTAGGGTGTGTTGTTGTACGAAGACGTTGGGAGGTGCGTGCGTTTAAATTAACCGCGACGTCTGGAACCGCCCTGACGACCATTTCTCTGTCTGCCGTTTCTAGCGGCACGCCCAGCGGGAGCGGGGGCATCATAGGCAGCAGGAGCGTCGTAGGAGGCGGGAGCCACGTCAGCGGGAGCACCATAGGATCCAAGATCTCCGGCGGCATCAGCGGCGGCACGTTCGGCGGCGATCTCGTCGTTGCGGCTGTACAGATTCTCGGCCTCGGCACAGTCAAAGTTGAACCACCAGTCGCAGATAAAGTAGTTCTGGTTGAAGATGGTTCCGTTGGGGCACAGGAAGCTGTACTTGCCAAGACCGCCCAGACCGTCGGCAGTGCAAATGTGGAACACCTGGCACTCGGCCTCGGGGTCGGCGTAGTAACCACCATCAACTTGACCTTCGCAGGAGAAACCGGTCTCGGGGGCTTCAGCGTAGATGGGATAGTCCTCGCCGGGGATGCCGGGAATGCTGGACTGGAGCATGTCGAGGGCAGGGTCGCTGGCACCGGCGGCATAAGTGTCTAGACCGGCGTCACCGGCAGCATAGGAGTCGAGGGCACCGCCGGCGCCATAGTTGTCAAGTGGAGGAGGAGCCTCCTGGCGACCTCCGCGTCTGCGAGGTGCGGCGCGACCGCCGGCACGACCACCGCGTCTACCGCCGTGAGATCCGCCGTGGAGTCCGTCCGCGGACACACCGAGGGCAAGGGCTGAAAATAAAAACACAAATTAGTAAATAATTACTTAAAAAATTAGAAAATTGGTATCTAAAGGGATATGACAATGGTAAATATATTGATTTAAATCCCCAATGATAAAACTCAAATTTACCCCTTTTATAGATTAAAATTAGTGACATGTTTGTTTGTTTGTGAAATTTTTGAACACTCAACTTAATGAACAAACCAACCAAGATTCACTGAAGTCCCCAAAGTTGTTAATTCAAAATTATTTTAAAACTTTGGGGACTAGTGTAATAAAAAGCCCATTGTCCCCTCTTTGAATGTGTCTTACGTTTTCATATCACTTCATACAAATATAAAATTTACAGTTTTATTTTTTCCTTAATTATGATTGATCTTATCTATCTATCTTTTTTTTGAATAATAAAACTAAAGATTCCTTTATTTATCCCTAACCTATTTATCAACATATTTGAATAGCTTGCTATATAAATTATTATGTATATATAATATTTATGCTGACAAGCCCATAAAACCCTAAAGATTATTTTAAGATTAAGTTAACAAATTTGGTAGTCTTGCAAAACAACAAATTTACATTTTTAGTCCAAAAGATAGTTGTGTATTTTGAATCATTAAATATAAATTAGATTTCAAAAGGGCGAGTTTAATTAAAATGATATTGAATTACAGAATAAAAGTATTATTCTGTAATTTTTTGCTGTTTTAAAGAAAGCCCTAGGCTTTCAATCATATAAAGGAGGACACCCATTTGTTTAACCTAACCTAAATGTCCCCTGCAGGCAAACCATAAGTCGTGAAGATTACATTTTATTCTTCACATTAACAGTACGTTATGATTATTGGGTTTAATGAAAAAAATGGGAAAATTTTTATTTCTTATGTAACCAAACCTCCTAAGCTAATATTTCAGCCCCTATTATTACATTAAAATATATTTTAAACATACTTAATATGTATATTTTATGAATATTTTATACATTAATATGCTCCTATTAAGCATAAATAGTATTTATTAAATACAGCCATTTTTATCAATATCCAAAAATGAATATTTGGCTTTGAAACCATTTAATATCCGATGGATGACAACACAATGCTTTGATTTTAAACATTTAATTTTTCTTTGGATATTTTCCCAAATTTAATATAAGAATGATTTATAAATCAGTATGTAATATAGTTTTATCTGTTGTAAAGTTGGATAATCTACCTAGTCAAATTTATATCAGAATAGATTAGATATTACTATATATGCTCCTGAGCTACCAACAAATTTAATAATAGAGGCTAAATTTATGCTTAAAAAATGCTAATTTATCGTATTAAAATATAATGACAAAATCCATAGACTAAGTAATATATTACATATGAATATTAGTAAATTTTTATAATAATTTACAGGGAGGGAGGGGCTGTTAATGACACTAGTTTTTAATAACGTTTTCTTATTCGTTGGTTTAACAATTTTGTGGACTGTTATTGAGTTTTGATTAGTTGGTTTATTAAGTTGAGTGTCAATACGTTTTTAACACTAATAGTAATCTTCAGAATGGGTAATTTTAGTATCTTTATTGAGGATGTACATAAATTTATCGGCCATTGTCTTATCCCTTTAGATCCTTGTTTATTTACCAATTCCTTAAACCTAATATGCATATTAGTTTATGGCCTTGTAAAACTAAGCTTAACAATTCATAAAATTTGTAGATAAATGGGAGGATTCTTTTACTAAAGAATCTTAGATTTTCTTACAAAGCATAGCTATACTAAAGCAAGCATCTATAGGGATAAGACAATGACTGTTAAATTGATTGACATCCCCAATGATGATACACAAAATGACCCCTTCCGTAGATTACAATTAATGGTTTAAACATTTGGATACTCATCTTAATTAACCAACTAATTAAGATTTAATAAAAGTCCCCAAAGTTGTTTAGCCAACGAATAAGAAAACGTTAATGTAAAACTTTAGGGACTAGTGTAATTAACAGCCCAATGTCCCCTCTCCCACTGATTCTAAAGTCACAGTGTATTGTTATTACTAACAAAAGACGTTTATAGGTTTTATTTAAGGCAAAAAAAACATCTTATTTAAAACTACAAAAAGACACACTTACAAATGTAAAACACGGCTGAGATTGACAAAATGCATAAATACTGGTTGCAAAACACAAGCTAGGGAGATAAGTATGTAAAGTTTTTAAGATATCCATCTCTTAAATGAGATCGGGGTACATATCTTTAAAATGACGGTTCCTAAAATGGTTTTATAGTGTAATTTAGCATTTAAACCTGCAGTCTTTTATAAGCTGTAAAGGTCATGTGACATAACAGTTACAAAATAGCTTTAGAAACCACGTTAAGTGTTGAAGTGCTGAAAATAGAATTGCATTTGGGAATTCATATGAATGTATATGTGCAGTTATTTTTTATGTACTGTACATGCAAATACTGGGTCTCAAAAATGTTTTTTTTTTTTAATTTTCAAAATAAACAAATCTATTGTAAATAAAAACCAAATTCAATTTAGAAATGTAGTATAAAAAAATAGAAATATAATTTTTTGGGCGGAACACTGTATTATTAAAAATAAATATACAGGGAGGAATTTTTATTGGTTGTTTCATTAAGTTGAGTGCCCAAACGTTTTAACCACTAATTGTAAGGGAAAGGGGTAATTTTGTGCAAAAGCTTGGAAAAGTACATAAATTTCTCGACCATTGTCTTATCCCTTAAGATTTCTGATGCCTATTCTCGTGCATATTAAACTAAAGTGTAAACATACCTCAACTATATGACTCTGTCATGTCTGTCATATATTTTTCAACCCCTACAAATACACGCACACACACACACACACACATACACACAAAAGAAAGGGTAGTCATATTAGAAAGAATAATGATAAAGAAAAATATGCAAGAAAGGTAATGGCTGATAAAAATTTCTTGTATTCTAACATTTTAATAAATCCTTGGTAGGCATTAAAAAGTTAGGCCTAGAGGTGGTAAATGAAAGGGGTTACGGGGGGGGGGGGGTAGATTAATCAGAGGATTAAAAAGGGAGGATATGAGCTCAAGTCAAAAAGGTTGAAAGCTTTAAATGACATAAAAAGGCCCTGGCCACAAAAAGTGCCTTAATAGATGTTGAACAGATCTAAATCCATTCATCATATTTCTTTCATGTCTAGATGAATAGATAGATACCTTCATACAGCTAGACAGTGTACACACAATGGATATAAAATATGCGTGGATATTATGTCATGGGAAAAATTTACATGGAACTTTTTTATTGGTCAGTTTGTTCATCTTTTAAGGGGATGGGTTAGATGTGGTGGCTGGAGCTTATCGTTATTTTATCCCAAAGGAGTGTTAATCTATTAGTGAAAATAAAAATGTAATGTAACATCCAAGTTATAATATATCCATTGCACTCACATAGGTAGATATAAATGAAGATGGCACAAGAAAGGAAAATGACATGAGGGATGGTTTGAAATGCTCTATTTTGATGTTTGTTGAAATGTTTTATAACTGATTACTTTAAACAATAAACTTGACATTTTTTAGCAGGAAGATATTTACAATGTAACCTTCTTTTTTTTCTATTATTGTTCATGATATCTGTTTCATAAAACACCCCTTTTTCAAGCCCCAAACCGTGAACAATTGGTTTACAAACGTTGTGTCGACGGGTTCCAAAAAGCACCGCCTCTATCTAAATAGAACGTTAAATGGTTTGATAGGCAGACAGACAGATAGATAGATAGATAGACAGGCAGTCAGACGGATAGACAGATAGTTAAATGGTTGGGAAGCGTGATTCAATCATGAATAGATGATCAAGGCTTTTTGCCAAATTTTATTTTACCCTCATGTTATAGATACGTATCTGTTTTGTTGTTAAGAAAAAATATTAAACTTCTTTGATTGGAATCATTTATATTATCAAAAATTTGAAATAGGTTAGTTTTCAGTTAGTTTCCAGTGATGGAGGGGACATTGGGGTGTTTATTGCACTAGTCTCCAAAGTCTTTGAAAAGGTTTTCTTATTCATTGGCTTAACAACCTTGGGGACTTACATAGAATTTTGATTGGTTGGTTCATTAGTTGGGTGTCCAAACGTTTCAACCCCTTAATCTACAGAAGGAATAGTTATGTGTTTCATCATTGGGGATGTATATCAATTTATCGGTCATTGTCTTATCCTTTTAGATCCCTGGTTAGTTTTACTGTGTTGGAAGTGATCATCTTTGTTTTTTCTTCAAATATTTTCACTTGCACACAAACAAAAACAAGGATGAAATATCCTTAGAAAGGTAACAAGTTAAAAACAGAAAAATAGCCCTGTTATGATACAAAAAATACCCCTTCGATAGATTAACCGTAGTTGTTGAAACATTTGGACAATCAACTAAATCAACCAACCAATCAAAATTCAACAACAGTCCGCAAAGTTGTTAAACCAACAAATAATAAAAAAGTTATGATAAAACTTTGGGAACTTGTGTAATAAACAGTCTAATATCTCCTCCCTCCCTGACCTGGATCCTTAAACTTAAATAGAAAATCAATTAAAGAATAGAAAATTAAACTTTGAAGTCTGACAAATTTTTTTTGTAAGGGAATAATTTATCTTACAGAGATGCTACTCTGTATTTAAAAAATGTGCAAAGGAAGTTCGTCAAATGCTTGAATTGAAACTTGAGAGGAAAAAGTGCAAAAAAACAAATCTGTGACTAAGGGATTGGGAAAATGAAATTTCCAGTATGGCTTCGAAACCGATTCATATCCACTGGATTAAAACTGGTTCTTAGCTATACTGAAAATTCATGTATTACATCATATTGCAGACAATTTTCTACAAATATTAAAAGAAAGATCGTAAAATAATGAAACTGGTATTAATCTTATAATTTTTTATTTTAACATCCGCGAAAAGCTGTTTTTAATTCGATGCGATAAATAACTAACACATATTTTAACTATCTAATATCTTCAAAAAACTTCATATTAATTACGAAAAAAATCATCTTTTGAAAAATGCAAATTTGCAAAATTGCTACTAATAAAAATTTAGATAATATTAAAAAACTGCTCCAAATTGTTAAACATAAAAATTACTTTAATGTATTTATCTGTTTGTCTCTTTTTGTTAAAACAGAGAAAGATAAACAAATAGGTGTAAAAAGTCATGAAAGGTTAATAAAACGCACAAAGCGAGGAGAAAAAAGACCCATAATTGACGTATGTCGTGTGAGAACCCAAAAGACAGTATTATATTCATAAAAAACTGTTAAAAAATCCACAAAAATGCTCTCAAAGATAAACATAAATTTTGAATATTTAGATTCTGTTTAGAATTTCAATTTTTACATATTTAGAAAAAGTTAATATACAATTTTAATTTTATCAATATTTGTAAAACACCGCAGTAAGAAAGACACCAAACTAAAATGTTTGAACAATCAATACATAGGATAATTAGAAATAGTAACGGAATCATTTCAAACAAAAAGACATGGGTGAAAACACACAAAAGATGCTGAATGATCTTTGACAATAGGCATGCAAATAATTAATTAAAAATCACTTCAAAACTGTCATATGCAAAAGCAAAATTTTAGCCCCCAAAAAATGATAAAAAATACATTTCTTCTTGTCTAATGCCTTGTTAGGTGGAATATATGTTTAATAATCTAAATCTGTTCCCAGATTAACATAGATCAATCAAAAAGTTAAGTCTCCTTGTCTTTTTTTGCTTTTTGTAGTATGGATATCATAATCTCATAAAATACAAACACACTGTTACTGATCTTCTTAATTTATAGTCATATTTTAGTCTTAAGCAGAAGAATAAGTGCCATTACAAATTCTTGGTTTTCAAAAGTTAAGTTTCAACTGCAGAGCATCAGAATAAAGACAGTAACAGAAAACACAATTTTCATGAAATAATCTTTTAAATAAGATAAAAGAACTTTTTTGTCAACATTTTTTTTGGAATAATGTTTTTTTTGTAGACGCATGTAGATAATAAATTATACATTCTCACACAAAGATATGCCATTGCCAATGTGATCGTGAGAGAAAGATCCAAAAATGAATCGACAAAATGAGCACTTTTCAGCCACATTTTTCTTGGCAAAATTCCTTACGTTGTAAATGGATCGAAACCAACCCTCCCTATTAGGTACAGCTTTTTTGTTGAAGCTGGGAAGAGGGGGATATAGATAGAGTAATCTTTATCAGTGATCTAAAGAGAAAAGACAATGGCCCTAAAGTTGTTGAGCCAACGAACAAGAAAAGATGTCTTTTATAAAACTTTTGGGACTAAAAAACATAATAAACAGCCCATTGTCCTCTCTCTATCTGAAACTTTACAGTGTTAAGAAAAGCCAAACATGGACTAACAATACTACTTTTTAATTAGTAGAATGGTTAGGGGGGGAGGGTATAAAAGGTGGTCCATTAGACAATTAAGGAAAATTTACCAATTTTTCCCCCCCAACCCTCACACATTTAAACACGATTGAACTCTAAAAATATTGATGTACGCCAAAAATGGTGTCAATTCATATCAAATCTCCTTTTTTCGTTGATTCTTTGGGCTTTTTTTCAGATCTGTTGTTAATTGGATTTGGATGCTTGGCAAATTTAAAAACAGACTTTTTAAAACTTTGAATGAGATAGATAGATAGAAAACAAAAATATAAGGCTGTTAGAATTTCACCCCAAAATTAAATATCTGAATTATTACCCATTATTAAGAGATTGTCAGGTAGGTTCTCTTATTCGTTGCCTTAAAACCATTGAATCAATTTATCGCCCATTGCCTTAACCCTTAAGATCCCTGGTAGATTAAAGATAGATCTAAATCTTAAAGATTTAGTAAACAAAAAAGAATGCCTTTATGGTTAATTTTAGAGCAAATAATTGCGTTATTTTTGTTGTCAGGATAAAAGAGGATCTGTGAGACTTTTATATGTACGGAAATGCTATGATTGATCGATGGTGGTAGATAGGTAGCTTGTCATACTTTAAAACAAGAACAAGTCTAACAGTTTTAGCGAGTACAAATTATATATGTTGGTTAAAAAATCTTGCTTTAGCTAAGACTAATATCTTTAAATATAATCAAACACAATATTATATTTTCTTGTAGCTTTTGGTTTCTTGGAGGAAAATTGAGACAGCGGAAAGTATCATATAAGACGTCATAAAGATAAATATAAAAGGGAAGGATGAGAAAAGAAGTGAGAAAGGAAACCCTTAAAAAAGATATGTATTTTTATGACTGAAATATTAGTAAATTTCGTAGAAACTGACAGATAAACATATTCATACAAAGCTTCGCTGCTCCCAAAATATACATCCTCTCTCGACCACACAGCTACTATGTAGCCAGATTATTATTGAGTATTTCCATTTTTAGATTTTTCAGATGCATTCAAAATATTGAAAAGAATTTTTCTTACCCAAAAAAAAGACAAATAGATATTCATCTTTTTTTACATAACAAAAGAATTTTTAGGTAAGGAGAATATATAAAAAAAATACCCAAGTAATAATTTTGAAATATGAAGTAATTTTAAAGATTAGTTTATGCTTTAATAAAACAACACCAATTTAGACACCCAGGGATAAGACAATGGCCTATAAATTGATGCAAATCTCCAATTATGATACATAAAATTATCCTTTCTATAGATTACAAAAAGTGTTTTAAACGTTTGGACACTTTGGTTAATGATCCAACCAATTCAGCAAAAGTCCCCAAAGTTTTTAAGCCAACGACTAAGAAAACATTATCATAAACTTTGGGGACTAGTTTAATAAACATCCCAATGTCCCCTCCTTCCCTGATAGACACCCACTTGCAAAAAGAGGAAGTGCAGAGATGAGGGATAACACACCCTTAACTATTAAAAATTAAATTTAAAGAGCCCAGAAAATTTGAGTTTTTTTGTAGGGAAATTTTCATTTGCTAAATATTTCTGATGTTAAACAAGATATGTTTATAATCTATAATAATATTAACTTTCATTTACATATCCCTGTGTATTTTTTGAGGGCAAATCATGGTTAGTTCCGGTTCTAAATTGAGTTAAAAGCAAATCAAATCTGTTTGAAGGAAACCCATTATCTATACACAACACTAGCAAACAATTTAAACTGTTGTACATTTATTTTTAGAAAAAGTGTGTTTTTTATTAATAATTTTGTTAAAAATAATTTGGATTTGAGTAGCTATAAATGCAAAGTATGGCTATTTTTTTTCAAACCATATAAGCTTGTCTAATATTACATAGGATATTGGCCTTTTTAACCCGACCATAGACTTTAAATTTCATAAATACACATCTATTCAAATACAGCGATAGACCAAACAAAAAAGGAAGCTTTAGGATAGTTTTCCCTCACTTTTCAATGGTATTGAAACCATGGGTTATGCCGTAAAAAAGAGATGCATATATACGATGGAGGCCTAAAAATTAATGGTTCAAAGTTCAGACCCACGCGAAAAATTAAAATTAATCTTTCCAAATAAATCGAGGGTGAAGTCTGGATGGGAGGAGGGCAGGGGGTTAATATGAAAAATGTAATATGTAAGGATAGATTCTGTAATGGTACTAATGTTTATGGATAAAGGAAATTGTATTTGGCTTTTAATTTGGCTATGAATTAAAAGTAAACTCAAGGAGGAATTGATTTAAGTTTTTTTTTATTTCTTTAAGAAACAAAGGATGTATACTACAGAAATGATTCTGTGAAGTATTATACTTTTTTATTTCTTTAATTCTTGTTATATAACTTTACAAGTGCCTAAAAATTCAGCCATGTGGCGACATAAAAATGAGGGAGATGAGAGGAGAAGTGGGAAAGAAAACCCCTAAAAAGAGATGGATAATCTCTCGTTTTTATGAGGTCACATAGCTAATTTTTGAGACACTTTGTAAAGTTACCTTGTTACCATCCATGATAGAATCATCCATTGTTATTTCATCCTTTATTATTTTCTGACCAAAGATGCGTCTGCCCAAAATAGTTAACAAATTATATCAAGGCCTTTTAAGGCACACAAACATTAATTTTAACTAGAAAACAAGTTCAAATAATTACTTTTATTTAGAAGATTTTTTTCAAAAAAATTTGAGGATTTTGAAATAATTTTAGAGAATATACATTTTTATTATTTTCTTCATAAAATGTAAATATATGTAAAGTATTTTTGAGTGTTTGCAAAATAGGTTTAAAAATGTTATTATCATCCGTATTTTGACCTAAATGAATGGTATTTTTAGATCATATCCATATATGGGTAAAAAATAGTGCACTTACATACTAAAAGAGTTTAGATAAAATGGTAAAAGAATAAAATTGTTACTAAAAAAAGATATGGCTTTTCCCACTAAAAAACTTACAAACGGATCATAGAAAACTTTGCTTGATCATACAGGTAATAACCTAATATAATATTATGATTTTAAAAATCTTTTAAATTGTTTGACAATACCAATAAAAGGAAAAACGGTATAATAGAAACCTAAAGTTCTAGTTATAATTCTTCCAATCCAGATGTACATAAAAATTTCTTACTGGAAAATAAAAACACTCATACACATATTTATGGAGTAAAAAATGTGTAATATTGGCCCATTTCAAAATTGTAAATATTGTTTTAAAAAAGTGCAATACTACGCTGCACATTTGGGAGGTCAAGAATTTGTTACATTTTACATATTTATGTAGATTTACAGGGAGGATGGAGACATTGGGCTGTTTATTAAAAGTGTCTCCAAAATTTTAGAATAACGTTTTCTTATTCGTTGGCCTAACAACTTTGGGGACTTTCAATGGATTTTGATTGTTTTGTTCATTAAGTTGAGTGTCCCAATGTTTCAACCACTCATTGCAATCTACAGAAGGGGTAATTTGTGTATCATCGTTGAGAATGTACATCAATTTATCGGCCTTTGTCTTATCCCTTTAGATCCCTGGTAGATTTAACATTAAAAATAACAAGGTTTCTACACATCTAGTGGTTTATATTACATGTTAAACTTTTTACTCTTGTTATATCATCACAAACCTTTTATTATTAGTTTTAGGATTAAATTAATAAACGCAAAAATACTATCTGATACCATATTGAAGCAGGAATCTAAAGGGATAAGACAATGGCCGATAAAAACTCATGTACATTTTCAATACACATAATTAGCCCTTCTGTAGATCAAAATTATTGGTTGAAACGTTTGAACACTCAACTTTATAAAGCAACCAATCAAAATTTACTAAAGTCCCCAAAGTTGTTACACCAAAGAATAAGAAATCATTATTATAAAACTTTGAGGACTAGTGTAATAAACTGCCCATTCCCCCCCTTCTCTCTTATCTAAGCTTTATCCTTGAAACAAGATATGCATGCGAAAATCTTTTTATCAGAACATTTGGATTTGATTCGCGGTTAATTCCCGCCAAACAAGGTTGCCAGACAGATAACCTTATACAGTTGCCAGTTAAAACTACAAAAAATGTGCAAAATTTTTTTTATGATTTGCGAAAAACCTTGGCTTTCTTAATTCCCTTTCTTTCTCAATTGTCTTGATTTTTTATTAAAAATTAAATTGCTATCTAGTATTTAGGTATTATTTATATTGAATAAACATCTTTACTCTTCCATCAAATGCCAAAACCCTTTTTTTCTAATCATAAACAGGCTAATAACATTGCGAACCTTCCTTTTAAAGACTTCCCTCCCCAAAATATAAAACTCATCTTCAAGATACAAAATAGAAATTATGCTTTTAGAGCATCAAGTTTCAAACCTATCCCAAGGTCTTGCAGTTTAAAGATTATATGGTTGAAGTAAGATTCTTAAACTTTGATAAAAATTCAAATTTATAGCTATTTATCGCATCGTATTATAGACAATTTATGTTCTATAGTTAAATGAAAAAAATATTTATTCCAGTTTTGTTGACCCAAAGGAGCCAGAGCCAGGACTAAGAGCACCGGTAATCACATCCTGAATTCATTAATAGTAATATCCCCATTATACTATTTGATACATGACTTTTCAGTATGGCTCGGTTTAGTTTTGAAAATGGAAAAAAACTCACTTTATGAACACTTGAATTCTTTTTAAAGCCTTAAATCCAAGTGACAAAGCCATCTGTATGAGGCTTAGAATAGAGTGAGAAAAAAGAGACAAATAAAATGTGGGATAATCTAGTTGCAAATTTTACTTGTGTGTCACCTTTTGACTCATTTATCCCCAGGGAGGGAGAGGACATTGGACTGTTAATTGCATTGATCCCCAATTGTTTCTTATTCGTTGGCTTGATAATTGTGGGGACTTTTAAAGTTTTAGGGTTCTTTAAGTTGAATGTCCAAACATTTAAACCACTAATTGTATTCTACAGAAGGAGTAATTTTTTTATCGTCATTAGAGATGTACATCAATTTATCGGCCATTGTCTTATCCCTTTAAATCCCTGTTTTATCCCACTGTATGTCCATACACCGCTGAAAATTTATTCTTTTTTAGTTAAATAAATTCATATATAATATTAACTAGCTCCTTCGCTCCAAGACTCTATGGGATGGCGAAGGAGGTCAGTAGAATAGCCTAAAACCACACTAAAACATGTATTAGGTTTCCCTGAAAAGTACAATCAATTCAAACCAAAAGATTCTGAGATCTTTAGCTTCAGACAACCAAAAATTACCACTTTAATAAAAATTATTTTTATATTAAGTTATATTAACAAAACATAAGCACACTAAAAATGTCTATGCAGCCTTTTTTTGCAATCTTAAAAATAAATCTTCTTTTTCAACCCCCCAAAACCTTCATTGCTAAAAATGCCTTCTTGCGCCTTACTCATTTTAAATTCTCATTCGCGCTCTAGGCTTTAGATACATTTAGATATAAAAATGAAACGACCTACATGTATCTATATTTATTTTTGCAGATGAGCGTAGGGTATATCTTTAATAGGCTTTTAAAAAATGTGTTCATCTTAGCGTTAAGTGCAATCATTTAGATATAAGATCAGGTTTAAAGTAGAACAGCTTTGAATTCTATAAGAAGGTAAAGTTTGATAAATGGTAAATTATTTAAAGATTTGGTTAAAAAAATTTGGGAAATAATTTTTAATGCAATATAAAATCTTTTAAAGTATTCGCTATGGCTGACCTAACCTTATATATCGTATGTCTATCATCTTAAATTAAGCTATAATTTAATTTAAATCCTTTGGATTTTAAACAAATTTTCTAATATTCTATACTTTTTTTGCAAGCTAGAAGAAACTTGCAAATTGTAATGCAACCCCATTTTTTCTCTCTCGATTCTTCCGGTCAGAAAAAAATTAAATTGGAGTGTGCTTGCTAGTGGTGCTTGCTGCCCTCTGCGCGAAAATCGTGAAAATTTGCACTCTGTGCAGAAAAAAAGTATGCCCCGCTTTTTTTGCCCTTAAATCCTATATATTTGCTTTTTTTTAACTGGATGAAATGTCAAATTTGATTATATGTGGAAAAGAGGATGAAATATTTAGCTATCCTTTAAAATATTTAAAACATTCGGTATTAATATTTAGGATGTTTAAAATATTTAGATGCACATTAGAAAATCTAATATTCAATAGGGATATATGCATTTTTGATCCTAGGGTAGAAGAATGCATTTGGTTAAACAATGATTATAGAAATCTTATAATTAGAAACAATCTTTAGCCAATGTGTAAACTTATTAAAATCTTTGATTGGTAATAATAATAACAAATATATTTTATATTTTAATATTTTTTTCTTTAATTAATGAATAAACAGCGTGATTGAAGACTATAGACGTTATAAATTCATATAGGAGCAAAGGGGATGCCACAGCACAAAATTATTACAAGGTTAGAAGAATGCCTTGGTAAAAGACAGGTACAAATTTTTACCATTTACAGAAAGAACTCTTAGACAAAAAATAGTACATTTAGAAGGTTAATTGTGTAAATAGCCTAGATGTCAGTGCCTAACTTTAAGTTTAAAAAACTATCCAAGTGGTATTAACCAAAAAAAAAAATCTTGAAACAAAACAAAATAAAAAATAGAATATTTTCTAACAATAATCTCATAAAATAGTCTCTTTTCCCTTAGTTGCCCTAGTTTACCCTGTAACTAATATTTTCACTGAGCCTACACACGTGAACTTTGTGATCCGTTTTTATGCATTTACCATCATAAAGCTTAAGGTATAGGGATTTTATAAAAATAATATATTTTAGCTATATTATTCTATATAGCTTTGTCGGAGACGACTGTGATTGGTCAGTCAACTTGACCAATCACAGCACACTTCATAGGTCATGTGACATATCGGAAGACTACTGTGATTGGTCAGTCATCTTGACCAATCACAGTCCACTTCATAGGTCATGTGACAGATCGGAGACTGCTGTGATTGGTCAGTCAGCTTGACGATTTACAGGTCATGTGACAAACAATAATAAAACCTAAAAAGTAATTTGAGAAATACGTGTTACTTTTATCCATGGCTAGTTAAAGGCACCACGAAGATTCAAGGATTTTTTATCATGATTATTATTATATGTACACAGACACAATTTAGATTATATGTTTTTAATCTCAATGAAAATAATATATAAGTTTCTAAAGCCTTAATTCGAAGGCAAAATATTAAAGTTTGTGGAAAAAATATTCAAATTCATTAATATTCATAATTAGATTAATGCATAAAGTTTAATGAACATTTCACCTTAATTATATGCATTACCATATAATGTAATTATTAGCTAATTTAACATAGAATAATTACAAAATAATGGTTGTTTATTTTACCTTAGTTTATTATATTCTAAAAATGCTTAAGTTTACTGTAAATAGTTTTTGTATGTATGAAAAATGAATAAAAAGACAATGGTTTTAAGAGTAGCAGTAATTAAGCAAAGATTAAAATTCTGCCAAATGAATAAAGCGTCCTTGCAAACCAACATTTATAAAATTTGTTTTAGCTAATACAAATTTTTGTCATAGCATTTTATAGGGATGGATTTCTATGGACTTGTCCTATCTTATTAATTCTCACTTCTTATTTTACAATTATGTTTTTCAATAGCTTTAAATGATAGCAAACTTAGAATTTAGCAATTTTAGAATAGCACTAATGAATAAAGTCCTCGTTAAGCAAGGCTTCATTGTTATTTACCTATTTTATCATTAATAGAGTTTTCTTTATAGAATGTTACTAGTTTTTTTAATAAATAAATTTTAATTAAAAATTTACTTTAGCTAGCCAAAAAGTATAAAAAGATACCTAGATAGAAAGCTAGACAAAGGAAAATATCTTTGACTCCTTTAGATATAAAAATGTATTTATAAAATACTCTTAATCAACTCTAGAAATAATAACTCTAATATATCATAACAATCTCTTTCTTTATAAATTGAAAATAAGATAAATCTCTGTACTTTATCTAAATCCAAAAATTCAAAATAGAAAATTTAAGAATATTAAACCAAATAAATTATAAAAGTAATGTATATTTAAAATAGAACACGTATATCCTAAGCATTGCATGGCTTTTTAAACTTTAAGTATGATAAAACAATCTTTTAGTTTGAAAAACTATTAAAAAATAACACTTATGTACATGTTCCACTTTAAAACACATCACTTACATAATAATCACTTAAAAATCACTTTATTTTTGAAAGAGATTGTTAAAATATTTCACAATTTTTTTCAGTTCACTTGAAAATATTCACATTTTGATACCTAATATTAATCTAAACTTACAATATTTTAAAAAAACCTACAATGACCTTGGAAAATAATGTTATGAAATACTTATTTTTAACATTGTTAGGATGCTTTTTTTTTATGCAAATTTGAATATTTATAAAATTTAGCGCATTTATTCCTAAAAATTGCGAATTTTTGGCAATTTTTTCCAAAGATTTTTTGTTGCGTTTGTTTACCTAGGACGAGGGCTGCTGTGTACATGCTGTTGAGGGGGGAAGCAACTGGGAACTGAACCTACCTAACCCATGGTCAGTGCCTTTATATACCCGGAGAGTGACCCAAGTATTTTTTTGAGCATCTTCGGGCCTCGGGGGATAGCGATGGGGTCGCGACGAAAGCGACGCGACGGTGTGATGCGTTGCGATGGACCCATATACAACACACCGTAACCATGTAAAGATGGGTATGTAGTAGAAGAGGGGGGTTATGGGTGATTTGAACGCTATGGACGCGTCGTAGCGAACCGTTTGAAAGTACGTACATTGTGCATTGTAAAGATTTTTAAACCCATTGTGGAATGGGAGGGGGGGGGGGGGGGGGAGAAAAAAGAAGAATAGCAAGGATGGCCTTCTTTTTTTATTGCCTGAACCCCACAAGAAAAAATGTAATATTGTAAATTTTGGGTCATACTAAGAAGGGAGGGAGGGCGTTTTAGGTATCATCTTCATTTAATCAAGGTTTTTAGATTAGGTTACTAATAAATTATCAACGCTTTCATACAAATATTAATATTAGGACTTTGATTATTTTTATGTTTTGCCACTTAACCGAGAGAGTTCTCCATTGTAGGAAAGCTTCACATAGATCCCTGGATGGTTTTTGGCTGTTTTACTGCCCTCCCTCCTTTGTATTTATATTAATTTATTAATTTAACTACATTTTTTTAGAAAAGCTTCATTTTATTTTTTTAGAAGCTAAATTAACCTTTTCAGGATTAATATTACAAGAAATCATTAGCTTTCTAATCTTTTTAAACCATAACAAAAATTAAACAAATGGGTGAGGGGGGAGCTAGCGACCCGAATTTCTATCATTATGTCTTTGTTTTAAATTAAATTCAATATTGATAAGCATACAAAATTAGGTAAAGTTAATGAAGTAAAAAATCAAGCAACCTCGTATATCATTCAATTAAATTTCTTTGTTTTAACCCAAGTATAAGTAAACAATCAATACAGCATTAATTTAAAAAAAATAGTATATTGGTTTGCTATCTATTGAACTATATATCTACCTTTTTATCTTTCTATCTAACCTTATAATAAAGTAACAGTATGTATGTCTGTCTGTCTGTACCGAAGGATCTCACTAACCGCTGAACCTATATGGTTCTCCTTTACAGTGTGGCTTCTTATAGGTCCTGGGAAGGTTTAAACTGTTTTGGGGAGGGTACCACCACCCTCCCAAGAGAAATCGCCATAGAAGAAATCCCCCCATCAAAAAAAATCTAAATTAAAAAAAAGGATTATCGAATTCAAATCCACCCTCCTCAAGTGCCCCTAGAGGCCTCTAGAAGGCGTAGCCGCTTGTTACATATTAAAGCATAAACCAAATACATATGTATATTCACTCGTGTTCTGATTATAAATGTAGTTAAAATAAACTGGGTCGAATTGTTTTTTTTTAATCGCAAGAAAACTTTATTATTCATTTTGTCTGTCTATATGTCTTTTTTCGTATTTGTCTATCTATCCGTCCATCAGTATATCTGTCTGTCCCTTTGTCTTTCCGTATGTCTGATATTAATATTTTTTTTATTAATTGGGGATGTAAATCAATTTTTAGTCCATTGTCTTATCACTTAAGATCATCATCACAATTAGTTCTATTTATTTAACTAGCGGCTACGCCCCTAGAGAGGCTTCTAGTGGCACTTTAAATGTCTTTTTTTTATCAAGCCTCCATGATACCTAGTTATGTTGCGTTCAAGTCTACGAATATTTTTTTCTCTCGATATTTTCGTGATTTCTCTTAAGGGGGCGGTGGTACCCTCCCCCAAAATAGAGAACCTGATCGGTTCAGCGGTTGGTGAGATCCTTCAGTACAGACAGACACACAAACAGATAAACATAAATCCTGTTTCTTTATTATAAGGATTACTAGCGAATGTGCCCCTAGCCTCTAAGAGTATTGAATTTTAAAAAAAATGTAGGGAGAGGTAGAACATAGCCTCAAACCATCCTGGGACCTCTTAGATGTAAATCTTTTCAAAAAGGCAAAACTAACTTATTGAAATCTTAAGCTACAGGAAAAAAACCTTACAACGTGTATAATAGGATTTGAAACTTTTGAAAATGTGAGCCATGCTAGCGAGCACCTATTTCTATTTCTATGAGTATCCTACATCTTTTTTTACCTCCTTCATGTCAACGTTGTTAAACCCATAAAAAATTTATTCTCAAAACTGTAATAAATGTCTGCTTGTTCAAATCAGGGATTTTAAGGTATAATACAATGGGCGATAAGTTGATGTACATCCTTAATGGTGATACATCAAATTATCATTTATGTTGATTACAATTAATGGTTGAATCGTCCAGACACTAAACTTAAAGAACAAACTAATCAAAATTCAATCAATGTCCCCAAAATTGTTAAGCCAACGAATAAGAAAACGTTTTTAAACTTTGGGGACTAGTGTAATAGACAGCTCAATGTTCCCTACCTCCCTGTGTTCAAACATAGATTTCTTTAGAAAGGACGCAACCCTATGGTTAAATCTATAGGAAAATTCTAAATCATCCCTATACATATGTTAAGATATTTTTTTCTGTATAAATGCCAGTATAATACAAGCGCAGCTACTCAATAATAAACTTATTTCTTTTTAATCAAGATCCATTGAACGACTCAATCAATTGGGTTGCTTTTTCAAAGGTCCAGGGAAGTTCTTTAACTATATAGGGGGAGGTTTTCTCCACCCTCTAGATAAAAATGCCCCTTCCCCCGAAATATTTTTTTTAATTGAAAAAGGGGGAAAGGTTGACCCCCCTACCTTAATTGCCCCTAGAGGTTTTAGGGGGCTTATCTGCTAGTTGGGTATAAAGCATTCTATGTATCAAAGAATCTATTACTGCTTTCGTCTGTTACACATAGGGATGGAAACCCGGGGGGTTAGTGGGCCCTAACTTCAAACATTGCCTCGAATCATTGATAATGCAGACGTGCGTTCATACCATCAACAGGGAATAGGAATCTCAAAAAGAAAGTTCAATCTAGACTATTTGTTAGAATTTGTTAAACACTTATCTATGATACAAAGTAGAATGATGTCTGTCCGTCCGTCCGTCTGTGCCTTAAGATCTGGGTAACCATCTTAAGATCTTGCATTGAAAGATAATTTTTTAATGTTGATTATAAGTTGTTAATGTTAATGCTGTTATGCTTATTGGAAATCAAATCAAATCCAGCTTGTTTTATAATAATTATTTTTAGAATATTGAACCCTATAGTTTTACAGCCATTTATTCTTAAAGAATGTATTATGATAAGTATAAAATTTTGGCTTGGATTATATTTAGTAACTAGCTACTCTGTAGTCTAGTCTTCAAATTTCATTTTTATCTAAAAGAGTTTTCACATTAGTTGGTCTAATATATTTAATAAAATTGCCTTAAATGTTTTAGGCTTATAGAAAGCTACATATAAAAGCAAACTTTCAAGAGAACAAAATATTATCACATTTCTGTTTAGAATAGTTATTTATTGCATCGTATTGTAGGAATCTTTCCTCTGGTATTAATATCAAGAATTTTACTTTAATATTTGTGGAAAATTGTCTGTAATACGATGCTATACATGTTTTTTTTCAGAACCAGTTCTAATCCAGCGGATATTAATCGGTTTCGAAGGCATACTAAAAATGTTATTATTTGATAGCAGGTTCTCAGCAATTTGAACTTACTAAAGTTTGAAAGACTTACAAAATCATGGTATAATGTAACATTTAAGAACAAAATTAATTGGATGGTTCCATCTTATAAAAATTAAATGTGAGTTGTATTCAAATCAATATGTTTATTCTATTCTGATAATGATTAAATTCAAAGATGAAATATTTTTGGTTTAGTTTAGAAATGTGATAAAAATTCTTCAATGACTTTTTGACCTATAGTAAAAAGCTTATAAGCACCTATCTTAAAAAAGTAAAAATCATGTTTTACATTTCAAGTAATCTCAACGACATCAGAAATAGGTATCGTAAAAAAGTTCCATTTTCTTACAGAGATAAGAGGGGTATGTTTTTTTGGTAAATTAAATTGTATTGAAATTCATCTAAGGAATTAAGATTAATAAAGATCAAATTTATTGTTTTTCATTTTAAAATGAAATTAAACCAATTTTACTTTCTAAATTTTTAACCTTAAGAGCTTTTCATTGATTTTCTGTTTTTTTTTATGTGTTAATGGTATTAAGCTAAATAACGTCCGACAGTCAAACATCCTTTTGATTAAACGACCCTTTTCTATATGTTTAAAAAACAAGGCCTATAATCTATTTGATCTTTTCCAGCAACTCGTTACCTGGGCAAAACTACCCAGGTTAAAAATGGTCCCTACTCCTGCTATATCACTGGCGCGACATAAATAGTTAGTGTAGGAGGAATGCCTTGTCCTAAATCAGGCGCATCTTATTGCCATACACAGTTAGGACTTCCATAAAAAGGTTGTGCAATCATAGGAGGTTTGACCATATAACCATGCACATAATTAAGCTAGGTTTGGTTCAGATGTCCACACATATAAGATCTCGTGGTGTATTTCATCCTCAAAGGCTATCAGGCTATCTATCTTATACTGAAGTCCCTAAACGCAATTATCCGCTAGATTAATCCCTTTCCTCCCTGATTTATAGCAGAAAAGGTTTACTAGCACTTTTACGAGATATTTGTAAAATGACAATTAGGTTTACATGCAAGTTAAAAATTGTAAAATGTTTATTTAAACCAGCACAATGCCTTCTTAAGAATATATTCTAATATATTCTTCATATTTGGTTTACATAAGACAAAAAAACGATCCTTTAATTGCAAATCCTTTGTCACAAAGTTCTAAAATAGCATTGTAATGAGAAGGGCCTGTTTGGATCAAAGGCATTCTCCCTACTCATTTTATTCATGTTACACATCTGCAGTCATGATGTCATAAATGATTCAGATAGTTATGACCATATTAAGTTTAATGCCAGAAAGATATCAACAATCAAATATCCAAATCTATGATAGTTTAAAGAGAATACATTTTGGTCATCTTGAAGAAACGACAGTAATAAAAATTAAGAGCTAGCATTGATCAAATAGGCATAATTTTTTTTACAATTATGTATCTTTTTAGTCCATGCTTATATATTTAATTGGCTAATTCATAACAGTAATACAAGTATGAATAGTATACATTATTTCAAAATACCATTCATGTTTCATAAGTTTCTGAATAGTATTTTAAATCGAATCATATAAAGTTTTCAAGTTTCATAGAAAAGAGTCAATACTTAATAGATTTAAATATGTTTTTAGCGGGGAGGGGGGGGGGGGAGGAGTCCACCAATTTCCAATGCAGTTTTTATCGGGGCGATTTATCTTGGGAGGTTGGTGGTACCCTCCCCCAAAATAGTTATAAACCTTCCCGGGACCTATGAGAAGCTGCCCTGTAAAGAAGAACCATATCGGTTCAGTGGTTATGGGGATTCTTCGGTCCACACACACACACACACACACACACACACACACAGACACACAGACACACACATATCATGTTAATGGTATTATGCACACTATCGCTTTTTTAATTTGATTTAAACCTACCTTTATTTCTGATAAAATTTTTAAGCCCTCATAAAGACGCGTAGTTTTAATATGGTTTTTAAAGGAGAAGTACAATAATTTTACTACATACATCTAAAGAAATATAACAGGTTAATTACTTGTCAAAAAGAGTTCTAGTATTAAAAAAGACTTTATTTAAAATAACACAGTTTTTAAAAAGTTAATATAAAGTAGAAGGGTTTTGTCTGATTCTGAAGCTTAAGGTTTCAGTTATTACTGAACTGATTTTAAACTGTTTTTTTTTTATCTATTTAAACCTTAATGATGATTTTAAGTTGTTTTTTTCTGCCCCCTAATTTAAATACAGAGCCCCTATATGCTAGATATGCAGCCACTAGCTATATTAATTAAGAAATATATCTTGATTTGGTCCACTTCAGTCGTTTGTAGACCATTTAAATATATTTTATTAAAGCAAAAGTTTTGCAAAAGCAATCTTATCTTTAAATTTATTTTTTATTTTTTATTATTTCTTAATCTTTTGTGTTGTGTTTGACCCAGGATCTGAAAAGATAAGACAATCGGTTTAAATTCATGTATAAATGATATTAAACAAAATCACCTCCTTTGGAAGAAATAATTTATCGGTTGAAAGGTTTAGACACAGCCAACCAATCTAGATTTAATTAAAGTACCCTTATCTTTTTAAGTCAATGATATAATGTATTTTTTAAACTTTGAATGCCAGTACAATTTAAATTCCAGTGTCCCCTCCCTGATCGAGTTTGACCAAACCGTTTCATAACAAAGGACCATAGTTATCATAATATTAATGGTAAAGTCTATGAAACTCATTAAAACAGTGTATCTATATTATAGTAATTGCCTGCTTGTTTCCTATTTTTTTCTTTTATTCTTGCATTTTAAAATCTCTCAAAATGCAGGTTTCATAGTCAATACTAATCATCTATATATTAAGGATTTCATAAGCTTTACTGATTGATATGATTTGTTAAAACTGTATGGGATGCAGGTTACTCATATCATTATAGCACTCTCCACATATATAATAATAGTTTCATAGGCTCCACTGATTGATATGATTTGTTAAAACTGTATGGGATGCAGGTTACTCATATCATTATAGCACTCTCCACATATATAATAATAGTTTCATAGGCTCCACTGATTGATATGATTTGTTAAAACTGTATGGGATGCAGGTTACTCATATCATTATAGCACTCTCCACATATATAACAATAGTTTCATAGGCTTTACTGATTTATATGATTTGTTAAAACTGAATTAGTTGGAGTTGCTCATATCATTATAGTCTTCTCCACGTATTTAATTTTAGTTTCATAGGCTTTACTGATTGATATGATTTGTTAAAACTGTATGAGATGGAGGTTACTTATATCATTACAGCTCTCTCTACTTATACAAATATAATAATAGTTTCATAGGCTTCACTGATTGATATGATTTGTTAAAACTGTATGAGACAGAGGATAATTAATCATAAAGATGATTCTTAACATAATCTGTCCTTATTTTGACCCATAGTCAAAATTTTATGTTCATATGGTTTAGCAATTTATAGATTAAACAATATTTAATATCTTTATTCAAACAGTGCATAAAAATAGCTTTAAATCATCTCTAAACTTAAGTCAAGAATAAATAGCCTTAAACCATCCTAGAACCATTAAGAAGTTTATCTAAAATTATAAACTCAATTGGTTCTCTGCGATTGGCGAGATCTTAACGAAAAAACATAAAACCCTAATACCTTATATAGGATGATAATAAGTTCTTTCTTTAATTGCATTTTCTATGATTGTTTCATAAGACATCCTATTATATAATTAAAGTAATAAGCTTTTTTGTCTTTAGCGAAGGATCTTGCTAACCGCTGAACCGATATTGGTTTCCTTTACTGTGAAGCTTTTTATAGGTTCTAAGATGGTTTTATGCTATTTTCTTGTAAAAGATATTGTATTAAGTGTTATTTGACAAGAGTAAATGAGCAAAGTTACTCAACAATTTGTTCTTTTGTATGGACACTTTGCTTGCTGTTGTTTACATCATTTTGTGCCAGATAGTCTTGGTTCCAATAATCCATCATTGGCGTAGATAGGTGTAGTTTTTCTAGGGGAATTATTCCCTCCAAGCTTTCTATTTCAATGTATTTTAGTTCTAAATACATCCTTGTATTGTAATATGATATGTTTCTTTCTGTCTGTGTGTACCTAATGATATCATAAATCGCTGAACCGATATGTTTCTCCTTTACAGTAAAGCTTCTTAATGTTCCTTGGAATTTATGTAGGTTTTTTGGGAAAAGGCACCAATACCCTCCCAAGTGAAATCGCTCCTAAAAAATGAAGCTAGTTTAAAAACAATAAATAAGTTGTTTTAAATTTATTCTTTCTATACCCTTACAAACATATACCGCTATAAAAAAAAACTTAAACACAACATTCTTTTGACATACTGACCCTTATAAAAAAAAGACAAAGCGAAAGAACTATGTTTAACCTAGGAAAGTATAATTATATAGAATTAAAGCTTTGAAAAACTACATTTTTTATTGCAATAGAAAAAAATAGTATTAAAATTTTCTAAACAGCTAATTTACGTAATCACCCAATGTAATATTTGCAAATTTAGATTTTTATAATAAATGTATAAGTACAGATGTATAATCCAGACAACTACCTGCCCATATTTTCGGAGACCCTTTTCGTGCGCTAGCAAAGTACTTTCTGTCTGTTGTTTGTAGCGACTTGGCAGTGCCTACATTTCCGACGCTTTTAGCTAATTTCAAAGAAAAATAAAAGATCGAGACAGGGTCACCGTAACATAAAGCATTGCCCCCTCTATTCTTTAAATTTGTTTTAAATCCGTCTGCTTTTTAACTTTTTTACCTCTATATTCATCCCTGCATAACTTTTATCTAATCAATATTGTTTTGGCTAAGAATATATATTTTATTATTATGGCGGCTAGACAAAACATATCTAATCCTATTAGATTGATTTTCTTCAACATGAGCTTGGAAGATGGACATACAAATATTGATCACAGAATAAAGTGATAGATGTGTAAAGTGCATTTCAGAAAGATAAACATATATAATTTTGCATTACAATTAATAACAAACAATTACACATCATGCTGTTTTTGTGAAATAATCCAGTAATATAAATGCATATATCACAAAAATGCGATTTTCTTGGCATGTTATTTTTTAAAATTACGTGGTAGAAAATTGAAATTCTTCCAAATATATGCCTTATTAATGTAGTTTAAACCATTGAACAGGAAAAAAATATGCAGTTCACTAAATCAAGTTTAAATGCATTTCGTGCAACTACCTTTTTATCAAAATAGAGCAGCAATAGCAGACTATCAAAATTTGAAAAGGAAAAATTTTTTGGCAGGTATCATAAATAAATCATTTATTATACAATTCTATTAGGATTAGTTAACATAATTCGAAAGTAGTTAAAATGTTTCAATCCAATATTTTACTACCGTTATAAACGCAACTAGAGGCCCATCCCCTAATTAAAATTTAAACCTTCCCGGGACCTATAAGGAGCTTCGCTGTAAAGGAGGCATAACGACTTAGATCTTTTTATACAGACAGATATCCTGTTACTTTTACATATAAGGATAAAATACCTTCTCAATTATTAAAATTTTTATTCTTGTGTTCGTTGTGAGGTCTTAACTATTGCAGGTATGTGCCACACATCAGGTTTCTAGTCATTTCTACATCATTTATCAAACTTGAGGTCGGTTCCTAAGTCACATTTACATCAGTTATTAAACATAAGGTCGGTTCCAGAGTCTTAACCATCACAGCTATATGCCACACTTTAGGTTTCTAGTCATTTCTACATCATTTATCAAACTTTAGGTCGGTTCCAAGGTCGTTGCTTGCTGTTTTAAAGCACTTCTATTCTACAACTTTGACTATTTCTAGAGTATTTATAAAATTTGAGGTCGATTCCAAGGTAGATAAATCTTAAAAAAGGGCTTTTTTTACTGTTTATATATATCAAATATAAGCATTATGCAATGAGAACGAGAAGTATATCAACTTCTGAACTTTAAAAATTCTATTATAGCAAATTAAATATCTTTACCTTTTGAGAATATAAACTTGATGTTATGATCGAGTATCACCCCCCCCCCCCCCCCCAACAACGAGCAAAAGAAAGAAAGCCCTAGTGAGTTGCTTTTAAAAGTGTAGTATTAACCCAATCGCCAATAAATCAATATCACCATCCTGGTAAGTACAGGATGCCAGCACACTTTGCTGGATCATCCAAGTACAGAGTGATCTAATAATGTCATCCTGTGAGCCTTATCTCTGAGGGTTAAGGGTCGGAGTAAGGCTAAAAATCGAATTTGATAACTTTACGTGAAAGACGCTGCAAAACGATAATTATCAATCCAAACTAAACTCTGTTTAGTTCATTTCAGTGTTTAGTTTGAAATAATTACAATAAACTAATGTATATTGGTAGCTTTTGGTAAACTCAATCAACTACTTTAAAGCTTACCCTTTTATATAAGTAAACTTGGTAAAGATATATGAGTGCATATATTTCAGTTAATTCGGGAATTAAAGGTATTGCAAATTTTAAACAATTTAAAATTCAACTAAACCTCACCCAACTATCCTCCCCCCCCCCAAAAAAAACCAACATTTTTTTTCATAATCAACTGTATTCTTATATAAAAGTATCATGATCTCTGTCTGTTTGTACCGATGGATCTAGATAACCGCTGAAGCAATATGGTTCTTCATTACTATCTAGGTTCTCAGAGGTCCTAAGAGAAATTGATAAATGTCGTTTCAAGGATCTTAAGTACACAACATACCCCTGTATTTCTGAAGCTTAACTAATTGGATCATGTTTCTGACCCTTGGAATGTAAACTTCTTCTAAATGGTTTTGTTTATTTTTATACATTTCCAAGAAATCTGGGCAAAATAGAATCATTCTTTTAACGGGAATCTTTACTCAAAGTTGGTAATATAAAATCGTGCTCTCTTTTTAAAAGTACCCAATGAAGCAAATAAAAAGCCCTTATTTGAAATTAATTGAAAATTAGTAAGGGGTTGATTTTCATTTGATTATTTTTACTTCAAGTTAGGTTTGGTTAAGTTACATTGGGGTAGTTATAATGGTAGTCCGCAAGTATAGTCTCCGCAGGGTAGGGCTTCAGTGTTTCTTAGGCCCTTTGAGGGAAAGCACAAAAAGGTTGTGCTTCTTTTGAAATTTTACGTTGAAAAAGTTTTGTGCCTTAGCCCAAAAAACAATTATTCCATTAAGTTGTTTAGTCGGTTGTCTTTAAGATGATTGGCCACAGCTGGGTATTATCCAAGAAGGTAAATCTAATTCCTTTTTGAGAATTCTAGTTTTAAAAACAATTTCTTATTCCTAAACTTTTGGTATAATTCTAATGTTTCTACTTAAAAATTGTGAACTTTAAAATTAGAATAACGGATCCTATTTCTGAAAATAATATTTTTCTGAAATTAAAACAGTTTTCATTGCATAAAAATTGGTTATTTTGATCAAAGAATCCCTTAAAAATTAAATTAAATGATATTTTTGAATTAAAAGCTTTGCTTGGAAATGAAACTTAGAAAAAAAATTGTAGTTTAAACAAAATAGTAAGGAGCAAAAAGTTTAATTTAGATACATAATAGTAATACAAATGAATTTATTAATGAATTTATCCTTATAATAAAGTAATAGTATCTGTGTGTGTTTGAGTGTCTGTTTGTACCGAAGGATCTCGTTCACCGCTTTAACCGCATGGTTCTTCTTTACAGGGTAGCAACTGATAGGTCCTAGGAAGGTTTACAGCTATTTTAGGGAAGGTTACCACCACCCTCCCAAGATAAATCACGAAACAATACGAAAAATTTTGGTTTATTCCTGCAAGGCGGTGCCAGTATCGTAGAAACATGAATAAAAAAAGCTTATCTTAACATCTAAATTTCTTCTTAAATAAGATAATTAAATTTTAAAAAAACATTTAAAGTGCCACTAGAGGCCCCTAGGGGCATAGCCGGTAGTAGATAGATAAAGAGCATCATAGAAATAGATAGATAGACAATGAATAAATATTTTAGATATATAAAATTATAGATACACAGCAATGCATGAAAATGATGAAGGTTAAAAAATATATTTGATATTTGTAGAACAACAAGAGTTAGAGCATACAATAGCGGCGAGGCATTTCATTTTCAATAATCATTACTCTCTATCTTTTTATACTCAAAAGAGTTTTTTCATAAAAACTTTAATGCCAGTAGAAAACTTTATTTTAAATTCACAACTTAGTTGTTTAACTTATTCCACATTCATTTAAACAAAAGCTTTTAGCTTTAATTATCTATAATACAAAGTATCTTGATCTCTGTCCGTGTCTGCAGCTTTATCATTAGCCGCTGAACCGCTTAGGCTCTACTCTTCAGGGAATAAAATAGTCTAAAACCATCCCGTGGCCTAGAAAATTATATCCTTAAGTGGTTAAGGATATATTAAAAAACAAGCCAAAAAGCTATACTACTTTATATCACATGAATTTTTTAATAAAATGGCTATAAATAAAATTTATCCAAATCTTTTATAATGTTGAGAGAAAGAAATTAGTTATAGATAAGCTTAATGTTTTCCAAAATATATATTTTGATATTTGTGGAAAAAATTTTACATATTGATGGTGTTATATTTACTTCATATGGTAACAACAACAACCATTTTTTTCCTCTTTGCACATTCTTTTGATGCAATGTGTTTTCTATACAACTTAGATTCACTCAACAAATATATAAAATGCTGTAAATCAACTGAAAGTCAAATTAAACCTTATGAAACATAACATGCATTCAAATTTTTTAGCTTTTTTTCCACAAATGTAATTTAAATAACGGCATTTCGATAATTTGTCGCTATTATTAATACAGGGAGTGAGGGAACATTGGACTGTAAATTACACTGGCATCCAAAGTTTTACAATATTGTAACCTTATTCGTTGGCTCAAAAACTTTGAGTCCTTTTATTAAAATGATTTGTTCCAGACATTCAAACTTAATTTTATAATAATTCTAATCTGCATAAGGAGTAATTTTGTTTATCAACATTGTTTAGAATGGAAACAATCTTCCTTGTTTATTCTTTATCCATTTTTGTTTTTACACATCCTATACATTTCTTTGTTTGGTATGGATTGCACATTTTTGTAGGAACCAGGATTATCTACATTTCACCCAGGTCAGTTCAATATTTAAAATAGATTTTATCCTAACAAATTTTAATAGGACAAAAACGAAGTAATATAATCCTCTATTCTAATTTGCTACGGTTTGCATTGTGGATTAATGAAAAAAATAAAATATTTTTAATTAAAAAGAACCATATTTCCAGTATGGCTTTGAAAGCAATCAATGTCTTCTGGTTTATAACCGGTTCTGGGCCTTACTGAAAAATTACTAATCGTAATGAATTATAAACAAATTGCTCTCGGATTGACTAAATTTAAATTAGTCTTATATTTTTTCTTCTCATTTTTGCTATTGCGGAATGCTGTCTATATCACGATGCGATAAGCAAATATTAAAATTATATGATAAAATGCAATTTATTTCTTAACTTGAGATGATATTTGGACAAACATTTAAATCCAAGAACGAAACGTTTGATTTTAATCAGACCTTATATATAAAAAGATGCTTAAATCCTATATTATTTGATTTAATCATAATGTGATGTTGTAAATGTGTCTGCTTGTTACTTAAAACCTCTGAAACAGCTAAACAAATTTATTGTACAAAATACTGGGGGATGTTTATGTATCAAATGACGCACCAAAGAAACTGTAAAGACCAGGAAAAATATTTTGATTAAGACGTCCATCCCATGGTAAAGATATGATCTAAAAATGAATTTAAAATCATGCAAGCCATAATCCCTGTCTGGAATCCATAATTCAGGAGTTGACGTCCGCTGATTTTGAAAATCGTGTACACGCGGTTGCTGATTTTAGTATACATTGAAGCTATTTGATAGATTATATCTATACTAGCGACTACACCCCTAAATGCCTAGGGGCAATTTAGGTGGGGTAGAAGTCGAATCCCACACTTACAATTTAAATTTATTAGAAAAGTAATTTTTAGGAGCGACTTCTCTCAGGAGGTTGGAGATACCCTCCCCGAAAATAGTTATAAACCTTCCGTGGACCTATAAGAAGTTTTAATGTAAAGGAGAATCATATCGGTTCAGCAGTTAGCAAGATCCTTCGCTACAAACAAAAAAGTTTACTACTTTATAAAATAGGATTAGGATTTGTCCATTAGACTTTTAAAGATTTTAATAATTAAGCGGCCGCGAATACTTTAAATTCTATTTTAATTCAGTATGTCTATTTTTCTCTTTCTTTAGTTTCCTATTAAGATAACTTGTCTACTAATACTTCTCCTATCGTTATCTGAATCGCAACACATTGATTTTTAATTGAATTGTTGTCTTTTTAAATAATAAAAAGATAAATTCCCATTAAACAGCCTAAAAACTGTATTTAATCAATAAAAAACTTGCCTGAAAAAATGTGAAAGTTTTTTTGTTCAGACATTTACAAAATCTTATTGGACATGCAATTTTTACCATCTTCGGGTGTTTTAGTGGTTAGAGATATCCTTCCTTTTAAGTGAAAAACTATCGTCAATTCATCAGTTATATTAATCAGTATTGGTTCTAATGTGTCCACTTTATTTAAGAATAAGTGAAGTACAGTATCTTATTATAGAAATACGTCCCTCTTAAAGCTTTATTGCACAATACACCTGTAAAACTGTGTGTAAAAATCCATAAAAACTTATTTAATGTAATTTCAACCACAGTATAATATAAAACTGTCCAAATGAACGGAAGACCTTGTCTAATATTTAAGCTTAATTGTGCTCGAAAGAAACAAAAAAAGTGCTAAAGATTATGAAATAGGGTTCATATGGGGCATAGTGTTACTTATTTATACACTTTGTGTGTATAAGACAATGGACGATAAATTGATGTACATCCCCAATGATCAAACACAAAAAATTACCCCTTCTGTTGATTACAATTGTTGGTTGAAACGTTTGAAAACTGAACTTAATGAACTAACCAATTAAACTGCAATATAGTCACCAAACAAATACGAAAACGTTGCCATAAAACTTTGGGTACCAGTGTAATAAATAGCCCATTGTGCTCTCCCTCCGTGGATTATGTAAACTTCAAATATAATAAACATATTACCCCTTCTGTAGATTATTATTAGTCATGTTTAATCACTTCTAGGATGAACAAGCCTGTCAAATTAATAAAAGTTCTCATTGTTAAATAAGTCAACTAATGAAAGAAGAGTATATTTGATTAAAGCTAGAACAAGAAATTATGTAGGTGAACATAACTACGAACTAAGTTTAAAGGAATATTGTTAAGTGACTTACCATTAAAGCTTTAATTCAAAAAAAAATTCAAAAACTTAAAAATGGATATTGAACATTAAAAATGTAATAAATTTCAGTAAAGCGTAGTTGAATATCGTAAGAACAATACTTTTTGCAAAGTTTTAATGAATGTATGGATAAGGCAATTTTTAAATACACACCGCTTTGCTTTTGACTACTTTGACTGAAATTTTAATAAACAAAATATATTTTGGCTTTAATAATAAAGGCAAATTAATTTTGTATTCCCTTTTTAATATATTTTATTTTACAAGTGGGTACGCCCCTAAAGGCCTCTAGGGGCACTTAAGGGGGATTGAATGGGATAACCCAATTATTTATTTTAGATTTAAAAAGAAAAATTAAAGAAAGATTTGTGGGGATATTTCTTATAGGGGCGGTAGGGTGGTGGTATCCTTTCCCAAAATAGTTTTAAACCTTCCCAGGACTTATGAGATGCTACCCTGTAAAGAAGAACTATATGAGTTCAGCGGTTAGCGAGATCCTCCGGTACAAACAGACACACACACACGAATATCCCTTTACTTTATTACTAGCGGCTACGCCCCTAGAGGCCTCTAGTGGCACTTTAAATGTTTTTGTTTGTTAAAGTTAATTTTTTATGTACGATACCACCTTATTTGACGTTAAAGTCTCCCCTAAATTTTTAAAAATTTCGATTTTTTTGTCATTTCTCTTGGGAGGGTGGTGGTACCCTCCCCCAAAATAGTTATAAACCTTCCCGGGACTTATGAGAAGCTACCCTGTTAAGGAGAACCCGATCGGTTCAGCGGTTAGCGAGATCCTTCGGTACACACAGACAGACAGACACACAGACAGACAAACATCCTGTTACTTTAGTATAAGGATAAGGATTTCTTTTCTGAAGAAATCTTGTATTTTGCAATAATTATTTTTCCCTTTTAGATGTCTTATCCATAACTAATTAATCCATTGTATGTTCATATAATTGACTCATCTTGTTAACACGTTTTTTCCCATTTATTTTCATATTTAGATGGATAAGTGTCCAAAGATAGAAAATAGACATGAGTTTTTGCTAGTCAAAAACATGTGAGATGTAGATGTCTTGATTTTTATGTGGCGAATCTTCTCTTTTTTATGTCAGTCTGTATGTCAATATTGTGTATTTGTCCTAACATAGAAACAGTTTAGGTTTTTTGAAGATATCTCTCACTAATGAAAACTACTCAATTAATCATTTTGTTATTATGTTCACCAATAGCGGTATGGGGTAAATCGTATTTGATATTTTGGGGGATAACTCAGTGATTCGTTTTTTTTATTGTTTTTCATATTCTACTCTGTTTATTGATGTTCTTATCTTTGTTTTATCCATATTTTGCTTTTTTTTCTAACATATATAAAAGAATTTAAAATTTAACAAGTCAAACTGAAGTGAAATATGAAATATACATTAAAATATTTTACAAATTTGAGGTGCTAAATTCGTAATGAAACAAAATTTTATCTTAAGCCTTTCTAAGTTTTGATTTCAAAAAATCATATAATGAAACTTCTATTATGACCAACATTCATTTATTAGTTGGATGTCTTGCAAACTGGTGTCCTAATAAAAACCTCCTTTTTGGTTTAGATTGACTTTTGTGTCTCTATAAACTGTATGATTATATTGGGAGTTAAATGTGTATATTTAAAAATACACATATTAAGCTAATTAAATCTGTAAGAAATTTTTATAATTTTATCCCTTAAGAAACGAAATTGGGACATATATACTATATAGTGATTTTAAGTCTTTTGAATTAACTCAAATGGGATTTAAATTTTAACCCCCTCGATCTTAAGAATGAGATGCTTTCTTTTTCCCAAAGTAGCTACCAAGCAGAGAAATCCTCTTTCCCTTACTTTTTAATATAAGTTTAATAGGGGGGTAGTTTTTGCTCCTATGCCTAACCTCTGCAGGGGCTACCTTGTACTCAATATAACCTAAATTTGAACACTTACACACGAAAAACTTCCCCCTACTTTTTTTCAATTTATTTTAAATATTTGAAAATAAGAAGGAGGGGATATGTGCTAGACTATTATCTTTAAGGCAAACCACTAAATCAAAATGACTGAATATATATCCAACTTCGTGTAAAAATAGCTACAAAAGGGTGTAACTAAATTTATTTTAATGTGAAACTGGTAAAAAGTTTATAATATTTATTTTGTATAGAACCATTTACATTTCTTATGGTCTGACTCCAGAAATATTCAGATAGGTAAATTTAGTTTCCAGTATGGCTCCAAAACTGATTAATATCCGCAAGATAAGAACCGGTTCTCAACATAACTGAAAAATCTTGTATAACATCGTATTACAGACAATTCCACGAATGTTATAATAAAAAAACAGTACGCACCGCGGGGCTCATAAAACTAGATTTAATCTTATACTTTTTATTTTATTACCCGCTGAAAGTTGTCTATAATATGATCAGCTAAATAACTACTACTAAATTCGTAATTGTTTCACTTAATATTGGAACTCGAAGTCTACTATAAAACTTTTTGCTAGATAGAGCATTATCCTTTAGTTTACATATCTCTTTATTTCTGTTAGATATGCTGATGTTAATAGAAGCAGAAATAACCAATTTAAATGTAAATTAAATAAATAAATGCCTCTATATTCACTTGTATAAAAAAAAACAAGGATGTCAACATCCGTAAACGCGAAAAACTGAAACGGTAGGACAAACAAACATTAACATTTTTCATTAAATGTAAGTCAAAACAAAATTATAAATTATAAATTTGTTGCACTGCTGCTTAAATACTGAATACTGTTTATGACCATACTTTTATTTTTAGGATTTGATTATAGAGATGCTTTGCTTATTACATTGTACTTTGTTGTAATAGGAATCAGTACTCCAAAAATCAGTTAATTTATTAATTATATCATACAATAAGTTGTTGTCAAAAAAAATTAAAATAGCATGTTTTAAATGGACGTAAGACTTTCTGGTAACGATTATGGAGTTGCTTTGCCTTCTAAGTCGTACCTAACTACTATATGAATCACCATGCATAGTTTGAAATTGATAACACAATTGTAACGGAAAGAGCAAACCGTTACGTACGGACGGACGGACGTACTCTAACTATAGAAACTTAAAAAAAACAAGTATGCCAACATATCTGAAAGCGACGCTCAACAAAAATTCACACTTTCTTTGAGCAATTAAAAAAGAAAAAAATTAATTTAGAATTTAGAACAAAATAGTGTGTAATATTGTACCTTTTAGTCCTAGGAATCACCAAGTAAAAGTCAATATAATTAAGGATATCTAAATTAATTAAGTAAAAAAGTTGTGTATTAAAATAATCAATGTTGTAAATTGAGTGGTACTCAATTATTAGTTATACATCTCAGTTATTCTGTAGAAAGTCTAGACTGGCCTCATCCCAGGGATATTATAATGGAAAAAACTTTAGGCTCTCTCTCTCTCTCTCTCTCTCTCGACAAAATTGAAAGAATTTAAATTTCCTTTATAAAGATTAAATCTTCCCTCCTAAAGAAAAACAGCAATCGGATAGCAGAAAAGTTCATTACCTGTGGGGGGCAGTATTATTAGCATTCCAGTATACCCTCCTCCTCCCTGCCTTTTTTAGATACCAATCACAAGACCAATTTTAACCTTTTAAACCAAAAATTGAGGAAAATTGGGTGGCTGCGGAGTAATTTTAAGTTTTTAAATGAGTTGATACAAAGTTACAAAAAAATAAAATAGTATTTTTTAAATAAAAAGGGCTTTTACAAAATATTTACAATTTTGTTATATCTCCATAAAGCAAAACTGAAGTCGTAGAGTCACTTTAAATATTTCAATAAAATTTAGATATATGCATATATTTCTTTTACTTTAGACTAAAATTTTGAGTTCTAATTTTAAAAAACACTATTGTGCACATCCCAGATCTTATTTTCGTTTGCTTTACTTTTTAAGGCTTATTTAAAACAACAACTTGATTTTCATTCTTAGTCCTTTGATACATATGAAACATTAACAAAAATTCAAAACAGAGAAAGAGGGATTTATGTGTTTAACTAGGCACTTTAAAGGAAACCGTCGTATTTCTGTTTGTTAGAGAAATTTAGATTCTTTCTTCTTGTGATTTCTCCAGACAGTTTGAAAGCATATTAATCATCGTCAAGGATGGTAGCTGTGACTTACTTCCTGCATTTTAAAATTCTTGCAATAGCGTACCAACTTTATAAATAGGATGAATAAAATGAATAGTTTAAAATATGTCAGCTTTTAAGAAGGGCACCTTGAAGAATTTGAATAGAAATTTTGTTTAAATAATGCTAGATAAAAAGAAGCGGTTAGCGAGATCTTTTGGTACAAAAGCCCTAATTTCTACGTGTGGTTGTAAAGGTGTTAAGTAAGTTGGTGCGTGGGATACATCCATCCTGGCGGCCTCAGGAGTCATCCAAACTTCAAGTACATAAAGAAATATGGGTGCATGCATGTATCTTCTTATCCTTGTTATGTGTTTAAAAAGTATATTCGGTGGTGGTCTGACACGGTGGTCATTACAGGTTCATACATCTGTTGGATACCTTACTCACAGGTTAGAAACTTGGTCTGACATGGTGGTCATTACAGGTTCATACATCTGTTGGATACCTTACTCTCAGGTTAGAAACTTGGTCTGACATGGTGGTCATTACAGGTTCATACATCTGTTGGATACCTTACTCTCAGGTTAGAAACTTGGTCTGACACGGTGGTCATTACAGGTTTATACATTTGTTGAATACCTTACTCTCAGGTTAGAAATTTGGTCTGACAAAAGTATGAAAAAAGATTTCTTATTATATGGTTCCTACAGCTGTTGTGTCATTAAAGAGAAAGAATAGAGGGGTCACAAGCTATATGTAACTCTACCCGCGGGGTGGGAACCCTGTGCTGACATTCATTTAGTTCTTTTAATATGAGGCAATAACGTCGAAAATATTAACACAGCCAAGTTGCTACAAAAGAGCAAAAAGCACAGACGACGAAGGTCCTTACCACTTGTGTCAGGTAGCTATCATGGTTAGAAAGCTATATTTCTATATTTATTGTTGTATCAAACTAAATGTTAACAGTATAAAAATTTGTTTTCATGATGTACATCAATAGCCTTCAAATAATCAAAATTCAACTTATTTTTCCAACCTTTTGTTAGAATACCAAAGTATATACCATTACCCATATGATTTTTATATGGATCTATAGCAAAAGAGGAAAAAAGGCTTTTTTTGATGCTTCAATGAATGCCTTTGTCGGAAAAAAATGTTGCAATATTGCACATATTAGTGTTTATATAAAAATGCTTATAAAATCTTTGCTGTTTTTTTTTGCAATTTTGTATTTCTGTTCATAAACTAGTCCTCATATCATTGTATATATGTCCTTGTTCTTAAAGATTTTATTGCAATTTCAAAATGAAATCTGGCGAAACAAATTCTTATATCCAAAACTTATCCTTATACAACTCATATTACTAATTATTTTGTATTTATTGGTTATATTGAGTAAACGGTGCATATTTTGGTTTATATTTTTCATACTTTATATTACAGGAATAAGTAAGAGAGTAAACATTTTACTTGAAACTTCCTTCAATAGGTAGAGCTGGTAAATATCTTAATGATTTTTGATGATATCTCATAGACAATTATTTAACGGCCTTATCCTGATATTCCTTACGTTTCTACCATTGCATTCTTCCTTCTCTTACTACCTGCAATGTCACAAATAAAACACAATTTTGAGGTCTTCACTTCTGACGCTGTTTCGTTTGATATTTGATCCAACCTAACAATTATCTAGTAAATTTCAAGCTTTCAAAAGAAAATGGTAATTATATCAAATTAAGAATAAGTTGTTCTTAATAAAACTATCGCTGTATCCCTGATACTCATACATTCTTTACAACAATACATTAATATTAGTTGCAAATAGTTTCAAATACCTTTAAAAATTGGTTTAAAGGAAGCACATTCTTTGGAACATTTTTTGTGTAATTTTTTTTTGAGTGCTCACAACATTTTTCTTCTTCTATAAAATAAGTCTTACTGGAGTATTACATTATAAAATGAAGCCCAACAAATCAGATAGGAAACCGAAGAAAGTCACTCAAAAAAAGTTCTAACATCATAAAAATGAGGGGTGGAAAAGAAAACCCCGAAAACAGAGATGGATAATCCCTCATTTTTATGACGTCACATGCTGATTTTTTGAGGGACTTTCTTCGTCTTCATCAGATTAAGATAACCAATTCTATGATTATAATTCTTTACATATTTAAAAGTCATAATAGAATATTATTTATAAATAAGAACAACCATGCGAGCTAAAATGCAAGAGGCTTAAAAGGAACGTATTTGGAGGTCGTAAAAGTTTTTTAAAAATAACATAATGGACATAATGAAATTCATAGTAACGGCTACAGAGTGGCTGCGCTTTCCATATCACAATTGATTGTCACAGGAATCTCGGTGCTAGGTTTAACATAGATAATAACAGATCTGAATTAAGAGTAAGGTTATTTGACTTTTTAAGCCGATTCGTTATGTATCATATATGTTTGTTGCTTAATATCTCTGATACTGCCAATTACAATTATTTATATGAAAGGTATAAATAAAAAAGGGGCGAGATAACAAAAGATATTTATTTGTCCATTAAAAATACAAAATTTTTATTCTACAAAAAATAAATGTTTACTTTCTTTTTCTAGCCCCTAGAGGCTAGAGGTGAAGCCAGATGTACTCTTAAAAGAAAAAGAGATTAACACACAGAAAAGAACCCCATTAGGCGACATGACATTTTTAATGAAGCTTGGCTTGTATGAACTTAATATTTCTATCTAAATGACAGCTAACATTGTCAACAATAATTCATTTTCTCATGAAAGAAACTACATATTAGACCATTCAGGTTTCATACCACTTTTTAAAAAGTTACTGGCGCAAATAAAAAAATGGTTTTATTACTTGGATATTACACCAGATTATCATGTACTCTAAATATAATAAATGGAAACTTGTAGCTGGCTAAAGTAACAGAGGGTGAGGTGGGAAGTTGGCCTTGAAGTTGAAAAAGTTAGAAATTTTTTTTGGGGAGGGTTGTGGTACACTTTCCAAAAAGAGTTATAAACCTTCCCATGACCTCTGCGAAGCTACCCTGTAAAGTAGAACCATATCGGTTCAGTGATTAGCGAGATCCTTTGGTACACAGAAAGAAAACCTTTTTACCTTATTATAAGGATATCACTATGATTTATGAACAGTCTAATGAATCCTTATTCTAATGGAATGCACTTTGGCTTGAAATTTTGTAAATTTATTGTCCTAGATAAATAAATATTACAATTGAAATTATTGTTCTCCTGTTCACTAAAAACAACGACATTATGGTCCAATCTACAGTTGTATTTAACAAACAATTGAAACTAAGTAAAACATAAAAGATTTGCAAGTTCATTGTACCTGGTTTTGCTGAGGGATTTCTACCTAAAAAGGAATGAAAAACATAATATTTCAGCGAGGGATACAACCATATTAAATTAGTGTCGTGACCCGAACCAATGGATGTAATTAAAAAAAAAGACAGAAATTGTTTGAAAACAAATCACTAGTCTTTAAATTTATATTTTTATAGCATTATTGTCCGAACACCTTGAGAAGCGTGACACAGAATGCATAGAAAATAGGGCAGAACACATGACACAAAACTCAAGTAAACAATAAACATTCAAACACTTCAAAGTCCCGTAAACAAACTCAAAATTATAAATTTTCATAAAAAAGTGCTTGGTTTATATTACTAAAAGTGTGGAAAATTAAAAATGCATATTATTTAATTATTATTCAATCTAATTCATCGAACCCATTATTTTAGTTTTCAATAAAAAATGAGTGGATGTGAAATATACCTGGATATTTTGACAGGGGAAATTTTGTCGTCAAATTAGGTTTTTTCCCTCTCATTCATTGGCCAATTCGTTAATCCAGTACACAGAGGGAGGGGATGGGAGAAATCATTATTTTAGCCCGCTACAAGGTATTCTTTATTAGAGAACATGAAATTCTGGTGTAAGATCCAAGTAATAATAAATACATTTATAGTTATTTCTCGCATCGTATTATAGACAGCTTTCCGTGGATCTAGAATGTACAATTTTTTTAGCCCCGAGATGCCGAAGGCACGGACTTTAAAAAAATGGTTTTAATCTTATGATTGCACATTTCTATATCCGTAGAAAACTGGATATAATACTAAATGCTTGACATATTTTTTTCGTATGGAATTGAACTGGTTCTTATCCACCGGATATTAATCGGTTTCGAATGAATACGAGAAAAAATATAGCGTATGACTGGTTATTGGCATATTATCGAAATGCTGTTATGAGTGACATAAGGAATTTAATTTTGACTTTTTGTAAAAAATCTTTGACTTTAAGGATTTCAAAGCATCTTCTAAAATCAAACTTTATAAAATCTTCTTATTTCTTCAAATTCCTCAAAAAAACAGTTTTTTTGTGTCATTTGTTATGTTCAACTTAAACTGTATATAAATGATTATAGCAAAACTAGTAAGTAACATATTTATCGCTATTTCATACTAATATGTCTTAATAAGTTTGTTTGATGCTTTTTTAGGTATAGATGAGCTTATATGTTTAAGAAAATGGCCAAGAAATTTTTTATTTGTTAAAAATGTATGCTTTAAAGTCGTTTTTAGATGTATTAATTTCACAAATAATACATCTTTTATTACTGTATAACAGTTTATTTTTCTACTGAAAAATAATTTAGTTGATTGTATGAACGCTAGGTGTCGTGGTGTGTCTATGACTTGTATGTGAATGCCTCATAATTGTGGAATTTAAAAATAGATTCAAATAACTAGATAGAATAAAACCCTTAACTTTTTATAATGTTAAAGTTTTAAAATATTAAGAGATAACAAAATGGTCGATAAATTGATATAAATCCCCAATTAAGGTATGCTAACCTTTCGTAGTTTTAAATTATTGGTTGAAAAGTTTGCTCACTTTAGTACTAAAGTACCCAAAGTTTTCATGTTAGATGTTGTTTTGTTTATAAAATCTTCGGTATCAATTTACATTCCAATGTCACCTCCTCCATGGGTAAACCCGAAACCTAAGAGTTTACCAGCATTTTAATTCCGGTTGTTCTTTTTCTAAAATTATTGCGATTCCATTGTTAAAAACTATCATAAGAGCAGTTTTATTGTAAATACCACATTTTTAAACTCAACAATAATGGAATATGGATTTAATACATTTTGTTATACCCTTTATAGAATTTGTAATTCCAAGTTTTAATATGTTTCCTTTAATTTTTCTGTTTGTCTACTTCCAAACTAAAAAAACCAATATTTTAAACACCATTTAAGCTAAATTATCTTTTTAAAGCTATTCTTAGGAAATTATTTTCCTTACAGTGATAAATGGATATGCTGTTAATCATGATAGCGGCTTCACCCCAAGAGGCTTTTAAGGTCTAAGGTGAGGGGGGAGGTGAGTCGACCCTCCCCCATATTTGATTTTTGTTCACTGGAACACAAAGCTACACGTAAATAAGAACTCTTCGGTACAAACAGACAGACAGATAAACATCCTGCTACTTTTATATAAGGATTAGAATAAAATGTAAAAAACATGCATTTGGGTTTTATATTAAAAGTTACATCTTACTAATCTATGATGAATCTTGACAAAAATGTTTTATTCATGGTCCCAGATATCACCAAGTTGTAGGCAGAGTCCCCACAAAACTGTCATTTTTACTTTTGGGTATTTTTATTTTATTTTTGTTAACTATTTACATACTGCTTTTATTTAGTGAATGAGCATTTTACATGTTCTTTATTTCGCATAAACCAATTCATTTATTGCAGAACCTTTATGAAAGCGAAGCTTTTCTATAATTAGGGTCGGTCCGTACGTCCGTCCGTACGTCCGTCACAAACGGATAGCTTTTTTTAGTTAATTTAGGCATGTTAGAATTGTCCTATTGATTTCAAACTTTGCATGGTGATTCCTTCAGTAGTTAGGTACGATTTAGAAAGCGTAGCAACTCTATAATCATTACAAGAATGTCCGTACGTCCATTTTAAACATGCTGATTTTTTTTACTTTTTTAACAACACATTTTTTTGTGATCTAATCATCCGATTAATCTGATTTTTGGTATGTTTATTCCTGGGACAACAAAGTATAATGTTTCAAGCAAAGCAACTCTATAATCAAGTCCTAAAAATGTAAGTATGTCCATAAACATTATCCTGTAACCAACAGTTTTTCAACAAATTTACACTTACAATTTTGCTTCAACTCTTATACATTTATATTCTGATTATTCAGTTCTGACACTATATAAGTGTTAATGTCCGTTTGTCCTACAGTTTCAGTGCTTCGCTTTTATGGATGTTGTCATCCTTGTTCTAGTTATAAAGTTTCTGCAAAAAACAAATGTGTGTAGCTTAAGTTTTCGCTAATCGCTCGAATCTTTTTTACAGAGAAGCTTCTATAGGTCCAGGAGAGTTTTATAACCTCCACCCTTCCATGAGACAACACCTCTTTATAAATATACCCCCCTAAAATTCTCATTTTCTCTAGAAATAAAATTTAAAATGGAGAACGACTCCACCCTTTTTTCCCTTAAGAAAACCTAATTCATACATATTTTGCTTTTCTAACATACTTTTTATTTGTATTGATTGAACACTTAATTGTGTTTATTCTTTGAGATCGTTTATCATATGGGAGCAGGCTGTGCTTTCACTTCCGTTCATGTATCACAATATATTTTCGAAGAATATCGAATCATCAAAACGGTATAAACTGTACCTTTTATATAATCTGTTATTAATGGCGTTACCCCTAGATTCAGCAGGGAATTTTCCCTACATTTATTTCTGTTGCAATATTTATTTCGGTGAAAGGTTTGTAGGGGGAAGGTGGAAGTCCCACCCCCGAAGAAAATTGCCATTAACCTTCGTATGATCAGTAGGTATGATTACTAAAAAAATAGAGTCCAACCGGACAAGTGGTTAGCAAGAACCTAAGCTGCATCTGGACAGAACGACAGACGGCCAGATAGACATCATAATTCTACTAATGTGGATGCTATAAAATGTGGAAGTGATTGAACACTGGGAGTGAGTTAGCATAAATATTTTACATGCTTTACGGTCTTGTTTACATTAGATAATCTTTTTTTATATTCATTGACTTTATATAAAGCTAGCGGCTACGGCCCTATAAGCCTCTAGAGGCACTTGAGGATGGGGAATGCAGTTGATTTTGTTATTTTAGATTTATAAAGAAAAGATAAAAAAAATTTCTGGTTGGGCCTATTTTTGGATTGGGGGGGTTGGGCGTGATTTTGGATGGGGGGGTTTCTTTTAGGAGGTTGGGGGTACCCTCCCAAAAAATAGTTTTAGACACTCCAGGACCTATGAGAAGCTACCCTAAAAGGAGAACTTTATCGGTTCAGCTGTTAGCAAGATCCTTCGGTACAAACAAACAAACAGACAGACATAGATCTTATCACTTTGATATAAGGAAAATTGCCTATTTTTAATTTTTCTACTCAATAACAAGGGTATGTCAGTTGCACGGTCTATAAAATGAAATTATAAATTATAAAAAATATCATGATAGTGATTTATTGAAAAGATCTGCCAAGCAGCTTTTTTTAATATGTCACTTAATTCTAAAAACTCAAAGATGAAAAACATAACACAAATTTTGAAAACTAAAAGAGAGTGCAAGAATTAAGAAATTTGGGAAACTAAAATTTTTTTAAAAAATAATTATTATAAATATGTACCCTGTCATGATTTTAAAACATTTTTTCAAAAAGTATTTTTTCTTTAAAATTAATTTGTCAAGATTTATTGAAAATCATGATTTTCTATCATTTCATTGATTAAAATCATTAAGTAATTTAAAAAATTTAGTGCCAAAGGGTCAATTGAATAATAATATTTGACAAAGAAAATTAATTGGAGCGTAGTTACTCTATAATTGGACATAGGAGCAGGTGAATTGATAATGTATTAAATAGTAAAGTTTTTGTTTGCTTGTCTGTAGGGGTCTCCAGCCATTAGGGAAGCTTTACATAAAACCTGGGATGCTTTTAAGACTGTTAAGACTGAATCTTAAATTTCTTATGGGGGTTTTAGGCTATTTTCTGCCTATTTAATCAGAGAACCAAGATGTTAGAGGAGCACTTTATACGAATGTAACACAAATAATTATAATGTTCAAAGATAAATAGTCAAATTATTTAATTTTTCAATCGTTTATTGTTTTCTAATTCTACTACAATCCAGGGAAAGGGGAGGGGGGGGGGCATTAGACTGTTCATTACACTAGTCCAATAAATTTAATAATAAAGTTTTCTTATTCGTCGACATAACAACTTTGAGGCCTTTTATTGGATTAAATTGGTTGGTTACGTAAGTTGAGTGACCACACGTCTTAATCATTAATTGCAATCTACAGAAGGGGTAATTTGTGTATCATCATTGGGGATAAACAACAATTAATCGGCCATTGTCTTATCCCTTTATATCCCTGACTACAATCATCATCTAGGACGTACCCCCTTTGATAAGTATGGCGTACAGAAAACACAAATCATAATTTACAATACACAACGCAATGACAAAGCTAAATCTAAGATATTTTAATTTCAATCCAGTTGGGTAGTAGAAAATATATCTAGTTTCTTACACTGACTATAACTATGGCTATAGAGGGGGAGGGGGATAGGGGAATGGACTGTAAATTAATGCACCTACCAGTGATAATAAACAAAATTACTTCTTTTTTAAAAATGATATTGGTTAAAAAGTTTAAACACTGCTAATCTTAACCAACCAATCAAGAATGTAAAAATTATCTAAAGTTTTCAGTCATACAAAGATAATTTTATTATAAAACTTTGGGTACAGTATAATTTACGGCCCAATGTGCAAAGCACCATGATTATTTTATACCTATTGCTGCTATTTGTTAATTCAATACAAGTAAAAAAAGGAGGAATGCACTTGCTTGTAAACAGGTACAACTTATTACTAAGATATTCATTCTTTGCTTAATACATTACAAAAGTGCCCAGTACAAAAGTCAAGTAATCCTTAAATTTGATTTTATCTTCTTAGTTTATGATAACAAAATCATGTTTATCCTCCAGACTGCATTTTCATTCTAATCAGTCAAATTTATACATTTAAACCCCAAAATAGCGATTACACAGTACAAAATTAGATAGTATACAATCAACAAAAATACCCCTTGTCTGGCTTTAATAGGAGAACAAGGATGTCTAGAACCATTGCTGGATGCGGTGTGCACAGGATTTTGCCAGTGGGGTAAAACAGCCAACACGAGGGGTGTTATTTTCAGGGGATTGATACACCCCCCCCAGGTTTCCACCCTCCCTACATAATCGGCATACTATAACAAGCGTCCTTTGATTGATAGCAGGTTTTTAAACGAAAATAAGGTATTTCATTTTGTTTTATATTCAACATAAAAGTAAACTATGAAAAATCTTTTCTCCATTATCCTTCTGCTTCTGAATAAATCTTTCAATAAAACCCTGTTTACAAATTCTCCAAGAAGAAAAATTATTTTATACAAAGTAGTAAGTTGTTTGTTTGTTTATCCGTTAAGAACTCTCTTGACACTAAACCAAGGTCCTCCATTTGTGTAAAGCTCTACATAAGTCTCGTAATGTTATTAAATTGATGCAATTAAAAAAATTTAAGTCTTGAAGTAATATTTGAAATTTGGTTTGATGTTAAGTATTAAATAATTTTAGCAAAATATAAGAAAGTATTACAAGGAGGGTGAGGTCAATTCAATGGGATATTTCCCAAAGATTATCGACCTTTGAATGGTTGATATTATATGGGGATATCAGACATTAATGATGGATTCTTTCTCAGGATTTGATTGTCTTTTAATGAATATGTAGCGAAAACAGGAAAAGCAATCAGACATCCTGATAGATAGATAGATAAATAGATAGATAGATAGATAGATATAAAGATAGATAGATAGATAGATAGATAGATAGATAGATAGATAGATAGATAGATAGATAGATAGATAGATAGATAGATAGATAGATAGATAGATAGATAGATAGATAGATAGATAGATAGATAGATAGATAGATAGATAGATAGATAGATAGTTAGATAGATAGATAGATAGATAGATAGATAGATAGATGGATAGATGACCAAACAATATTCTTTCATGGTCCCTGTAAATATAGTAAGGTAAAGACATGACTAAACTATATTCTATATTGATCTATCCCTGGTCTCTGTAAATATAGTAAGGTAAAGACATGACTAAACTATATTCTATATTAATCTATCCCTGGTCCCTGTAAATATAGTAAGGTAAAGACATGACTAAACTATATTCTATATTGATCTATCCCTGGTCTCTGTAAATATAGTAAGGTAAAGACATGACTAAACTATATTCTATATTGATCTATCCCTGGTCTCTGTAAATATAGTAAGGTAAAGACATGACTAAACTATATTCTATATTGATCTATCTCTGGTCTCTGTAAATATAGTAAAGTAAAGACATGACTAAACTATATTCTATATTGATCTATCTCTGGTCTCTGTAAATATAGTAAGGTAAGAACATGACCAAACTATATTCTATATTGATCTATCCCTGGTCCCTGTAAATATAGTAAGGTAAAGACATGACTAAACTATATTCTATATTGATCTATCTCTGGTCTCTGTAAATATAGTAAGGTAAAGACATGACTAAACTATATTCTATATTGATCTATCCCTGGTCTCTGTAAATATAGTAAGGTAAAGACATGACCAAACTATATTCTATATTGATCTATCCCTGGTCCCTGTAAATATAGTAAGGTAAAGACATGACTAAACTATATTCTATATTGATCTATCCCTGGTCTCTGTAAATATAGTAAGGTAAAGACATGACCAAACTATATTCTATATTAATCTATCCCTGGTCTCTGTAGATATAGTAAGGTAAAGACATGACTAAACTAATTCTATATTAATCTATCCCTAGTCTCTGTAAATATAGTAAGGTAAAGACATGACTAAACTATATTCTATATTGATCTATCCCTGGTCCCTGTAAATATAGTAAGGTAAAGACATGACTAAACTATATTCTATATTGATCTATCTCTGGTCTCTGTAAATATAGTAAAGTAAAGACATGACTAAACTATATTCTATATTGATCTATCTCTGGTCTCTGTAAATATAGTAAGGTAAGGACATGACCAAACTATATTCTATATTGATCTATCCCTGGTCCCTGTAAATATAGTAAGGTAAAGACATGACTAAACTATATTCTATATTGATCTATCCCTAGTCTCTGTAAATATAGTAAGGTAAAGACATGACTAAACTATATTCTATATTAATCTATCCCTAGTCTCTGTAAATATAGTAAGGTAAAGACATGACTAAACTATATTCTATATTGATCTATCCCTGGTCCCTGTAAATATAGTAAGGTAAAGACATGACTAAACTATATTCTATATTGATCTATCCCTGGTCCCTGTAAATATAGTAAGGTAAAGACATGACTAAACTATATTCTATATTGATCTATCCTTGGTCCCTGTAAATATAGTAAGGTAAAGACATGACTAAACTATATTCTATATTGATCTATCTCTGGTCTCTGTAAATATAGTAAGGTAAAGACATGACCAAACTATATTCTATATTGATCTATCCCTGGTCCCTGTAAATATAGTAAGGTAAAGACATGACCAAACTATATTCTATATTGATCTATCCCTGGTCCCTGTAAATATAGTAAGGTAAAGACATGACTAAACTATATTCTATATTAATCTATCCCTGGTCCCTGTAAATATAGTAAGGTAAAGACATGACCAAACTATGTTCTATATTGATCTATCCCTGGTCTCTGTAAATATAGTAAGGTAAAGACATGACCAAACTATATTCTATATTGATCTATCTCTGGTCTCTGTAAATATAGTAAGGTAAAGACATGACCAAACTATATTCTATATTAATCTATCCCTGGTCTCTGTAGATATAGTAAGGTAAAGACATGACTAAACTATATTCTATATTGATCTATCCCTGGTCTCTGTAAATATAGTAAGGTAAAGACATGACTAAACTAATTCTATATTAATCTATCCCTAGTCTCTGTAAATATAGTAAGGTAAAGACATGACTAAACTATATTCTATATTGATCTATCCCTGGTCCCTGTAAATATAGTAAGGTAAAGACATGACTAAACTATATTCTATATTAATCTATCCCTGGTCCCTGTAAATATAGTAAGGTAAAGACATGACTAAACTATATTCTATATTGATCTATCCCTGGTCCCTGTAAATAAAGTAAGGTAAAGACATGACTAAACTATATTCTATATTGATCTATCCCTGGTCCCTGTAAATATAGTAAGGTAAAGACATGACTAAACTATATTCTATATTGATCTATCCCTGGTCTCTGTAAATATAGTAAGGTAAAGACATGACTAAACTATATTCTATATTGATCTATCCCTGGTCCCTGTAAATATAGTAAGGTAAAGACATGACTAAACTATATTCTATATTGATCCATCCCTGGTCTCTGTAAATATAGTAAGATAAAGACATGACCAAGCTGTCAAAACTTTTCATGTCATAATCAGTTTTCGGTGTGCAAAATCAGGGACAAAAGGGAAAGGATATTTTCTTTAGATTTTGAATCTTATAATAACAAGGTATACATCTAGAAAGCGTAATCAATTTTGTTAAAAGTCAAATATATCCAAATTGAAAAAATCTAATGGGTCCCTTTACTCTTTTTTATTCATTGAATTTGTAGTGTAAATTAAACTGGTACCCAAGGTTTTACAAACGCGTTTTCTTATTCGTAAGACAAAAAAGTTTGAGAACCTTTTTTGATCTTTTATTGGTTAGTTAGAAGAGTCTAAACTTTTTGACCCATAATTTTTGGTCTTTAGAGGGGTAATTTTATTTATTAACATTTGTGATGTACATAAATTAATCCAATCCATCTTTGTCTTATTCTTTAAGATAGCTTGATTTTATAGACTGTGATTTCTAGAATAATTCGATAAGACGTTCTAAGCATAGAAACTAAATGCACAAGTATTTAAAATCCATCAAAATTCGGATTTACCCACTAAAGATTTATAGTTTATTGTTCTATTCTTGAATTTCTGCTTGAATACTATCTTTAAAAACATTTTTACATGTACATAAAATGAAAATATTAGAATTTGACTTTAACATGAATTTAAGAATATGACAATATTACAACTAGCATAAATATAGTCACTGTGCTTTTGACAATGCGGTTTTACAACTGTAGTTTGACAAAATTGATACAGGCTGGTTGAGAAATGTTAAAAGAAGTAAACAAATCAAAAAATATAGTAAGAATTAACTTACTATTTTTATTTTACCAGGGAAAATAAAAAATTTGTTAAGGTGCTCGGATAGACAGACTTCAATTATAATAAAACTGCGCTATTAAAAAGTATTAAAACTATCAGTTGAAACGGGTAAAGTAGTAAATTCTATAAACTAGAAGAATTTTTTACCTTATGACGTTTCAAACTTATAGTTCATTTTTATCATGCAAATACAATATATAAATGTAAATTTGAATTGTATGCCGCGAAAGACGCCCTTTGGCGATAATTGTATGGAAGTATCTGAAAAAAAGACGTGAAAAGCCATAAATTGAAGAAAAAAAGGATCGTTGTTTTTATGGGTAATTTTTATTGATTAGTTCAATACAAAATTTACATAATTTGATAATATATTGTTTTATTTCATTAAACTTCAGCTTTCGTATTAGTTTTTTTTTTATGTTTAAGTTATGTTTCACTAATTAAAATTCTTTTACTATTACTCAATATTTTACATTTTAAGAACAATTTAGGATGAAAAAAAACATTATGTTAACTGGTCTCCAGGGCATGTTGCACTTCACCTCTTTCTGTTCCCGAAAAATAGTCCAAATCCTGCAAATGATCAATTCTATAAAATTTGTGATTTAAGGGTTTTCCAATCTTTTAATTATAATTGAATGACAGAGAAAATTCTTTTATTTTCTTTCATTAAAACAACAGGAACATTTAGGGTACATTGGGCTGTTTATTACACAGGTCCCCAAAGTTTGGTTTATCTATTTAAGTATCCAAACGTTTCACCCACAAATTGTAATCTACAGAAGGGGTAAATTTGTGTATCATCATTAAGAATGTACATCATTTTTATTGGTCATTGTCATATCCATTTAGATCCCTGTAAAAACATATATATTAATAACTCTTTTTTTCCCTGTTTGAGTATGTAAGAATAAAATAAATTGAATTAGTAATTGAAAAGTTTGTTTTGATTTAATTAATTGATCTAGAAACCTATTTATATCTCTCAGGGCTAAACAAATATATCCAAGTTTTGATTCAATTAATGAAAGATATGTTTTTTTTTATTTTTTTTTTGGTGGGGAAAGGTTTGTGATTTATTGGTCTGTTAATTCAATAAGAAAATCTAGCGGCTACGCCTCTCGAGTCCTCTAGGGGAACTTGAGGGAAGGGATTTGGGGTAAGTTACCCAAACCTCCCTATATTTGTTTTAAGAAATAAATAAAAAAGGTACCTTTTCCATACATACACTTAAACAAAGAGGCGGATAAACATCCTATTACTTTTATAAAGGATATATTAAAGTTTGGTCAAAAACAAATTTATAACATCTTTACATTAAAAGGTTTTTTGTTTCAAATTTTTGTTACCTATATAACTTTCAGAGATCTAAAGGGATAAAACAATGGCCGATAAATCCCCAATGATGATACACAAAAATACCCTTTCTGTAGATAACAATTGTAGTCAAAACGTTTGGACACTATACTTAATGAACCAAACAATCAAAATTCAATAAAAGTCCTTAAAGTTGTTAAGCAAATGAATAAAAAAATGTTATGATAAAACTTTAGATACGCCAGTGTAATAAAAAGCCCAATGGCTCCTCCCTCCCTGTCTAACTTTACATTAATTTTTCTATTACAATGAGGTTTTGTGATAAATAGTTTACATAGTACTGACTATTCAAAAGTAAATGTACCCTTTAAAGAACATGAACTTATAATGTTTTTACTTTTTCATCCTGTACAGCATTTCTAAACTAAATATGTACATATACACAGGCAGGGAGGGGGCATTGGGCTATTCATTACACAATACACATGTCCCCAAAGTTTTATAATAACGTTTTCATATTCGTTAGCTTAACAACTTTGGGGGCTTAAATGAATTTTGATTGGTTCTTCAGTTGAGTGTCCAAACGATTTTATCACTAATTTTAATCTACAGAAGGGGTAATGTTGTGTATCATTATTGGGGATGTACATTCATTTATCGGCCATTGTCTTATCCCTTTAGATCCCTGACATTATACATACATACACAGTTGATCTTTTATTACAGAGCTGACTGACAGAGGAGTGTGGGAGTTCTTACAGGGTGGTCAAACATCCCACCCCCTCCCCCTTCAAAAGTCTCCTATGATTTTGCCCTTGTAAAAAAACCGCAACTCTTCCCCCATATGTTTTGCAGTTGCGAGCATGAAATATTTCTTTTTTTTCTATTAAAAAAGGAATATTTAATTTGTTGTGTCTTTCCCTCAGTTTATTTTACAACATCGTCTTTAACTCTTTTTAAAAGTCCGTCCGTCCGTCCGTCCGAGATAGATAGCTTTTATTTGTTAATTTAGGCATGTGAGAATTGTCCTATCGATTTCAAACTTTGCATGATGATTCCTGTAGTAGTTAAGTACCATTTAGAAAGCGTAGCAACTCTATAATCATTACCAAAATGTCCGTACGTCCATTTTAAACATGTTGATTTTTTTACTTTTTAAACAACAAATTTTTATGGGAACTATTTATAAGTTTGATCTGATTTTTGGTATAATGATTCCTGGGACAACAAAGAACAATATTATAAGCAAAGCAATTCTATAATCAAGTCCTAAAAATGTAAGTATGTCCATAAACATTATCCTATATCAAGCAGTTTTTCAACAAATTTACTTACAATTTTGCTTTGACTCTTATACTTTTATATTCTGATTATTCAGTTCAGACACTATACAAGTGTTAATGTCCGTTTGTCCTACCGTTTCAGTGCTTCGCTTTTATGGATGTTGTCATTCTTGTTTTATTTGCTATTTATGTCATGGTTATAACAAAAAGGATGAACTACAATGAACACAGTAATAGTGTCTGACTGATTATGACGTAACAAAAAAAATTAGCCAATGAGAGGCCACTATAAATTTTACCATTGGTTAATAACGGCCTCTCATTGGCTAATTTTTTTTGTTACGTCATAATTAGTCAGACATTATTACTGTGTTCGAACTACAATGATTTTTTGAGGATTTTATAGAAAACCTAGTTCAGAATTTAGTGAGAGGATTCTTTTTCAAGGTCTCAACTGTAAATTAAAATCCATCTTGTTAAGAACTGTATTAATTACTAATTGTGATTGATAGTCCCAACTTTCAAATATAGTACAAAAATTTTGTTTTGTTGATGGTCCCAACTGTAAAATAGAACCCACCTTCCTAGGACCCAAAGTTCAGTGTTCCACTTTTATAGTCCACTACATACATTTTCTTACTAAAGAAAATGTTTTGATAGCCCCAACTGTAGAATACAACCCACCTGGTTAAGACCTTTACCAATTTTGTGCCACATATCATAGGTCAAATCTCTGTGTCGGACGTTTTTCAGGAATATGCATAGTGGCCATCAAGATTTTTTTTTCTTGACAATTTTAAACATTTTAAGGACTTTTTTGTATTATTAGGCTATGTTTTTTTCATTCAATTAATTTTTTTCTTGTATTTAACAATATCTTTAAAACTAGCTTACTGGAGAAGTATGGCAGAAAAATAGCATAAAACCACCCCAAGATATTTATAAAGCTGAAAAGATCAACCAATTCGGAAAAGCATTTTCGGAGATCTTTAGCTCAAGGCAAAAATAATATAATATTTTATACAGGATTTAAAAATCATTGTAGAAGTGTAGACTTTTTAAATAGTATCATATTTAAAACTATTAATAGGGCATCATTTTATCCCTGGCTAAACGTATTCATTCATTTAAATACAGAAATTTGGCGGGGGGAGGGTTTTCAGGCATATATGGTTCTCATATAATACTACAACATTGTAATAGTAGCGAAGTAGATAAGAAGTATCTGTTTGTTAAACAAATGTTTTGTGATTATTTGAAGGGGGTATCAAGAACAAAATAACAAGTAAAGCTAAAGAAAGTTGAAAATTTTCAATGAATTATTTATAACAGAAAAAAAGTAAAGCTAATTTTAATTTATTAAATTGTAATGTTAATTCGGCAAAAATAAAAATTTAGGAATACATTGAATTTTAAATGAAAAAATAAACGTTTGTAGACAGTATTCAATTAAATTTTTTAAAAATCTTTCACAAAATATTTGTAGTTATGTGTTCACATTGTAGTATGCTACATATTAGGCAACATAAGGCACAATGTTTAGCAAACTATACGTACATATATGATGTACGGGTTTATTAGACTTAGTTGTAGTGCAGCTACTCTTCGACTTTTGCGGTTCTGTCGACTTTTGTAAGAAAACTGATACAATACCCATTCCAACATACTTATAAGTTAAAACGGTTCAGCAGGTAACGAGATCTTTAAGAACAGACTTACATACTGACACATAAAACATCCTACCTCTTTTAAACAAGAATAATAAACTATATTCAAAACCCAAAAGATTGGATTTTAAAAGCTTTTTATACTTTTTTCTGTATTCTAATGAACTAAGATTATTATACCCTTTCCAACTGCCTTCTTGATATCATCCCTTTTATAAAAGTCAGTACACAAACACTTTTTAGGGGCAAATATATACCCCATGATATCCCCCCCCCCCCTCAATAAAAATTTTAATAATATAAGTTATAACAGAAATATATATGTATTACTTATTAATTGCCAAATTTTGCGAAGTCATCCCTTAATAAGCAGACATAGAATTTATGGAAAATTAGATTTTTGGTATATGAAGATATTTGAATAATGATAGGTTAGCAAAGGGCTGCCTAGTCAATATTACTAAGATGTGAATACAAACAAGGATGAAAACATCCATAAGTAGCGAAGCATAAAAATATATTGAGTGAATAAATATGAATAAAGTGAGTTATAGAGAAGATTTTCAGTTCTTATAACAGCAACATAAATATGAATAATTGCAACAGAGAATATGCAAAAACTTAAAGCAACTTAAAAAGTCCCAAAATGAAATGTGTAATCATTACTGAGTTCAGTTTTATTATAAAAATTTTCTTTAAAAAAATCAGGTTGATATCTTTAAAAATAAGCTCAGAACTCATATTTTTTTTGTGTTTTGGGGGGTCTTTTGCTCCACTAGCACCTGGAAGGAAATCTGTATAGGTTGCCGAGTTTGGTTATGTGAAAAAAGTTTTCTCAAAAATAATTAGGTTGATATCTTTAAAAATAAGTCCAGAACTCATATTTTTAGTTTTTGGGGGTCTTTTGCCAAACAAGCCCCTAGAAGGAAAGTCCCAAAATGAAATCTGTAAATGTTACTGAGTTCAATTATGGGAACAAAAGATTTCAAAAAAAATCCGGTTGATATCTTTAAAAATAAGCTCAGAATTCATATTATTTGTGTTTTGGTGTGTCTTTTGCTCCACAAGCCCCTAGAAGGAAAGTCCCAAAATTAAATGTGTAATGGTTACTTAGTTCAGTTTTATTTAAAAAGCTTTCTTTCTCTGTGTTGATATCTCTTTTACTTCTTGAGATAACTACTGTTTACTGAAGAGGGGGGCAAGTAGGGGCACAGAAGTTTAACTGCCAGTTTTTGCCGGTTTTGGTGCTGGAGGCGCCGATTTATTTTAACTGGGCATAATATCTTAATAAGTTGTAACTATAAGCAGTGAAAAAAGTGACAAAAAAAGATATTTTTTAGGCCTTTTCAAAGGGCAGTTTTGAAATCCCGTTATTTCATAAAAAAAATTAAAATGCCTAGAGAATGGCTTGGAAGATGAATATAGGTGTTCTGCATATTTCAATTCAAACATATAAGGCCAAAGATATAATATCCCAAAAATCTTTTGTCAAAGTCTACTCTACACCTAGCGCTGGCGATTTCTATTTTCACAGGTATAAAATGCATGATTTTAGAAAACTGACTGGCGCTAGGTGTAGAGTAGACTTTGACAAATATGTGTTTAAATTGAAATATGCAGAAGAGCTTAAAACCTGCACATTGCTGAGATATTGTTAAAACCGCCGTGCTACCGTTATCTTTTGATATTTTACATGCCTGGCGCTAGGTCGCCAGTAGAGATAGAGAGCTGAAATTTTGTACATGTATTTCTAGGCTCCTAAAGTAACTTTTAAGGTTAGTAGGAGACTAAAATTCGAAAAAGTGTATTTTCATGAAAAGATCTAATATACGGAGTGGGGACAAAACACCTAATTTAAAAATACCTAATTTAAAAATGCCTAATTTTATAAATGTCTAATGTGACAAAACACCTAATTTATAAATACCTAATTTAAAAATGTCTAATTTAAAAATACCTAATTTTAAAAATGTCTAATGTGACAAAACACCTAACTTTAAAATTGCCTAATTTTATAAACACCTAACTATAAATACCTAAGTTTAAAAATACCTAATTTTAAAATACCTAATATAAAAAAACCTAATTTTAAGTATATCTTAAAACTGTTGTTAAATACATTAAACCGGCGGCTACACCCCCTAGAGGCCTCTAGGGGCGATTGCAGTGCGGAGGGGAATTCAATTAAGTCTTTGGGGGGAGGGGGGGATTGAGGGTTCATGACCCCCCCCCTCTAGAATTTCAAAGGTTGAAGGACAAGGAAACAAATGAATTTTGATTTTTTTTTGTTTCTTCCCTAACCTAAGTAGCTCTACTGCTCTAGCATCCCTTTTTTTTCTTGGGGGGAGATAGTTAATCATCTTCATTTTCGTTCTAGTTTGATAAAGTAAGATTGAAGAAATATTAAAAAACGGAGGGTGGGGTGATTTTTTCAAAGGGTGATTTCTCAGTGGAAGGTGTTGGTAACCTCCCCAAAACCTTCCCAACCTTATATAAACCATCCCATGATATACGAGAAGCTTCATTGTAAAAATGCAGAGGCGTCCAAGCTTTTTTTTTGGGAGGGGGTTAAAATTTTTTTAAGGGAGGGGTAATTCGTTTTTTGGGGGGGGTAAAATGGCGCGCGAAGCGTGCCGCAAATTTATTTTACACCCCCAAAATTTTTACCCCAGGGGTAAAATTAGCTTGGGAGGGGGGGGGGGAGTAATTACCCCCCCTGAAATCTGTTGGTAGGAGTAAATTTTGTTTACCCCCCCCAAAATTTACCCCCGAGGTAAAATTTCTGGGGGGGGGGTAATTTAAATTTTATTAGATATTAAGTATTAAAAATATATTTTTTTTTTGGGGGGGGGGGTGTTTACCCCCCCAAAATTGATTGTTGGGGGTAAATACCCCCTCATAAATGGTTGGGGTATATTTGAAATGGGGGGGGGGGGTAAAATGAAAAAAATGTTGGGGGTGCCTACGACACCCCCAAATTCGTTTGGGGGGGGGGAAATCCCCACTTTACCCCCCCTCCCCTGGACGTCTATGTGAAAATGAACCATATTGATTCATCAACTAGCAAGATCCTTTAGCAATAACAATCAGCCAATTGGATTAATGTTATTAAAATTTTAGGTATTTTAGTGAAAATATTTGATATTTTAGAATTAGGCATTTCAAGATTAGGCGTTTAGATAGTTTAAAATTAGGTATTTTTAAATTAGGCATTTTTAAAATTAGACATTTTTAAAATTAGGTATTTTTAGTTAGGCATTTTTAGTTAGGCGTTTTTAAATTAGGCATTTATAAATTAGGTGTTTTTAAATTAGGTGTTTTTAACGTAGGTGTTTTTAACATTAGGTATTTTTAAACTTAGGTGTTTTTAGTTAGGCATTTTTAGTTAGGCATTTTTAAATTAGGTGTTTTGTCCCCACTCCTACGGAGTGGGGACAAAACACCTAATTTAAAAATACCTAATTTAAAAATGCCTAATTTTATAAATGTCTAATGTGACAAAACACCTAATTTATAAATACCTAATTTAAAAATGTCTAATTTAAAAATACCTAATTTTAAAAATGTCTAATGTGACAAAACACCTAACTTTAAAATTGCCTAATTTTATAAACACCTAACTATAAATACCTAAGTTTAAAAATACCTAATTTTAAAATACCTAATATAAAAAAACCTAATTTTAAGTATATCTTAAAACTGTTGTTAAATACATTAAACCGGCGGCTACACCCCCTAGAGGCCTCTAGGGGCGATTGCAGTGCGGAGGGGAATTCAATTAAGTCTTTGGGGGGAGGGGGGGATTGAGGGTTCATGACCCCCCCCTCTAGAATTTCAAAGGTTGAAGGACAAGGAAACAAATGAATTTTGATTTTTTTTTGTTTCTTCCCTAACCTAAGTAGCTCTACTGCTCTAGCATCCCTTTTTTTTCTTGGGGGGAGATAGTTAATCATCTTCATTTTCGTTCTAGTTTGATAAAGTAAGATTGAAGAAATATTAAAAAACGGAGGGTGGGGTGATTTTTTCAAAGGGTGATTTCTCAGTGGAAGGTGTTGGTAACCTCCCCAAAACCTTCCCAACCTTATATAAACCATCCCATGATATACGAGAAGCTTCATTGTAAAAATGCAGAGGCGTCCAAGCTTTTTTTTTGGGAGGGGGGTAAAATTTTTTTAAGGGAGGGGTAATTCGTTTTTTGGGGGGGGTAAAATGGCGCGCGAAGCGTGCCGCAAATTTATTTTACACCCCCAAAATTTTTACCCCAGGGGTAAAATTAGCTTGGGAGGGGGGGGGGGAGTAATTACCCCCCCTGAAATCTGTTGGCAGGAGTAAATTTTGTTTACCCCCCCCAAAATTTACCCCCGAGGTAAAATTTCTGGGGGGGGGGGTAATTTAAATTTTATTAGATATTAAGTATTAAAAATATATTTTTTTTTTTGGGGGGGGGGTGTTTACCCCCCCAAAATTGATTGTTGGGGGTAAATACCCCCTCATAAATGGTTGGGGTATATTTGAAAGGGGGGGGGGGGGGTAAAATGAAAAAAATGTTGGGGGTGCCTACGACACCCCCAAATTCGTTTGGGGGGGGGGAAATCCCCACTTTACCCCCCCCCCCTGGACGTCTATGTGAAAATGAACCATATTGATTCATCAACTAGCAAGATCCTTTAGCAATAACAATCAGCCAATTGGATTAATGTTATTAAAATTTTAGGTATTTTAGTGAAAATATTTGATATTTTAGAATTAGGCATTTCAAGATTAGGCGTTTAGATAGTTTAAAATTAGGTATTTTTAAATTAGGCATTTTTAAAATTAGACATTTTTAAAATTAGGTATTTTTAGTTAGGCATTTTTAGTTAGGCGTTTTTAAATTAGGCATTTATAAATTAGGTGTTTTTAAATTAGGTGTTTTTAACGTAGGTGTTTTTAACATTAGGTATTTTTAAACTTAGGTGTTTTTAGTTAGGCATTTTTAGTTAGGCATTTTTAAATTAGGTGTTTTGTCCCCACTCCCTAATATACAGGCATTGTCTGTCTAACTAATGTTGAAAGTCAAAACAAATTTATGAATAATATTAAATAATTCGGCTTGACCTTTCGTCTTTGTGTTTGAAAAGAATACAATGTAAAGTATTTAGTTGTGATAAATACGGGCGGTTTCCTTCAAAGTGCCTAGTCAAGCACATAATCCCTCCTTAAATGTATTATAAATTGAAAGAAAAAAGGGGAGGAGAGGGTTTTCGTGTATTTCATTTTTTTACTTTAGGGCAAGTTTGGTTATATTGTGTACAGGTTAGTACAGCAGGGTTAGGACACCCTATAGGTCCTGCAGGGGTTAAGCATAAGAAAAAAACTACCTCTCCCTTCTTTTTCTAAATCTATTTTTTTTAAATCACAGAGAAAATCAAATAAAACTAATTAAAGAAAAAAGTTGATTTTATGCAAAATTTTCATTGAGACATAATTGCACCATGTGAAAGATATCAATACATGAAGAAAAAATTAATTATTGGTATCAATGATTGGCAAAATAGTTTTTCCCTTGCACAATATCTCTTCTTGCTGATATACAAAGACAAGGTCCGATTTTGTACAGTACATATTTGTACCAATGGATTTCTTTGAGTTTTACAAATATTTTTATTTTGAATAAGGAGTATTTAAAAATATAACCAAAGAATGATTCATTTTTAGAAGCAGTATTTTAGTGTATGTATATTCTTGGATTACTGGGTATTCGTCACAGTATGTAAATGTTGATTAATGTTACCGAGATCTTGTTCGTGACAGAAAAATCTGTGATTCTCTTGTCCTAAATATTGCCACTCATTTTTAGGGGTGTTTATACTTTACTGCAGATGTATTTAAAACAAAATACCTTATGTTTTCCGCCACAACTTTTACTGATACTTAATTTATTGGTCCTAAGTAGCAGTGTCTTTATTTGACAATTTCATTGTATTACAGAGTAATATGTTTATGATAATTTGGGTTATTCATCAATGGTTCTTTGTCTTATCCCTTCAGATTCATGGTTCTTCAGATCTAAATAAGCTGACAAAATTGTTATTAGTTTAATATGTTATTGTGGTTTTGTATAAATACTGAAATAATTTTATATTCTCTTTGTGTACTTTTACCATATATTTTTTTGAACAATATGACCGACTAAATTGATTTCAATGATTTGTACAATAATTTCTTTGTAAAATATGGCCGACTAAATTAATTTCTATGATTGGTACCACATATTTATTTGTAAAATATGGACGACTAAATTAATTTCTATGATTTTTACCACACGTTTCTTTGAACAATATAGTCGACTAAATTAATTTCTATGATTTGTACAGCACATTTCTTTGTAAAATAGGGAGACTAAATTAATTTCTATGATTTGTACCATACATTTCTTTTAACAATATGGACGACTGAATTAATTTCGACGATTTGTTTTGTCAGGTTGGTGCGCGAAGTGCATTTGAATATTTTGACATCCGCTTGAGATTTTGACAACCCCCCTTTAACCAAAATCGAGATGAATGTATTTCAGACAACAAGAGGTGTGTATTTTGGTTTCGTTTTTTCTTCTGTATCCTCCCTATCCCTTTAACTAAATAGCCCCTAATTAATATTCAATACTCCGTTGGCCATTTTTGAGATCTTACATATCTTGCTACTATAGTATGTAGAGTATACCTTACTTATTCTTTTCTAAACCTTATTCATTCATATTTGCTGTAAATGGGTTTACTAGCAGAGTCCAGTTACAAAAATGATAATAGAACCAACCAACAGAATGCAAAAGTCTGAAATAATATTCTAGAGACCTCGTCCTTTTTTCTTGCTGTAATAGGTATCAATAAAAAAAATGATATGATAGTTTTAGACAGAAAATGAGGGGACGAGACATGGAACCACAAATCATCCTGGTACCCAAAGTTTTCTAAGCACTTTATCGGTCGTTAGCTGAAAAACTCTTAAGACTTTTTATTTCTTAGTTCCAACTAACAGTGTCTAAACTTTTCGACAATTAAGTTTAATCCACAGAAGGGGTAATTTATTCATCATCATTGGAATGTTATCAATTTATCGTTTCTTGTCTTCCTCTTATCCCTTAACACATATAATAGACCTACACAGTGATATATCAACCCCCCCTTCCCTTAATCATCGTTCTAGAAGAATAGAATCTATTGTGTGTAACAGAGGCTCTTTTTTTCGGCATCAAGGGTCAAATTATTAAGCTGACAGTACACACACTTTTAGCAGATGAGCACACTCTAAAAAATAGGAATAATAACCTAAAGTAACAGAAAAAGGATAATATTACTCACTTTTAGTAATCTTCTTATATAAGATATAATTAAACTATTTGACAACAGAAGGACAACTTTGCATGCCTAATCACGAAAGCAATCTACTTACAGATGAACATACGGATACGCCCTAAATATAAAAATGCTTCACCTTTAAAAATGTCCTGAATGCACTGCAATGTTTTTCGCTAAACCGATGTTGTTCTCTTAAACGGTGAAGCTCTTTGTCCAAGGGGAAGTTTGTATCTATTTTTTGAGAAGATACCTCCACTCTCTAAAGAGAAATCGCCACCCCCCCCCCCAAAAAAAATGTAATTCACATTTTTGTTTATAAAATTTGAGGGTCCCCCTTTTCCTAATGGTTCTCTAGGGGCGTAGCCGCTAGTTTTACCAAAAGCAAAACCAAAAATTAAACTGATTAATGTTTACTGGTGTCTATAAAATTTGGTTTATAAAAAGTTATGGATATGGTTAACTTTTGCCCCTGTATACTTATCCTCTGTTGTGATTAGCATCTCTATAATTATTCTTTATAACAATGATATAACTAGTTTTTATGTCCCTAGAGGCCTTTAGGGGCGTATCCGCTAGTTTTAACTGAAAATAAAACTTAAACTGACAAAATAAAGTTTACTGGTGTCTATAAAGTTTGGTTTGTAAAAAGTTATGGATATGGTTAACTTTTGCCCCTGTATACTTATTATCCGTCGAGTAGCATCTATATAACATTTATTTTAAAACAATGAAATAACTAGTTTCTAAGTTCCTAGAGGCCTTTAGGGGCATATCCTCTAGTTTTAACCATAAGTAAACTTAAACTGATAAAATAAAGTTTACTGGTGCCTATAAAATTTGGTTTGTAAAAAGTTATAGATATGGTTAACTTTTGCCCTTTCTACTTACCATCCGTCGAGTAGCATCTCTATAACATTTATTTTTATAACAATGATATAACTAGGGTTGGGCCGGATATCCGGTGTGGCCGGATATCCGGCCATTTTCAATATCCGGTATCCGGCCGGATATTGAAACTATCCGGCCGGATATCTGGATCTATAATTTTTTATACTTTACACCAAAAATCTCTGCTTTTTAAAATCTTAAATGGCTATAATTTTCTTATTATTGAAGCTAGAAGAACATTTTTCTGAATAAATTTAACTTTATGTATATTTATATAAGATTTCTGAAGAAATTTTTTTTACTACTTTAATATCTGGTAATTTGGCCGGTTATCCGGCCTGATATCCGGTAATTTGGCCGGATAACCGGATATTTGCCGGATATCCGGCATTTGAAATCAGCCGGATATCCGGTATCCGGTATCCGGCCAAAAAAGTATCCGGCCTAACCCTAGATATAACTAGTTTTTATGTTTCTAGAGGTCTTTAGCGGCGTATCCTCTTAAAACTTAGACTGATAAAATAAAGTTTACTGGTGTCTATAAAATTTGGTTTGTAAAAAGTTATGGATATGGTTAACTTTTGCCCTTTCTACTTATAATCCGTCGAGTAGCATCTCTATAACTATTCTTTATAACAATAACATAACTAGTTTCTATGCCCCTAAAGGCATCAAGGGGCACATTAGAGGAAGTTAAAGAGGGTAAGGGTTTGAAAAAGTAAAGAGAAATAATTTTAGGTTGTTATTTATCTTTAAAGTGTTGATGTACCCTCCCCCAGAATTGTTCTTAACCTTCTCTGGATATATAAATGAGAACCATTTCGATCTTAGGCTACAGAAACACAGACATAGAGATATTTTGTTACTTTTATATAAAGATGATTTGTCGTTTTTTTCCTTTGTCTTTTGATTATTCTAACCCAAATAGTTTAAGTGTTTCTTTTTCCCTAAAGCTTTCCTTCTTAGAATAAATCATCCTTGTTTGTTTGATAATAAGTTTAAAATTGTATGGACAAGAAAGTCCTGAAATTCATCATCGTAAATCATTTATAGCTATGACTTCTAACATCTAAGCCAAGTACATCTTGGTTAAAGGAATAGTTAAATCATTTATAGCTATGACTTCTAACATCTAAGCCAAGTACACCATGAAGAAAGGATTACTTAAATGATATACGTTTTAATCGTATTTAACCAAGGTTACAAGAATATTTCATAGATTTGAATTGTATAATCCTGGTACGATTTGGCACTAATAAAGTTTCATTTAGAGGTATGACTTCTAAGTTTCTTGATTTTTTAGATGGGTCGAAACCAAGGGGGCTTTTTCTCCCCTCCTACCCTTAATAAATCTTATTATCTAACTCCCTTCGAATTTGGTTTAAAGGGGTTGTTTAAAATCGTAAGGAGGCGTGCCAGGTGTTCGCATACTCCCCTGGCAAAACCCTATGTATTTAGCCTAGTTTTTCTATCAATTCCACAAATCATAAACTAAGATCCTCTCTAAATGGCATATAACCAGCCATCTAAACTAAGCTTTCCTGATGATTTAGCTAACTTTTGTATTTAGAAAACATTCTCAGTTTTGATTTATGTATTCCATTTTCCCTGCAGATGCATATTTGCTATAAAGGATGCATCATCTTTTATATTTAAGTTTAAGAAGGGTATAAAGAAACTACGTGGTAGCACCTTACAGGATGCGAAGCATCTCTATAACTGATATTATGTGTCCAGTTTAAACAAGGATGATTCTGTTCGACAGGCCTTGACACTTTTATATTTGATATTAAGGTGGTTATAAAGAAACTATGTATGTAGTAGCACCTTACAAGATGCGAGTCTGCTCTATAAATAATGCCATGAATTTGATCCATAATAGATATTCAAAAATGTCGACGAACCCCAATCTGTCCTACTTTGAGAAAGACGATTCCAGTGACGTCATATACGTTTAGGGAAGGGGGGAAGAAAATCTCTTCCCTTTTCTACTTTTTGAAGAGATTTTCTTCCCCCCTTCCCTTTTTCTTTCCCAAAACGTATATGACGTCACTGGAATCGTCACTGGGGTTCGTCCTTAATGTCGGAAGAGAAAAGACAATTTGTTTGAAATTTTTATTATAAATTTGATTGTCAATAAAATTTTGAATCAATTTAAAAATGTAATTCTTTTCATAATACTTTGAAAGTCCATAAATAATATTTTCGTCATGATTCAAAGAAATATTACAAGTATTTTTTAGCTTGTTCATTAGTCCTTTGAAAGGGGTTTGTTACGAAATCCCACATGTAATTTTTTTTTGGTAGCGAAGCTACTCGATTAGTGGTTTATGACTGTATGTATGTCCTTCTGTCTGTCTGTAATGTAACAAAGTGGCAAATTTATACTAATTTATACCCCATATCACTCCAAACCCTTGGCTTCCATTCGTTTCACCTCTTCCTTATATGTTCCTTTAAATTCTAATGCTTTAATGATGCAGAAGGGAAGGGCTAACAAAACTGAATTTAATATTAGGATTTTACATTTTTATATTCATAGAAAAAACTTGATATAATACGATACAGTACTTGATTTTTCAGTTTGGCATAGAAAAAATTCTAAACCAGCGGAAATTAATCGGTTTCAAACCCATATAAATTCCCCCCCCCCTTGTTTATTACTATTGGACGGCATTATCCTTTTTTTAAAAACTAAAATGGCTAAAGAACTAGTATTTTCATAGAAAGCTCCTACCCATTGTAATTGCTGGAAAAATCATAAAAAAAATATAAAAAAAGATTGATTTTTTTGCTATAAATATTCGTCAATTTGAATTTGTATAGCTTTTATGAGAGCGTAAACAGCGTTTTTGATTTTGATCTACTCTATAAATTAAAAGTTCGCCTCTCCGTCATTCCGTCCAAAATGTAGTAGAATATTTGATTTTTGGAGAAATGGGATTTACTCCGCAAGGATCTTAAGGGCTAAGACGAAGGCTTGTAAAATGATGTATATCCTCAATTACGATAATCAAAATTAACTCTATTATATATTAGATTTTTTGTTTGTAGACTACATGATTGTATCAACCAATCAAGATTTTTTTATATAAGTTTTTTTCAGTCAACAAATAAGAGATCTTTTACTTAAGACAAGTGTAATGACTCCTCTCTCCTTGATTGACATAGAAGCTACTCTGTAAAAGGTTTGCTAATCATTGACATTTTTACCTCTGTTTGCCCCTAGCCTATAAAAAAAAACTTGGGGGGATTTTTTTCATGTTTTGGGGGGTTGGGAGAATCCCACCCCCAAGAAAATAGCATAAAACCACCACAGGACCAGTAGGTATATTTCCTGAAGAGTAGAATCCAATCGGTTCAGTGGTTATCGAGATCTCAAAGGAAGGACGGACAGACAGACATCAAGCTATTTTGCATTATAGATGATAAAATATGATTTATCTATTCTCTAATGGATTAAAATTACATATAAATCAATTATAATAATCACAAAAACTATAGTAATATAAATCAAATTGAAACTAATACTTATAGGGTTAAATGATTTACCCCTTAGGTTTTCTACAACAATCATATCAGAGTTGTTATCATTATTATATACATATATTATAATTTTCTCATAATGTTGTAGACAGCTTTCTGCGATTATTAAAATAAAAAATCAGGACTAACAAAACTGGTAATGATTTTATGATTTTTTCTCGTATTCATTCGAATCCGGTGGATAGGAACCGGTTCTCATCCATACGAAAAAACTATGTCTAGCATCGTATTATATCCAGCTTTCTACGAATATAAAAATGTACAATCATAAGATTAAAACCAGTTTTTTAGCCGGTGCCTTCGGCACCTCGGGGCTAAAAAAACTAGTTTTAATATCATAATTGTACATTCTATATCCGCGGATAGCCGTTTATAATACGATGTAAATAATAACTATTATTTCATTATTTGTAGAAAATTGTCTGTAATACGATGCTATACATTATTTTGCTGTATAAGAACTGGTTCTAATCCAGCGGATATTAAAAGTATATTTACTACATTTAGGCCTTTATTCAGAGTTTTTTTTTACAACTCCCTGTATTAACAACAAGGCACATTTTGTATTCTATGCCTACTTCTAGCGTATTACACTATACAATGGATATATTAGTACATGGATAAATATCTATTATAACTCCTAGTAATAAAGCTGACAAGGGTCTACATCCTTCTGATACACAGATGCTATTTTTCTAAAAATTATTCGTTGTTATTAGATCTAATATATAGAATTAGAATACTACAACTTTGTAACATTTTATTCTTCATTATTAGATCTAATATATAAAATTAGCCTACTACAACTATGTCACATTTTATTCATTATTATATCTAATATATAAAATTAGCTTACTACAACTATGTCACATTTTATTCATTATTAGATCTAATATCTAAAATTAGCTAACTATGGCATGCATATAATTCAGCACAAGGTATGTTATAATAATTTAACTAAATTTTCAATCACGAATAACACAACTTGCACACTCTAACAGAGCAGGGAAAAAGGATGACAACAATGGATTTAGAATATACGTGGATATAATGACAGGGGAAAATTTTTCGTTAATTTAGGTGGCAAACAAGGATATCACTTACTGGTCAGTTCATTCATCCAGTAGAATGGGAGGGGTAGAGGTAAAGATGTAGGATGTGGAGGAACTTTATTTTAGCCAATTGCAAGTTTTAATTTAAAAGAGAAAATAAGAATCTGGTCTAAGCTCCAGGTAATAATAAATCCAGTTGACAACATTTTAAAATGGCAAAACTTTGTAATAAAATCTAACTTATTATGATAGCATAACGGACAGACTGACAGACAATATGAATCATATGTTCATTAAGAACGAAATTATAAAAAAAACCATAAAGAAGCAGTATAAACTATATATCCCCTTTTGAATAATGCAAACATAGTGAATTATAGAGTAGATACACTAACAAAAGATAAAAAACTTTACTACTTCATACTAGAGTTACTTACTTTAATAGAACTTTGGAAAAAAACCTTCTTAATTTAACAACTATAAGCTATGGGCGTAGCCATTACTCTAAATTAGAATAATATCAAGATGGATATTTATCACTTCGTATAAAAGACAGCTTTCCGCGGATATTATAAGATTAAAACCAGTTTTTTACCCCGATTGGTTCGAAGGCCCGGGCTCACATAACTGGAATAAATTTTATGATTTTATTTAATGTTCGTGAAAAATTGGTTGTAATTCAATGCTATATATGATTTTTCAATATGGCTGAGAACCGGTTCTAATCCAGCAGATACCAAACAGTATTGAAGCCAAACTGCAAATATATTTGTCTGTTCCTTTGTGCCTGGCGTAGACCAGTCTAGATATTAATAAGTCTGGGGGCAAATTTAAAATCTAATTATTAAATCACAGCTGGAAAAATTTGCTAAATTTCTGCTTTACATATCATCTAATTTTGAATGTTATACCTAAAGTTTGAAAATTTTAAGTTTTCTAAGTTCAATTATAATTTTGTTTCTGAAATATAAAATAAGTTTTCTATATTGCCATTGAACAATTTTTTAAGTTTTCAAAAAGTTATTTTACAAAGGTCATTGTTTTTTAACTTTTAGAAAAAAAAATCTGTTTTGCGTATTGAATTCATTAATCCTTCGTACGTTTTCCTAAGGCTAAATTATTTAATTATCAAGTTAAGGTCATATTGCAATTTTTAAAGAAAAAAATTTAATATTACTTTATAATTATTAAATGATTTTAAAACAAGGAGAATACGATCCATAGCAACAAAAGTTAGAAATAGAAACAAACGAAATACAATAAAACAAGGATGACAACATCCATAAAAGCGAAGCACTGAAACGGTAGGACAAACGGACATTAAACTTGTATAGTGTCAGAACTGAATAATCATAATATAAATGTATAAGAGTCAAAGCAAAATTGTAAGTAAATTTGTTTAAAAACTGCTTGATTCAGGATAATGTTTATGGACATACTTACATTTTTAGAACTTGATTTTAGAATTGCTTCGCTTGTTACATTATATTTTGTTGTCCCTGGGTCACCTCCGGGTTCCAGGGACAAATGTAATCCTTTATCACTACTTCACAGGACTACAATCTCTCACCAATGTCTCCTTCCCAGATCAGCGACGCATTAATCCCTGTTTGACAAGTATATTTAACCTTAGAATGGTGGTATTATTTTACACCGATCCTAAACCCAAATACACTTAAGAGATAGTCTTTTGTTTATAAGCCCTATTCCGAAAATGGTACTAAGACATTACTGATAACTTTATACTGTTATTTAGTCTAAGAATTTTTTATTCCTAGGTAACTAACTTTGCCAACACTTTTGGACTGAAAGTATCTACTGTGATTACTAGAGTCATGCGAACATGACTACAATATTCCGTTCTGCTGCCTGTATCCCCGTGAGGCGTGAAATTCTTTGTTAGGTACCTTTGTCAGGTAAGAAAATCACTAGACTAGCTCCGAACCGATCTTCCAGAGTATTAGCAAAGTAAAACTACCTTTAAGACGTAAACTTATTCAAAGTTCTAATCCGAAAATGTTAAATTGTCCGAATAGATAACGATCTCCAACTTTCCTGGACTTCAGAAGCATGGGGAGGATCCGGTTGTTAGTATTGTGGTAATCAACACCCAAGTTTATGTATCCCTATCCCTGTTCACATTCCTATACTTCTCTGGCTGAGTCAGACCTCCACTTGTAACCGCCACCATACTCCATCCTGCTGTGTTGAGGGCTAGTTGATTGTTGCAGGCCAAAGAGTGAATACGCTTCCTCCCGTCTGCATTCGGTTAGATACAAGCCTATAAGTCTAGGCTGGCGGTATCTATATTTCCCACGTGTTCAAGTACGTCGTTTCTTACCTAACTAAGAAACAGGACGTCCAAGCCTTTAATATATATCATATTAAATATATCCTATAATAATAATCCCATTAATCTGCCTATTTCTAACCAGTTTTAATTGTTTAATAAATGTGTATTTTTTAGAAATACTTTGTTAGATTATTGATTATTAAATTGTATCGGAGCTACTCTATACTCGTATTCCAGTCTGTCTGTACATCCCCTCATACGTCATTTTGGCGCAGTCTTGTCTACCACTCATTTTTTGAGGGGGGAAGGTTTGGATAATTAGCGTACAGACAAAATTAAATTGTAAAGTAGCTTCGATTGCAAAGTGAAATTAATATTTTCCTGATAACTAAGTTTATTCACGGAAACGGTTTACAGTAACAATTTGTTACAGAATATTTATAATAATTATTTCGTGGCAAACTGCCAAATAAAGATAAAAAGGAACCCGCCTTTTATTTTCACACTAGTATTTAATTTCACACATTTCCATATTTTCTCCTTAAAACAGGAAGAAAGGGATATTCCCAAGTTCTTAAAAAGTTTCGTGGTAGACAAATCAGTGTTAACGAACACTACACTCCAGCACCATGACCGATAAGAAAAATGATGATAAACAAAAACCGCCGCCTCCGCCGGCTCCGGCCGTCTCTGGCACCTCGCAGCAGCAACAGCAGCAGCAGGCTGACCCGCTTTCCCCTGAAAAAATCAAAGATCTCATATCGGAAGCGTTAAATGATAAGTTAAACGAATATTCGTCACATTATAGAGATCTAATAAAACAAGAATCCGAGATTATGCAGCTCGAATTAGAAACAAAATGGGCAGGGTTTAAAGACACAGAATCTCATCGCAGATTATTAGCCGACACCGACATTTTAGATCTAAAACGCAGAGTATCAAAACTCCCAGCGGACGGAAATCTTGGCCCATTGTTTGCGGAAAAAACGTTAAACGAAAGTCTTAACATGACTCATTTTAACACCATAGGTGATGATTCAATTAATGCCACTTTTTATGACCGGATATCGGTCCAGCAAAAAATAAACGTGGTTGAATGGGTCGCCAAGGATAGGATGACAGCCCCAGGTTGTATGGCCTATTCAATTGTAGGCTTTATAGGTCCGGCGGATAATGACAATTGGATGAATGTAAGAGAAACTTCTCTAACTGAATATGAAAAAACCTTGCTAGAAAGGATTCCCTTTATCCCTGATAGGATTAAATCGTTAGAACCCCTCCGTAGACCTACAAGGTCTGCACCCAATGTAGCAACAAGACCCTCTACAAGAAATACGCCAAACACAGGCACAGCCGCAACGGCAACAACTAGCGCCGCCGACGATGACTTTATTAAAGAATGCTTTATTAAGGGACAAAAATGGGATTCCGATTTTGCGAGGGATGCCCCAAGGTGGGACGGTAGGGCTGACTTTGATAACTTCTTTTCTAATATGTGGAGGGTTGCAAAGACATACAGAATCTGTGACCCAATTCTTTTTAAGGATATTTTATACCAGCGAATTTATGACTCTAGAGGGGAACGATTAGGAGACTTAATTACGCCTGAAAGAAATCAGGCCTTATCTGCTTTAAGTTATTACCTGATGATTAGGAGGCTGGTCACTCCTTTCTCGGATCCAGAAGTAGCCTCTCAGTACTTTTACAACCTAAAACAGGAGACTAATCAACCCCTTGACACCTATTTTGAAAACAAACTTAGGGTGTTCAAACTCATGAATCCTGGTCTCATACCTAAAAAGAAGTGGAAAGAATTCTATCTTAACGTTAGCAAAAATCTGCTGTATACCAACCTTGCCATAGACATGGCCAATTATGTTGAGAGCATGCAATTTTTGGACGATTACAACGCTTACTTAAATAAACTTATTAATCTCGGACAGAGATACGTTAACTGGGATGGGTCTGGCCATATTAGCAAGGAAAACCTTTCGGCTTGCTATTCTCAAGCCATGGAAATGTTCCTACCTAAAAATTCTGCGGAAACGAAAAAACAACCCATAATCAGTATTATCGAAGATAATATCCCCACTAACACGGCAATGTATAAGGAAAACTTAACCGAAGAACCTGACGAGGTTCCTTCTTGGGTAGACCATGAGGATGATCCTATCGCTTGGGATCAAATCGAGGGCGTTATAGGAGCCTTTAATGGGAGGAGTAAAAATATTAAATGCTGGCATTGTAATATCCCTGGCCATGTAGTGCAGAATTGCAACAAAAAGAAAGCTGGGGAGCCCCCAAATCCTGAGTCCCGCTTTGGTAAAACACGGAGTAAATTCACGCCTAGAAAAGCTCCAAGTAATAGTAATAAAATACCTGAGCAGTATGCGCGTAAAACTATCAACCAAATGGATCAGGAAGCCAGCGAAGAATCTGAAATAGATAAATATGTACAAGCGATTGTTAAAAATCACGTCCACTAAATGTAAAAGTGGATTTATGCGATATTAATTGTCCCTATCCCAGAAAATAAAAATTTGCTGAATGAGTTTCATATTTTGATATGAAAGATAAACAAAATATCCCATGCCAAGCTAAGCTTGCAAATTCCTTAATATCAAATATCCCTTGCCAAGCAATGCTTTGGCGCGAAAAAATAAAACAAATTATTGATATTAAGTCTGACTAAGCAACACAAAATATACTCCTCCCCCCTCCTTTCCCTATCCAAATATAGCTGATACAGGAAATTGGGGGAGATAGGGAAGTAACCTGAGGAGCATTTCACATGCACTTAATATTTCCATTTTTAAAAATCTAATAGTCTTTATCAAGAAGCTAATAAGTGAATACCTATTTTCTATTTAGTAGTATTTATTTTTAATATCGCATGACCTATCTAAAATGTAAATATCGTATATTCTGAATGTATATATAGTAGAACCTAAAACATTCTAGTTCAACTTTCAACCGCTAGGGGAACTTAAGCGAATTATCTGTATATAAACAATGATTTTTGAGTTGAACCCTCAGTATCAATTTTATCTGAGAGTTGCTCACTCTTAGCCTCTGATTTTTGTAGCTGAAATATCTCAGCAATTATGTATAATAACTTATCCATATGGATAAATATTATTGCATTTTGTACAGTGACAATAATAGAACTATATTTAATTTATTATGTATCCGAAAGATGTCGCCTAGAATGCTACCGCGGTCCGTATAAGTAAATGATAAGATTAAGAAGGGGGGGGGTCTATGGAAAATCTGTATAAATACAAGCAAATTTCCAAATCTAATTCAGTTGTCCTTCAGTTCTTTGTTGTTATCATTTACTCATTTTTGAGCTGCAATCAAGCAGCATTTAAAAATTAAAATCTTTAATCACTTAAGATGTGATTAATAAAATCTTATAACATTTTGATTAAATTATTTTCCGCTAGGATTACTAGCAGAATGAAATAAAGTTAGTTCTATTAGCTTCCGCTAGGATTACCAGTGGAATAAAAAGTCTATATAAAAGTGAATGCACATTATTAATCGAGGCCAGTTACTACCAAAGCAGTTACTACAAACCACATCCTATTTTTTTAAGCTGATTTCAGCATTAATTATACTCTAGTAAATATATAAGCTTGTTCTACCCCATAGGTGGAAAAATTAAGTATAAATACTAACAATATCAGAATAATAAACCAGTCATCATTGACCCTCTTTATTATATTAACCATATCTAATAATTTTTGAGCTATAATTTAGCGCTAACCTTAAATTATTTGTATCGTGAATCAGATACTGACTAATGACACTATATTTTGTATAAATACAGATGTAAGTCAAAAAATAAGTCAGTCTGTTTTTAATGTCTTGTTAGTTGCAAGCTGAACACTTATTTTTAAGCTACTTTGTAGCCCTTCAATCTTTTAAAACTTTTTAGTTCAGTTTTATTCCGATAGGTTTCTATCATATATCCAAGTATATAAATAAGAACCCGTATAAAAATTAAGTAGTTTCTTTAGAACTATTAACATTCTCATGCTTATTGAGACATTTCTGGAGCTGAAAAGCGCTTGATAAAAAAAAAAAAAAAAAAACTTAATGAAACCCAGAAAGCTATACAAAATTATTTTAACAATTAACCATATTATTAAAACATTTCATTATTTAAAAAATTTCGACAGACAACTATACCTGGAACACAGGAAGTCTCTGTGTGAGGATTACCATCGTCTAACCGCTGAGGTGGGGATCTTGGAAAATATGCATCTTAGGCTTCGACTAAAAATATAATTTATTTTATAATGCCTATCTGTGCAAAACTAAAAGTTCTTAATCCCGTGGGGGGGGAATTCCTGCAACACGCTTTAGTGGATACAGGAAACAACTTTAGGTCCCTTATTTCTAGAGAAATCTTAGATGATAACAAAATCACATTCACCCCCGCCAATCTTAGCGCTCTGTCTGTAGATTTAAAACCAGTAAATATCATAGGACATGTAAGTTTAAAATTCAGCTTTGATGGGTCAGATAAAATATTCGAAGAAACGTTTTACATCCCTGAAACGACGTCTAAAATTATAAATCTAGGATATGAATTTCTCAAAGTTAATCGAATTAATTTATTATTAGATAAGTTCTCCTTTGAGCTCCCCACTGGCGAGCAAATCCCCATAGAAAATTCAACAATTAATATAGTTGAAGAAAGTAAAAACATACCCTTAATTCCTACAAATAATGTTCATACGGAACAAAACTCCCTTATCCCGGGAATAAATTGGAGTAACAAGGGGGGTACTGGGACATTAAAACAAAATAAAACATGCGTAAAATTAGCAAAGAAAACAACATTCTTGCCGGGGGGGAATACAACGGTGATAACAATTCCTATTCATCAGAAAAATAGGAAGCTGTATATATCCCCAAATAATTCTAAAATGACAAGCCATAACGGCTTAATGCTTATGGAGGGTATTTATAATGTAAATGAGAAGGGAGAATGTTGGGTAAATTTTGTTAATTTAGCAGGAAAAAATATTACCTTATTGGATAACGTTAAAGTTGGGTATTGCTTTGAATTCGAATCAGATTCCCCAAATTCCTGCAATAAAAGTATTAATCAAATAAATGAATTATCAGGAACTACACTTCTTAAAAGAATTAAATTCATTAAAGAAAAATTAGATTTAGAAAATAGTGATCTTATCAAAAATAACCCAGGGATGAAGGAAAAGGTAGTAAAATTATGCCTTGATCATTTTGATATATTTTCGGCTGACGATGCCGATATCGGTAACTGTGACCTCTTACAGTATAAAATAGACTTGATCCCCGGGGCTAAACCTATTAAGGCTAGAAACATTCAGTTAAACCCATTATACGAAGCCAAATTAAAAGAACAAATTGAAAATTGGCTAAGGGGGGGCGTCATTGAGGAGGGCTACAGCGAGTGGTCCTCCCCAATCTTTGCGGTAAAGAAAAAACCGACGGCTGGGGGGGAAGGCAAGCTTAGGTTCGTTATCGACTTTCGTGCGCTTAATAGTGTAACACGAAAAATTAATTGGCCCCTTCCCCTGATTTCTAGTAATTTAGAAAAATTAGGCACTGGTAATGTATTTACCACCCTCGATTTGACTAGCGCATTCCATGCGCTAGCCATTTCGAAGGAAAGTAAACACTTGACCGCGTTCACAGCCCTTAACAGGCAGTATCTTTTCAAGAAACTGCCGTTTGGACTGTGTAACGCGCCAAGTGTTTTCTGCCACTTGATGGACAAAGTCCTAACCCTTATCCCTGGCTTATATGAATTTATAATATCTTACCTTGATGATCTTATTATATTCTCAAAGAATGTTGAGGAACATCTGAAACATCTCAGAAAACTCTTCGGAGTCCTAAAAATAGCAAAACTTAAGTTAAATCTAGCCAAATGTAAATTTTTCACATCCGAATGTACATATTTAGGTCATATAGTCAGTTCCCAAGGACTTAAAATGAACCCCGAATATTTAGAACAAATTAAAAATTGGAGCAGGCCCAGGACAGGCAAGGAACTCCAGCGTTTCCTGGGCTTCTCCAATTATTATAGGGCCTATTTCCCATCCTACGCGAAAAATTCTTGTACCCTAGATGAACACAGGAACGATAAAATTATCGAATGGACCAATTCCCTATCAAAAGATTGGGAAAATTTCATAAATATGTTCTCAAATTCTATAAGTAAAGGCTACCCCCAGTGGGATAATCCTAACCCCTTTATAGTAGACGTAGATTTTTCTACGAGTTATTTCGCTGGAATTCTCAGCCAAAATCAGGGGGGGGTAGAAAGAATTATTGGAATATGTTCCAAAAAATGTAACGGGGCAGAGAAAAATTACCCAAGTTATAAAGGCGAATTAGCATGTCTAGTATTTGTTCTTAAAACCTTTCTTCATTATTTAAGATTCAGAAACTTTATTGTGCGTACAGATTCGATTTCCTTAGTTCATTACAAAAAATGGCAAAAAGGAACAATAAATGGTGTAACTGTGAGATGGATTTACTTCATCCAAAGTTTTGACTTTACAGTAATTCATCGAAAGGGTAGGGACCATTGTAATGCCGACAATTTATCTAGAGGGCAATTTTTATGCAAAGAACATAAGGAAACCGATTGTGAAAAATGTACTAGCTCATTTACCTTGGATCCTTATGAACAGGATTGCCCATACCAAGACCAGATTTTTGAGTTACATTCGGCTTCGGAAGTCGGTGTGAACAATGTTTGGCAATCTGAAACACAAAAAGATCAAGTATTATCTGAAATTCGTAGGTGGATATTCGAAAAAAAGAAGTTGTCGAGTTTTGAAAAAGCTGAACTAACCGGCCGGAAAGAGGTCCTTTTTAAATTAATAGAACATTTATACGTTATGGAAGGACTTCTAATATTTAGACAACCTCTTAGCAATGGAACATTCATTGAAAGACCCGTCGTACCCATTGGATTATATAATAAAGTTTTCGAATTGGCACATAATAATAGTATAGGTCACAAGGGGGTTAACGAAACAACACGCAAGATAAATGAAAGATTCTTCCTTATAGGAATTAATAAGTTTGTCGAATCACGCATTAAAAATTGTATTACCTGCCTAAGAAAAATAGGGCAGGTACCTAAACACAAGCAACCTATCACCCATTCAGCCATTAGTCACGAGATTTTTGGCCAGGTGTCAGTAGACCTTATCGGTCCTTTAACCCCTAACTATTTTCAAGGACAACATGTCCGTTACATATTTATACTGGTTGACCTATTCTCTAGGTATATTATCGCTCACCCCATCAAGGACGCCACCGTGGAAAGCACGGTGAAGGTCATCCTTGAACAGGTGGTACCCATCTACGGCTTATTTCGGTCATTGAGAAGTGACAGGGGAACAAATTTTACTGGGGAAGTTTTCAAAAAGGTTATGGATGAACTAGGTATCGAAACTAAACTTATTCCCCCAAGAAACCCTAATAGTAACCCATGTGAAAGGCATAATCAAAGCATTTATGCAGGTCTAAGATCCGATGACCGATTTGAAAGTAAAGACTGGGCAAGAAAATTAGCCTTGACCACTTTTGTAATTAACTCTAGTACGTCTAGAAGAACGGGGTATACGCCATATTACCTTATGTTCGGCAGGCAACCAACTCTCAATCTCGATTTCTTTTCTCCAATCTTGCAGAAAAGGCAGGACATTGACTGCAGGTCTTACTTGAACTACCTAAAAAATTTGGAAGAAATTATTGCACAGGTTTCCAAAAAATCTAAGATTTATTTAGAGTTTCAAAATAAATCTAGGAAGGCTTCATCTCCCCTTTTCGTTAACGACGTGGTCTTTGCATTTTTTAACCTAGTCAAAATAGGGGTCAGTAAAAAATTGCAATCTTTCTATGGGGGTCCTTTTATTGTAACAAAAAAATTCTCAGAGGCCCTTTTTGAGCTCAGTCCCTTTGGATCAAATCCAATCAAAACTAACCAAGTTGTTAGTAGAGATAAAATACGGAAAATAGATTCTAAAATAGAATTATTGGGGGAAACACTTTCTTTTAACGTCTTTCCTATTGAGGAAATCGTCCCGTCTGAGGAAATAACCTTAACAATAGATAATACCGGGCAAACCGAAATAAACGATAATAAAGGTATGGAAAATGACGATTTTACCTACCTAGATAACGATGGTGACGATTTTATAGAAGGAAACCCTGAAACTAGTCAGGATTTACCCCAGGGGGAGGTGGATTGTGATGGGGGAGGGGATATAATGGAAAAAAACTCACCATTTGAGTCACAGCCCAAAGACCAAGAACCCCCTGGCGCAGATCGGTCATCCGGTCCTCAAATTCACGTCGAAAATAGTTTCTTGGAAGAAACCGTCCCGTCCGAGGCTTCTTTCTTCGCACAAAGACCCAAACAATCCAGCCCTGAAAAGGTTATTAACGTTAACAAACAAAGCATAGTACCCAAGTATATATTAGAAGAAGAAAGAAAAACTAGGTCACAAGGGGGGGATAACCGCATACATGTCCAAATCGGACTGCATAACCCAATTAAAAGGAAGAAATAAAAATGTATATAAATGTATTATATAAAACCAAGGTGGCAAATGTATATAGCTTAATCTACGTATGTATAATAACGAAAATAAACAAAAAAAAAATATATGTTAAAACTAACTAATTAACATATTTCAGAGAAAAACGAGAAGCATAAAAATAAAATGCAGCATCATTTGGCAAAGGCACCAGGAGCTCGAGGTAAATTTATTTTGGGATTCTTGGGGCTTTTTATTATTTTGGCAAAATCAAATGCGTCCGAAATAATACAAATAGATGCGACTCAATGTGTAGCAAACGAAAATCCGCGTTTGAAAATCTCTGAATGCGCTGCGTTTCTTAATATTACTAATATTGAACAAAAACAATTTCACCTGCTGCAAAAGGTTGAAAGAAAAATTATACCTGGAATTCGTTGTCACCTCCGAACCAGTACTCATTACTGGTATTGTGGCAGATATAGCCACATACATCTCGCTGCTCCAGCACTTGTAGAGATACCGAACCTCGTAACTTATGAAGACTGTTACACCATGTCCAAAACTAAAATATTTAACTTTGAAGGGAAATCAGTCTCAGTGTATGAACACCAGATGTCATACACGCGTTTCCTGGTAAACGGGACACTTACTTACCCCAACAACATCCTTAACGGCATCGACCCCGCCTGCGAGGGGAATGGCGTAAACATTAACGGCATTTTTATCCCTGGGACATTTGAGGAAAAACAAGTAGGGGTCCAGGCTGAGCCTGTTGAATTGTTACAAACAAAAGCGGGCTGTTACCTGGGCAGTCACTGGGTGGGAAACAATTGTTTAGATCACAATCTGAGAATAGGCTACGATAGAATTATCTCAGATGATAAAACTGATAGCGCACAAAAATTCACTTCTCCTTGGCGAACGGTAGACATCTTTAATATTTCATTGTTTACATTTGAAGGAGAACAGGGTGCCCAAAAATATCTAGTGATCGATCCCCAAATTACTCTAGCACTAGAACTTAGAGATAAAAAACATTTTGAAAGTCTAATTCCCGAATTATTTTATTACAAAACTAATATTGACAACTTAATGGTATGGTTCACAAATTCTATAAAACCATATTTCCCACTCTTAAATGCTAAAGAAAAAGATGACATGTTACCACTAGAGATTTTCTATTCCTACCAACAATATAACAAATTAATTGTCCCCGAAACTCGCTGTTTACAGAACCATTTTCTGTCTAAAAGCAGTATTCAGACTCATCGTAAAAAACTAGTTAGGGCGCTCGGTGAGCTGGATTTAGTAATACAGTGCGATAGTCTTAAAATTAATGTTTCTTTGGGAGAAAATTTACCCTGTTTTGTGGATCATTTTTCGGTTTCAATCAATAATAAGACTATGGGAATATCACCATTTTCACGCAGATTGGTTAATACCACCCATTTAACCCCGACTAAATGTGCCGAAAATCCAATTTTCTTACATTTGTACCAAGGGAAATTCCTTGGTAATCAAGGGCAGGGTATGCAAATACTAAATGTAAATCAATATCTTATGGATAAACCGATTAGCTTATTTCTATATCATTCTTGGCAAAGCCTAGAAAAAACTAATTTCTCAGAAAGTGCAGAGGAATTATACCTCAGCCAACTTGCCGCAGACTCCAATAATTTTGAAGTAAAAATAACTGACTCCTGGTTTATTCAAACGTATCATAAGGTGGTTGATTTCCTATCCAGTACTTGGTATCATATAGTACTTGTAGTAGCAGCCATCCTTACAGGAATAGGGTCGTTATTATGCGTCGCTTTTATAATTTACATATTAGCCTGCACCAAAATTCACGCGTACAAAGAAGGAGGTACGAGTGAAACACACGAATTGCGGGATTTTACAAATAATGGGGAAAACTAATCCCCTCAAAAACGGACGACCTGTATCAAGCATATATACCTATAAAATTGTCGTCCCTAAAGGTCGTCTTTGTAAAAATATTTCCTTATTCGGTATAAGGAATTAATGACCCTTAATTTTAAGTTTATTATTTTTGTTTTAGGATATCCCAGGCGGAATTTTTCAAGGGGTTTTCACCACTCCCATGGGGCCGGTCACTCTTCATACCGTCGAGAATATGAAGAGGCACCCTTTTACAATGAAGAGGACTATTACTATGACAGCAATCATGGCTATCCCCAGGGCGGCCCTGAGGAAGCCTACTATGAACCTGATGAAAACAGGTATCAGCCGCGTGTAAAACCGCCGCGCAACCCTGAAAACCTCAGTGAACTGCAATGTGTCTCAAAGTCAATCCACGTTTACCGCACCGCGAGAAAAGATGTTCCAAAGGAACTCCTAGACTTGCAAGAAAAATTGCGGCAGGCTAAAAACTTAGAAGCCAACGAATATTCCGATAAAGCCAGGCCTAGAACCAGGCCTCTAATGGAACAAAATAGGGGAGGGGAACCGCAAAAAAATCGGGTGGAATCGCCGCCAAAACGTAGTGCCTCACCTGAATTGGAGGTAGTCGCCGTAAAATCTGCCCCAAAAGCGGTAGAAAAACGTCCGCCAACACCAACAGGCAGCGGCGGCCCAGTAGCCAAAAAGGCTAAGGTGGAAATTCAACCGCCTCCATTACCCCCTAAAAAGAAAGAGACATTAGCAGAAAACAAAAGTGAGCCTAAGGCTTTTTGGGTGACCGCTGAGGAATGGAAAAAAGTCCTATCCTCCACTGTAAAAGAAGCAATGGAGGAAGCTCTTCTCCCCTTCCAGAGAAGTCTGGAAACTAAAATTGCTAGCAATGCTTCATTTGTTGAGAAAGCATATATACAACATGGCAAGCGCCTTATTGAAATTTCCGCAGAATTACTGCGGAACCGCAAAACTTTGCGCGACAAAATTCGCACCGTCTCTGAGGACTCGACCGTTGAGTTAAAATCACGAATGACCACGGTTATTGAGGCCACTAGTCGACTGTTGGACCAAAACTCTGACAGGGTAATTAAATATATTAATACTCGTTGTAATGTAATGAATGTACCTGGGCAGAATGTGGCACCCATAGAGGCATCTCTTCCCGCTGGGGACGTACCCCGGCCAGATGATGATGGAGTTGAGCTGATCTCCCATTATGGCGGTTCTGAGTGCTCTGATGAGTACAGGCCCACCGATAGAGAAGGCAATCCAGAGGTCCTGGATCCTGCAGAGGAAAACAGTGACACAGAGCTCGATGCTCAAATCAGTGAGCTCTTTCCATCTGGAATTGATCTGCCTGTTAATCCGCAGGCTGGCGCTGCCTCTGAAGATCCAGTAGCCACGGCTCCCTGTGAGGGCATGTTAGCCCTCCAGAATGCTGTTGCTCCAGAGCCTCCAGCAGCTCCAGAAAATCCTACTCCCGCTGAACCCAATCCTGTGGATATCGTAGAGAGGGCTATGGCCGCAATCGAAGAACCTGCGAGTACCACATCAACCCGCAGAAGCCGGCGTGCAGGTCAACTGTGAGGGAATATTTCATATTCCCTCAGAGGGGGCAAGTGTGGTAATCAACACCCAAGTTTATGTATCCCTATCCCTGTTCACATTCCTATACTTCTCTGGCTGAGTCAGACCTCCACTTGTAACCGCCACCATACTCCATCCTGCTGTGTTGAGGGCTAGTTGATTGTTGCAGGCCAAAGAGTGAATACGCTTCCTCCCGTCTGCATTCGGTTAGATACAAGCCTATAAGTCTAGGCTGGCGGTATCTATATTTCCCACGTGTTCAAGTACGTCGTTTCTTACCTAACTAAGAAACAGGACGTCCAAGCCTTTAATATATATCATATTAAATATATCCTATAATAATAATCCCATTAATCTGCCTATTTCTAACCAGTTTTAATTGTTTAATAAATGTGTATTTTTTAGAAATACTTTGTTAGATTATTGATTATTAAATTGTATCGGAGCTACTCTATACTCGTATTCCAGTCTGTCTGTACATCCCCTCATACGTCAGTATCGGCCGTCAGATAGCAAGCTATCATCAACCGTTGGTAGCTGAGCCACCACCGTATCTCCCTATGTTATCCCTATTTAGCCCCGTAGTGACTTGCGACTTATGCTGATACACGCGCTATAGGAGTTCTCTTCAGAACAAAACTTGGAGATAACTATCCGTCCGGATGCCTAAGCTTTTAGGCCCCAAGAAGGCCTTACCCTTAATTTTATCTCAATTGACCAACATCAAAATGATATTCTATAATTTATTTAACAAAGTATTATGAATTTATCTAACAAAACTTTTTATTTTTTAGGTATGTTTTAAATGAAAAATCCTAAGTTTGAGCCGCCAGGACCCTCCAGAAAATTCCAAAGCAAGAGAAGGGAGTCTTCCCTTAAATTTTAGAATTTTTGAAAAGGGTCAGTGTGATATAGTAATTCCGTATAACGACTGACTGTTTCTCTCTTCCAGGTTTACTTTTATAGGCCTGAAGCCTAAGGAGAAAAGAGAGACAAAAAGGATGATTTTGATTTTTATGTTGATTTTTATGTTTTATCAGGAATTGGCGACCTAATTTTTAAGATTTTGCATTTAATGGTGTGTGTATATCTCAACTAAATCACAATATTCATTTCATAAATTAGCAAGATCACATCTTATTTTATTTTACATCAAGAATACATTAAACTATTGGTTTCAAATTAGTTTTCCAGTAATGATTTTACAATATCCTCTTTAATTTTTACAAATTTTCATTCTTTTAATTTAGTTTTTTCACGAAACCTCTAATTTTATGATTCTTGTGTTGTTTTACTAATGTTAATTTGTACTGACAATATTTGCTAATAATTTTTTAGCTGTACTATGACCATTCTATTAAAAAGGGTTATTGTCTCTAACATTACATTTTAGGGTCTTCGTTTTATAAAATCTTATTTCCCCATTTTAATAAATAGGTCTTTATACATGCTTTTTTACTTAAAAATTATATTAAATTGTTTTAGATTTGTCTAATTTTGATAATATTTTTATAGTCTTTTATTTTCATTAGAAAAAATACATAATTTAAAGTATGGGTTGGATTTTTCCCTAGTAAAGCTACTCTACAAGTTATTCATAGAATCGGTTTAGGGGAAAAAGACGATCCATGTACCCCCCTCAAAAAGAAAAGCTCGATTATAACACGTTTCAGGAGGCTAAAAATGACCCGTGTTTCATACAGCCTTGTTTTTTGAGGTGTTTTAAATCATAGGATATTATTTGTTTACTATTTTAATAATTTTTTTTGTGTTTTTTGGCACAGACGAATTTTTTATATAATATTATGGCTTTAAGACATGATTTTAAGTTATTTTTCAATTAATATCTTTATGTACTACATTAAAAGTTGAAGGCTCTTAAAAACTTATACCAAAACATTAATGTCGTCTTACCTACATTGGTGAGCGCACTAATTTATGGATGCCGCGCTAAAATTTGAGTAGTTCTTATTTACCGCATGGCGACACTGTATAGGTTTTAGACTACAAGCTAAAAACATTTTTTAAACATAAAATAAGGAAATATACGAGTTAAAAGTTGCTTTTTTATGCTCACTTTAAAGTGAGAAATAGTAATAAGAAAAGCTAGATCATTTGTTGCTATAATTTGTCATTTTCCCTAAAAATTGGTGATAAATTTTAATAAGAGCCTTCGTGATATGATAAATATGAAAATCTTAGTTTAATATAAACATTGTGAATATTTTAGATTTATCTTGCTTTATGTCGGGTGTTGCCATGGTGAAAATGTGCTTAGTTTTGAAATGATAAAGAATTGACTAAAGAAGGAATAAGCACACTATTACTGGTAAACTAAATTTTGTTTATGTTTTTTAAAGCTATAATTTAATGTCTTTTCATGCGTCGACTATTTAGCAAGTTAAACCAAGAGGTTTTCATAGACAATGGACATTCGGCTTCGAAACCGATTAATATCCGCTGTATTTGAACCAGCTCTCACCCATTCTAAAAGTCATGAAATGCATCGTATTACAGACAACTTCCCACGAATATTAAAAAAATTAATACCTTCAGCCCCTAGAGTTCAACAAAACTGGTTTTATACTTATATATTTTCATTTTAATGTAAGAGAAAACCTGTCTATAACATGATGCGATAAATTATTCTTACATCATTATATTATTTGTCTATATATTTTTTATCTCTTAGATATTAATCCACTCCTATCGGGAAGAGTTAAAAAATAGAAAGACATTCCATTAATTAATTATCTTTTATACAAATTTGGTCATTTTATTACTGTTTTATTCGAAAGTTCGTTTTTTAAGGTCATTAATCTTATGCTACGTTTTTATTATATAATATTTAGTCCTTCCTTTATCTCTCACTAAACAGATGTTTTTTAGACTAAATTTTATATGTATTTTTAAAGAAACAATATTTTTAAAATGTTGTTTTCCATAAAATTGCAATCATATTCCTGCATTATGACCTGAACATAATTATTTATCAATGATTGAATTTTATGTGTTTTAAAAATTGGATTTATTCTTTTTTGATTAGATCTAAAAATTGAATTTCTTATTTTTTCAGGCCCTTTTGCAGTAGTTTGGCTGTTTTTTGTTCTTGATTGTAGTCGTAGTTTGGGCTCTCAATTTTTGGTAAGTATCAAATTTGTAACTTTTTTATTTTTGACCTTTAAAACACTAGTTTTACTATATTGAACTAATGTCAAGTGGACAAATATGATAGCCTCGTCATATTCATCTCCTTTCTACTAGTTGTACATTATATAACATTATGTGTGTTGAAAAAAAATATAAGGTCCACATCAACTTCTTGGGAAATTGTTTTAAAGAGCAGCTGGGTTGTTTCAGTTTATTTGTTATGGGCCAAATATTTTTCCAACAATTACTTTTGTTATTTTATTTTATTTCCATATCTAGTTATAGAGTAGTTTTATTTAAACTGTTATAGTTCTTTTTACGCGTTAGCAAAAGCTACATATTTTATTGATTTTATCCTATTTTATAAAGTAGTAAGCCTTTTTTGTCTGTAGCAAAAGATCTCGCTAACCGCTGAACCGATATGGTTCACCTTTACAATGAAGCTTCTTATGTGTCTATGGAAGGTTGTAAACTATTATGGGTGAAAAGACCTCACACATTAATTGCCCCTAGAGGCTTCTAAGGGCGTAACCGCTAGTAGGTATATGAAGTATTTTACATTTATCTCATAGTCGGTTCTAATTTTGTAAAAATTACTTAGATCCTTTCAGATATAAATAATAAACTCTTAAAAAGTCCTTTTATAAAAAAATAGCTAAAAACCCGACTATACAGTCAAAAAGACCCTAAAGTTAGTTGCTATTGCATAAATTTCAAGCAATATCATATTCCCAGTTTGTTCTCACTTATTAGTTTCAATCTCTCGATGTCATGAGTCATCAGAAAGTTCCCAAAATAGGCATTAAATATTGAGAGATTGTCATAGAGTCTTAATTCTTTTATTATTAATACAAGTATAAGTTTCCCTGGTAGCCATACTGTTTTATATTTAGGAGGAATCCAGTCAAATCACCCCACGAAGACTGAGAGAAGGCTTCCCTAACAAGACTAAAGTTTAATAATTTAAAATATGTCAAGGTAAAGTCACGCAACCTATTTCTTCACCACAGAGCAAAAATTAAGTGTCGGAAATAATGTTAATTACTTACAAAACTTAAATTTATACTAAAATGTAATTGTTTAATGCAAAAGCCATTTTTATTTTCAAATTCATTTTTAGCAAAGAATATTTAATTTTGTAGAAAATAAAAATGAGAAAAATATTATCCAATCTATATATGTGATTAACCTATGACGCGCAAAAGGTTCAAATCTCTATATTCGTTGTATCAGTCTAACGTCGCCCGTCGGCCATCTTACTAAAAGCAAGGGAAAACAGTTTACATAAAAACTTAAAGAAAATTGTTATTTTTTAGTACAGAATACGCATTTAAATCAATTCAAAGCATTTATAAAAACAATTTGAACTTTTTTATTTCCAATTTTAGTAGTTTTCAACAACTTATTTTGTTTCTTTTAAGAAAAGATTGGTTAAATTAACTATCGTGAAAAAGTTTTCAAAATGTAATATTAAACTGTCTCTGCGGAGATACAAGGTAAAACAAATATTAAAATAGTCAGTTCATTTACCCAGCGAAGCCGTACATGCAAAGATTTCATTTAAACCAAAATTGAAGATATGATTCCATTGAATTCACTGTTCCTATTTAATTGTAAAGAACCAATAAATGGGTACCGTAACAGCCTCCAAGTTAACTTTAAAAGCATTGTAGTCCATTAAAAGTTTGGGCTTAATTTGATATTATCAAGGCCTGGAATTAGCTGAACCTAAGAAGAGTGGATCTGCCCTCCCCATCTCTAGTGGAGAACTTTGTTGGTGCCCCTCGTGATGGATCAGAAGGAAAGCCTGAGCACGAAGAACCATAGGTAAAATGTTGTTGATTGGTTAGCTACCTAATGAAATTTGGAATCAAAGTTATAGTGTAGATTGCGGCCTATCCAAATATCACCTAATTATGTAATTAAGTTTTTCATTCTTTGACTAATGAACCATTGGATTGTTTTAATGAAATGCACTATTCTGAAAAGCCCTAAATCGAAAAAAGACTTTAAAAAGAAATTAACAAAGCAATGCAAACTTTAGTATTTTATTTATGTATTATACTTTATTGTTTTATTTGTAGTTCATTTATAACAACCTAATTTTGTTATTTTATTTTAGGTTGTTTAGAACCGCTGTATTCCACCTGAATAAACGAGTATTGAAAGCTTCCCTGACTGCTCCACTGTCAGCTGTTCATTCTGGGACACCTGCCGCACTGCTACATCTCCAACTAGTGGGTTGTGGTACACATACAAAGTAAGTATATCATTGCATGTAATGGGTAAATTATGAATGGGAAATATATATTATTTGAGTGTTTTTCACCTAAATTTTTCAGCTCTCTGTTGAGTTTCCTATCCCTATTTCCCTGATGGTTGAAAAAAAGAAAGTTTTTTAATATTCTTTACAGGGGAGAAAAAGGTTGATTGAAGATATCGAAACTTTTAAATGCCGTCTTCTTTTTTGAATATTTTTGTTAGGTAGAGATAAAAATGGACCATTTCAAAATATTTGAAGTCTTTAGTAGTTTAGTCTTTAACAGTCATTCGTTGGTTTTTTGTCTCAAGTATGAGACTGATATGGTTCTCCATTTTCGGATCCTAGGAAATTGATGATTACTAGCTGTTTTTTCTGGTGTTATCCTATAATAAAAGAGTTAGAAACCTGAAATAAAATTATTAATTATTATTATTGTTTCAATCAAAGTAGTAGAGTGTGTATCTATCATAGCTTCACTTTTTTTAAAAACATGGATATCTAGATTTAATTTAGGAGGTGGTGTGGTAGTGTTGTGGTCCAAAAAGCTGTTTTTTCTTCCAATTTTTAAAGATTATTGAGCAAAGAAAAAAAACGCTTTTTCAGATTTATGCACCGCACACCGATGACAACGTGATTAGACACCTTGCCAAATTTTTTTACTTTATTCCTGGAATAAGAGCAACATTCTCTTCCACTTTTAAATTATAGCTTTTTTAATAATATAAGTAATAAATATATTGAGTATTAGACCGATACTTAAAAGATTGATTATTCTAAAGTTGTATAGCTATTTTAATATCTTTTAATTGTTCTTATTTTTCAGTTGATTTGCCGTTTTCTTAATGGGGAGGTTTTTAATGCAACCATCTCGCAATCAGTGAGCAAAATTTACTCAAGATAGCGGTTATGAGGTAATGATATTATCATTTAGTCTTATTTTAGATAGGTGTTAATTTAAAATATTTTTATTTGTTCGTAGTTTATGATATTATATAAGTTTTGATAAAAAAAAATGGTTTATATATTTATAATGGATTTTATGATGAGAAAAAAAGTATTCTGAACAAGAGTAGAACCAGAGGATAGTGCTAATAATTAGATCCTAAGATTTTTAGATGTAATTTATAAGTTTGAATGTCTTTTGGCTTATTTTCTGTGTGCTTTTCTTTTTTAAATAATCTTATTTACAGCTTATATTTTGTAGAATATTTTTTAGCTTGATTTAATATTTATTTTTTCTGTTTATTCAGTCATATCTACTCGGCTCCCAGTTTTAATACAACAACTGTGGTTCCAACATTGCATTGCTGATCAAGTAACTGGTGAAAGACCGCCCTATATTTGATTGCAGACGGAGTAGCCTGTACACTGATTTTCTAGGTAAGTGTTCCTTTTGCTTCTATTTTGGTCCTTTAGGGCCTATGGTGCTCCCATCCCTTTTTATAGGATTGTGAAGCTAAAAAAAGACCCCTTAATTATTGTTTGGGGGATAAGATACATGCATGCTTATTCTTATTTTAGGTGAAGCAAAAAGATTAGGCTTTGATTAATGTAAACAGAATATGTGACTGATATATTTATAATTAGATAGTTATTTGCTTAGCAAAATAACTTCTCCCCCTTTGCAAAAAAAATTTCGCTCAATTGGAGGGGTTTTAAAATAAGTTAGAGATAAATTTGAGAGTGATTTTTATTAGCTGCTTTATTTTTCAGTTCATTTTGTTGGGAGTTGGGAGGGTGGTTTATATTTTAAAAACTTAAATTTATTTTGTTAATATCATTCTGTATAAAACATATAAGGCATTATTTTCTGTCTTTCTATAGAGTAATTGACATAAGAGACATTGGCCTTTTGACTTATAGATTTAAGACAAGAGTGAAAGAAAGTGATAAAGAGAGGGGTCGAGAGAAAGAGAGAAAGAATTAATATCGCTTTTTTGTTTTATACTGATAGCTTTGGTGTTTTGTTTTTATTAAGGAGTGTCGTGTAAGGTGAAAAATCAAGGTGTGTGTAAAAAAAATATTGATAAGTAAAGTTTTAGTTTATTTATGTTGATTTTATTTTTATGTTGTGTGAAATGTGCATGTGCCATCCAGCTTGTTTGATATTTTCTTAATTTATAGTTTTTTGTAAGTTTGTTTTAATAGTGTTGTTTTATTTCAGCTGTTAGCTTTTTAGCTATCCAGGCTAGTGTATGTGTGTAACCGATTTGGTTAGAAGAAAAATAGGCAGCTGATTTCTGCTTTCTCATTTAATTTTTTCTCAGCTAAGTGTGCAGGTGTGTGCTTGTCGCTGTTTAGTCTGGTAGAGTGTACTCTACAGCTAAATAGGCTGTGTGTGTGTGTGCCTAGGCGGCATTAGTTTTGTGTGTCGCTTAGGGGCTTGGTAAAGTGTACTCTACAACTAGCTAGGCTGTGTGTGTGTGTGTGCCTAGGTGGCACTGGTTGTGCGTGTAGTTTAGTGGCCTAGCAAAGTGTACTCTACAGCTAACTAGGCTGTGTGTGTGTGTGCCTATTGTTAGATGTTGAATAATGTATTTTAGAGCTATATAGCCTGCGTGTGTGTTCCGCCTAAGTGGCTTGGGAAACAGCTGAGTTGTGGTGTGTAAAATTGCTGCTTTAAAACATTATATGTGTAGTTTCCCATTTGTTTTTAAATGACCTTATATTTTTTGTTCATTTTAAAAGTTTAAAATTTTATGGCTTAGCAATTGTAACTTTTTATGTATAAATTTACAAGAAAGAAGATTTATAAGTGAAGTAAATATTTTAAATGTAGCAAAACAAGGATGACAACATCTAAAAATAGCGAAACACAAAAAGGTCATTGATGGTAATATTTACAAGTAGATTTGTAGTGTATTTATTAATTGATTTATTGGGTAGAATAAACACTAAAACTTGTTTTTATTTATATAATGTTGTCGGTCAAAGTAACTTACATAAAGGATGCTCATAACTATGGGAAGAATTATTTTGATCATGATATCTTAAAGAGTTTTAAGACTGGTCCAAAAATACCAAAAATATGGGGGAAAATGTAAAAAATATAGAAATAGCCAAAAACCTGCAAAAAGGAAGTCTGATCGTCATGTCTGTTTTCTTTAAACAACAGGAAATTTTATTTTGCAACTAAAAAAAATCTGGAAATCGTACCATAAACACTGAGGATATGTAAAGAAATGAAAAAATTACAAAAATAGCTTAAAACCTATTCTATTACGCAAAAATTTTGATTGTTTTTATGCGCACGAAAACGAATTTTTCCAATAATTGTCTATTATTTTGCCAAAAATTGACAGAAAAATTATTCGGCGTTTTTATCTTCCTATTTTAAAGAGAATAAGAAAAAAAATTTATTTTTAAGGCAAATCGATTTAAAAACTGCTTTCAAGAAATGTTAGAAAGTAATTTAAGATTAAGTTGTCCTAAATCTTAGAAATTGTTATTAATTTATCTTAGGCTTGCGTGTGTGTGTTTAAATATTGCAAGTTGTACTTTCAAAATACGCATTATTTAATTTAAAAACTAAAATAATTTTGATGAGGTCTGTTTTCTATCTTGACATGTGTCAACTTTTTTCAACACTATATTTATGCATTTACACAAAAGTTTTAATTATATTATTTCGGAGCAAAGCATTTCCTTAATTTACTATCTATCAGTTTAATAATATTAGAACCCTCAGAAAAGTTTTTATCATATAAAGTTTTTCAAATTTTACTATAAAAATTCAATTTACTTTCCATAAACAACTAATTTCAAAAAATAAACTGCATTTAGAAATATTCTTTGTTTAGGCCAAAAATATACAAAAAAAACTCGCCATTTTATCTACACATCCTAAGAAATACATGTTTCAAAGCATAAAGGCCCTATTCTTTACACAATGATACAACTATTGGCTGCGCCCCTATAAGAATATTCTTAGGGAAAAGCTTAAACTCATATTTAGGTTCTTAAAACCTTTTACAATGCCATAGATGCTTAGTGCTGTAAAAAGTATGAACAATATTTTAATTAGCTTATAGAAGAACGAAAGGTTGTTAATAGTTAATCATTTTAGCTTGCCACAATGCTATCTCTTATTTTAACATCGACTACAGCTATGATTTTTATCTCTAACACTACCCAACTATTGTAAAAATTTGGACAGGATTTGCTATAAGACTACTGATATCAATGTGTGAAAAATTAGGAAAAAGTATAAAATTAAGATATTTTTTACAAATCTGAATACAATGTAAACAAGGAGTTTGATACTTTTGCTTGTGATATTTTTCTACCGGGCGCGCGTGACCCCCGTTGTCAAAATCCTTAGCTCAAAAATGTAATGATTTACATTAAAATTATGTATTTTGATGGTGTTGTAGAGTTAGCAACAGTAAGGTGTTTACTGTTTAAGACCAGTGAGTTTCTTCAGGTTAATGCTGTAACAGGTTATGAGATCCGTAGCTTCTTATTAGGTATTTCTGGTATTATGGCTGTTGGTGAATATTCCAGTCCAAGTCAGGTGGAATCTTGCTAGGATACTGTGGATACACATCTGATAAACGTCTGATGACTTGTGTTGTATGATGCAAGGCTGGTTTCTTGACGTATTTGACTGTAGATCTACTGATTTTCAAGCTCAAGAGCAATGGTTGGCTGATTGTTTTTATCAGAATCAGCTACTTTGTTAGGAGCTAGTAGATGATGAATCTGAAACTCAAACTTGGGCATATTTATCCGCTTAGGTATTGACAAGGCTACGACATTTGGTTTTGTGAAAAAAAATCAGCAAGAAATCAGTTGCAAAAATATAAAAACTTGTATTCAAATTGGTCTTAAATATCTTTGCAAAAAGGAATTAAAAATAGAAAAACTTTTGTAGATTTTATTTGTTTTAACTTTTATTGGGTTTTAAATCTTAAATGTCATATTTTAATTTCGTATTATTGACAAAACTACCCCTCTATCTATAAAAGATGAAAATCAGAGATAGTGTAGCATGCTAATGTCCTTTTTATCAAAGCTAGGGTTATGTTTTTAAAATCGGTTTACAGTTAAGGAAAAAAAATAACTGTCAAACAGTTTACTTTTTGTTTAACAATAGAAATCCACGTAGGAGATTTAAATTTGAGTCTTTGTCAGACAGTTTTAATTAAAATATTTCGCCTTTATTATTTAACAATTTTAACTATATATATGGGAGAGAAATGGGCCAATTTAACTTACTTGGACATTCCTGTTTTTTGAGTTTGTGGTACTGGAAATTAAATAATAATGTTGTTCATTCTTATACTTTTTCTAATTTGCATAAAAAAAGCAATTAATTGCAAATCCTTTGCATCTAGAAAAAATTTCATATTTGGGTAATTAAGTAGAAAATTTCGTTTTTTAGTGAAATAAGAATTCTTTTTTCCCTATCTTTGGGATTATTCTTGAGATATTAAGGTTTGATAATCCGATGAGAAGTCCTTTATTTTAATACTAGAAATCCTTTATCTTGCCATGCATAATCAAAAGGCCTTTATTTAAACATTTTCAGTTACATGCTACAAAAAAAAATTAACATTTTATAGGTTCAGGGATAGCAGGATATGTAAAAATTGCTTTGAATCCAATTATTTCCCGATGGATTTTAACCGGTTCTCAGCCATATTAAAGCTAGTATATAGCATCGAATTGTACATAATTTTCAACCAATACTTAATTAAAAATTAATTTAGCAATTTTTCATTTTAATGTCAGCGGGAAACTGTCTATAATACGATGCGACGAATAATATTTTTTCCTAGAGTACTATATGAAGTTCGAGGATACTTGGAGATTATTTATTTTGTATTTTTTAGGAAAAAGTATAGGCAGAAAATATTTAAAAATTGCAAGATTATCAATTTAGAGATAGGATAGAGATAACTTTTTAGGGGTTAATTAGCGCTCGCCTAAACTACAAAAATTCCTGCTGGGGACATACAATAAAAGAACTGAAACCTAAAATCATAGTAAAGCCTAAAAAAAAAAAGATAAAATCTTTAAGTCTAAAGTGAAACTTAAATCAAACTTATACCAGATAGAGAGCCTAATCAGTTCAGTCTTATAATGTTGTATAATTTGTAGTTGAAAATTCAAGATAATCAATTTAATGTATTTAAAAGTTTGTAAAAAGTTGAATTAAATGTGTGTTTTGGAGCGATTTTTAACACACATGTCTAAAAATCAACACATGTGTTCAGAACTAGGTCATAAACCTCAGAATTTATAAATTCATTTTCATAAAAATTATTAGCTAAAATTAGGCTTATTTTCAGGGATCTTAAGGGATAAGACAATGGACGATATTTTGTTGGAAATTTAAGACACATTAACTCATAATTAATGAAAATTGGATTTAATTATACAAGGATCTAAAGGGATAAGACAATAGATGATAAATTTGTTGGACTATTTTGCTACATAAACACATAATTTATGGAAATTGGATTTAGTTAGACTTTTCTTATGGAAATTTTTATTTCTTTTGGGATTAAGTTCATGCTTATTTAATAAGGTCTTGTAATTTTGGATGACACATTTCTGTTAGTAAGTTTTTGCCAATTATTATTTCAAAAGTACGGTGTCATTCTAATTTATTATTGTGTGGTGTTTTCTGATTATTACAAAAAAATTTAATAGCTTATTTATTTATTTGTTACTAATTCTTGTATTTTATTTTTAGGTATCATGCCTGTTCAATATCCTGTGGTTGGAGGATCGAGTTTTTGTTGAAGAAACAGTAGAACTGAAATTGGTTATTTGTGAAATTCCTCCCTTGGGACCTCCGCAGATTTTACCGGTTTTTGTCTGCAGATTTGTATCTTTTACCCTGCTGACTGAAAGAAATGTATCTCCGAAGTTAAGGAACCTGTTTTGACTTGGAGATGGGGAGTGGTGCTCGAGCTTAGCCAGCCACATATTTCCAAAAAGAGTGAAAGGCTTGAGGATACTAATGGAGGTATAGGCAGGTAGGAATTTATTGTTTTTTAAGCAAGAAAATTTATCTCTAGGTTATATGTTTTCTGCAGTTTTGTGGGGAGTTATTTTATAATTTTGATTGTATGTTGCAGCTTGCTACATAACTAGATATGTCTGTACTTGATAAATACTAGAGAGCATATTTCTCTAAAACTAGAATTGTCGTCTGTAAGCTTTTTAATATTCTATTGAATTTATTTATTTTATTAAGCACACATAATTGCCCTACTTTATTATTATAATAATGTCTATTCTTGTTCAAACTTTTTATTATTTTTTCTTGTCTTTTATAATTAAAGTAATGTATATAGAGCAATAAATAGTATATGTAACAACCACCCCTTCTCAAAGACCTTTTACACAACTTTTGGTTGGGTCTTTGACATAAGCTGAATCATTCTAAAATGTAAATACAGCCGGGTGCTGGCAAAAGAACCAAGAGCAAATTGCAAACTAATGTTAATACAAGGACGCCCAAGCTTTTTACTTAGCATGGGGGTACAATGAGGATTTCTATATGTTCAAGGGGAGTAATGTAAGGTATTTAAAAAAACTTGAGGGGTGTAAGGGACAAATACACCATTACCCCTTTTCTTGGACATCTATGTTTCACCTATAATGATTTCTGCATTTTGCCTAGTTAATTTTGTTTTTGTATAGTTTAAATACTGTTCATTTGTTAAAAATTATTTTGAAAATTATCTATTGATCTCTTGAACCTGACAATAACCCAATAATTGAAATAAGGACATAGTTAATTTGTCACCCCCACAAGGGAGAGCTCAACCATTTATGGAAAAATAATCGAAAACAACGTAAATACAGGCAAAAATTAAATTTGGGAACATCTGCTATATATTAGTTCTACATTTGTCGCTAGATGTCACTAAAAACTTGATAATTTTGATTTGCTACAAAGTATATATATCATTTGGAAAAAATGTCTTATTAATCACAAATAACTAGGTTTAAAAATGCAGTATTGTAAATCGGAAAAGATGATTATGAATATAATGGCAGTTTTAGTTACTTCATATAAGTTTAGACAGAAATGACAATTTTTCACAAAATTGTCCCTTTCTTTTTCAAAAAGCAGTAAAAAGCATTAAACAGCTATACTTAGAAAGCAAAATTTAATGGAATTATTTTTCGTCTGCAACGCTCTAGGTCTTTGCAATTGGAAATCAAATAATATGCTCTTTATACATTTATACTATAAATTTATTAATGAAACTCTGTGTCTCATTGTATAGTTCTAAGAATGGGATCTGGAGATTCTTAAAACGTTTGGATAATGGCTATTTTATACCTTATCTTTTTAGCTAGATAAACCCTAATATAATTTAAGACATTAATTATTTTATTTAGGGTTTTAATTAAACGGTTGCTTGATTTAATTGGCTTAAACTCCGGCTTTGTTTCAAGCTTATTCATATCAATCCTGTTAGTTCCTCGTTCAGTCAGGGCAATGAGTAATAATCTCCCATCTGACATACTAATGTATGCACTGATAAAAAATAATAAGCCAAATAGCGCAAGAGTACTACCAATCACCATACTTGTTAATAGAACTAACATGATTGTCATGAATTTATTTTGAGAAGGAAAGTCTTCTAGATATTGGAGCCATGATAAAGCCTTTGTGTTTCTGGCCCCATTTTTCATGCACAATGCACTTTTAAAATCTGATTTTTCTTTAATTCTATTATTTTCAGATATGTCAGTGTTGTAAGAGGACTGTACAGTTTTGCAGTAGTCAATTTTCTGCTCATCTAAATCCTCAGGGTAATTTTCTTTGCTTTCTATTTTACTGATGTTTGTCTGTTCGTCTATTTCCTCTTTTTGCCTCAAATTATTTTCTAAATCGACTTTGTCTATTTGTACCTCTGGGCATAGCAATTGTTGAGACAAATTAACAGAAATTTTATTGCTAGATAATTTTTCAATTTTTTGACTTATTTTTTGATCCGTCGCGTAATTAGTGGATTTGCCAATATAATCCAATTTTGTGTTAGTCACATTTTCTTTTATATTGATAATTATTGGCGGATTAATTTTATCTATTGGATTATTAACAATAGAGTTTTCTATTATTTTAAAATCATTGTTTATAGACGAACAGTTTGATGTTGAAGTATTAGATGTTTGACTTTCCATTAATATATTTTCTATTAGCTTATTAGTATTATTACTATTTACACTATTTTGGGTATTATTATTGACATTATTTTGGGTAGTCGAACATTCTAGTACTTCAACATTCTTAATTTTTATATTTTCATTTTGATAATCAATATCTGAATTTTTCAGGTTTATCTGAATGGACAAAGAGATGTTGAATTTGGGACCAGTTTGATTTAATGGTGAGGTTTTCTCTAGAATAGGGGTGCCGGGTATGTCCCAAGAATCCGTAACTTGTGGTATTTTTACCTGTAATTGTATGTTTTTGCTTTCTTGAGAAATACTCGGCTGCCCTACTAGTTTTTTTCCATTGTTGGCGGGAGTTTGCACTCCGACAATGGATGGTATAGTCTTGATACACCATAATTTAAGCAGCGTGGGCATTGTTCTTTGGAGAGAGTGACATTAGGGAAAGTGAAACACTCCCCACTACCATGGGTGTCAGAATTACACAATAAACAAACTATACTGTTAGCTTTTTCTTTATTCTTTTTATACCACCATTCCATATTTGCTTTTTTAACTGCTTCATCTGGATGTTTTAAACAGTATCTAGAATAGTGAGGCTTTTGGCAATGTTCACATTTGGGTTTAGGTTGAAGTGAAACCTCTTGGGTAGGGTTTTTTTCCTTTTCTACCTGGTTTACATTTGCATTTTTTTGTCTGTCTATCTTTCTTTTTCTCTCAATTGCTGAGTTATAGAAGCTTCTATTATTACTAAACCAGCTTAAGATTGTCTCTTTAGAGAAGTTAGGAACATTTGTGGATGTCAAAAATGCAGATTGTAATAATGGTGGTATTAAATAGGTACATATTTTTTCCCTAAGTTTGGCCATTTGATTTTCATGACTATTGCCTGTTTTTTGCAACATGGCTGCCAAATATATTATTATTTTATTTGGTCTGTCTTCATCTTCAGCAGTGAATCTATAAGTGTAGAATTGTTTCTCATAGTCATGCGGGTTGAGTAATTCTGCACCTATGGTAGTTAGGATCGATTTTACAAAATCCTGAGCACTAAGGGCATTAGGATCTATTTCTAGCATATCTAGTTTATTCCTTGATTCTGTATTAAAGTAGTGAATAAGAATATTGTTGTAGGAACTATGAGTAAAGGGGATCTCATATTCCTCCAAATATTTAAAAGTGCTAAAAAAAGTGTAAGGGTTAGTTTTTTCTCCATATTGGGGTGGGATTTTACCCAATATTTTGACTTGTCTGTGAATACGTTCGTGTTGACAACTGCCCCACACTAAATTATTTGGTATTAGATTAATTATTTTTGCTGTATTTAGGTCAGTGGTAGATGTGTTTGCCTGTAACAGCTTCTGGAGGACGTGTATTTGTGACTGGGAGAACATATTTCCAAGTAAGTTATTGTCTTGAGATGTCTCTCTATGTCTATTATCTCTATTTGTCCTTGGAGTTCTTCTATCTGACTCTGTGTCTGAAGAACTTATACTAGAACTAGGACCACTACTGTCGTCGTGTCTATTCATTCTCCTTGGCATAGAGAAATTCTGTCTGTCTTTATGCCTGTCTTCTCTGTCACTATCATCTCTTTTATTTTGTCTTTCTTTATTTGACTTAGTTTTGTCTTTATCGTGTTTATAACGATTTTCATGTCTATCATGATGTTGTTCATGGCGTCTCTGGTCCTCATTGCCATGTGGGTTAAGTGGATCATACATTCTGTCAGGCCTTTTTTTAGAATGTTTTTTATTTTTTTGTCTGTCAAAATCCTCACTATAATAGCTAGATTCTGACTCATAACCCGAAAAATCTGAAGTTGGTTTAACTACTTTTTTATTTTGGGGTTTATTTCCATTATTTTCTTGTTGTATTACTTGAATATTTGGCTCATGTTCATGTATGGGTGGAATGTCTTGTACATGTATTTGAGGCCTATGTAATATGCGATTTTGTCGCCTATTGCCTAAGACAAGCATTGCTGTTGTTGAGTGAATTTCCGGCCTAACATGAACACTAGGTATTTCCTCCAGTCTTAAATAATGATTTACTGCATTATTTAATCCAGGTTCATATTCTGGATTATAAGGTGGAGGATTTAATATTTCATCTTCTAATTGATCAATAATAATATCATCCATTTTAGGTTATTGCTGTACTACACATGGAATGAGGCCTAAATCAAAGATAAATGGAGCACCATTGTGCGTGGCCTATGCTCTGGATAGAAGAGATAAATGGCAATAATGATGATGACATGTTGAATGATTGTTTGTCAATGAAGAGCTGTGCTTTTATGGATGTTTTACTGGTAAGACTTATTTAGTGGCCTTGAGCCAATATCCCACCTAAAAGAAAAAAAGTTAAATCTTACCTGGGTTAATCCGTAGGTAACGGAACCAATTTTATGGGTCACCTCCGGGTTCCAGGGACAAATGTAATCCTTTATCACTACTTCACAGGACTACAATCTCTCACCAATGTCTCCTTCCCAGATCAGCGACGCATTAATCCCTGTTTGACAAGTATATTTAACCTTAGAATGGTGGTATTATTTTACACCGATCCTAAACCCAAATACACTTAAGAGATAGTCTTTTGTTTATAAGCCCTATTCCGAAAATGGTACTAAGACATTACTGATAACTTTATACTGTTATTTAGTCTAAGAATTTTTTATTCCTAGGTAACTAACTTTGCCAACACTTTTGGACTGAAAGTATCTACTGTGATTACTAGAGTCATGCGAACATGACTACAATATTCCGTTCTGCTGCCTGTATCCCCGTGAGGCGTGAAATTCTTTGTTAGGTACCTTTGTCAGGTAAGAAAATCACTAGACTAGCTCCGAACCGATCTTCCAGAGTATTAGCAAAGTAAAACTACCTTTAAGACGTAAACTTATTCAAAGTTCTAATCCGAAAATGTTAAATTGTCCGAATAGATAACGATCTCCAACTTTCCTGGACTTCAGAAGCATGGGGAGGATCCGGTTGTTAGTATCGGCCGTCAGATAGCAAGCTATCATCAACCGTTGGTAGCTGAGCCACCACCGTATCTCCCTATGTTATCCCTATTTAGCCCCGTAGTGACTTGCGACTTATGCTGATACACGCGCTATAGGAGTTCTATTCAGAACAAAACTTGGAGATAACTATCCGTCCGGATGCCTAAGCTTTTAGGCCCCAAGAAGGCCTTACCCTTAATTTTATCTCAATTGACCAACATCAAAATGATATTCTATAATTTATTTAACAAAGTATTATGAATTTATCTAACAAAACTTTTTATTTTTTAGGTATGTTTTAAATGAAAAATCCTAAGTTTGAGCCGCCAGGACCCTCCAGAAAATTCCAAAGCAAGAGAAGGGAGTCTTCCCTTAAATTTTAGAATTTTTGAAAAGGGTCAGTGTGATATAGTAATTCCGTATAACGACTGACTGTTTCTCTCTTCCAGGTTTACTTTTATAGGCCTGAAGCCTAAGGAGAAAAGAGAGACAAAAAGGATGATTTTGATTTTTATGTTGATTTTTATGTTTTATCAGGAATTGGCGACCTAATTTTTAAGATTTTGCATTTAATGGTGTGTGTATATCTCAACTAAATCACAATATTCATTTCATAAATTAGCAAGATCACATCTTATTTTATTTTACATCAAGAATACATTAAACTATTGGTTTCAAATTAGTTTTCCAGTAATGATTTTACAATATCCTCTTTAATTTTTACAAATTTTCATTCTTTTAATTTAGTTTTTTCACGAAACCTCTAATTTTATGATTCTTGTGTTGTTTTACTAATGTTAATTTGTACTGACAATATTTGCTAATAATTTTTTAGCTGTACTATGACCATTCTATTAAAAAGGGTTATTGTCTCTAACATTACATTTTAGGGTCTTCGTTTTATAAAATCTTATTTCCCCATTTTAATAAATAGGTCTTTATACATGCTTTTTTACTTAAAAATTATATTAAATTGTTTTAGATTTGTCTAATTTTGATAATATTTTTATAGTCTTTTATTTTCATTAGAAAAAATACATAATTTAAAGTATGGGTTGGATTTTTCCCTAGTAAAGCTACTCTACAAGTTATTCATAGAATCGGTTTAGGGGAAAAAGACGATCCATCCCAGGAATCAATAAACCAAAAATCAGATCGATCGGATGATTAGATCACATAAAAATTTGTTGTTAAAAAAGTAAAAAATGCACATGTTTAAAATAGACGTACAGACATTTTTGGTGATGATTATAGAGTTGCTAAATCGTACCTAACTACTAAAGGAATCACCATACAAAATTTGAAATCGATAGGACAATTCTAACATGCCTAAATTAACGAAAAAAGCTATCCGTTACAGACCGTAATTATAGAAAAGCTTCGCTTTTAAAAACAGTCGCTGTTGACTTATTGTAAAAATAAATAACTAAATTGAAATGTACTCGAATTTCGAGTTTCGCATATAGACATATAGCTCCATATAGAAAAGCTTCGCCAAACACAAATAGCCGTTTAGAAACCTAAATTGTTGAAGTTTTATTAATTATTTCACATGTTTAAAGATGTACAAGTTAAAATAATGGCATATAGAAAAAGAAATGTGTAAAACTCGTGAATGATTCTATAGAATTATGATAATGAAATATCAACTATGACGGATCACTAAGATTTCTTCAGAGCACTTCATACATTTTTAAAAAGACATTTAAAAGATTTTGAGAAAAGGGAATGTAATAGATCAAAATTATTGGTTGAAAAGTAATGACACTATCGGCTAAACATATAAAGCCAGACTGCAGAAAACTAAAGAATCTAAAATTATACATACAACATTAAAAAGTTAATAAACATTAAGGTAAAAGACTAGAGGGGACAAGATCTATATGTAACGCTGCCCACAGGGCGGGGGCCCTTTCCAGATTTTGTATTAGGTCTTTGAAATCAGCTAGTAGCGTCAGATATAAAAAAAAACAGCCTAGTCATTACAAAAAGCAATTTGCTAGGAGACGAAAATGGTCTCCAGCACTTGGACCAGGTAGGTGTCTGGATTATACATCTTTAATTATACATTTATTTATTAAATAATGCGTAGTAATTTTAGCATTAGAAAGAAAATCTAGCGAAATTTTTTTGGATTCAATAGTCCCTGTTTAATTAATAAAAACCCGTGTTATGTGAAATGAAAAATGAGAGATTTTTGTTTAAATTAGGCTAATAGGTCAAGGATTCAAATCAACAAATACTAGAAACTTTCAGGCAGTGAAGGGACATTGGACTGTAAATTACACTGATACCCAAAGCTTTTATGAAATTGTCCTGTTATATTGCTAAATGTATAAAATAAATGGAAAATTAACAAATATTTTGATTTATAGCTAGATTCATAATGGATAGATAAAAAGATAGATAATACGATAGGGAGACTAGTATAAAGCTAGCTATCAGTAAATAGTAATATTATCCATAGATGAAATAGATAGATCAGGGTCTAAAGGGATAAGACAATGGACGATAAATATGTACATCCCAATTGATGATACACAATATCACTCCTTCTGTAGATTACAATTAGCGGTTGAAACGTTTGAACATTCAACTTAATGAACCAAAAATCTAAATATTCTAAAGCTTAAAGTTGTTAGGCCAACTAAAAAATCCGTTATTTTAAAACTTTGGGAACTAGTGTAATAAACAGTCCCTTGCCCCCCCCCCTCTCACTCTCTCTCTGTAGATAGATAGCTAAATATATAGATTTATGAATATTATTCTTAGTATGCTCCATTACATAATTGCCTATTATAATATTGTAAAAATTCTAGTCAGGAACCAACCAGGAATACATGGATACGTCATTTGAAGATAAATTAATATATTAATGGTATGCGAATTTTATTGGGTAGGAAGGGGTTATTGGGCCGCTAATGAAATAGTCCCTAAATTTTATAATAACGTTATCGCATGTTATGAGTGTCAAAACGTTTCAACCACCAATTGTAATCTACTAAAGGGTAATTTTGTGTATTCATCATTGGGGGTATACCTAAATTTATCACTTATTCAAAATTAGATAATCTTCCGATTACATTTCCCTGTATCCCTTGGATGAACAGAGATTAGACACTACTAAACAAAAGTGTTCATTTTTTTACACACAAATATGGGCCATTCAATAGCAAAGATGACAAAGATAATAGGTGGTAGTTATTAATCGCATCGAATTATAGACAACTTTTTGCGGATATCAGATGAAAATTATAAGATTAAAACCAGTTTTCTTAACCAAGTGGGGTCGAAGGCGTGGGCTAATAGAAATGATTTTAATTTTATGAGTTTTATGTTAAGTTTTGTTGAGAATTGTCTCTAATACGATGCTATACATAATTTTGAAGTATGAGTACTGAGAATCGGTTCTAAACCAGCGGATATTAGATTGATTATGAAACTAAAATCAATAACGCCCAAATATTACAGACAGTATTATAGAGAAGCATAACTTCTAAGTTACTTATACATATTACTGGATGGAATAAAAATAAATTTTTTTGTTACATGATGTGCACACGGAATGTCTATGAATATATGCAACCATAACACTAATAAAATACATCACAAGGTTAAAACAGGGATCTAAGGGGATAAGAAAATGTCCGATAAATTGATGTACATCCCCAATTATGATACACAAAATCCCTTGTTCTGTAGATTACAATTAGTGGTGAAACGTTTGGACACTCCACTAAATGAACAAACCAATCAAATGAAAGTGCCCGAAATTTTTAAGTCAACAAATAAGACTTTATAAAACTTTGGGGACTAGAGTATTAAACAGCTCATTGTCCCCTCCCTTCCTCCATGAGGTTAAAACTCTTCTGTTTATTCGCTACTTTCCAATCCAAAGTATTTAATTAATGTTTTCTTATTCGTTGGCTTAACATCTTTGGGAACTTTCATAAAGGTTGATTGGTTGGTTCATTAAGTTGATTGTCCAAACGTTTCCCCATAACGGGAGATATCAGTTAGTTCAGAAGTTATTGAGATTTTAAGCTTCAGACAAAAACCTTACTATTTTATAAAGTACTAGCGGTTTCGCCCCTAGCTTCTGGGGACTTTGTCCCAAGAAGTTTGATCAACCTAATTTTTCGTATTTTTAGATTTAAAAAAAAAATTGAGGGGGGGTTAGTCGACCGCCTTTTTAAATTTTAGGTTCAAAGGGAATTTTTATGGGGGGGGGTATTTTTCATTTTTTTGGGGGGGGGGTTGGGGGGGATGTCCCACCCCCCAAGAAAACAGCTTAAAACCATCACAGGACCAGTAGGTATATTGTCTGAAGAGTAGAGCCCAATCGGTTCAGTGGTTACTGAGATCTTAAGCTTCAGACGGACAGAGTCAGACAGACATCGTTCTACTTTGTATCATAGATGGATAAAACCACCTAAATTAAATGAGTAAGGTGCTTGTTTATTTACTTGTCTAAAAGTTAAAAATGGCTTTTTTATGTGTGTTATAAGGTTAAAGCATATTTTTAAAGAAATGTACTCTAAATGATTCCAAAATTTTAATCTGTCCACTAGGGCCAGCTCTAAAAAGATATAACTTTTTATCAATAAAATAAGGTCAATTTTTGTTACATTTTTTACATACATTTCCTAAATGTAGTTTAAATCTGTGCAAATAAGAACCGTATGATAAATATCCATGGCAAATTTGATTCTGCACACCCATCAAACAACCAACTTAGTTATATAATCAGCACAAAAACTTAACACTTTTTTGTATCGTGAATAAAAAGTAAACAAGTATTAAATAAAGTTCGGTGATGTGGAAAAAATGATAAACCTATTGATGTTATAGAAGTAAATAAAGTTGTTAAATATGATTTTGTTTTTATTTTTATCAGGAATTACTAGAGCCTACTATAAATGATCTGGGAGGGGGGGGGGGGGGTTAATACAGCCTCCAATAGATCTATATTATAGATGTATATTCAGACAACTACCTCCCTTTCTTTTTCAAAGACCTCTTTCTTCTGCTTCTAGATTATTTTCTGCTACTTGGTTGTGTTAATATAAGCGACACCATTGGTTGATTTTCAATGACCAAATAGAAGGGTTGCACAAGGTGGTTGCGTTGGGGAGATAGAATTATTTAACCCTTTCTTCCACTAGTGTTTTAATCTAATCAGACTCCCCCCCCCCCTCTCTTATGATTTAACAAGGGAATAAATAATACTGGCGGTTACCCTCATATCGCATATGGACCGTAGACTTTATTTCTAATGTAAGGTAAGGTTAAGTAAAGGTTACAATAGCCCAGCAGGGACATTAACCTAAACGAAGAGAGCCCCAAGTGCTACGGGATAGAAATGTGTATTTTTTTCTATAAAAAAATAATAGCAAGGAGGGAAAACTAATTGTTGCCCACCCAAAATAGTCCGAGTAAAAGCACTATTGCCGTTGCTTAGAACTCATTTCCAATTTTATAACTTTAGCAATAAATGTATAAATATAAGTAACTGTTGTGACGTGAGGCACAAGTTATTGTCTTCTGGTTAATTATTACCTTGTAGCCAGACTTTAAAAATTCATTGAAATTTTTTGACAAGAGAGTCTCCAGTAGAATCATAATCTTTTTATAAACAGTAAATCAAGTGTATTAATAACTAATGATTATGTTCAACACTTTTATAAATCATGCATAGCAGAAAAGAGGCTTTGAAAACCTTAGGTCCGTTTCAAACTTATTTGAAAATAATTTATTATCCCATTCAGCTGATTTTTAAAAATATGATTCAACCTGGTCAAATGTAATCATAACCTAAAAATGTATCATACGAAATTATGCAAAATATTACTTATAAATTACATTTTGCTTAAAAGTTCTGACACAAAACTCGACAAAAAAAAGGAATTTGAACGTATTTTGCAACTGGTTCGCCACTACTAGTTGTTATGCCATCAATATACCTAATAAATATTATTAAATCATATATATTATATTCATAACATAGCTAGTTTTTCTGCAATATACAGATAAGTAAATGTTAAAAAATTCTTAAGTTTTGTATTTTAAAAAAATCATTATTGATATAAAATGTATGGTTTTTGTGAGTCTATTCTGTAAATTCTAAATCATTACTAAATAAGTTTTGAAATTTTTTTTTAAATTGGAAAAATAAGATTTCATCTAACAATTTAATTGTCTAACGGACAACAAAAAAAATAAAAATAAAAGATGTATAAAGAAAAACTAAAAGACTAAGCAGTATTCCACCCACAAAACTTTTCCCTTTACCCCCAGACTCCTCATATACATAAAGCCCGTGACATTGGCTCGTTTATTATAAACTCATTTTAACCTATGTCGTGTTTTATACAGGCTCTACACACCATAAAATCGTCTTCTCCCAGGGAGAGAAAGGACACTGGCATTTAAATTAATTTTCTGTCTGCATTTCCTATTTCAAGAAGGTGGAGGGGCTCTTTAATTATTTTTATTTCAGGTAAATATCTCGAAAACTGTTTGATTTTCTTTCACCAATAGTTGCATATTTGTGCTATTTGAAAAGTAAGATAATCTGCAACTTTACCTTAAATGCGACTAATTGAATGCCTAAAAAATATGGGGTGGGCTTTTTAGGCCTTACCCTCTCCCCTCATACTTTAGAAAAAAAAGGTCGTCAAATTATTAATTGTAGAATTTCTCTCTTAAAGACTTGATTTATCTTCTATTGTCTTATCCCTGTAGCTATGGCCTATTTAGATTTATGACATAATATGGTAGAATAGCATTGTCATAATACACTTTAAGTCATAAGTGATACAATGCATGGCTGTCACAAAAGATCTCAAGAACTGTTGGACTAATTTTGTCAGACATAGAGAAAGAAAGAAAGATAGATAGAACAAAAGGTAGGTCATGGATAAAAGTTAATGGATAGATTTATAGATATACAAATAAAAGGAATATAAATAATAGTTTCTACGCTCCTAGCATGTGGATCTTAGAAGTCGAAAGGATATAGAAACTAGAAAAATCACCTAAAACCATCTCAAGACATAATTCTAAAATTAGGATAGCCTAAAGCCATCCCAGTACCTATGAAAGATTTTGAGAATTTAATCGGTTCATTGATTATTTAAATCTCAAGCTACAGACAATAAATTTTACTACTTAAGAAATTCAATGTAGAAGTTTTGATAAATCCTGAAAAATCTAAATTAATTGTGTTCATAAATTGAACAAAACTTTAGGACAGACACAAAACGATCAATAACAAATAATCCCAATCTTTGATAGCAACGGAATTGAAAAGAAATTGATTAAATCCTGTAAGTTCAATACTTAATTTTTTTAATATTTTTTTGGTGCTTGTCTTTAATGGTTATTTAACATGTTTTATGGTTATTATAGTTATATCATTTAACTTTTTTTTATAAACTTTTCCTCAATTTACCAGCTATAAAATATTTTGATTATAAATTCGGCGGTATGTCAGCGCTAAGGGGGATAAATTGGTCAGAAAAAATCACCGTTTTCAAATATGTTTTTAGATTTAAAGAAAAAATATATGTGGTAAAGACGTTTAACATGATTTTTAGTCATACCAGGGCTCGGCAGCCTTACATTGAAACCCGTTTAAATGCAACAAATAAAAAATTCTGAAAAGACGAATTGTCTGTTTAGGAAAAAGTTTGGCTGAATTTTAATGTTATAATAATACTATTTCACTGAAGCTTAGCGCGGCTGCCGAGCACTGGTTTATACACTTTTACTCTATTGCTTTTAGTGCAATAGAAAATAAAATTATCAGTATTTAAGGATCAAACTTTGGGTCTAAGGTTAGGTAAGAAAGTTAAATGGGCACGAATTTTACATCAAAATATGAACATCAAAAAAAGAGTTTAGTTTTATTAATATTCAATATTTTTGTATCGAAATCATACGAATTTTAAAATAAAAAATAAAAATTATAAAAATGATAAAATCTAATTAGCTTGTGATGTAAAACAATAATCTAATATTCTAGTATTGCTACACAGGGGCGTCCAAGCTTTTTTTTTGCTTATGGCACCCCCAATTCGTTTGGGGGGGGGGGTAATTCCCGCTTTACCCCCCCCCCCCCTTGGACGTCTATGCTGTTACAAATCTGACTAAATCCCGTTTTTTAAAGATGTTTCTGAGCCATACTCAAATCCAATATACGCAAAAGTCGAAATCTATTCAAAAACTAATTTCTAAAACTATATAATGGAAACTATCTTCTAAACAAGGGGGCAAATGTTATAACGGCCTAACTATTCCGAATGACATCAATCGGGATACTTCGGCCAAAACTTTATAAATTTGGAGACACTTTCCCCAGCTGCCAAATAATGGATTTAGAGAGAATCAACCCCCCCCCCCCACTTACGCACGCCCCTCAAGAGTTGAAAAGGTTAGGTAGAGAATTAATGTTGAATTTATTGAAGGAATTTAGATAAAGTTTGATAAGAAATAATTCGTGATAAGTTGATACAACATACTTTATACAATACAGGTGTCATTACAAAAATGACATTTTTTAAAATTAGCGCATCAATATTAACACTGCTAAATGTCTCCTTTTTCTATTTCCTGACCAAATCCTATTATTTAAAGAATTAAGGGGTTTTTGTCAGAAATTTAACTATTCGATTTACAGATTCACTTTCAAGGAATCTTAATATAAGTCTCGGGATGGACTTAGACTACTTAGATTTAGGCTTCAGGATGGTTTAAGGCTATTTTTCTAATATTTAGATATTTGTGGAAAATTGTCTGTAATACAAGGCTTTACATGATTTTTCACTATGGCTGAGAACCGGTTTTAATCCAGTGGATATCAATCGGTTTCGAAGCCATGCTGGAAAACAAAAGTTGTATATTTTTATGCTTAAATAAAGAACTATCTGATTTTTTGTACGTTAACCACTTAACACCAACTTTTTTTCTGCTATATTGCTATCATATAAAATATATGTTAATGGTGCTTACATTTTTTTGAATAAAACTTTTACACTTGTATGGTATATTATATGTTTAGTTGATTTGGGTTGGATGTTTCAATTATATTATAAGCAAATGTAGCTTTAATTCGTTTACTGATTCAGTTTTTAAAAATGTAGTTTGAAAATGAAACTGAAGGATGTAATTTTGATAAATTTTCCAAAAAAGACACAATATTTTCAAATGCAAGAATAAAATAGATGAGTTTCTCTGCTATTTCTTTATATTATAACTATGAATAATTACGATGTCTTTCTGTTTGTTAGTCTCTGTTATTATAAAAACAAATTGATTGTATTAATTACCCTAAACGCATAATTTATGGTTAATTTAATCGTTTTAGCCGTTTCTAGTTTTTTTTCCAGAGATTTTAATTTTTAATTAGCTCGGATTTAACTCGCAGATGCGACTCTTATGCCGTTAGTGATACATAACACTAACAGGACCTATATTAAGATACATTAAAGCAAGTTCAGGTATCAAAATTTATGAACATCCCCAACGATGATTGCCCTCCTGTAGATTAACATTATTGGTCATAAAGTTTGGACACAAATAGTGTGTAACTAACTAATTAATATATCAAGAAATCACCTAAAGTTTTGAGCCAACGATTAAGAAAACATGGATATATAACTATGGGAACTAGTGCTATTTACAGTCCAACATCCCCTCGTTCCTGGGTAAATTAAAACGCTAGAAAAATTTGAAATACCACAAACAATATGTAATGATGAAAAATTTGTTGGTAAATTGTTTAATGACTGATGCATAAGTGCTATTATGCTTCTTTAAATATAGGTTCATACACAAAACTAAAAAAAAGGAGTAAAAAAGATAGCTATGTTTATATTTACATTTAATTTTTCTAAATATATTCTTATTATTAAAAGAGGCTTATGAAAGATGGTACATCAAAAAAAAACCTAAAACCTACCTATGGCCATATGAAGATTGAAATATGTTTCGTTAACTTGAAAGGAAATAAATATTATTATTAACACGAGGAATTAATTAATAATACAAAATATTTGTAGCATAACAGATCTATAGTTTAGATATATAAACATACAACTACCTGCCTTCGACACAATAAAAACTGTCCCGAATTTGTATTAATTTTGAGGAACACGACTCCAGTTACGTCATATTTTTCTTTCCAGAAAAAAATATGACGTCACTGGAGTCGTGTTCCTCAAAATTAATACAAATTCGGGACAGTTTTTATTGTGTCCCTGCCTTCCTTTTTCAAAGAGCTCTTTCGCCTGCTTCTAAATTATTTTCTGCTACTTGGCTGTATTAATATAAGCGACACCATTGGTTGATTTTCAATGACCCAATAGAAAGGTTGCACAAGGCGGTTGCGATGGTGGGGAGATACATTTATTTAACCCTTTATTTCTCTAGTGTTTTACTCTAATTGTAGCATGACTGATAGACAATCAAGACATGTAGTGGTAAATGGCTACTTTATGGAAAAAAGCATCTTTAAAAAAATAATCAGTCTTCATCAATAATAGTTGAGAAGATCACATTTGCACCATAGGGTTACAGACTGACTGACGAACATACAAAGTGAAGCATAGCGTAGCCTCGCTACAAAAAAACAATATAGAATAAACATTTTCGTGAAAGACATTCAATTTTCCTAAACTAATATTTCTAATGTTTTGTTGGAACGTCTGTTTGCTGAAGTCATCGCATAACTAACCATTTTTAAGGGTCTATTGTCATGTTAGCCACTTTTTTTGCATTCTTTCACGCAATACTGCTACTTTTGACATATTTCAAAGTTATTTATCTCATCGTATTATAGACAACTTCCCGCGGATTTTAAAATGAAAACTTGTAAGATTAACACCAGTTCGTGGAAAATTGTCTGCAATATAATGCTATACATGATTTTTCAGTAAGGTTGAGAACCGGTTCTAATCCAGCGAATTTTAATTGGGTTTTAAGCCATTCTAAAAAACAATTTAAAAAATTGCATTTTATGGTTGTTTGATTGGTCGGTTAGTAATGCACTCATTTGGTGATTAAAATAATTATGCAAGACATACAAGTAATAAAAATCTAAAAAGACTTTCTACATTTTGTTGTTGTTATTTTGCAACGGTAAAAACAGCTGTTTCAGTAAAACATTTATAGGTGATACTGTAAGTTTTTGATTTCATAATATTTCTCTAAAAAATAGTCTAATAAATTATGCATTTTGATAAAGTTTTAAATACGTTTCTTTAAAACTATTGATTTCTTTTAATTCTACTACATTAAATGAATATTCTGTATGAAAGATTTTTGAAAGATGGATTAATATTACTTGGATCTTACACCAGATTTTCATGCTCCCTAATACAGTAAAAATTGTAGCTGGGTACAATAACGATTCCCCCCATCCACCCCCTTAGCCACGTCCCCTCCCCTCCTACTGGATGCAAGAACTGACCAATAAGTTATGTCCATGTTAGCCACCTAAATTGACGATAATTTTTCCTATTTCATAATATCCACGTATATTCTAAATCCATTATTGCTAGGATGACTAGCAAGCTTGGTGATTGCTCTCAATTGGCGAGCTCACATTTGTGTTTGCTGTGTTGGAGTGTCAACAATTTATCTCGACATTTCTTGTTGAGTCTTTCAAATAAAAAATAAAATTAAAAACTAACAAAAATAGTATTAGCTAAAAGATATGATATCTGTTAGTGGGTGTATTGAATCCTTGTACATTTTTTACACCTTCCTTTAGATTTAATTGTAGCTTTTTAAACTTGACATCCTCTTTGGCTGTTTTTGGAGGGATGTAGAGAGTGAACATCTATGGGGTTGTATTGTATAAAACCCCTTGTGAACGACTCTTATCTAAACATTACTGAATGTTTAATTTTCTTCTTTTTTTACGGTATTCCTGTTTACTGTTCTTTAACTGATTGTAGTTTTGTGCTTTTAATGAGCAAAATTGTAAGTAGTTTATAAAAATCTATGAAAGAAATGTCGACAACGCACACAAAAGCTAAGGCTTTTGGCTTGTCATCTTGCACAGGGTATCATCGCCATTTTTTTTGAATGAATACACAACATAGTTCCCATTGTGCTTAGATGCCTTTTTTGGCAGTCTAGCTTCTCAACAATTTGATTTGTAAGCCTGCACCGTTTAAACGCATTGGTTGTTCATACTATTTTTAATTTGTTTTTATATCTGTAAGCTACACTTATCATGAATGTGCCATCCCTTTTTTTAGCTAATTTACAAAAATCAGAATCAATATATGTCGAGTTATATTAACTTGAATAAATCATTATTTTTTTTTATAAAATCTCTAAAATCTTTATGTTTATTTTACACTAAGGCAAGCTAATTTGATGTTTAAAAGCATAACTGCCTCATTTTTGACAACATGTTGTTATATAAAATATATTACATATAAGATAAAACACAACAAGACGTTCAATTAAAACAAAACCAAAAAGTGGATATACAACATTCATTTTAATTATTTTTCATCCAGGATGTTACTTTCCAATACCCCAGTAATTGTATTTTTAAAATCAATTTTTGAAAATATTCATCTATATTATTAACTAATAGATATAAACAGATTTCTAATACTAAATTTTTGTTAGCCTGAACCAATATAAAAAAATAAGTAGAGCCAAGGCATTTCTTTTTACATTAAGGTATAACATTACATCATTATTAAACTCTTATTAATCTCATTGATGTAATAACTAATCTAACAAAATTTTTGGATCATGGAAAGAAAACAAAGTAGCGGGTTTCGTTCTATTTCACAGGAGCGTTTCTTCCATTTCTAGCCCTTGCTAGGGGCTCTAATCCTGCTGGGCAATCATTAATATTTACATAATCTAACCTAACCTAAAATAACCTATTAAAAGCTACTGCAAATATACGAGAAAACCCGCTACTTTGTTTTCTTCATGATATTATTGGTTACAACGCAAGCACACCTAAAATATTTGAGATAATACCCATGTCTGAAGATTATCAGTCTAATATCTACGGTAATAATCAAATAGTCCTAGTAAAAATATACTTTTTCTATAGGATTGAGTCGAAAAAACTGTATTCTTATTATTTGTCATAAATTATACAGAATTATTCTATAAATAAAGTATGTTTTTTCTAAAAATGGATTTATTATTTAATATTACTTGGATCTTAAAACAAATTATAATGCCTTCTAATAAAGTATAAAAAAACTCGTAGCTGGCTAGAGTAATGAGCTTCCCATCTACCCCCATTACTGAATCCCTTTCCCTCCTACTGGATGAGTGAACTGACCAATTAATTATGTTAATGTTAGCAACCTAAATTGACGACAAGTTTTCTCCTGTCATAATATACAAGTATATATCACACCATTTCGCTCAAATGTTATTTCAGCTTCGTTCAAACTAGCAGTGTCTAAACTTTTCAATTAATCATTATTTAATTTTACAGATTTATTATCATATTCCTTAACATCCCTCGTAAGAAATAACAATTGCTTTCATAATTACTGGGCCAACAAAATTCGTTGCAACCCTATAGAAGAAGGTGCTTCATCTTAATACATTTTCATACAAATGGTTCACTACACAACATAGTAATTTATAAACATGGAATCTTATAGCAAGAATAAAGGGCAAATTATTTACATTAGTAGCGCAGCAATAACAACTTAACAAAATAGTTTTATAGATAACCAGTAATTTAGATATATGTTTTGTAATATTGATACCATATCAAAGATAACATCGGAAATATAACAGTCGGGAATCAACACAGCAGTTTACTACTAAACGAAAAGGGTCTTGAGGCAGGAGTCTTCTGTATTAAACCAATACAGCTATGCTTTAACATTCAATTTATAAATTATTATTTCACATAACTATATGTTGCTACGCTTGGGTCCATAATATGAAATTATATGGGCGTATATTGGTGATGACGTACAGGTCACACTTATAGAGTTGCTGTGCTTTAAAACAAGGATGACAACATCCATAAAAGCGAAGCACTGAAACGGTAGGACAAACGGACATTAACACTTGTACAGTGTCAGAACTGAATAATCATGATATATAAATGTATAAGAGTCAAAGCAAAATTGTAAGTAAATTTGTTGAAAAACTGCTTGATTCAGGATAATGTTTATGGACATACTAACATTTTTAGGACTTGATTATAGAGTTGCTTTGCTGATTATATTATACTTTGTTGTCCCAGGAATCAATATACCAAAAATCAGATCAATCGGATGATTAGATCACATAAAAATTTGTTGTTAAAAAAGTAAAAAAATCAACATGTTTAAAATGGACGTACGGACATTTTAGTGATGATTATAGAGTTGCTACGCTTTCTAAATCGTACCAAACTATTAAAGGAATCACCATGCAAAATTTGAAATCGATAGGACAATTCTAACATGCCTAAATTAACGAAAAAAGCTATCCGTTACGGACGGACGGACGTACGGACGGACGGACGTACGGACGGACCGACCCTAATTATAGAAAAGCTTCGCTTTTAAAAAATAAGGTTCAAATTATGTAATATAAATGTTCATATTATGTTTGTACTGTACGTAATATCATGGGGCTAGAAGGACAGATAAATTTGGTTACAGATATACAGTTTACCAAGATTATATACAATTATCTTATTATATAAAGTAGCATAGACGTCCAAGGGGGGGGGGTAATGGGGCGATTACCCCCCCAAACAATTTTGGGGTGCCGTAGGAACTCCGAAATTTTTTTTCATTTAACCCCCCCCCCCCTATTTAAAATTTACCCCTACCCCCCCCAAAATAAAAAATCTCTAATAAAAAAAAATTTTGCGCGCTTTGCGCACATTTTTAATACTATATATTTAATAAAATTTAAATTACCCCCCCCAAAAATTTTACCCCGGGGGTAAATTTTTTTTGGGGGGGGTAAACTAAATTTACCCCTGCCAACAGATTTCAGGGGGGGTAATTACCCCCCCCCCCCAAGCGAATTTTACCCCCGGGGTAAAAATTTTGAGGGGGGGTAATAAAAATTTGCGGCGCGCTTCGCACGCCATTTTACCCCCCCCCCAAAAACGAATTACCCCCCCTTCAAAAATTTTTACCCCCCCCAAAATAAAAAGCTTGTAAAAAAGTAGTTACTATCATACAAACTAGCGGCTGCGCCCCCTAGAAGCCTCTAGGGGCACTGCACTGGTAGGAGAAGGAAAAGTCGACCTCATCCTATTTTAAATTTGAGTTTTAAAAGAGTTATAACATTTTTTTGTGGGAGAAGGTGGTGAAGACAACCTCTCGAAAAATAGTTTAAAACCTTCCCAGGACCTATAAGAAGCTTCACTGTAAAGGAGAATAATATTGGTTCAGCGGTTAGCGAGATCCTTCGGGACAGACAAAAAACGCTTACTACTTTATATAATAGGACTAGCGGATTCGCCCCTAGCCTCTAGGGGCTTTGCCCCAAGAGGTGATAAAAAAAAATTATGGCGAAAATCGTAATGAAAATCTCCATGGAAATCTCCTTCAAAAAAAAAAAAAAAAAAATTGGGGGGGGGATTTTTTGGTTTTTTGGGGGGTTGGGGGTGTCCCACCCCCCAAGAAAATAGCTTAAAACCACCACAGGACCAATAGGTAGATACCCTGAAGAGTAGAATCCAATCGGTTCAGTGGTTAGATCTTAAGGGAAAGATAGACATCGTTCTACTTTGTATTATAGATTACTCCCATAATCACTGATCCTCCTCCCGCCACATCTTTTAGAGTAGCTTTTCGTTTGTTTGTTTACTTTAGGTCAGGGTAGGTTTTAATGGGTGCTGGATTGCCCTGCAGAGTTAAGGCACCTAAGAGGTTAAACATAGAAAAAAAATATCTGCTCACATCTTTTTAAATATTGAGGTAACTATATCTATATTCTGAACATAATCTATTAAATGAATGAAAAAAGTGTATGTTTAAAATATAAATGTATTTTTAAAGATGCTTTTTCACTTTTTAAACATTGCTTGTACTTTGAAACATGCTACGTATCTATAGATTTGGATATATTATTACTTGGATTTTACACTAGATTTTCATATACTCTAATAAAGAAAAACTCGTAGTTGACTAAATTAACGATACCCCACATCCTTCCTTTGTACCCTATACCTTCCGTCCTACTGGATGAACGCATTGACCAAAAAATGACGCCTATTTAACAACCATAATTGTTGACAATGTTTCTCCTGTCATAATATATGTATCACAATATATTCTCTATTCATTCACGTATTATACTTCAAATAATATTGCCAGCCAATGCAATGTTTGATAGTATTGAAGCCATCTTGTGATCATTTGGCTGAACAATTCACTTTGTCCGTCATAATGTCTGAAGAAAATTAAGATTTTAATGAGCATTTAATGCATCCTTCCTTCTGCTTGGCTGTTCTACTTACTTTAACTTATTTGCTTTGCTTCTTATGGATGTTTAAAAGATAATAACACTGTTATGTGGAGCATGGAGGGTACATTGTTATACCTAAAAAGGCCATTATCTATTGCACATTAGTATATCTCTAAAATTAATATTTTCTTTCTAACCTACCATAGAACAGGCTTAGGTAACTTTTCTTGGTGCCAAGGATGTTGGAGGTAAACTTCAGATAATCTTTTTCAAATTTTTTTTATTCAATATAAAATACAAGTAAATTATTATAGAACATAAAATTAATAATATTAATAATACTTTAATACCTGTAACACGAAATATGAGTCTAGCCATCGCCCAAAATTAGTTTTGTTTCTTATTCTATTGTCATGAAAATTTAATTTAGATTAGAAAATATAAATGTTCAATGACAAATTTTAATATTTATTAAAGTAAAAATAACTGCATTAAAAATGGTTAAATAAACAGTTTTATTTGAAAAAGTTCAGGTTTAGTTAAATTTTTTAAACAGCATTTATCATATTTCTTTCCTCTCAAAAAGTAGTATTGGCTTCGCTCCTAGCCTCTAGAGGCCCTGTTTTCGATAAGGGAGTTAAAAAGCAGAAAAAAGTCTATATCAATATAAAATTATATTATGAAAAGAAGTAGACTAAGACCCTTCCATTTAATTTTAAAGCTTCCATAAATGGGTTAAAAGGTTGGCAAGATCATAAGCGGCTAACAAACAAAAAACTTTACAACAAATGAACAAACTGTTACTTCAGAATATAAAATGATCAAATTTAATGGTAATTCTAAACTAATGGAGCACCCTTTTAAAATCGTGTATGCATTTCTCTTATTGTGTTTCATTATTAAAGTTGTGTAAAAAGCATGTTAGCACATAAAAAGCAGTCTAGAAACCTGTGTTTAAAACTTATTAAGATGCGCACAGATAAATTTAATATTTGTTGCACTACTAATCTAGTTAGGTGCAAGAATTTAATATTTCCATGGATATTGACTTTGTTAAATCTAGGGAAAAAAGGAAAAAACACTGAAACGTTGCATTTTTTCTCTAAATTTCAGTTAAGACTCTTGTCCCCTATTCCTTTTTTAAAAAGTCTGTTCATAAAAAAAACAATATAAGTTTTCTTAAAAAAATGCCTTTGTACTTAAAATAAGGACCAATACGTTAAGATTTCTAGGATGTCTAGTGACCGTCTCTGTGTGTGTGCATTCAGTTAGCTAACCGCTAAAAATATTTAGTTCTTTTTTACACTGAAGCTTATCATAAGTCCAAGTTATTTTTAAAATTTTTTTGTTGGTACTTTCATGCTCCCATGAGAAATCTACCTTTATCTTTTCATTTAAAAAATCTAAAATAAAATATGGAGGGACTACTTCCCCTTTCTTAAATGCCCCAAGAGGACTCAAGGGGTAAAACACCATATCATTCCTTTTAAATTTCTTTTTCTAATCAAAGCTTTCCTGAAGTTAATACTATAGTTCGTTTATCTATCCCTAAAATCCTAATTATTTTGCTCTATAATTAACCCACATATATTTGGGCAATTAGATATAGCAAACTTTCTCAACAAAAGTTTTAACTTTTAACTATGGTTTATAATAAACATCTCTGCAAGATTTTTAAATGTTCAAATTTCAAAGGTTTTCTTAGTTTTAAATATAAAATAAAATAGCTTAGGCCCATCATAAAATTTGTGTAAAGCAAGCTTCTTTTAAATTAGAAAATCAGTTGGTTTGCTTGTTGGCGAGCTCTTACCAGGCAATCGAAGAAAACCTTACTACTTCATACGAAATTAGATTTATAAAATCTATAACAGCTTTACATTCATGCATATGCCAACAGCTTTTCTAAATTGTTTTATTTTTCAAAAAACCATCAGATTCTTAGCTGTTTCCTTAATATATAAAAATGCTTTATCTATCAATCTTAATATTTTTTTATACATGAAAAAAGTTAACCTTCACAAGAGTTGAAAGAAAGACTGCTTAACAAATATTCTTTTGAATTTGACAAGCACGGCGCATTCTATCTCTATTTTGCAAACTTTTTAATGAATAATAATATTATTTTATTTCAATCGACATATCTTTAGATGCTATTTTCATGATAGTTCGAATCTTGTCCTTGATTTGCGAGACAGCTATAAATAGTTGAACATTAAATTGTGCTTAATGATTGCGTTTATAGAGTTGCTACGCTTTCTTTTATTTTACCTTATTTACAGGAATCAACAGAGGTTAAAAATGACAGGACAATTTTAACATGTTTAAATTAAAGGAGAGAGCTCTTCCTTACGGATGGACGGACGGACGGGCAAGGAAGCTCTTTATAGTGCTTATTAAAGGTAATATATTTACAAACTTTTGACCGAAGCATCCCGAATGACGTGATATTAGAATAATAGCCTAATCTATTATGACGTCTTTGAGATACTTCGGCCAAAAGTTTTTAAATGTATCCCCTTTTTTATAGGCACTATGAAGATCTTCACGTACGGGCTGAAAACAATGTAAGAAAGGTACAGTCCTGCCTGTAATATGTATAGGTTTGAATATTAGGGGTGTATCCGTTTTATTTGTGGTATATTCACATTACAGTTTTTAAATATAATTTTTTGTTCGGTAAAAGTCTGAAAGATCACAAATTGATGAAAATATAACATCAATGAAATGTAAAATCAAGAGTTGTTCAAACTGAACCCTATGACTTTTCTGCCAGTTAAACAGATCTAAAGTATAGATGTGTATACAGACAACTACCTCCCTTCCTTTTTCAAAGACAAACAGAAAGAAAATTTTTAGAAGATTCGCTATAAAAAAATGCAAATATCATATTTTAAAAACTGTCTCTTTGTTTATACTGCATTAACTTTGGACTAGGTTTAAATTACACGTCGTTACGTTTCTTTGCCTAATATGATCACTTCAATTTATCTATATTTCTCATACACACATATATGCTTTACAGGGATCTGAAGGGATAAGATAATGGCCGATAAATTGATGTACATCTTCAATGATGATACACAATAATACCCCTTCTGCAGTGTAAGATTTGTTGTTAAAACGTTTCAACACTCAGTTTATTAAACCAACCAATCAAAATTCGCCAAAGACCTAAAAGTTGTTAAGCCAACGGATATGAAAACGTTAATGTATCACTTTTGGGACTAGTGTAATGAACAGCCCATTGCCTCTCTCTCTCTTTATATACGCTTCATAACAGGTAAATTTTTGTCCAATTTTGTACAGTAAATATTATGGACATACAAGTTTTACTCGTGTTTTCAAGCTTTATTAAAAAAGTGTACAGAACGATTTTTAAAATTCATACATTTAACTTTTATTAGAAGCATTATTTTAGTGGCTATTTAGACTTGTACTGTTTAAATAAGAGTACATTCTCGGACTGCTAAGCTTATCTCATCTTATTTGTGTGTATTATGGTATACAGCATTTTTAGTAGTGAAGTATTTTTCTAAAAATTTGTTCATTTCCAATCTTCACTTTTATATTTGTTTAAGAGTCTTAAAGGATAAGACAATGGATGGTGTACAACCCCGTTATAATTTACAATATTACCCTTTTGGTAGTTTAAAATTATTAACTGAAAAGTTAGGATACTGCTAGTTTGCATAAAGATTTGATACAAAGTCCCCAAAATTAACAAATAAGCAAATATACTACCATTTAAAAATAGACATAAGAATAGTTATTTCTTTCATCGTAATACAAACCGCTCTTTGCGGATATAGAATGTACAATTATAAGATTAAAACCAGTTTTTTTAGCCCCGAGGTGCCGAAGGCACGGTCTATAAAAACTGGTTTTAATCTTATGATTGTACATTTTTATATTCGTAAAAAGCTGGATATAATACGATGCTAGACATAGTTTTTTTTCGTATGGATGAGAACCGGTTCCTATCCACCGAATTCGAATGAATACGAGAATAGTTATTTCTTTCATCGTATTATAAACCGCTTTCCGCGGATATAGAATGTACAATTATAAGATTAAAACTAGTTTTTTTAGCCCCGAGTTGCCGAAGGCATGGGCTAAAAAATCTAGTTTTAATCTTATGATTGTACATTTCTATATTCGTAGAAAGCTGGATATAATACGATGATAGATATAGTTTTTTCGTATGGATGAGAACCGGTTCCTATCCACCGGATTCGAATGAATACGAGAAACTTTGTTACTATGCATATTTGCTCCGAAGTTTATTTTTGATTCAATTTCCTTTTTCCAATAATACATAGTAATTTTATTCAGGAAGAAAGTGGACATTAGACTGTAATTTACACAAGTTTTTAAACAAGCGTCATCTTATTATTTAGGTTTTTGTTCAATTCTGATTGGATGGTTTCAAAAATGCATGGTTTTAATCTACAGAAGGGATTATTTTATTTATCAGCAATGGGGATGTATGGTCCATTATCCATGAATAACATGTAAGTACAAACCTAAATTTATGCAAATTATTGGTTAATATCCATTTGTACAAAAACAATTAATGTTCCAACCAATTTTAGATCATTTGTCACCAATAGGTATATGCTTAAAGCCGACTTATTGCCCAGAGATAAAGGGATATGTCAATTAGAATGGATTTATTATTACTTGGATTTTACACCAGATTTCTCTGGTGATTCCTCTAGTATATAATAGTTATATGATTGTCTTACTCATCCCTCCCCTATACCCCATCACCTCCTCTACTACTGGATGAACAAACTGGCCAATAAATGAGCTCCTAAATTGACTATAAATTTTCTCCTGTCAATATATCCACGTATATCCTAAATCCATTTGGATATGTCAATTACAGATGGACAGTGTTCCCTAAATTTAATACAAAATAAGGTTTGTTTAGCTTTTATTAGAGTTAGCTTTACTTGACTTCATTAACCGCATAAAAACTTTGATCAAAATAGAAATAGTGCATTATAGATATATTCATTTGTTCTTCAAACCCAATTAAATTAATTGTTGTTTAGCCCCTGCATCTAGGACAGAATAGGGGAGGTTAAAGAAAATGGCAGAAAACCACCTACAGATATTGTTAAAGCTTCCCCTAAAAGTACAACCTATTCGGTCCAGAAATCTTTCTCTTTAACAATACTTAAATTTTTTACTTATAAATAAAAAAAAAACTAGGGGCTCTGTATTTGAAGTGGAAGAAAAGAGCAGAAACAGCCTGAGACCTATAAGCTTCTTTGAAATGGAGAACTCAATCGGTTCATACAAACAAAACTTTTCTACTTTATGCTGTATCAAGTATGATTTTATATTCTTCTATTTACTTTTTCCTGTTTCCCTGTTCAGAAGTGATAAAATGGGATGATCCCATATAAATTGATCCAAACTGCAACTTGAATAAAAACCTTCAATAGACAAGTGCATTGATATTGATTATGTTTTTTGCATGGTTTTACAACACAAACATAACTTATTAGCAAAGCTACTCTATAAATTCCTTGTCTTGCTATCAGTACGTCTGGCTTTCTGCCTGTCTGTCCGCCATTCATTCTGTTTATGTCGATATTAAAAATAATCCTTTTGATTACAGAACTAAATCTATAAAGGACAAATATTTTCATCAAATAAAACATGACATTTTGCTTAATTAAATTGTTAAACTGCTTTATTTTACATCTAAATTTTAAATAGCAAAGAAAAATTCTTCTTTCTTGTCAATTCACGTAATCTTTATTGAATAAGAAAAAAAGTGTTTTGCACGATTAGTGTCAAGAAAAGGGACACCGTTCCTTTCTGGGATAGAGGATAATTTGTTATTAAAGGAAGACGATTATGTCAAATAAATTTGTATCTGACAAACAATTAAAGTAAAAGAATAGAGAGGGCATGCTCTATAAGTAACTCTGCCCAATGGTTCTTTGAAATCAACTAAAGGCGTCGGAAAAATAAACACATTTGAGTCTCTACAAAAATAAATAATCTATTATCAAATTCAAACAAATTGAGAATTTCGACAACTTACAATGTTAATAGCGTATATTGAGAAAAAAATTTAATTTTATCAAAATGGTGACCATTCAACCATGAGGTCATTTTTTACTGACTTTTATAGAATATCATATGATAGTCTCGTTTACCAATAAATATGGGTCCTCGGAGGGTTTGGCCATTTTAGGTTGGCTATAAGTTAGGACCAAAACAAAGTTTTCCTAAAAGTTGAGGAATCATTGGACAACTATTTTTTGATATTACTAAACACATCCAAATTTTAATAATACATTAATATTTTTAAAATTTATTAATAAAATCATTATGATTTTATTCAACTATTTCTTTTTCATAAAAATTGTCTGGAGATCACAGAATCTTTTATAGTAAAAGAGGGATCAAAATAGCGGAATTTCAGGTGATTTTCCTCAAATTACCTAGCGAGCACAGAACCCCTTCCTCCTATTTATTTTAAAAATAAAATTAATTTTTTTCCTTTATGCATAACTTTTATGAAAACTTCAACCCCCCCTTTTTTCAACGAGTCTCAAAATAACGGGGGAAAGGGGGCTTATGCTCAACTTTGCACATTGAGGGAAACTGCCGAATTTTCGTTGTCACAATTTCATTTTTTCCATCAATATTATTCCGAGAAATTGTGCAAAATATTTTGGGTTAGGCCGACGGGGGTGTTTGTCAAGGTTATTGCAATAAAAAGTTCGAAGCTATTATTCTTATAATAAAACAGGATGTATTTCTGTATATCTGGGGTAAAAGATCTCGCTAAATGCTGCACCAATATGGTTGTGTTTTCTTAGTTAATGGGGAGGTTCATAAATATTGTTGGGAAGGTTACCAAGAGGGACGTCCAAGCTTTTTATTTTGAAAAAAGGTAAGTATTTAAGCAGTTTTGAAACAAATTAAAAATTTTGTTTTGACCTTTAGATTTATAGTCTGCCCATTCAGTTCTGACACCCTACATGTGTTAATGTTTGTTTGTCCTACCATTCAGGGCTTCCCTTTTATAAATGTTGTCATCCATGTATTTGCCAATATTTACGTCGATTATTGATATGTTTTTAATAAAAATAGTTTTGGCTGAAATAATTTTGACATATTCACACTCTACCGGCAATATTTACATTCATTTACGAAGAAAACAAAAGTTAATTGTTTCCAAAGAATTGAAACCTTAGAGTAAATTATCCTTACACTTTTGTTTTATCTTCTGTATATAAAAATAGTTGATTTTTAATTTTAATTCAGTTATGCTTACCAAATATTGTATTTGGTTATATAAGCAAAATTATTAGTAAATAAACCAGAGAAAACTGATGGTTGTGGTGGAGGGTGCATTACCCCCCCCCCCTCTCCCCCAACCGTTGAGGGTATCGAGAAATGGCCCCTAGAAAAATCTTTTTAAAATATCTTACTTTGGCAAAAAAAAGGTTTTTTTTATAGAAAGTCGTTTGAGATTTATCACAAGAAAGTACCTAAACATACATTTTGCTTCAAAAAAGCATAAATTAGATTTAATTTGTCCTTGGAAAGCAAACCCACAGACGTAAAGATCAAAGCCAGATTTATATGAATAATAAAAGAAATGTAACACCAGCGTTCTTACAAAGCAACGTATTTAATTTTTAGCTGCTTCATTTCTGCTTGAATTTTCTTTGTTTTGTTTTGTAGGAATCTACAGTATCTAAGCAGCATTCATCCACTCTCTTTATTCAATCCTCTTCCTTCATACTGGATTAACCAATAAATGATGTCCATGTTAGCAACTTAAAATGACGAAAGTTTATCCATAATGTCCACGTATATTTTATATAAGTTTTCGAATACATCATTAGATTTTTTATACGTTTTACAGAATTACAATATATTGTTATTTTTTAGTTTAGCTGAATAAAAAGAACATTGTAATACTAGCCTTGACATCTTCAACTAATATAACAAGGACATAATTATGCTTCGCAGCGATCAGCAGAAAGAAAAATAAATAAGTTATACAGTAGCTGCGTTGCTGACCAAAGAAATCATTCTTGCGGCTGTTAATAAAGACAGTTGATGATAAATTCTTGTACCATTTAATGATGATAAACAAAATTAACAATTCTGTAAATAAAATTTTTCAATTGTAAAGAATAGACTCTACTAGTCTTGTTCGAACAAGTCAATCACAATGCAATAAAAGTACCCAAAGTTTTTAGCCAACGAATAAGATAACGCGGTTATAAAACATTGGGTATCAGTGTTTTGTATAGTCCTATGTTCTAGTAATTGAATTTAAAGTTAAGATAAATGCTAGAGTATCTTTGATCTAACAACCATGTTAAAACAAGAAAGAGCTTAAAGTCCCATGAAAAAGTAAGGCACCAGATATAAAAATAGACTGCTCTTCAAAATAAGAAATTTAGATATTAAAATCCCAAGTGAAGGGTTGGTACAAAACAATTTACTTACAATTTGTTTAGACATATAACTTTGCATATATTCTGTTTATTCAGTTCTAACACTCTACAGAATTACAAAACAAAATTATGTTTGATGTTATCCAAGATCTCTAAAACAATAACGTATAAATATTTTAGTTTGAATACTCTAGGATAATTCTATTATTGCAACTTTCAAGTGCTGTCGGATTACAAATGCCTATTTAAACCCATTATTTTCAGTCTGCTGATTTTTGGGGGGTCTCGTCTCGTCTCATCTGCCCCCCATGGCCCTACCCCCCCTTCTCCCCATCCCCGGAAAATTAGAATTAAAAGATAAATAGTTGAGCTCGTTTTGATTTTATACAGTTTTTACCAAGGATCTTAAGACATAAGACCAATTGAGTTTTGATTGGTTGGTTCATTAAGTTCAATGTCCAAACGTTTCAACCACGAATTGTAATCTACAGCAGGGGTAATTTTTAACATCATCATTGAGGAGGTACATCCACAATGATGATACAACAATTATTGGTTAAAAAGTTTGCGCACAGACAGTTTGAAACAAAAAATCAAGATTTAAGTACCCAAAGTCTTTGAATCTAATGAATCAGAAAAATTGTTACAATACTTTGAGTAACAGCTGAATTTACAGACCAATGTCTCTTCCTCCCTGATTTTGTAAATTATTTTGCTGTTTTGACTAAATCAGTCTCAGATGTTTCTGTATCAGAGTTTACTGTTTTTAATAGCATGTAAGCTTGAAATTGTCAGGACAAAATTTATATTTTTTAGACATTTTTTAATTCGTTTACCCATGATTAATTCCCAAATAAAAGGGGGAGGTAGAAAAGGCAAGTGGGGCTAAATATGTAACAAATTAAAGATACCTTTTTTGGGTCGAGAATAATCATCACAGCAAAGCTTAATACGCAGTCTCTCAGGGATTAAAAGGAACAGAAAAATTGTGTTAAGGTTATTGAATCTAACTTAACTTATTCCAGGGATAAGAAAATTGACTATAAATTGTGTTACATACCCAATGATGATAAATAAAATTGTTTCTTTTGCAGATAAGAATTATAAGTTGAAAAATTTAGTTATGAAAATTAAATTAAAGTACCAAAAGTTTTTGAGCCAATGAATAAAATAACATGCTTATAAAAGTTCGGGTACCAGTGTAATTTATATAGGGATATAAGTTATATAGGGAATATGGATGACGACTAATAGCTAAACCTTCAGGTTTTTACGGACAACCAATCTTTAATTGCCAGACTTTTGTCTAATAAACCTAATACTCCTTATCAACAAGTTGCCCTCGTTGTAGGACAAGGCATTTCTCCATCTGTAACAGTTATTGTCTCGATTCTGATACAATCTTTAGGTTATGAGGTTGTTTTAGCCAAGAGTTTTAGTCATATCATTTCAGTAAGAAATGCCATTCATAAGAATAAGGGTGGGGATTAATGTATCTTCCATTTATATATTCCTGTATGCCTGAAGTATGTAATACGAAGATGTGACCTCGTTCCAAACAAATGAATTTACTAAAGATGTTCAGACAAAATAACATAATACTTATCTATCGCATCTTATTATAGACAGTTTTCTGCAGATAGTAAAATGAAAAGATTTACAGGATCAAATTATATTTATTGGCATCCTCTCCCCCTCGAGTGCCACATCAAGGCCTCTAGGGGAGTAGTCGCTTTTACAATTGTCTAATTGTTTTGCTAAATCTTACTAACCATCAATTACACTTGTTTTATATCAGACCGACAAAGATAAATTATAGAGCAGCCTTGGTTTTTTTCCAATGTTATTTTTTTTGCTATATTTGAGAAACATTTTTACTATTGGTTGTAGTTGTTTTGCTAAATCTTACTAACCATTACTCATATTAGGTCAACTGAATTTGAGTTGCCGATTGTGTACATAGTTTCCTCGGTGTTTCCTCATCCTATCTCAATATTTACTACTAGTTAGCTAAAAAAGCTTCAAACTTCCAATAAAAAATAAAAATTTTAATTTTTCAAATTTTATTTTTTTGGTAGTTTGAAGTTATTTTAGCTAGTAGTAAATATTGAGATAGGATGAGGAAACACCGAGGATATAGTGTACAAATTCGGCAGTTCAAATTCAGCTGACCTCATATTACCCATATTCAGGGATACCAAGGGATAAGACAATCAATAATAAATAAGATTACCCCTAATTTAGATTAGAATTATTGGTTTAAAAGTTTAGACACTACCTTTTTGGAATCAACCAATCAACATTCGTTTTGGCCAACAAATAAAATACTGAGGTCATAACTTTGGGTACCAGTATAATTTACAGTCCAATGTCCCCTCCTTGCATGTATATGTAGGTCTACTAAGAGGTTGAAGCTACACACTTTGATAGTAATTTGTCCCAGTTAATGCATTTTTAAATTCGTTAGCTTAAAAACGTAGGTGCTTTGTGCTTTCCTCCAACTTGAATGTTAAGCACTGAAAATTTAAAGTAAGAGATGGGTTTTTACGCTCTACAAGGCATTTTAATGGAAAACGCCAGTTACTTTCATCAAATATTGTTTGGAGGGTTCAAACTAGAAAAGTCTAAACTTTTCAACCAATAATTTCAATCTATTTTTCAATGCATGGCAGACTATAGTTTACGTTTTTAATCCCTTTACATTTTCTATTCTTTAGAATTATGTATGAAGTATATTCAATTAAATCAACTCAAATTTCCTTATACGCTTAATCCCAACTATTAAATTATATATCTTTATTGGTGAGGTATTTGAATTGATTAGGGTTAAATGGAGTGGATAGTAATCATTTATATTCATTAACGTTAAATGTAAAATCTCCAATATTAAACTTTGGATTACTAGCTTTTCTGTGATTGTATTTTTAAATGGGGAACTAAATTTGTATGATATTTTTTAATAATAAAAACAGAAGCAAATGCGCACGAAAGGGGTAAACGTGGTTGTATCCACCCCCTTGGCAAAATTAAAGGGGCTGGATACATTCCCCTTAACATCAACCACCTACAACCCTCTAAACTTCCCTTTACGAGTGTCTACACTACACCCCTTAAAATAGCCAAGGTGAGTGTCAACCTCTCCCATTAAATTCCTAAAAAATCACTTTGGTGAGTCATGTTGGAGGGGGGACACAACCCCCTCTTTTTGTCTTTATTACACCCCTTTACATCTAATTAATTTTAGTTTAAGGGAGTTGTCAAAATTTTCCAAACCTTGTGCACCCCACTGAACAGAAATACATACAATCTTAGATATCTAATTAAAAAATATTTGTAGGTGATTATTCGCTTTGTTTCATACACAACTATTTCAAAGTCCCGACTGTTTAATATTCAACATTAACACAGAATTTAAATTATATCTAATTACATTAATTACAAAAAGGATTTTTCTTTCATTTTCCGACAAAAGCAACACAGTATCTATGGATGCAGGGATAGGCCTATGCAAAAAAGTATAACCAAAAAGTATTACCTTTTTTTAAAAGAAAATTTCCAATGAGATCATTTTACAAATGGTATTTTCAATAAATGAAAGTAAAAATATTTCCATTATGGCTTTGAAACTGATTAATATTCGCTAGATTAGAATCAGTCCTTAGCCATACTGAAATATCATGTATAGCATCGTATTGCAGACAATTTTCCACAAATATTTTTAGAAATCGGAAAATAATGCCAGTTTTGCAAGCCCGGGCCATCGTCCCTTATGGTCCTACAAAACTGGTTCTAATCTTAACATTTTTCAATTTAATATCAGCAGAAAGCTCTCTATAACTACGAAGCTATAAATAACTATTATTATAAGCCTATTTAATTAAATAGAATAAGAGTAGAAGGAAATAAAATAACTAAAGATTTAAAATCTTTAAACGTTTATCGTTTGCAAATATTTGTTTGCAAGGTTTGTATATTACAGTCTCAACGACAAAAAAATGAGTACCAAAAGGTGCAACACTTTCATTGCCAGTGAAGTATTACTTACATATGTAATTTGATGACTGTTTATACATGATAAAAACAAAATTTCTATCCTTTTTTATGAAGTAGTAAGTTATAGTATGAACAGTTATCCTGTCCAAAAAGCAGGGATCGGCAGCTGCGCGTAAGCATCAGTGAAATCGTCATTTTAGCACTATAAAACTCAGCTGGATGTATAAAACTGCTCTTTAGCAGACAATCCTTCTTTCTGAAATTTCTTTTTTTGCTCACAAGCAGATTTAAAACTGAGGCTTATGCGCGGCTGAGGTGCGGCTGCCGAACCCTGCCAAAAAGCTTGCTCGATAGTTCTAAAATATTGAAAAAATCTCAGTATTTGTCCTGGACAGACAAATCATCCTAAAATAAAGTGTACCCATAAAAATTCTAAGCTTTTCCTGCAAAAATATTTTTTTAAAACTGAAATTTCCAATTGCAAATGAGATAATTATAAAAATTGACTATGAAGCTTTGTATAGTTTGCTATTATAATGTTCATTAAATGACCCTGACAAGATTTGTTGTACTGCGTTAATATATAACAAGGATGGCAACATCCATAAGTAGCGAAGATCAAAAATGATAAAGGGATGTCGGGAAAAAAATTTATATAGAGCAGTGTCATACAATGGACATTAAACTTGATGAAATAGGGAAATTACGAATCCTTTAAAACCACGAAACCTTTAAAATCATGATAACTTAAAAATCTAGGAATCGATATAGCACCGCAATTAATAGACAAATCTTAATGAAACTTGATGGAAATATGTAGAAGATTAACAGATTCAATCCCTAAAAAATTTCAGCCCTTTGTCTTGAAAAGTTGAGAAAATCACGAAAACGTAAAAATCTAGGAATCGATCTAGGACCCCTAATAACAGACAGATGGACAAAACAATGTATAAATTAGAAGAGCATATATAATGGAAATCTTCACTAAAAATGTCAGGTGTCTATCTTAAATAAGAGCCGAAAAAATTAACGTTTCCCCCCCGTTACGGACAGACTGACGGACAGACAAAGTTAATTTTAGAGTAGTTTCGCTACTAATAAAAACCATTCATGATTATAAAAATTCTTAAATTTATCTTCACTTTTAAAAATGTAAATATAGACGTGTGTCTGAAGATAAAAACCTTGATAAGGAAAATAGTTAGAAAATTTACATTAATCCTTCAGATGACATTTTTGAAATGCCTTTCAATCTCTTCAATCTTTCTATCTATCTATCTATCCATCTATCTATCTATCCATCTATCTATCTATCAATCTATCTATCTATCTATCTATCTATCTATCTATCTATCTATCTATCTATCTATCTATCTATCTATCTATCTATCTATCTATCTATCTATCTATCTATCTATCTATCTATCTATCTATCTATCTATCTATCTATCTATCTATCTATCTATCTATCTATCTATCTATCTATCTATCTATCTATCTATCTATCTATCTATCTATCTATCTATCTATCTAACTATCTATCTAACTATCTATCTATCTACAGTGTGTTTTTTTTATGAGAACTTTTTTGAAAGCAATTTTACCCCACTTATAGTCATCAGAATTAAATGATTAATGGCTTATTTTCTTCGTTTTTTAATGCAATTAATAGAACAACAAAAAAATATTTCAGTTTTTATTTAAAAAGTACAGTAAAATCTAAAATTCAAAACTTAGGTGTCAACATCTAAAAATGGTTTTAGCGCATTTTTCTTATGATCAAATATTAAACCTTTTGCAAGAATGGCTGCTAAACACTTCAAAGTTGCGATATAGAGCTAAAAATGTATACAGATACTATTAGGGACACGTACTAGAACATATCAAAGTTTGAAGGTCATATCTCAACCAGGGAGGGAGTATTGGCCCCTAAAAGTTGACTACTGAAAATCCAATTTTTTTCTTGCATAGAGTAGAAGATTTAGGCATAAGAAAAATGCGTTAAAACCATTTTTATATGTTGACACCCAAGTTTTGAATTTTAGATTTTACTGTACTTTTTAAATAAAAACTGAAATATTTTTTATTGTGTTCCATTAATTGCATTAAAAAACGAAGAAAATAAGCCATTAACCATTTAATTCTGATAACTATAAGTAGGGTAAAATTGCTTTAAAAAAAGTTCTCTTAAAAAAAAACACACTGTATCTATCTATCTATCTATCTATCTATCTATCTATCTATCTATCTATCTATCAATCTATCTATCTATCTATCTATCTATCTATCTATCTTTCTACCTAACTGACAAGTATTGAAAGATTGACATACACTAAATGTTTGATGAAATCACGAAGCAATGTGCAATATGCAGATAGAACAGACACACATTCAAATATTTAAATTAATTTTAATCTTATAATATTTTTGTTGATGTACTTTAACATAATTGATGAAAGTTTAACCATGTTTGGTGGTGGTAGGTACTGTCCAAATTTCGGAGGTCGGTGGGCTTGAACGTTAATAAAACTCTCATATTTGTGCAATTTAAAGCGCAGAACATTTTTTAAAGTGTAACTTTCACACAATTATGATAATAGGTAAGAAACATTTGGTGGTATATAATATTTATGACCCCTTCCCCTTAATTCTAGGGTTAATATTAATCTACAAATACACGTACAAATTTCATTTAAAGTATTGAATATTTGTCGTTTTCTCTGTCAATATATGCATAATCAGTTAGATATTAGACAAATGGCCAATTTTCAATTGTTTTCCATAAACATCGTTTTCTGAACAAAACGTATTGATTTAAATGGATGTAGAATATAAATGGATATTATGAAAGGGGAAAATTTGTCGTCAATTTAGGTTGCGATTTCCCCTGTCATTCATTGGTCAACTTGTTAATCCAGTATTAGGGGATGGGGGAGATCGTTATTTTAGCCAGCTTCAAAGCTTTAATAAAAACATAATAATCTGGTGTAAGATCCAAATGATAACAAATCCATTATAGATTTTGAGAATCGTTGTGCCTATTTAAGATAAAATCTAGGTGTAGTACAGAACATGGAAGATGTGTAGATATGTAATTCTCAATTTTCCTGCATACTCATGAGCACAGTATTTATTTATTTTATTCGGGGGGGGGGGGGGGATAAATTGATTTTCCATTAATCGTTTTCCTTGCTGAAATGTTTAAACTAATGTTTAAGTCAAAATAAAATAAACAGGACAAATTTAAATCTAGCTTCCATAGGCATTGCTTATCCTAAGCCACTCTTAACCAAATCAACCAAAATTAGATTATTAGTCCTTGGCCTTTACTTATAAAAAGCGGGTTTATGCGGATATTTACAACTGCAGTCATTTATGCAGCTTTTGCAAAGCTGCAAAGCTGCAGCGAAACGCTCGGCTGAGTGACAAAGAGGAAAAAATCAGCCAAATAAATCCAAAGCCACAGCTTTCGATAGCTGTATGAGAAAAAAACAATAAAACTGCATATAGCTCTACATACATTGAAAGCGCAGAGGTTGGGTGACTTTTGAGAGTCTTATTAAAATTGAAGCTTTTTTATAATTAGGTCCATCCAAAGCATTTAATTTTAATTTTCCTGGCATAAAATTTCATACGATGTAATTATCTTATTTATCTGATTTTTGAGATAATTATTTCTAGGACGACAAAGTACAATGTTACAATCGGTGTATCTATAAAATTAAGTCGTTAATGATGTTACTCCTAAATTCCCCTTCTGTAGTGGTTGAAACGTTTAGACACTAAACTTAAAGAACCAACAAATTGAATTTGTTAAATGTTATAAAGCTAACGAATAAGGAAACGCGATAATATATCTTTGGAGACTAGATTAATAAACAGCCCAATGTCCATTTCCTCCCTGAAAAGTTGACCCATACTTGATCTTGAAGCATTGTGTTAGCTTTTCTTTATTCTCTTTTATTCTTTTTTCTTTCTTGCAAAATAAAAACAATATTTTAGCTGGTTTCTTATCAATCTATTATGACTGCAACACCAAGTATTTGTAGGTCAGCGCAAGCAGAATTATACTGTGCTATTATTAAGTTAATTACCTTTAAAAATGCTTATTTTGGTAGAACAATAGCTGCAAGTGTGCTAAATAGTAAACAAAACACTGTATAAGTTTGCCAAATTAGGAAAAGTATTTTATTTTTTATCCCTACTCACCCAATGCAGTGGTAAAGGAGGAGGTAGATGATAGTGGCGTGAACAGAGATTCATCTGGGAGGTTTTCATAATTGGAGGGGGGGGGGGGGGGGGGTGAAAAAAGGGTAACGTAGTCCTTCAAAATCTCAAAATCATTTCCCTTCTTCACTCCACTTGCATTATGGCCAATTTTTGGTTAATTATTTCTAATTTAAAAGATAGAATATTGTTTTAATTGACTGTTGAAGCTCAATAAATACACAATCTAAATCTAAATCTAAACCTTAAGATTGAAGACCATAGGGGAAGCATACGTCTTGAATTTTTTATGTTCAAAGATGCTATTGAAGATAGACGTTACGAATTTTGTATAATGATTTCAATGAACCATCATCTCGTTTTTTCCTCCAATTATTTAAAGTAGTAAGTTTTTTTGTCTGAAACTTAAACTATCGACAACTACAGAACTGGTGAGTTTCTCCCTTTTATAGAATCTTCTCAAAGGTCTAGGCTATTTTATTTTTAGATTATATTTTGGTTTATATTTTGGCTTTTTTCTACCCTTTTCTTATCCCTTTGAAGACAAATACTTTAATAATAGGGGAGCAACCGCTAGTCAATATATTTAAGAGCCTAGCTACTTATAGATGTTTTTATACTTGTTTTTTATTGTATAAATATGTAAAGAAAGTGTGATTTTATTTATTTGGTTGGATGCAAATACATCAAAGATAAAGAAACAATTTCCCATTATGCAAAAAAATTTGCACAAAATAGTGCAAAAAAGGACAGAGAAATTTATTTGTTGGTTGCAAAGATATGTAATTTTCTAACAAACAAAAAAGAAAGCAAAATTTGTTCTTTTTTGTGAAAATGATTTATTTAATTTATCAAAGAATTTTTTTAATAAGAAACATTAAAACAATTAGGCAAATTCATTATCCCTAGAAATAGTGATTAAGTTACTATGCTATATTAAACTAGTTGCTTTGAATCTTGTGATACAATGCTAATTTAAAGCTTCCTTTAAAGGCTCAATGAAGCAAATATTATGAAGTGTAAACTTCTCATTAAACAAGAATGACAAAATCCATAAAAGCGAAGCTCATCATCACACTTACAATCACAAATTGACTATTACAGATCAACAATAAATGACATTAAAGAAACAAAATATCAAACAAAATCCTAAACTATATGATAAAACGCTTTCAACATTACGTCTAATTATCATAAGAAACGTAAATTAAAAATCTATAGGATAGAATAGACATATTATATTATTTTTTTTATATATATATTATTATTTGTTTAAATTATTGTTATGCGTTACGGACAGATAAACGGCAGAACACATGAATTGTAGTAAAGCTTTGCTTGTTAAAAATGCAATATTGAATGGGTTTAAAATTGCAAATTTTTTTTGTAACAAATTGGTTAATTGGTAGGTGTTCAACTTTAATAATTTGATACATAATCAAATTGTCAGAAGGTTAGAGTGGGAACTACAAGAAAATATTTTTTTTGCTGCAAAACATCTCTATAACAAACTTCAGCCAGTTTGTCCATCTTTCGTTTTCTGTCTGTATGTTGTATATCAATCAATATTTTGTTTGTATACATATCTACAATCGGTTATGCCCTTAGAGACCTTTAGGGGAACTTAGGGCAAAGAAGGGGAGAGTCTACCCTTCCCTTTACATTTTGGTTTTAAAAAGAAAAAGCAAAAGATTTTTTTGTTGCAGAGGGGCAGGGATCGGAAGCCTCACGTAAGCCGCGTGTAAGCCTCAGTTTTAAACCTGCTTGTGAGCAGAAAAAAAAATTTCAGAAAGAAGGATTGTCTGCTAAAGAGCCGTTTTATACATCCAGCTGAATTTTATAGTGATAAAATCACGATTTCACTGAGGCTTACACGCGGCTTACGTCAGGCTTCCGATCCCTGCAGAGGGGTTACTTTTGTCCAGGGACGATTTCTCTTCCCCAAAATAGTTGTAAACCTTGCCATGACCTTTAAGTATCTCCATTGTAAAGGAGAACAGTATCGATCCAGCGGTTAGCAAGATCATGTTTTTTTAATATAAGAATATGCTAGTCTTATATTTTTATGTGTCAACCTTAACAGAATCTACAATAACTACTTATCATTTTTTTTAATAATTGGAAAGTGCTATGAACATTGAGATCCTTGTTGAATATAAAATATGTTTTAATACATTAAGTGCTCATTTAACCTGGGGATAAATTTGAATTACATCCATAGAATTTCATTAAACTTTTTGTATTACAATTATGTATTGTTCTGTAATTTGTTTTATCCGCCCGTCTTTGCGTTCTCTTTTCAGTGGGATTTTTTGGCAGAAATACAGAGGACAGCGGAAAGTGTCATGTATGATTTCATAAAAATATATCTATACGTTTTTATGACTTCACACATGACACGCTGTCCTGAAATACAATTTTTATTGGAAGATTTCCATTACCAAAGATCATTATTTAAATTCAACACTAAATTGAAAATTCGATGCCTTAAAACTCTTTTTATCTGCCTATCTATAAATTTTTAATTGCATATCTGTCGCCTATTATTAATTAACCCTTCTTGTTCAATAAAATGTTTTACAAAAAATGCATTCAATAATTTTAATAAAATTTAAAATAAAATATTTAACATTGATGCATTTTTTGTAATGTTTTGTTAATTTTCAAAATGCAATTATGTAAAAAGATATTTAATTTTTAAGTGTTGTATGCAATATAATTTTTTAAAAGAAATAATATAAAACTCTATAAGATTATTAAGAAAACTAAAAATATATTCGAAGTTGCGTGAATAAAAATGATAAAATTTACATGTATTTCTATGTAAAAATGATATTGAAGTTGACTCTCTACCTTTATATTTGTATTATAAAACCTTAGTAACCGCTGGATACATGTTTTCATTAACAGTGAAGCTTTTCAGGGTCCTGGGAGGATTATATCATGATCTATTTAGGAGATTTTACCATGTAATGTTCGGATGAACTATTTATGCTATCTTGAAGAAATGCTAAGAAAAAAGAAATATTCATTAATAGACTTTTAAGTAAAAAAAGTGTGACAAAACATTAAAAATTGATTTTTAAGATTTAAAAGCTCTACAAATTAACAGAAACCCTTTGAAAATAACTAACGAATGATTCATTTTCTTTTAAGAAGGTATCTGTTACGTTTTTTAGAATAGGATTTTACACACTAGTGGCTTCGCCCCTAGCCTCTAGGGGCTTTGCCCCAAGAGGTGATAAAAAAAAATAATATTTATTGTTTTTAGTGAGAGAATGTTGCTATTCTTTCATTCAAAATAAATGCTGGAATAAAAAATATTTTTTAACAAAGGACCTAGGAAATCTTCAGCAAATAAAAAAAAAAAAAAAAAAAAAAAATGGGGGGGGGGGATTTTTTTGTTTTTGGGGGGGTTGGGGGTGTCCCACCCCCCAAGAAAATAGCTTAAAACCACCGCAGGACCAATAGGTATATACCCTGAAGAGTAGAATCCGATCGGTTCAGTGGTTACTGAGAACATAAGCTTCAGACAAACAGACGGTCAGACGGACAGACATCAAGCTACTTTGTATTATAGATTGACAGATACATATATGATTAAAATTTAAAGGAACCCTGCAAGAAATACACCGATTTAACTGCTGAAAGACTGCCACACGTAGACCCAATACCTCAAATTTGAAGCCTAAAAAATTTTAAATGACATTTTAGTTATATGAAAATTTGTAAGTTTTCCGTTGATAGACAATAGACATTTCAATATTACACTACGTTGCCTAGAAATAAAATAATAAGCTTATTTTTGGGGCTTCTCAATTTTGATTTCATATGAATTAAAACTAGTTCTTTAAGGGATAATGGATATCTTATCATGTTCTAATCAATGTAAATATTTTATTACAAGTCCATGCCCTTCAAGTTTTTTACCATTTTAACCCTTTACAGTCGGGCCCCTTGCCGCACCTTAATCGGTCGGGGGGGGGGGGGGGGCGTTCAACGCCCCCCCTAATTATCTCAGTTCCTATTAGAGCTAGAGGGCTAAATTTTTTGTGCAAGTCCCCTGTTTGATAATAAATTTCCGACCTTTTATAAGTCTAAGTTAATTTTCGCTTCCTTCACCCTTTTATTTAACAACCTTTGTTTTTAGGTCTTTTTTATTTAAAAATTTCAAACGGCTGTAATTTTCTTATTTTTGAAGCTAGAAGAAAAATTTTTTCCCAGAAAATGTTTATTTTTATGTAAATTTTACATTAGAAATATCAAAATATAAATTTCAGCGGCCGCAGCTGTACTTGGCAGCTGCCAGCCGCCGCAGTCGGCGGTCGGCGGGAAAACGGCGGCGGATCTTCATGAAATTTTAATACGTTATGTAGACATGTAAGAAAAGCTTAAGTTTAAAATTTGAAGTCAAAAATTGCGGCCACAGGAGCCTTTTAAAGATTTCTGGAGACCTGGAGGATCAGGACCTGCAGGATCATACCTGGAACCTGAAAGTGACTTGAACACCTGTATTTCATATAAGGATGTACTACTAGAGGATTTTTTAGTATTTTGGTATGATAAAATGCTTTGTTTTAGTCAAAAAAATATTTTTGCTCTTTACCTGGATGACCCTGCCAGGTTTGCTGGCATCCTGTGCCCGCCAGGATGGAGATATTCAAAAAATTCCAACTCTCAGTTATGTGTCATACCCATACTTAAAAAGTCAAGCAGTTTGGGCTCTTTATTTTTCACACACAGAAAATGAGATAGAAAAAACCGGATGGGGGGGCGTTCAACGCCCCCCCCCCCCGACCGTTAAGGGTTAATGAAGATTTATCATATAAAATTCCATAACAAACAATTAGCAAAAGGTTTTGAAATTTATTACGTATCAACTAAAGGGTATAACAGCTTACTTAAGAGGATAACAAAGGCCAATAAAAACACATTGAAATAAATCCTAAATGTCTTTTTAGTCTAGCAAATAAATAATCTCATATTAGATTTGTTTTAGATCGTTTTTATTTCCAGTTTAAATTTGCTCATACCCTATTCTTAGAGGGCTTCGCTCCCATAGGGTCTACTATAATTGTCCTATCGATTTTAAACTTTGTATGATGATTGCTAAAACATTTCATACGTCCATTTAAAACATGCGGATTCTTAACTTTTTTGACAACAATTTTTGTTTGATATTATTACCTTTTCGTCTGATTTTTGAACAGTTATTAATATGCCAACAAGGTACAATATTATGAGCAAGATTTCTCTATTATCATACGACATCCAATCATTGAATGGTGCTATGAAATGAGGAAAATTTCAAATTAAAATTAAAAATAATATCTGTAATTTAAGTGTAAAAATCTAATTGTCTACGTCTAATATACATCTAACACCTAGTAAAGGGAATGAAATATAGTGTATGTATAATTGTTAATCGATACAATTTCACAGTAAAATCAGAGGGCAATCCAAAGATCAAAGCACTAAAAGTCTCAGTAGTTTGGCTGTAGAGCATTAGTAAAAAAATTGAAGATTAAGCAACTAATTCAAAAGTATTTCCCTAGCCTATAAAAGCTTTTCTTTAGAATCATTTAAGTAGATTTCTAAATCAGAGATATTTTTTTACTGAATATTATGATTTGTATTTGGGTATGTTTTTAATCCTGATTTAAAAGGAAGGTAAATTGTTATAATTGTTACATTTTTATCAAACTTTATATTAAATAGTTAGTAGAATAAAAATCAAATAATAGAAATATGAGATATGAAATAAAACTATTTTTTTTTCAGCAGCGCGGCTTACAAAGCTATCAATTAATCCACAGATAACAAATATAAGTTCAATCAACTGACAGCCGTGCATCTTACTCGTCCAGCTAATAAGCCTTTACTGCAGACACCCTTAGACACGCAGCTTTTTAAAAGCTTGGGCCGCAGCATAGACAAGGCTGCAGTCAGTCTTTCTAAGTCTTTGATAGATCTGACAAAATATTAAATTAAACTGAAGTCATAAATATTTGTTTTTGAGGTTCGGTGATTTTTCAAATCAATATTTACATCTATAATAAAAAATTTTATGGATGGCTTCAAAAAAGGATTAAAGCTTATAATATATACTTATACAAAAGTATCAAGATGTTTGTGAGCATGTCCGTTTATGATAAGGGATCTTTCTAATCGCAGAAACGATAAGGCTGTTCTTTAAAGTGTAGCTTCTCATAAGCCCTAGGAATGTATACTACCTATTTTATATGTAACTATTTTGGGGGATGGTACTACCTCTCAGTTTAAGATAAATCATCCCTAGAAAAAAAAACCTACAATAGTTTTTTCATTTTTATTTTTAAACCTACAAGTAAAAATTGGGTGTGGGGATTAAATGGGACATCCCCCATCCAAAGGGTTAAAGGCACTTTCAGTATATTAAACATCGATAAAATTTAATCGAATTTAATTAATCACAAAGTAACAATACATCATACATTGGTTTTGTCATAAAAGGCCTTACATATTTCAAAAGACTTTTTAATTTATAGTTACAGAAGAGTATATCTATCAGTAATATGCTGTTATTCTCTTTTCAGATGATTCTTGAACTCGGCCCTTAACCTCTTGTGGTTTGAGGGTTAATTTTGGTGCTTAACATTTTTTATTCAGGTGCACTTATTGTTATTTGTTATACTCTTGAGGTTTCAGGTATGCAGGGATAGGATAAAAAAGATGGATCTTGTGCAGATTATCTCAAAAAATTAGAAGGCCTATAAATGATCTGGAATAGGATACACAGCGTAAGCTTCAATAAAGAAAAAACGCGCATTATTGAGCAATGACTATTCCAGATTATTAGTAGACCTTTTTTGTCTGTTAAAAGAATGTGCGAACATAATCAAAACGTTCAGCGGTTAGTCGTTTGCAGCATTTAAAGTTTAAAGGCTGGTGCTCGTAGGTCCAACAACAACTAAAACTAAAGGTAATCACTCAGTGTTCAAACACAAACAAAAGTATTTAGGAAAGCAACTTAATTGCAAGACCTTTCTAAAAATCAAAATATAGCTTGATAATAAGTTTTGAATATTAATAGCATTAAAAGCATTTCCATTTATCTTTCTATTTGTGTGTCTCGAGTATGATGCAGTATACTATGGACTTAAACCCAGCACCTACCCAACAGTTAGCGACAACGTAGTTAATTTATTCCTTATCAATCAACCAAAGACATGAAGAAAAAAAGTTTAGCCATGAATCAGATTAAATCGGATGACCTTCAAATGTAAGTTTGCTACTTGGTTTATTGATTATAGATATTAGAGAAGCTTATCTATTATTGTAAAATAAATTTACACAGACATAGTACATACAAAGATTATTTAATTACAGTTTGTGAATTTAGGAGGATTTATAGACAATACATTTAATCAAAATATTATAGACAACTAAGTAGATGAAGGAAAATAAGATATTCATGTATTAAGAAGAATGGATATAGAATACGCGGATTTATTGCCAGGGGAAATTGTGTCGTCAACTTAGGTTTCTGGTCCTCAGCTAATGATCAGTTCGTTCATCCAGTAGGAGAACTTGGGATGGGGTAAATGGGTTGAATGGAGGGGTTGTGTAGCCAGCTGTTAGCATCACTTTATTAGAGTACAGGAAAATATGGTGCAACTTCCAAGTAAATATATCAATTATCAGAAGTTTTTGCTTTTTGGTCGTTGAAATATTCAAAATCTTGTATGCCATCTTTTCCAAATGGAAAAAATAGTTTTTAATTAATTTTGTAATGTAGACAGACAGACAAAAGCTATTTATAGAGTTAAACCTCTAACCCCCCTCCCACCTCGAAAAACTACCTTAGTTTATTAAAGTAAAAGAACCGTAGACGCCACCCCAAGTTTTACACCATAGGATTCTATCTAGATAAGATAAACCCTACCAATATTGTATAATATGATGTTCATACGTTTCAACAATTAAGATTAAAACAAACGAACAAACAAAATCATACTGTGGTTTTAAACTATTTTCCAAACGTTTCTATCAAATTATCAGGCGCAAAGCCATCACATGATAGGGTTGAAGTTACAAGTAGTTTAGTAAAATAAAGTATAAAATAAAAGAAAATATTTTTTATAAATAAAGTAAAACTAGCATTCAGAAATAACGTCAGATAGGAATGTTTTATTTTTAGTTGTAAATATTAAGTAAGTTTATCAGAGTATAAGAAGACGCCGTCGCTTTTAAATCAATTTTCTTATCGTAGACTTTTCAAGGACTATTAGTCAAAGGTTGATATTATAATATGGTTTAGTATATAAAAATATAAATCAGCTTTTCAAACTATATTATCATATTTTGTAAGAAGTAGGATGTGTGTCTGTTGGTACTAAAATACCTCACTTATTGCAGGGCCAATGTACTTTTTATTCTTTGCAATATTTTTTAGGAAATGAGAAAAGGTTCTAAGAGGAATAGACATTAGGACCAAAAACTAGTACAGGGATAACAAATGTACTAAAAATTCAGCAGCTAGAGTTTTTCTGTCAATATACTATAATAGCAGCTATACTCCTAGCATCTATGGGCTCTGTATTAGAGAGAATAGACAGAAAATATTCTAGAACCACAAAAAGACTTAAGTTTACTTGTCTGAAAACGATTAAAGGACTTATGTGAAGCTTCTCAACCTATTCAGTGTTTAGCAAGATCTTAACGGTTAAAAAAAACGTTACTAATCTTTAGTATAGGATAGACATAAAGATAAAAAATGCAAATTTATTATGTACTTAAAATTGCAAACTAAAGGAGGAAACGATAATAAAATATGTAATTAACAAGCAACATTGTGCTGACCCGCATGTTACAGCGTGACCTATTGCAGTTAGACAATGATAGTTGGTTTGGACAATTCTTATTTATCATGGAAAATTTTGAAAATATAGTTTTCCAGTATCGCCTCGAAACCGATTTATATCCACTTAATTAGGAACTGTTCTCGGCCGTAATGAAAAATCACGTATGGCATGTATGACAGACAATTTCCCATTAATATTAAAATAAGAATTATAAAATTAATACCCGTTTTGTTAGCCCGGGCCTTCTGCTCCACAGGGCTAACCAAATTTATTTTAATCTTATGATTTTTTATTTGAATATCCGCGGAAAGCTGTCTATAATACGATGCGATAAATAATTATTCTCAAAAAAGGCCTGTTTGTTTGTAGTGCTCCTGCAACACACTCATTACGTTCTAAATTCTTTTTTTTCTTTTATAAAGCTAATAATCCAAACAACTATCTGTCCCGAGTGGCAAAGACCTTTTCGTCTGCTAAAGAGTTGTTTTTTCTTCTTTCGTAGGTACACGGATTTCAGAGGGACGTTGCCGTTCCTGCAACTGGCAGAAATACAGTGGATGTATTTTTGTCAAAATTGTTTGTCTGGATGTAAATTCGACAGTAATTTGCCATATATCGTAGGTACCCTGACAAATATACATCTAACACAGGCATTTAAACATCCAAAATTGTCAATTATACATCTATTTCTTGCCAATTTCACATCTAAATTTTTTTATATGTCAAAAATACATCTTGTACATTTTTATCAATAATAAACAATAGTAAACTGTATAGTAGATATTTATACTACAATATACTACAATATACATAATGTATTAGATTATGGCTAAATGTTTAAAATCTTTATTCTATAATTTATTCCTTTTTCCCTGTTTACTCATTTCACGACCTAAATCATTGACACATAACAACAACAATTTGTACAATATTTTACTCATATAATAAACTCTATTGGCGGTGAAATTGTAAATGTATATATACTTAGAATTATGATAGTTTTATTTAGTTTGTTATAATGCCTGAAAGCAACAGGCTATGCCACTTTTAGTTGCAGTACTGCAGAATGCAAAGCTACAATGTCATGTAGATACAGTTCTAAAGAATCTGGCCAGGAAACCGAAGAAGAACCACAAATATTAAGGTAAAAGTTTATTTTCATAGTAAAATATATGTACAATAAATAGTATGTACATTCTTTGTATTTTGTTTACAATTATAGTTATCAAAAGTGTAAGAATAGTTTGTACATTCTTTCTATTATGTTTACAATTATAGTTATCAAAAGTGTAAGAATTATAGATAATACTTACGTAAAATCTAATCAGTGAATTACAGAAATATCTATCTATCTTTTTAAATTCTTTATTTTTTAGAGTCCCAAGAGAGGAAGATCAGCCACCCTGTACTTTTGAAACAATTGGGAGTTGTCAACAGGGTGTGTGTCGATGCTACATTGATTACAGCCAACTTTTGATTGTTTATGGTAAGTGATAAATATTTAAACTAAGGCTGTTCCTTTATTCTTCCATACTTTTTCTTACATAATATATTTTTATTAGCGTAGCTGCTCTAAAATTTTTATAGTGAGTGATATCTAAGTATTTAAACTACCCTAAGACTAAGATGGTTCCTTTATTCTTACACACTTATTCGTACTTAAAGTAATATATACTTTTAGTAACAAAGCTGCTCTAATTTTTTAAAAATAATAGGTCTCATTGGGGATGTTGCCTGGGTGCCTCTAGTTTATGCATGTATGAGCAACAAACAAATGGATACATACACCAGACTCTACACCTCCTGGATTAAAAAAAAAGGATAGTAATAATTTTTTTATTTCAAAAAGGCATCAGTTTTTAAGAAAGCTAATCTTGTAATTTTCATTTTAGAAGCGGGAAACAAAAGATTAGCAACAGTCTACTTAGATGTGATCAAGCCATGGAAGGTCTACTTTCAATGAATCATCGTAGTAAAGCACTGTCAGTCATGGAAGTTAGGGCCAGTCTAAGGGAAAGACTTAGTGCAGGATATATTGATCTAAGAAGATTTTTTAGATCCATGGGATCGTTAACCTCAAAAATTGATTCACATTCCAAGTATGTATTACAATGTGCACGTAACACTGTAGCTACTACTAATGCTCCTACTGAAAATGTTGCTATTAGACATGTTCTAACAAGTGTTAGTGGCAATTCTAACTTTCTAGCTAATGGGCGAGGCCAAAGGGGCAGACGGGGACAAGGTCGTGGACGTGGTGCTATTGAAAGTGTACGGCAAGATTGTCAAACCTGTGGCAAAAACTATTCAAGGGGTTATCTGCCACGGCACAGAGTTATATGTAAGGGGCCAATTACTATAGATCCCACCACTGTAGAAGATGCTCCTGCTGCTCTTGATAATGTGATTGCAGAGTTTGAAGGTGTTGATGGCCGTAATGTTATATTTTCATATGATATTGATGATGCCATTAACACTGACATTACATTATCTCAGATAGATGAAGATGTGTTTAATCTAGAGCAAAGCATCATCCATCAACAACCAGGACCTAGTGGACAAATACAACCTATTTTTTACCCACCAGGGCAACACAATAGATATGGTAGTGGGGACATGAGTGATGTATTAATTGATGACTTTGGTGTACCTATTGGTAGAATTATGACAAGATCAATGTCAAGGTAATCACAATCAACTGTATAAATTCAATTTTGAAGATTTTAAACATTTAACTATAATTTTAATATAATATTTATTCATGTTCTTGTATTGATAATAAATGTCTACTATACAGTTCACTATTGTTTATTATTAATTAAAATGTATAGGATGTATTTATGACATATAAAAAAGTTTAGATGTAAAATTGGCAAGAAATAGATGTAAAATTGACAATTTTGGATGTATAAATGCCTGTGTTAGATGTATTTCTGGCGGTTACTTTAAGTATGACTGTATTTTTGGCAGAGGTTTTTACATTTTGACAAAAATACATCCAGCTGTAATTCTGCCAGTTGCAGGAACGCCATGTACCCATTTCAGATGCTATTAGATTTGAAAGACCCAATACACAATTTGATTCAATACCATAATACTACCATTGACAAAGTGTTTGGGAAATGGAAATTCCCTCATTAAGCAAAGATTTCCCATTAAAATTTTTAGATGTTAAAAAAAACTATTTTTAACGGTCAGCTTACCGTAAATAGCTTATATTCTTAATTTTTTAAAGTATTTTTTTAATGTTTCTAGTAGTAATGGATGCTGTTGTCCATTGTGTATAGTTAATTTAACATTTTTATAATTGATTTGAATAATATTAAATAACTTTTGTTATGCAATTATCCTAAATTATTTGCATCAATATACCTAAACAGTTAAGAAATAAAGTGCAGGCAATAATCAATATAATAACATAAACATTGGTGTATATCATGGAACTAAAGGGATAAAACAATGGCCGATAAATTGATGTACACCCCCAATAATGATATACACAAATTAACCTTTCTGTAGATTACAATTAGTGATTGACACGTTTGGACACTGGACTTAATGATCAAACCAACTAATATTTCATAAAAGTCCCCAAAGTTGATTAGCCAACGAATGAGAGAACGTTAATACAAAACTTTGGGGACTAGTCTAATAAACAGCCAATTGTCATCTTCCTTTCTGAATAACCAATATAACTACACAAAAATTGCTGTCTTAACAAGAAGGATAAAATATTAACATATTATATTTTAATTGCATGGTTGGTTCATTATGTTGAGTGTCTAATATTTTCTATTTTGATGCATAACTGTCTATCTTTTAAGGTCTGCCCATTATGATCTCAGTAAGAATTATATTGATTATTAAACATTAATTGAAAGCTTCGATTTTGTAGTAAAGTCAGGGAGGAAGGGGACAATAGAAATCAAATTATCCTTGTACCCAATACATTTGTTGGTTCTAAAAACTTTAAAATCTTGATTGGTTGTCACAAATTTCATGTTTTACAACCTTACCACCATTCATTTAAATCTATAGAAGGGGTTATGAAAAAAATATGTCTATACGCAACAAAATGTGTACACAATTTCAACCAATGATATCTCTCGTATGTTCCTTTAGTATTCCCCTATTGGTGGAATCAGACAGTATGTCTCTTGAGTAACTCTATTATAAGTAGGAAAAAATAAAAACAGATTAAACATAAATAATTAATTTTGTGAATACAGGTCCCTTATCTTTGGAGCAAATATGGTAACATTTGCCAAGCAAACTTATTAAAATGTCTTAATCTATTACATACCTCAAATAATATCATCATAAGGGAGGGAGGGGTTATGGAATTGTACACCAAACTGGTACCCAAATTATACTATAATTAGATCTTGATTGTTTAGTACTAATTTTAAATCCACAGAATGGGTAATGTTGTTTCTCATAATTAGAGTGATCATTAAGATAACTAAATATCATATACGGGGATTAGACACTAGGAGAAAGATTAGCTATATTAACTTATTGTAATGTCTTAACCAAACTTGAGTTAATCTTATAATTTTTAATTTTACTATAAGCGGAAAACTGTCTCTAATGCGATAAATAACTGTAACTTTGTTTGAAAGGTTTAGTGACAATTTAACTTACAAAAATAACTCTTAAAAAAGAATGAGAGATTGTATAATTAATAATTTTAAGAAAATATACAAACATAAATCAACAAAAAGAGCAAAATCATGCCAAAGTATTCTTTCAATGCTTTTTTTGATTTTTTAAGTTTTTACATTTTGTACATTTAAGCTTAGAAGGTTGCGTGATTTTATAAAAGGGATATAAACAATACTAAACCATATTTTTATATTATATTATACTTCACTGGCGGATGCGCTCTTGGCATCTAGGAACTCTTTATTCGTAGGAGAGTAGAAAAAAGCCTTAAATCAAACTAAGGTATGAAAAAAACAGCCTAAAACCATGCAGGGATATAAAAATAAGAATCTTCCATAAAATAGATAACTCAATCGGTTCAGTAGTTAGGGAAATATTAAGCTACAGATAAATAAACCTTACTACTTTATATAATAGGATACCAGTGACCTTAAGTAATAAGATAATGGAAGATAAGATAAATAAATGGACAGTGCAGTGTATATAAACAAATTTACCTTTTTTGTAGATTTTGTGGAAAATTTTTATGAGTGCTGGTTTGTACAGTCAAATTCATATTTGAAGACTCCAAAAGTCAGAGTATGAAAAAAACTTGTTAATAAAACTGACCTTTCATTTACCAACTTAAATCCTAGCTTAAATCAGAGATATCTCAATAGACAAACAGGCAGACAAAAAAATATAAAAATGCTAGAATCGCAGCTACTTTATAAATAGTTTCCGTCCATTCGTCCATCCGTACGCTTTTTCATCACAACAGTGTAACTTTCAAAGTTTCATGATTATTTTATTCTCAGCTTTTTTTATTTTTTTAAATCTTACTAACATTATGGATATACAAAGTGCACTGTTCTTTTTACCAAAGCTATTGTAAGCTAGCAATGCTGCCCTACTATTGGGCTTAATAAGTTCTTGTTAAATGAAAGTTGAAAGATGCATGCATTCATCAAACAAAATATATTTATAATAAGGGTCAAGTGAATATAGCAATATAATAAATACTTGTACTTAAATTTAATAAAGGATCTTTCAGCTATAATAGCAGACAAAACTTTTTTGTTATGGGGTTAAAGAGAACGGTACCTATAGTATAAAGTTTAAAGAAAATACTTTAGCTTTTTCCACAAGAAGGACACAAGCGCAGCCTCCAGTTTACAAAATTGTGAGTTATGACTGGATCAATATTCAAGAAATCTTTGCAGTAGTTCTGTACAGGTTATAAGTCATCTGCAGAATGTATTACAAGCCACAAACAGAAATAGCCTCTTTAAAGTTAACTAGTTTTTACCTTATTTACTTAAGATTCAGCCTTGCCATGAAAAAGTGTATATATATTGATGTATAAATGATTAATTTTGCCAATAATATATTCGCCAATTATGCATTCATGTTTGCAAACAATTGATGCAATGGTGTCCATTCGTTATTGCGAAAAAAATGAAAAACTAGCATTATAATTAACATTTTTAGATTAAATAAGTATGTTAACAGTTAACACCCATAAAAGCGATGGTCTAAAATCATAATGAAGGACAATAGAATAATACCTCTTGTAGAGCGACAGAACTTTATAAGAAGAATATTAATTTGTAAGTCTTTACAAATTGTACATAAATTTGTTGCAAAATTGCGTAAATTATTAGGATTTTACTATGCCTCGCTTATAATATTGTACCTTGTTGTTCTAAGAATCAGTATTTCAGTAATCAAATGAAAAGTATAATAATATCATACAAAATTTTGCAACGCTTTCTAAATCGTACCTAACTGTAATAGGGATTATCATGCAGAGTATCAAATCGATGGGACAATTTTAACATGTCTAAATTAACGACATGAGAAGTAAAAGAATATATTTTGCAACTCGACGGACAGGACATTGGACCAAGTAAGTTGAATACTGAATGCTCTTTGGTAAGGGTGGGGGGGGGGGGGGGGGGTACTTCATAAAAATATTAGTAATCTGTCTTAAACGGCTTCGGTACTAAAAAGTTTTAGATGCTAATGTTTTCATGGTAGTTTGGAAGAAAAGTGGTAAAAGGATTTTTACTAACTGTTAGTATTCTTGATTTTGCAAGAAACATAATCAATGCATCGTTAACAAGCCAATAATATTAAATGACTGTTAAACCTTTGTTTATTTAGGCAGATTTTGTTCTTTTAAATTTTTCTAATAATTGATATATTATTACTTTGATGTTGCAATCAGTTATTCATGTACTCTGATAAAGTGATCCTTTACCTAATTTCCTTACCTTCTACCGGATGAACGAACTGATAACTAATTGAGGTCCATATTAGCAAGCTAAATTGTCTATAACTTTTCCCCTGTCAATATATCCACGTTCATCCTATATTAATTTTTCTAATTTAAGCGACGTTGTGTTATGTTATCGTTAACGTCCTTTTTCTATTATAGAGTAGTACATTAAAGTAAAAGAATAGAGTGGACATGAGGTATATTTTAGCCAATAGCGTCGGAAATACAGTATATCTTTTTATTATGAGAACTTTTCTAGCACCCTAACCAAAGGGCTAATCTTGATGATACTTGAAATGTGTAGAATGTGAACCTATTTGATCCCTAAAAAGTTCAGCTGTCTATCTTGAATAGGAGCCGAGAAAATCACCTTTCCCGTATGGCGTTACGGTCTGACTGACGTGCATACAAGTAAATTACAGTTTAGCTTTGCTAACAAGGTAAAAAGAGTTATTACATTTGTTTGTTTTTATCATGTTTTTTAACAACATATTATTGTTGACAGTTTTTAGTGATTGCATTGGTCTTGTCTAGACGGATGTGGGATAGATGTGTCTAGGATGTGGCTAGTTCCATTTGATTATGAAGAAACCGTTCCCAATTTCTAGACACGTAGCATTTCCCGGAATACACAAGTTAATACAACATTGGAATGATGCCGGACATGGACATTCTAAAGGTCCACCTAAAATATAATAGACAGAGTTATCCTTATATAAAAGTAACAGAATGTTTGTATGTCTATCAGTAGCAAAGTATCTTTTTGACCACTAAACCAATATGGTTCTCCTTTACAATGAAGCTTCTATTTAATTTAAGTGGAGGGTCGACTAATCCCCCTCCCCTCCCCACCCCCTTATTTCCTCTAGTGTACACAGCTGCCAGTATTATGTATAATAGTTAGGTATACCTATTTGTAACCGAAATTCTTTGGATAGGGTAGAGTTCATGTTTTTAAAAGATTATGTTATTTACCTGTCAAAAAAGGGATTGTTGAGGCAAAGGATATATAAAACATCAGTAATAACTATAAAATGCAGATTATATCGTACATAATTTTTTTAAAATTGATATATAATTACACATATAAAATAATTAACAAAGTAATATTAAATTATGTGATTTTTTTCAATCTCCAACAGGTTTCATTTTGCTTTGCTACAAAAACAAAAATAAAAATTCTCTAGCTATATTAATGTAAAGAATACAAAAATACCAAATAGGTAAACTTCATTGCTATTTACTCCAAGCGTCCAAAACCAACTAATTTCATTTTTATAGTTTTTTTTATAATCTTAATTATCTTTATTGGGATTTCTATATTTCGTAATCAAAGTTAAAATATTTTTTTATTACTATTAGCTAATGGGTGGTTTATTACCAAAATGGATGAAGAATTTATGTGGATAATATAACAGGAGGAAAATTGTTGTCAATTTAGGCTGCAATATCCCCAGCGCATTTATTAGTCAGGCCTTTTATCCATCAGGAGGAAAGAGGAAGGGGGAAAGGGAGGGATGGGCAAAATTGTTATTGTAGCCCGCTACAGAGTTCACTTTAAATCTGGTGTAAGACTAAGATCCAAGTAATAATAAATTCATTGTTACCATCGGTGGGGCCAGAATATTTTTAAAAGGTAACAAAAAAAATTACTTTGCATTAAAAATCTAGGTATAATTAAATAAAGCTCCCCCCCCCCCCACCACACACACACATATTTATATTTTCTTATTTATATTTTTATATATTTTGTGTAAAAATCAATCAAGCACAACCTTAAACTAAATTACGCAACCTGGCATTTCTAACAAATCAAGTATCTTGCATTTAAAGCGGTAATTTTTCTGTAAATGTTGAGTTTAGTATGGATATTGGGATCATGGAAAGAAAACGAAGTAGCGGGTTTCATCGCATTTTCACAATAACTTTTGATAGGTTATTTTAGGTTAAGTTAGGCAAGGTAAATATTAATGATTGCCCCGCAAAGTTAGAGACCCCCGCAGGGGCTAGAAGTAGGGGAAAAGTTACTATGAAAATACTACGAAACCAGCTACTTCGTTTTCTTTCCATGATCCGGATATTGTAGTTCTTGTTTATTCCTTAGCGATACTGCTTTTCATGTTCGTTAGTGTCCCATATACATCCCTAAATTTATCTAAAGTTTAAAAAACTAGGATGAAAACATCCATAAAAAAGAAGCTCTAAAAGCAGAAGGAAGGCCACGTGAACAATAACTCTTTTAGTTACAGAACTTAACAAGCAGAACATTAAGTCTATACAAAAGTGTACAAAACAACCTGAATACAGGATACCGTAAAAAAACATACTTTCATTTTTAGAATTTGAGTATGATATTGTACATTGTTGTCCTATGAATCATTTTTCTCTAAATCTTATGTATAGGATAGTTAAATCATACAAAAAGTTATGTCAAAAAAAGCTTGAAATCAACAATTTTAATTTACATGAGACGCTATTTTGGTAATCATCAATGTAGATTAGGCTATAAAAGTTTTCCGGAATTTTAATAAATATAATAGATTTGAAATCTGCATAAAATTTTAAGGATTTTTTTTATAAAATTCGTTTTTTATATAATTCATTATTTAAAAGCGCAAATCCAGATTTAATTAATAAATTTTGACCAATAGGATAGGTGGATTGGAAACTACCTGCGCTCTAATTGGTTGAATGATGTACGTCACTTAAGCTTCTCCAATCAGAGCGCAGATAGTTTTCAATCCACCAATCACAGATGTCAAAATTATTTAACTTAATTTGTATTTGCGCTTATAGATAAAGAATTATACAAAAAACGAATTTTATAAAAATTCCTTAAAATTTTATGCAGATTTCAAATCTATTATATTTATTAAAATTCCGGAAAACTTTTATAGCCTAATGTAGATATATTATACAACCTTTAATAATTGTGGATTGATTGGTTAAGCCGTCTGAAAGATCCTACTAGACATACTTTAAAATGGATACACATGATGTTACTTTTTTTAATCGGTTTAAAAGAAGAACAAAAAGTAACATAAATTGTTCTTAATTTTGCTTTGAAATCACACAACCTTTTAAATATAAAAATTAAAGCATTTTGAAAATCGCGAAATCTCAACAAATTATTTTTTAAAATTTTATGCCCAAAGCATATTTTTTTCTTTACTAGACACTAGTTTTTAGAAAAATTACGGATTATTGATTTTCTTCGGGTCATTTATTACATAAACAAAATACACAAGTAGACCTATGTTTTATTTTACGTTTTTCAGTTAAATAAGTATTAAATATCCTCAGCTTTTCTGATAAAAATCTTTTTAATCAAACAAATATAAAAAAAAGTTGTTTTATCTTCTTTTTTTGAGTAACGTAGCGGCAGTTGCAAAAAAAGAGAATAAATATCAAATCCAAGTTACATTTTTTTGTCTTACTTTGTGTATTTATTTGTACTTTAATATCAATTTAATGCAACGCCTTTTCTTTAGATCTTTACATAATCTATAATAGTTTTAAATAAGATTATATTAAGAAAAGCTGCTGTGATAAATCAATTCTTTATTTAATTTTTTTTTTGACTGCGGTTTCAAACCCTGTAAATTAATTTACAGAGTTGACTATCTCCAAAATTCATCTTTAAACGTATCATTGTCTGTATAAGGGATAGTTATTAAAAAAAGTTAGATTAACATTTTTTAAAATGAAAACATGGTTTTTATTCATATGGTATAAGGCTACTTTGGTTCTGATGGATTGTATAGCACAACGAGAAAATATGTACTGATTTAATTACATATTAGCAGCTTCGCCAATAGCCTCTAGGGGCTTTGCCCCAAGAGGTATAATTACATCTTCTATTACTTACCCAGCAAAACGGATCGCAAATTTTCGCACCTACCCAGCAGGAAAACATTTTCTCGATTAAATAACGAATTCGCAAAATTCGTAAAAAAAAAGAGTCTAATGTGTTATCAAGAAAATTACTACTGGTGCTGCTCATAGTCTAATGTGTTCTCAAGAAAAAATTTTTTTTTTTGGGGGGGGGGGATTTTCATTTTTAGGGGGGTTAGGTGTGTCCCACCCCCCAAGAAAATAGGAACAATAGGTAGATACCCTGAAGAGTAGAATTCGATAGGTTCAGTGGTTACCGAGATCTTAAGGGACGGACAGACAGAAGGACAGACAGACGGTCAGACGGACAGACAGACATCAAGCTACTTTGTATTATAGATATATGCTTTTGACTATTAGAATGAAAAGGTTATTTTTTGCCAATTCAATTCATCATAACAATAACAATTAATTTGCAATATTCAAAAAATTGATTTTTATTTAACACTTTTCTGTCCCTGAGTTTCAAAAGCTATCATTGTATTAGCGCTACTTCAAATCTACCGTAAAACTTTTTTTACAATTGGCCAAAACGTAGCTCAGTGTTGTTTTTAGTTTTGCAAGGATATTTTACAAAAAGTTTTGAAAAATGTAAAACAATATGAAGACCAACAAAAAGCAAGTTATAATTTTATAATATACAGTGTTTTTTGACGGGTAAACAAAAATAACTCTTTACTGGATGATCCGATTTTTAACAAGCTAGTCTTTAGCATCTCTTCTGTTGGTTTTAGGCTTTTATTTCGTCCTAGTAAACTCCCATGAGCACAGTCGCAAGTAAAATAATAAAAACAGATTATGAAAAATAAAGAGAAGAGAAGAGTAAGAGAGAGATAAAGAAAGAGAAAGAGATATAGAGATTCTTGGGAAGAGAGAAAGAGATTGGAAGATATGAATATACGTGAAAAATAATGACTTTTTTATTGCGTTGTATCCTATTTTTCCCCCTTTAGTGAGTTATCTCTAAGTAGTTTGGCAGTAGTGTTTTTTTTTGCACGTAAACAATTCCTTTTTTGGCGCTCATATTGCTGCGGAGTCATTCACACTTTCATGCTAAATTGGTCTACCTAAATTTGGGGAGTATTTATCAAAAGTTAGAAAGATAGGATTAGCAGGCTTGTCAAATTTTCAGCCGCCCACCAAATATACTACATATGCAAGGCATCTGTAATATCCCAAACATTAAGCATTCGAATGTTTTATAGTAGTTTAATCAGTTATAGTTTTCTACTTCTTAGACAATTCTTTGGCTGAGCTGTTTAAACCATCCACATTTTTTCTCAACCACTAAATTGATTTTCTTTACAGCACCCAAGCCTAAGAGTTAGCATGATAGTTTTTAATCATTATTTTTATGGATAACATATAGATAAAGCATTATTTTTAGTTATAATTTATTTATAAAATCTCTATGTTTTCATATCTTAAGGTAAATTTTTTGCCATATTTTGTAACCTATGTGTTGGTCATACATATTAGCAATAGACTATGCAGATAATAGACCAATATGAAGCTTCCACATGAAAAAAAATCAACTGTAATCAACAACTGAATTAAAAAAAATTTTTTTTTGGCAATTTTAGCTGATTTTTTAATGATTATGGGGGCAACGCTTTGTAGGTATCTGCCTCCTAAGTATCATTTTAGATTTATTTCGCTTGTTGCCTATGCCTTATTCCTGGAAAAAATCTTTCAATAATAATTATTCTTGTTCTTGTCATTATTTTATTACAGATTGACCGACCAACCTTCAAAATATACATATCAGATTGATAGCGACTGAGTCCCTAGGATATATTTAGTTTAACAAAAAATCTGAATTTTAATATGTTCATAAAAAAATAGGGTTGATTGAATTCTAGATGTCAAGCTTAGTAACTAAGTAACTATGCTTTAACAGCACCACTTCCGTTCTATATATTTCAAATTAGGTTAGGACTAAAATTGATGGGACAAAATGATCTCGTGTAACTCTATAGTTCTTACATTATGTACTTGGTATCTGAAGATGGTCTATCTTTTGTCTGTATGTAATAGACTGTAAATAGATAGACAAAAACAGACAACACTAGAAAGATCCACAAATATTTTTGGCAGTATAGAGTGAACCATGGAGAGGTGGGGGAAGGGGCTAGGGCAAATTGGTTTTGTATGGCTATTCTTTTAAACATGAAATGAAATAAGACTTTTACATCCTATAATTAAAAATTACTTTATCAAAAATTATTTCAAAAATTTTAGCCCTCTCGCTCTATCTTGAGCGTATAAAACAGTTTACCTCCCCCCTCCTCCTTCCCGACAACAGCTAAGTTTCTATCATTTTAACTTCTATTACATTTTATAACTGGCCAAAATTATACACTTTGATATTTTAATTACACACAGCTTTGTCTCTTTTATAATGAAACTAGCGGCTTCGCCCCTAGCCTCTAGGGGCTTTGCCCCAATAGGTAATTTTTAAAAAAATTAAGTATTTCTGGTGCTGCCATTTATTTTAAAATAACTGCCTAGAAAAATTAAAAATGGCGGTGGGATTTTTTTTTTTTTTTTTGGGGGGGGGGTTGGGTTGTGGTTGTCCCATCCCCCAAGAAAATAGCCTAAAACCACCACAGGAACAGTAGTTATATTCCCTGAAGAGTATAATCCAATCGGTTCAGTGGTTACCGTTATCTTAAGGGACAGATGGAAGGACGGACGGACAGATGGACAGACAGACATCATTTTACTTTGTATTATAGATAGCAATTTGAATAGGTATATGTGATAGGTCAAAGATTCAAAATAAAACAGATATGTATAACAAATTAAAATTTAAGAAGTAATAACATTAACAATTATAGAAAACTGCTTGAATACAGGATGTTTAATATTGATTGACATATTTATATTTTAAGACTTTATTGTAGAGACGCTAAGTATATAATATTATGTTTTATTAGCCTAGGCATCAATCTTTAAAATGAATTATAATAAAAAAATGAAATTAAAAGAATACAAATCAAAACTTTTACGTTTTAACTTTCTGGAAATGATAATATTGTTGCTACGCTGTATAAATTGTACTGTAAAAGGAGTTTGAAATCGATTGAACAATTTTAACGTGCCTAAATTAAAGTTAGGAGCTGTCAAACAGACGGACCAATCCTAAATGTAGAAAAGCTTCGCTCCTAAAAAGAACAAATAAGTAAATGATAATGGAAGAAAATGAAGTTACAGTATGGCTTCAAAACCAATCAATATTCGCTGGATTAGAACCGGTTTCAAGCCATACTGAAAAATCATGTATCGTATCGCATTGTAGACAACTTTCCACGAATAATATAATAAAAAAACCATAGAATTATTACCAGTTTTGTTACCGGAACTTTGACTCCTTAAAACTAACAAAACTGGTGGTAATCTTATATTTTTTCATTTTGATATCCGCGGAAAGCTGTCTATAATACGATGCAATAAATAACTTTTACAATTGCATACCGTTTACATTGGTATTGTGTCTCAAATTATTTTCAGGGATAATGGACTTTTAATACATAGAAAATAAGATATATTTATGAATAATCAATTAATTTCTATAAAGCTTAGCTCACTTTACTACATGTGTCTGTCTAATTTCTGTGTCTGTGGTTATGATTGTGTGTCTGGGGTTATGATTGTGAGTCTGGGGTTATGATTGTGTGTCTGTGGTTATGATTGTGTGTCTGGTGTTATGATTGTGTGTCTGTGGTTATGATTGTGTGTCTGGGGTTATGATTGTGTGTCTGGGGTTATGATTATGTGTATGTGGTTATGATTGTGTGTCTGTGGTGATGATTGTGTGTCTGGGGTTATGATTGTGTGTATGTGGTTATGATTGTGTGTCTGTGGTTATGATTGTGTGTCTGGGGTTATGATTGTGTGTCTGTGCTTATGATTGTGTGTCTGGGGTTATGATTGTGTGTCTGGGGTTATGATTGTGTGTCTGGGGTTATGATTGTGTGTCTGTGCTTATGATTGTGTGTCTGGGGTTATGATTGTGTGTCTGGGGTTATGATTGTGTGTCTGTGGTTATGATTGTGTGTCTGGGGTTATGATTGTGTGTCTGTGGTTATGATTGTGTGTCTGGGGTTATGATTGTGTGTCTGGGGTTATGATTGTGTTTATGTGGTTATGATTGTGTGTATGTGGTTATGATTGTGTGTCTGTGGTTATGATTGTGTGTCTGTGGTTATGATTGTGTGTCTGTGGTTATGATTGTGTGTCTGGGGTTATGATTGTGTGTCTGTGGTTATGATTGTGTGTCTGGGGTTATGATTGTGTGTCTGGGGTTATGATTGTGTGTATGTGGTTATGATTGTGTGTATGTGGTTATGATTGTGTGTCTGTGGTTATGATTGTGTGTCTGTGGTTATGATTGTGTGTCTGTGGTTATGATTGTGTGTCTGTGGTTATGATTGTGTGTCTGTGGTTATGATTGTGTGTCTGGGGTTATGATTGTGTGTCTGTGGTTATGATTGTGTGTCTGGGGTTATGATTGTGTGTCTGTGGTTATGATTGTGTGTCTGGGGTTATGATTGTGTGTATGTGGTTATGATTGTGTGTCTGTGGTTATGATTGTGTGTCTGTGGTTATGATTGTGTGTCTGGGGTTATGTATGTCTATTTGTTTGTCTATTTTCTCTTTGTCGTTTTTACAATTTCAATTTTCTACCCACAAATTGTAAATATATAATGATATTTAAGATAAGATAAGATTTATTTCCTAAGGTGCATACAACTAGGGCGAGTTACTGATAAGGTTTACAATAGTTTTACTATGGTTTCTTCCTGAAAAAGATTGCAGTTTATAATAATTTTCTGGCTGAAATAGAATGCAATATATATATATATTATATCTATTAAATTACATATTAGGATTTCAGGAATGTAGTATATTTTATCAGTTTATTTATTATACAAAATAATAAGTTTAAGTATGACCAGCTCAGGGCTGTATTGAATATTACGTCCACTCCTATATTCACATACATTTTAAATATAAGATTACATGTTTATAAATTATGAACACTGAGCAGCTGTGTCACGAGTGGATGGCTTAACCCTTCAGGGTTGTTGAACTGCGAGGTGTCTTTGCAGCGCTTACCAAATCATGACATAGCTTACGATAGGATTTTTGCATGAATATTGATTACATACAATAAGATAAAATACTATAATATTCGCTAATAATACCCTTAACAACTGTTCCACCTTGCTTATTTCGGGGTCTCCAAGAATGAGATCCATACAATTAAGTTACGGATGTCGTGGGATTTCTCCACGCTTCTATTCCCGTTCTAGACCTTTTCCTTGACCCACCCAACGTTTCCCTGGATTTGTTGATTTTGCACTTTAATGTTATTCTATATCCCTGGGATATAGCATCCCATTTCAGTAGGTACCTAATGACTTTTTCGCACACCGATATTTCCCTACATCCCTGTGACAATTGACGGATTAAGGCTTAGATAAACATCAAGATTGAGATGTTAACAAGGACGTTAACATTATTGTGTGAGAATAAAAAACTAAATAAGAAGTAGATGAAAAAAAAGGAAATGATTATTGAAATTGTTTTGGTATTGAAGAAAAATGTTGAAGAAAAGTTTTGCAAAAAGTTTTTGTACCTATATATTTTTTCAAGCCAATTTGCAATGAAAGTAATTTTAAATCGGGGGCTTCTATTCAACCAATAAATATCATTTATAATTACCGAAGATTAGATATTTTGTTGGAGTAAAGTTGGAGTAAAACTTGTATTTTGGTGTAACTGAAAGGGAAGTGAGGAAGAAGGGGAGAAAAAAGGGAAGGGGGTTGAGGGGAAATTTTCACTTAGAATTGTTTGTCAGAATCATATTCCAATTACCCTACATTAAATAAAAAATTGTATATTCCTTTTTGAATATGCAATAATAGTTGTTAATCGTATTATAGACAGCCCGAAAGACCAAATGACCGGGCTACCTTAATTGGTTATGATTTTACGATTTTTATTTATTGTTGATGGAAAATTGTCGATGCTATACATAATTTTTCAATATGACTGAGATCCGGTTCTAATTCACTGGATACTATTCGGTTCCGAAGCCATACTGGAAAAAAAATTCTTCAAAAAACAAAATCCCTAGATCTCTGATTTAAACAGTAAGATGAGTAGCTAATACCAATAATCATAAATAAAATAATGAATTCTATTGAAGTAAATTATAGATTACAATAATTAGAACGGTAAGAAGCCTGGGGGGTTTTATTTTGTGTATTCAATAAGAATTATATTTATTATGATAATAAGTGAACATTTTTATTTCATCATAGTTTTATTTCTGTTATATTTTTTTACATTTTAATCTAATTTAGCGGCTACGCCCCTAGAAGCATCTACCCCCAATTAACATTTTTATTCTTTGAAAGAAAAAATATCCCTCTCAAAAAATAGTTAGAAACCTTCCTGGGAGCAATAGGAAGGCTAGGCTAATACATTAACTTTTCAACATATCTAAACTGCTTTAATGATTCTATGGATTTTATTATTTTGTTGAAGTGTATAATTCGACGCGCGCTGCTTATTAGGCTTATTTAAAGACGTTTTCGCTAAATTACCAAATTCTAAATATACAAAACAACAATTATTTTAATATAAGATAACAACATCATTTATATCTTAACAATGATAACAACATCAACAAGTAGCAAAGCCAAAAAAATCACCAACGGACATAATGAGTTATAGAGCAGTTATGATAAAAATAGAGAGAATCAAGAAACCTTTTAAAATTAATGTTTATGTCATTTAAGCATGACAGTGAGACCAACGGACCAAGAAAGTTGTATGCTGGATGCACTGTGGTAAATGGTATATTGACTAAAAAATCTGAAATAGCAGCTGAGAAAATCACACATCTACCAAAATATTATAACCTAATTAGTTTCTCATCTTTTAGTAATAATCGTGCCAAATGCAAAGAAGAGGAAAACCATATTGCGTTGCCTATGATCTAACAAGAACTAAAAAAGGCAATCATAATAAATTAATTTAAAATTCATATATTGATATTACGTTGTCAAACAATCATCCAGAGACAGCGTAAAGTGCTTCCAAAAAAAGGACTCCACACAATAAGATTGACCAATGAGGGGCCAGTATACACTGTAATTTACCAATGGTGAAATTCATACTGGGCTCTCATTGGTCAATTTTAATGTATGTCGTCATTTTTTGAAGGCACTTAACACTGTCTCAATCATCCATTTTCATGTTTTTTTTACTGTTTTTAAAAAACACCAATTGTCTATATTTGGAAGTTTAAATATCTATTGATTAGTTCGGGCTATCTTGAAAAATTACATAATACCTTACTGATAAATTATTTGTAGTATAATTGAGTCAAAATATAAGCAGGGAAGACAACATCCAAAATGTGCATAAAAAAATCAATAAAAATTTAAGGTAAAAACAACTTGCATATACTATTGCTTAAACCATCAAAGGTAATTCAATATTTTATATTTTAAGTTAATAGAACAATTTTATCATTATTATTATGATGTATTTTTTTTCTTTTCATGTCTCTGATACAAAGGTTTAAAATGGAGAGACAATTTTTAGTAATCACGAAATCTAGCTATGTAAAAGATAATATAAAAAAAACTATAATAGTTATTTCTCGCATCGTATTATATAACAGCTTTCCGCGGATATAGAATGTACAATTATAAGATTAAAATCTTATGATTGTGCACTTTTATATTCGTAGAAAGCTGGATATAAAACGATGCTAGAGATAGGATGAGAACCGGATTCGAATGGATACGAGAAAACAGATTCTGTACACAGCGATTAAGAATCAGTTAGACGCTTGACAAACGATTTATAGAGTATCTACACTGCAAAAATTGTAGTTGTACATTTTTAAAAGTTGTGCGAAATAAATTTCTTAGAACGAAAATATTGAATAATTCTTAAAAAACATATTTTTTACATTTGGAATACAATATCAATATAATAGATTTATGAATATTATAGCAGGCATCGGAGATATATCAATGAAGGATACATAGATCCATTAAATAGGAGAGGGGACAAGAGCCATTTGTAACTCAACTCATAGGGCGAAGACCCTGTCCCGTTTTTGTATTTAGTCTTTGAACAGAAAGCAAATTGTTAGCAGACGGAAAGGGTTTCAACCACTTGGGCCAAGTAGTTGTCTGATTATACAGCTATACTTATGCATTTAAAATAGATCTCTAATATTTCAATTCCAATGATAGAAAATGTTGTTATTGTGTGCTAAAAAGTATGTTATGTAATATTGAGATGATTTAATGATCCCAAATTGATGAACCCCTGTATCCATACCAAGTTATAAGTTCATTAATATTCATATGTTGAAATCCAATTAAGTATATTTTTAGCAGTAATGCTACTCTAGAATTTGGCATTATATTATTTAACACTTTATTTCTACAAACAAATATATATTAATATGATCATTATTGAATCAGAGTTATTGGAAATAGTATAATGTAAGAATTCAAAAATGGTAGAATATAAGGAAAGTTAAACCCCTAAAGCTAAACCCCTAGCATCTAGAAGCTTTTTATTCGAATGTAGCTAGAAAAAATAGATTAGAACCATCCTAAGACTTAAATCTGAAAATAAAATTGCCTAAACCCATCACAGGACCTATGAGAAGCTTACCTAAAATAGAGAACCCAATCACTTCAATAGTGAATGAGATCTGAAGCAAAACTTTATATAACAGGACAAGGAAAAGATTTAATCTTTAAATTTCCGCCTCTATTGGACGTACTTACACTTGTTTTGAATATAAAAGGCAGAGTCCAGGTTTAGAGCTATAGCTAGAAGCTAAAAATATCCGTAATCTAGAGCTTTAAACTTTGGTCAACACACGGTGACTTTCAAATAATTTTTGAGAGATTTCTTGTATATTATTGGTATAATCATTTTAGTTAATAAGGTTTTCATGTTTGTCCGTTAAGACCTTGCAAACCAACCAACATATTTGGTTCTGAGTTACCCATTTTATTTTAATGAGGTCTTAAGGTGGTTTAAAGCTATTTTTATGGTTATGTCTATAAATGGTTTCAGAAAATTTATATGCTAGTGTAAGATAAGGTAACTGCATTTTTACTTTCAATTTATATAAATAAGAGTTGCTTTTACTGGAATCCTTTCAAAGCTCTGTTAAAATACATAACTTGAGCTAATAATAACACTGCTTCAATTGACCTAAAAGCCAAATTTTCAATTTTACAAGCCATAGTAATTATTTTGGATTACTTCGTAGAAGCGTAGCTAAACTACAACCCTTGATATGTATGTATATTCAATTTGCAACTTTACTTTACCTCAATTATCACATTGTGGTGCGGGATTCTCCTACAGTTTAAAGTGTTCATCTACAGAAGCCAGAGCACGATCATCCGCTTGCATTGGAATACTCTAACACCCACATCCAACAATCAACCAACCATTTAATTAAACCCTCTTTGTATTAAAGTCCTATCTGTGCAATGTGCATGGTAATTGGTGGCTCCTCTCACTAGCCCATATTGTTCGAAATTTTGAAAAAAGAACATTTTTGTAACTGTAGTTTAAGGTTTCTATGAAATTATTATGATAAAAATGTTTTCATCCTTGTTAAAATTATACCTTCATTACAAATATGTTATCGGTCCCTTTACAAATTAGTCTAATTTTATTGCAGCTCAACACGAGATGGAAAATGCTATCTGATATACAAAATATACATTATGTTTGTTAGTAAGTATGTTCACTATGATCTTTTAATCGACAGGATTTTCTGAAAATTTTCAGAAAAGTTTCAGACTATATGGGAATATTTGACCCTTTCCCTTCTCCCCAGCAAATATCGTTTGCTCGATAAATATTTAAAGGTATAACCGCTACAACTTATATATATATATATAAAAGTGTTATCCCCGTTAAAATCTATGAGAGATGAAAATAGTACAATCTAAGAATGTAGATAGACAACCAGTTTGAAAGATAGATAGATGAATAAAACAATATTGTTATCCCTGTTAAAATCTATGAAGTATAAGTTGTCTTTACAAGAATGACAATATCAAAAACACAAAACAAAAATACATTAGTAGATTGAAAATCTTCAGTTTTTAATAGTTCTTCTTATTACTTAAAACTTATTGAAATTCTATAAACTATCGACATGTTTAATCCACTTAGAAATCCCCATGCAAATATTTAAATGAAATAAATAATGCTTCAAAATATGTTAAAGCCCGGAATTTATAAAGATATTACGCTTCTAGTAAATTTCGGTTAAACATACTATGCGTTTGAGAACAACTCTCATTTAGAAAAGCTTCGCTGTTGAAAATCCCGTAGCTTCTACAAAACATAAATTGTAAGCTTCGTCTATACGTGGTTAACATACAGCAGATCAATATGTTGTAATATTTGAACTTTGATGTTACATTAGATTTTTAAACTTTAATGAAGAAAACAAGGATGGATGTACCAAAGCACTAAAAATTAATGGAAATTAAAACAGACAGAAATGAATTATAGAGACTATGTTCAGTTGATAAATGTGCTATAATTCTTAGAAATCACAAAATTTTTCTGATATATTAATAAAAATATTTTCAATGTCTTTTATGCATGACCGACAAACTGGCGAACAAAGTAAATTATTCACTTGATGCGCATTAATACAGGAAATCTTAACCAAAAATTTCACCTGTCTTTCTTCAATAACAGCTGAGAAAATCGCATTTCCCCCAATGCGTTACGAAAGGGCTGCCTGATGTACTGAAAGGAGGACTGACTTACGGACTAACAGACAAACAAAGTGAATTATAGAGTAGCTGTGCAACTAAAAATGACTATTTTTTTCAAGAGGCTCGAACCTAACAAGTGTCTATTCTTTGTAATGATACTTTCTTATAATAGCTTAAAACCACCGCAGGATTAGTAGCAATATTCCCAGAAGACTAGAGACTAGTCGGTTCAGCAGCTACCAAGATCGTAAGCTTCAGACGGACAGAAATCGTTCTACTTTGAATTATAGATGTTTACAAAAAGTTGATCAACTAATGCCCACCTATGTGCTTGTTTATTACCATCCGTGAATATGTGTGCAATGTACGTCCAACAACAGAGACACAGATTCTTATAAAGAAATACAAATAAAAGCTAATCTTTTCTATAATAGGAACCGTCTGTCCGTCATCCGTGAATATATGTATGCTATGTACGTCCAATAATACAGACATGTAAATACTAATAGCTTTTCTATAATTGGTATCAAGCAGTATGTAAGTCCGTAACATATAGCTCCGATCATTAATTTAGCTTTGATAAAATTTTACTATTGTTTATAAACTGAGTTCAAACATTTATGTAATAGTAAGGAAGAAATTTAAAAAGCGTAGCAACTCTATAATCAATGAATGGATTTTAAATACAACTAAAATAAACAAATAGCCGTGTAATCGTTTAAACCTACCCAAATCAGGCCACCAATTACAATATCCACATTTCTAATCCTGATAAATTTTGTATTATTTTTACAGAATATTTATCTTGGTATATAGCAGTGTCTTCTTATGAAACATTCTTTATCCCTTCTTTTTATTTTAGGATTCTTCTTTCTACTGTTTATTTAAAACTACTAAAGTTTGAGCAAATCTGTAAGTCAGACAAAAAAACATTAACAGTTATAATTAACGCTTTTAATATTTAACATTATTTAGAAGTTTAAACGTAAATTTCGTGTAATTCATTGCTTAATATGAACATATTTACATTTTAAGACCTAATTATAAAGATGCTTTGCTTATAACATAACGCCTAATATTCCGAGGAATAGAATTCCTAAAATTATATCATTAGGATGATTTGATTGATTTTGTAGTTGCCACTCTTTTTAAACTGATCCTAATTGATTTAAAAACACACTTTATATCCGAATCTTTTCTTAAAATTTATCTATATTCATCCATTTTATATATTTTTTTCAAATGAACACCTTCGTATGCCTATTGTCCGAATTTATAGCACATCCCAGCTCATCTTTATTGTTTATTATATATATAAAACCATTATAAAAGTTACCAGTTATTTTAATATTGCCAATTAAATATATGCAAAATATTTTAGACTGGCATGATATTTTTTATTTTCTTTCATGATAATCCTTATACTAAAGTAACAGGATGTCTGTGTGTCTGTGTGTGTGTCTGTACCGAAGGATCTCGCTAACCGCTGAACCGATCGGGTTCTCCTTAACAGGGTAGCTTCTCATAAGTCCCAGGAAGGTTTATAACTATTTTGGGGGAGAGTACCACCACCCTCCCAAGAGAAATGACAAAAAAATCAAAAAAATTTCAAATTTAGAGGAGACTTCAACGTCAAATAAGTTGGTATCGTACATAAAAAATTAACTTTAACAAACAACAACATTTAAAGTGCCACTAGAGGCCTCTAGGGGCGTAGCCGCTAGTATTTTATATATTTTACTCCTCTAGTTATAAACTGAGCGCCTAGTATCTAGGAGCTCTGCAAGGGTAGAGGCAAAGCAGAAAATAGGCTAAAACCATACCATGAATTAGATTTGAAAGTTAGATAGTCTAAAACCATCCTGGGACATGTGTGAATCTTCCTGAAAATACCTCAATTGGTACAACAACTATTACAATTTTGAGCTTCCTACTTTATACAATAGATTAAGTCAAAATATATTTGTTTATTTCAAATAATCATATTTCTTGAATTTTGCAGCCGCAACATTTTTATATGAAGCTAAAGTATTAGTCTTTTTGCGTAAAATTTGCAGCCACAGCCGAAAGTACAAGTAACTAAAGTGTCTACTAAAGTCCCAGTTAAGCCGTTCATTTCAAAGAGTAACGTGTAACGATTTTGAACTGTAAATACATTTATTTTTTTAAACCGAAAATATAACATTTTTCAAAATCACGAAATCTTTCCAACTTTAGTTTCATAATTTTATATAAAGCTGCTCTATTAGTAAGGCTTTAACCTCTGTCTATCAAAACGGTTGCAAATTTATTGATACGCAAATCCCAGGGTTTATTTTAACTACAGGAATCGAATAACTGATATAATATCGACATATTGAAAGTCTGATGACTGTATACATGTGTTAACACACTAAGCATAACATTTTTACAGGTAAGCATTAAATATATAAAAAACATAAACAATTTGAGATTCTATTTTGTTTTTATGAAAAAAAAGGTTGACAACATACATAAAAGCAAAGCTCTAAAATTAGAAGAAAGGACAAATGAACAATAACCCTTGTAGAGAGACAGAACTTAATATACGGTTATAGGAATCATCATGCAAAATTTGAAATTAATAGGCCATTAGGACAATTCTAACGTGTCTAAGAAAAATAGCTAACGGTTACGGACAGATGGATATAATTAGAGAAAAGCTTAGCTTTTTGAAATGGTAAATTTTACAATTTTTGAAAACACTATAAAACTATGCCATAATGGTTGCTTATCACATCTTTCCATAATAAATCATTATGAATCAGAGAGACTCGTGTCTCTATGTACTTTTTACCTGGGACATTTTTTTAAAGTCGAGAAATTAAGTCCAAAGCTTCTGTTTTATATATGACTAGTGGCTTTTCTAAAAAAGACTCTAGGTTATTTCTCCCATTTTACATGTATTTCTTTTTTGATGAAAAATGAGTAATGTCGTACCTCCTCAAACCCCTTTAAATAAAATGAAAACTGAAACAATTTTAAACTTCCCGGAGAAATGTAGAACATTCTAGCCGTTTACAAGATTTTAGCAGGCATACAGACAGACCTTTAAGTCGTTATGTTATTGTTATATAAGAATTGTAAATGTGAAAACAATATTTTCAATTTTATCAATCAAAGCAGTTGGTTGATATTTTTAATGATATTTTACCTTCACTGTCGTTTTTAATTCATTTTTTTTATTTCTCACCTTTTAAGTAAATAATTTGATCACTCGAATATCTGAATGTCTCATGCTTCTTTCTTCAACTTTTATTTCTACATTATTTATGATCAGTGCTCAAAACTGAATTTTTAATACAATCACAAAATTCTAAATCGTCCTTATCTGAAATGTTAAAAATATATTGTTTTGTTGAAGACTAAAGACAAGTATTACGTTTCCAGAATGGCTTTGAAACCGTTTAATTACCGCTGGACTAGAACTGGTTCTCAGCTGTACTTAAAAATCATGTATAGCATCGTATTGCAGACAATTTTCCACAAATATTAAAATAAAAATCATAAGATTATCAGGCCGGGCCTAAACTGGCTTAAATCTTATATTTTTTATTTCAATATCTAAGGAAAGTTGTCTATGATACGATGCGACATATAATTATTCAACAAAAGGTTAATCCATTACATTTTAAACGATTGATTGGGTATTAGTTTTTTTACATAACTAGTTTTGAAAACTAATGCAAAAGACTTAAAAATTTTGGGAGCAAAAGTTATCTGACTCATATGTGTGTTTTTGAAAGGAAAAAAATAAGGTCTTTCTGTCTCTTTGTTTCAGAAAAATAGTGATGAAATGATTACTTCTTTTGTAACGTATTCAGTTTTGATTTCAAATACATTTTGCCAGGTACATGCTGTCAAAAAAATTTAAATTAGTTGTCTGGTAATGTTCTTCTAAAAAGATATGTAAAATTTTTCAGTTGCTTCCAAGGGTGTGGGGAAAGAGTTGTTTATCATCCTCAAACTTTGAGACCCCTCATTTTATCCCCCTCAAAGTAAAAAAGCTTGGATGTCCATGTCTTGAGTTTTGTACTTTAAGGGAAGTTGCAAAGAAATGTTAACTTTTCATATATCAAATTTATAGGACAAAGTAGTTTTATTGTAGCAAAGCTATTATAAAATTGATCCATATATATGTTGGTTTATAATGATATCGTCTTTTGTTTCTGCGTGCGAAATAACGAAATTAGGAAAAGAATTATATAGGTGCTTTCCATTAAAGTTCCAAGCAATCCTATAAACTCTTCCCACCCATCCCACCTTATTCATAAAATAAATTGAAAATCAAGGAGGTTTTTTTATACATAAACCCTGCTTGAGTTTACGATGCAAAATAAGAGAGAGGGTGGGGGCACCTTTGAGAAACCACAGCTATATTATTATTCAATTGATTTCAAATATATTAGAAAGCTTATACTTATCCAGTGCTAAATTGGCTTATTTTGCATATGGCTACTGTGTGGCATAACCATCCTTGTTCTGAATGAAAATCGCAACCCCTGCAAAATATGACCTTGAACGTCTGATATTTTATATCAAGGATGCAGGGATTGGATGATGGTAAATCAATGAAACTTTTCCCAGAATGGCTTCGAAACCGATTAATATTTTCTAGTGTTGAACCGGTCATCGGACATATTAAAAAATCATGTATAGCATTGTATTCCAGACAATTTTTTACGAATATAAAAAAAATAATTAGATTGATATTAGTTTTGTTAGCCCGGGCATCGGTTCCCTGGTGCTAATACAACTGTTTCAATCTTGTAATTTTTTTTTATTTTTATATCCTAGGAAAGTTGTCTACAATATTATACGATAAATAACTATTACATGATATTTCTAATCTGCGGAGTCATACTTTAAATACAAAATTTGTAAAGATATATTTTTATTCTGTATTTACTTATCCCTCTATCTCTGATACCTTACTCATCCTCGAAGATGAACAAAAGAAATTGCACAACGCATTAAAATGCGTATGACGCAAGAATCTCAAGGGATATGACAATGGACGATACATTTTATATTTACCAAAACAAAATTATCCAAACATTTAATCCAACTAATGAAAGATTATGTTTATAAAGCTTTTCGTTAGTTCCAGGTTAGTTCAACATCCATTTCCTTTCTGCTATAACAAGGGACTAACATTCACAAATCTAAATCTATCACATGAAGTTTGTGTAATATTATACATAGACATCCTCATTTTAGATGTTTTTATTTGTCTCATTATAAGAAAGAACAGAGATACATTTAGAATTGATGATGAATCATAATAATTTTTCTCTCCATTCTGTATTCACTGCAAATTTTAAAAGAAAAAAAGTTGACCCTTAAAATTCCACCTTGAAGTGATACTTTTCTAATAGTTTATAGTCCACTAAGTTGTAAGCAGTAAAAATTAAAATCCATTAAGTCCCTTCTAACAAGATATTGGCAACTTTTTGCACACATTTTCGCAAACGGCAATTATTTCCTTTATTTGGAGTTTTGGTTAATAACATTTTCATAAAAGTTTTCAGTAATAATCATTTAAGATCCATTGTTGAGAAGAAATGACTGAAAAAGTGTGTTTCCATGCAAAATAAGCTTAAAATCTAATGATTTTAAAAATTGGCGATTTAATAGTAAAAAAAAAATATTTTTAACTTTTTGATAGCCTGAATATGTTTAATTTAGTTTTTTATATAATCTATTCTTTAAAAAGACAGGCATATTCTTTCAGATTTGAAAAAAATTAAAAAAAATAAAAATCGGAATTAATCAAAATTAATCTATAGCCTTTAAAAAATACTTTTGATATTTTTAACCTATATAATCAATAAAATCAATGGAAAATAAAATATTTTTATAAAACAAACTTTTGGAAAAGGTTTAAGATAACTTCATAAAAGTAGCATTTAAGTAGAATATTTTTCTTGTCTTTTAAAAAAATGCAAATTAAACATAGTTAACGACTATTTAATTAGCAAGAATGGTAATAAAATATTTCAATAACTGCTTAAACCTTTTTGTGGCCATGTTATTTACTAAAACAGAAATTCTATTTTGTCAGAATTATAAAAATAATGAAGTATTTTCAAAAAAGCTTGCAAAATAAACGTAATTTTATCAAACTTCCTCACAGTTTATAGAGGGTATTGTTGTAAAATGTTAATTATCAAAATAAAATCTTCAATTTACAACGTTTAAAACACCTAAAAGTAAATTCTAAGCAAAATTAGATTTATTTCCTAGATTTAGAGTAGCTGCGCTACTTAAAAAAACATCTAGTATTAAAACCAATCAGCTGATCAAATTGCTATAGACATTATTTGTTGGGTTGTTATTAACTGAAACATTTATTTTCTTTTTTAATTCTAAAACGATGCTTGCCATGCTAAAAACGCTACGCCCCCAGCAATCATTATGGACACTAGAATTTAATCCCCTCTATTTTTTAATTTAAGTTTTACAAAAAAAACAAGGACCACATCTGTTCAGCGGATAACGAGTTCCTTTGCTAGAGACAGATATACATACATCCCGTTATTTCCATATAAGGACTAGCGGCTACGTACCCTTAAATCCTCTAGGGACACTTGGGGATAGGAAGGGGAGGGAGGGGGGGGGGGGGGTGGAGAGTCGCAACTACACTTAAGATCATAGTTTTTCAAAAATTTTAGAGGGTTATTTTTTGTTAGGAGCAATTTTTATATTGTGGAGGTACCCTTTCCCAAAATAGTTATAAACATGGCCAGGACATATGTATAAAAAGCTTTAATGTAAAGAAAAACCATATCTGTCTAGCAGTTAGCGAGATCCTTTGAGACAAATAGATAAATAGACATCATGTTACTGTTATATAAGGATAAAAATCAAAGACACCCAAGCTTTTTTGGGATTCAAATTAAAAAAAGAGTTATGCGACAGGTTTGTGGGTAAAATGATGCACGGAGTATCAAAATGCAGTTTCACACTAACTTGAAACTTATATTGTGGGATCAGAACAAAAATTTTAGTATTATTTTTTTATGGACATTCTTCTTATTAATATTTTTGACAAACTGAATTTGTGATATATTTTTATTCATGAAAGTACCCCCTTGCAAAAATTTCAAAACAAACTGACATGCTAAAATTTATTGGGTTATACTTTGATCATTGTCAAAATAAAACATTTATGACAACAACCATTAGTAGCAAAGCACAAAAAATCTTGTAATGGTCAAATGCACAAAGTGAGAGCAGATGTTAAGTTTTCTTAACAAATACAAATTAGAGAAGAGAATATGAAATATGTCTTTTGAAGCATGACCAACAGACAGACAAAAAGGCATTGTAAAGAATAAATGTCAAAAGATCTTCACTGAATATTTCAGCTGTCTCCAATAAGACCTAAGAAAATTACATTTTCCCCTTAGTGTTACGGACTAACTAACACACAGAAAAAGTGAATTATAGAGTAGCTTCACCACTAAAGATTTGATTCTGAATAGAATTAGCTCAAACACCCCCTCACTCCTAAACAAAGCAGCTTCACATTGCTGAAATCTACTATGAATTATCATAAACATTAACAGTCCTTTTAAAGAAGATTGTAATTATAGAGTAGCAGCACTTAACTACTTAACTATAATTAAAGAAGAAAGTTATTTGTAGATACAAATTTATTTAAATATGCTCTGATGAAAATTCAATTGTAGCTCTCATTAGAAAATAAAATATTAATAAAAAATAAAATAAAGGCAGCCGTTAGTAATATTTAAGTAAAAAAGGACCTAAAAACAAAGGTTGTTAAATAAAAGGATGAAGAAAGCGAAAATTTACTTTGACTCACTTATAGTCGGAAATTTATTATCAAACAGGGGACATACACAGAAATTTTAAGACCTCTAGCTCTAATAGTGGCTCAGATAATAGGGGAGGGGGCGTCGAACACCACCACCTCACCCCCGACCGATAAAGATGCGGCAAGGGGCCCGACTGTTAAGAATTAAGTAAATTATACAATATGACATTTACTCAAATTTCAAACAAATATTTTTTCATTAATTCATTTATAAAAATCAATATTATAAATATGAACTCACAAAGAGACGTTGTATGTTATCATAATACATTTAGTCTGCTATGTAAAACAAAACAAATTTTTTTCTTCTTTCATTGCAGGGATGATTCTGGTACAAAAAAAAACAAAAAATAATAAATTATTTTTAATTTAATTTGATATTACCGTACAATATTTTTTTATATACATAATTTAAGAAATATATTCATAACATCTTCACCTGTCATAAAGACGACATATAAAATCAACATCCTGATAAGGATATTAAAGTTTATGTTAAAAATTTTCAAATTCATTTTATGCTTAAGAAGGAACGAGAAGGAATTGAATCTCAACATTAACTTGTTATTTTGCTTGTATATTTATCATATTTGTTTACAGTTTATTGGTAAAGTTTGGTAATACTTTATTTCGAGTCTATCATGCAGTGTATTTTACAGTGTTATTTCACATGATTTTACATAATTATAATCACCGAATATCAATCCCCAATCTTAGAAGAAATGCCTAAGAATCGTTGGTTTACATGACGTCATAATAAAAACTGTATCCATCAAATATTGAAAACAAGAACAAATATATTCAATTGTAGAGAGAAAGTAGCGGATAAAGACAATTGTCGTTAATTGATAAATATCCTCAATTTTGATAAGGAAAGTACCACTTCTGTTAACTAAAATCATTGTTTAAAAAGATTGAACACTATCAGTTTAGAACCAACCATCTAAAATTTGATAAAGTATAAAGTTTTAGGACATACATGCCAATTCAACCATTCTAGACATTTTGTTGGACAAAAATGTGTGCAGAAAAATAGGTTGTTTCCCTCTCATTTCATACGGACCACGGAAAACTTTTAAAACATACTCTTGAATCCTATTTTAGGTAAGGTTAGAACCCGTATTTCTAGCACCCGTAAGGATTCACAGGAGCTGAAACTAAGCTTTAAAAAGATTTTAAAAATATCATAATGTTGGAAGGGGAGGTTTCGAAACGTATTTAAGTGAAATCACCGAGAAATAACCTTTAAATAATTAAAATTTTTTATGAAATTAATATTTGGATCAATCTTTCATGATGCTTGAGTATGTTGTTGGAAGAAAATGGAAATATTAAATGTTTTTATGACAATAAAGTTTAGATTCTTAATTAAGATCCATCAAATTTGGATGGGTTTCACTGCAGGGGTAAGGGATCTGTAATAATTAAAAATTTGCATTTTAAGTTACTGGTTTCAGCATAGATGCCTAAGAGTGGGGGTAAAGTGGTGTTTACTCCTTAAATCTTTAAAACGCATCATTTACCCCCTCAAAATAAGAATAATATTAAATTATCCTCCTCAAACTCTTGGAACCCCCTCAAAATAAAAAGCTTTGACGTCCCTGAGTTTGAGGCTTGAACGAAATATAATGATATGAATGGTGGCTGTTATTTCAGGTGCCTGACTATAATAACATTATCAGCTGATACTCATTACAATACTCAATTAGAAATGTTAGATAAAAGTCGTGCAATCAAAATCAGAATCGGAATTAACAATTTTTGGAATTAACAAAATACAATAATTATTAAATATAATAAATCTACACTACTTTAAAAAAAAATGTACAAGTTCTTTTAGTCCTGGTTTTAAGGGCGTTTACATATTACTACACATTATAATCTAAATTTGAATACATCTAAGATCACAATTTTATATTAATAATATCATATTTTACAAATTGACTGACTTTGAGCAATTAAACTGTCTAAAGCTGTTACTCAAAAACTTTTTTTATACATCTCAAAAAGATACTTCTAAAAATGGAATGATAGCTTAGGCTATACAGATTAATTAAATTCTTTTTTTTTAAAACAAATATTACAATCATATTTAATATCAAAATATATTTTGTCGAATAATCCTTATAAAAAAAGTAACCGAATGTCCATCTGTCTGCCTGTAGCGAAGGATCTTACTATCCGCTTAACGATATGGTTCTCCTTTAGAATGTAGCTTCACATATCTTTTAGGAAGGTTTATAACTATTTTGGGGGAGGGTACCACCATGCACCCTTCCAAGACAAATCCCCAACAGAATTCCACTTCCCCCTTATACAAAAAAAGGGTGTAGCCACTATTAATAAGAAAAAAGCAGACATGCTACAAAAATAATCTTTTTATCTTTTTTGAATAAACACCCTAGATTGGTTTATGATGTATTTAGATATAAGGAGGTATTCCGTTACATGTTTATAATATAAATATAAATAAATATTTCATAAATTAGATTAGGATAATTACGGTCGGTACATTATTCTTTGACTTTTATGAAGAAAGAAATAAAAGTAAAAATTCTCTCAAAAATAAATTTAACAATGTTAAATGTTGGAAAGGAAATATAAGGGGCAAAAATATCTCAAAACTTAATTAAAATAGTTTATCCTAAAACCATCTTAACAGATAAATAACTTTTATAATTTTTAATATGTTCTTACTTGTTATTCATTATCATAATAATTTTGCTTATCATACTGCAATTTGCACTAAAGTAAATAGTTACTTAGTTATGTTTATTATACTAAAGGTATAGTTTTTGCTGTAATTAAATGATTAATTTGTTTATTTTCTTTACAGATTTTTAAAGGTAAATATTTGTGTCTCAATGAAATTTAAATATACAAATTTATATAGAATATGCATTGGATATATTATTGAAAGGGGAAAATTTGTTATTTTAGCTTGCTAATATGGAGATCATTTATTAGTCAGTTCGTTTTTCAATTAAATGTACATAGAACTCTAAATAATTAATATATGTTAAATCATCAAATTTAGAAATTTGATAATGTAAATCTCAAGATTGAAGTAAAAGAATAGAAAGGGCATGATTTATACATATGTAACTCTGCTCACAATTATGGGACCCTGTCCCGATTTTGTATTGATTCTTTGAAATTAGCAGACCAAATATGGCTATCATCACTTGGGGCAGGTGGTTATCCCATCCATAGTCGAAAATTGTAACGTTCCTCTCCATAGCTCATGTTGTTTCCTATTCATATATATTGTTTTGGCGATGAAAAATTATATTTTTACCAAGTTTCCTCGCTTTTAATAGGCCCAGTACATTAATATCATTAGGGTGCTCTGAAATAGTGATCAGCACAGTTTTTCCTAAATGTGGCTGATTATGGGCTAAGGTATTCCTCGTGTTGTTTAAATATATGTAATAAAGATTTAATATGTTTAGATTGTACATCAATTGTTCGTCTTAAAAAAAAACAATTTGGCCTCAACTTTTCTGCTTGTGAAATAAAAGCTAGTTGACTTCAAACAACATTTTGTCATGTAATGCAAAATACATAAAAAATCGAATTAAACAAAAGGTAAAAAAGAAAAAAAAATGTGTAAATATTTCCTATATGGTAAAATAAAACTAGTGAGGCATCCTAAAATTTTAAAAATGGGCTTGCTTGAAAAAAATATGTATACTGATGGCTAATGTTATGCTGCCTACTGACCAAAATTTATACAACACCGCAAATATAAAATAAGGATGACGGTAGCAAAAGAAGCGAAGCTAAAAAAAAAATATAGTTATCGTGATTTATGAGTAGATATTATTGGCCTGAATTATATAAGTCATCTAAAATAGGGCGATCAAAATTTGTCTTATATGTACTGAAAGTTACCTGAGCTGGATCTTTAAATCATTTTAGTGGTGAGCCAGATCGGGGTGAGCCAACTTTCCACCAATGAGAGCACAGCATTTTATGAAATGCCGCGCTGTGATTGGCTGGAATTCGGCTCATCCCGATCTGGCTCACCACTAAAATGATTTAAAGATCCAGCTCTGATTTTAAGAACTAACTATTTTGGAAAAATTTATAAGCTTTACAGGGGGGGAAGGTTGCTTTAGGCGTTAGGTGGGGCAATAACCCCTTTTGATTCGCACGCCATTGGATGAACACTTAGCTAATGTAAAATGCCTGCTGACCCACTTTTATTAAGACCACTCCTTTAATTCTCAAATATTTAAGTCAACATTTTACTTGTTTTTCATAGGGTCATAAATGCTGGGTTTTTTTCAGGGATTTTTTGTTAAAAGATAAGAAAAAATTATTTAAATAAAGCTTTTTATGGTTTACTTTTTCCATAAGTTTGCCTTGTGAATCGCCCTCTACATTTTTAAACTTGCTTGGAGATTCCTGTCATGATGAGGTATTATCTTGAAATATTTAGAAACTATCAAATCATAAATAAAGAATCATTAAATTCATTTTCATAATAAAGATATCAAAGTTTCTAATGTTCGTATCATCCTATTCATTTTTGTTTCATCAACAAATTACTTTCATTCAGACATAAAAAAATATTCCTTTTTTAACAATAAAAGTGCTATAATGGTTGTTGTTTGACAAGTTTTAATTTTCAAACATCAATAAGTTATCCTTGGTAGTTTATGAGATGATACATTATTCTTTACATGATTAGACACGTTTTCTTAAAATTCTTCTTATATTCATGAAGAATTTTCATATCTAAAATACCTTCATATATTTAAAACTAGAGGCGGCGGTCTAAAATTATCTTGCTATTGGCTAGATTGAATCTTAATCTTTTTCTTCCATTGGCCTATCTCTGAATATTGATTTTTTTCTTCCATTGTCCAACCACTGAATACCAACCCAACTACAAAAAAGTTACTACACTTAAAGATTTTTTAAAAAGATACTAAGACTTTAGTTTCGTTTTTTCATCATTTTTTAGAGATTAAATGTCCCTCTCTCTTACTTCCCTTTCCTTCCATCTTTTTTTAAATTTCATTATTTTTATTTAAAACCGTATTTATAATTTTGTCTCTCTTTCTTTAATGTATTTTAGGATCCTAGAATTTTTTTGTTTTAAATTATCGTCCTCAAAGGGTTAAAATATTTGGTTAAATGTTAAATTTTAGTTTAATATCTGAACACATTACAGACGCAGCGCTAGTATCAAATTATTTTAAAACTAAGTTTTCTTTGATTTACTATTTCATAAATTTAAATTTCCTATTTTATAAATAGAAATTTAATACTTTAGTATAATTCAAATAGCAACATGAAATTAAAAAAAGAATTTATTCTTTATAGAGTAAAATAATGGGTCTTATAGTTCTGGTCAATGAGAGTTTATTATGGATTTTTGGAGCACTATAAGTATTAAACACTCTACTATTGGAAGACTCGAGCTCATATATAGACGTTTATTTCCTATATAGATCTGTCATGGATCTTGATGCAATAAAGCAAGCCGTTTTATAAAAATCTGTCGAAAATAATTCATAAGGTAAAAAACAGAAAAAGTAATTGCTCATATAGGTATAGAATAAGAAAGGCTTTTTAATATTTGGTTTGTTAGTTAGTAGTGTACCACAAAAATTTTTTACATGACAGAAATAATATGAAAATATTCGTATAGACTTAATTAGATATCCTTCTTTCTTTTGTTCACAGAAAATCCATTAAAAAATCCATTGAAAAACCTATATATAAACTAAACAATATCTATTATTGAATAGTAATATCTGCCTGATTTACTAGAATTAAGATATATCTTGATGGACAGACATCCTACTAATTTGAATACAAGATTTTACTTTTGAAATAAATGGTATTTTTTAAAAGCGAAAAGTAATAACGCATAGACTTTCAGAAGAAATTAATCTAAATTCATTATCAATTCCCTCAATCCATGATAGGTAGCTCTGGGATCTAAAGGGACAAGCCAATGCAGGATACATTGATTTACACTCTCAAGGATGATACACAAAATTACCCCTTCTACAGATTATAATTAGTGGTATGAACGTTAGGGCACTCAACTTAATGAACCAACCAATCAAAATTGAATGAAAGTACCCAAAGTTGTTTAGCCAACGATAAGAAAACGTCATTATAAAACATTGATGACTAGTATAATAAACAGCTCAAAATCTCCCTGTAGGTGGCTTGCTAGCACAGGGTTGTGTGTGCGAATGGGGCGTTTGTCCATATTTAGGTATGGAGACCGCTCTTCTATGAGTACTACTAAAACCTAATTTTAATGCAATACACATAGACATTCTCATCGTCGGTTCGTTTGTTTAGAATGCTTAACCCTCTATTCCCACAAGTATAATACGAATTTGGTTGAGCTGGTGGAGGCTCAACAAAAGACCCACGCGAAGTATTATGTTGCTTTAACCTAAGAATAAATGGTTGGTTTTGATATTCGATCAGAATTATATAAGTATATTATGTATTAAGGAAGGAAAATGTTTTTATAAAGTGTATTTATATTATAAGTAGAGTAGTTAAGTATGAAAATATTTACAGGATAAGTGTTAAAATTATAAGTAGAGTAGTTAAGTATGAAAATATTTACAGGATAAGTGTTAAAATTATAAGTAGAGTAGGACAGAAATGTGCCCTAAGTCCCAAGCAGTGAATTGTGCTAAGTGTTAGAATTCTAACATAAGGCCTGAGCTCAATTCATGCTAAGTACTAAGGGGCCTAAATTTAAACTACAATGCATGCCAAACAACTAAGTCATTACCTTTTAAAGCCAGAAAGAGAAGTTGATGGTAGGGGAGTTAATAAATAACTGAATAAATTCAAGAGGTACATGCTATAACATTAGCTCTGGACCAGGATTTTAGTGTTTGTCTGTGCAATTAAATGTCTGTGTGTTAATATGTGACGTAAATCAGGCATGGTTGTAGGCATACATATTTGTACTGATTGTTTATATGATTACATTAACAATAAACATAATAGCTTTAATAAACATATACTATTAGCAAATCACATACAGATTACCATGAATAGGCTAGCGTTACCCATATATGGTGTCATATAGGTAAAGATAGGCCTATGAATGCATAAATTGATACAAATAATGCCTTGGGCCTAGCTAAAGTAATTGTGTCTTGCCCCTGAGTGCTACTAGATAATTGCAGGGCACGTGTCAATCAAATATTCATAATCTGCTCTATAAAGTGTTGACTTTATATCAAGCATAGATAGATAGTTGTGGATGCAAAGCATTTCTGTAAAAGTCTCATATGTACGTTCAAAGAATTTGAAAATTGAGGATCGCATCTCCAATGGGGGTAAGTTGTTAAAAAAGAAAAAAAGAGAAAAAGAAAAAGTTTAGTAGTCCCAGTATAGGCATATATAATAAACTATAAATGTATTCCAAGCCAAGTTAAATACGCTTTCCATTGAGAAAGTAAGCTTTGCGTATTTTCATGGCTGGGTATACAAGATGATAAACCTCCCAAATAGAATACATTCTTTTCTTTAGGGGTTTAGTTTTATCTAACATTGTCACATCAATAAATGTTTTTGCGTTGGTTATTCTGGATAGTTCAGCTTCTTTTGATGATGAACTAGGTGGTGAAATGCTCTCTTTCGAAGTGTAGACTGAGGTTGGGGGTGAGGTAGATATGTAGCTAAGGGCGTCCACTTGTGCTACCTCGTTGCCATTCTCGTCCAAGGTGATTGAGTGATTTTCCAGGTCATAGTAGAGTTGGTTGAGGTCATTGGTAGAGAGGGATAGTGTGCTGCTGGAGCTAATGTCACTATCGGTCTCCACTCTACTATCTTCTCTGGTATTCAGGGCTGTATTTAACAAGAAATTCCTGATGGTGATGGACAGGTTCTCTGAGAATCCATCGTACTCTGGTGTGGTGATAATGTTGTTGTTCTCGTCTATAGCGTCAAGGTGTTGACAGGAACACAACCGCAATCCGTCCAAGGTAGGGTGGTGGTAGGGCTCCAATACTCCATGATCATCTAGGTTATCTCCAGGCTGATCCATGGTAGATCCTAAAAAGAGTTAGTGCGCGTGCTCCAACCGGTTCCTTGGGGTATCCTGGCTATGGTAATCTAAACAAAAGAACTTTTAATAATCTTTTATTAATCATTTTATCCCTGGGATATTCTAGAAATTCTTTTCGTTACAGATAGACCTATAATGGATTGATTAGTTATCTCTATTTCTGTTAAATATAACTGTTTCCTGAATTTAAACAATATTTTTATATAAAAATTATAAGTACAATTAATATTTACATATCGTATTAAGTTCTTTGGTTACATTATTCGTATATATGTATAAATATAAGATTTTACTAACAATAGTTGGTAACCCTTGTTTGTATATTTTGTATATGTACATATGGTTTATACCATTGTTGGCATTAGCTGTATTTATTTTATTTTTAACACGAATAAATTTTAATCAACTTGAAGACTAATGTCTTACATTACGTCGCTGTTAAGTATACCTTTTAGACTTAATATCTACAAAATATATCGTTCGACGTCCGTAATTAAATTTTACATAACAATAAGTTGTCAACCCTTTGTTTATGTTTGGGCGGTCAAAAGTGATAGGGGTTGGATTTAAGCGAGGTTATAAAAAGCTGGCGGCCCAATAATTATGCTCATTTTATCAACAATTGTCTTTGCGAGCGGAGCTTGCGTTCGAGTGTTTAATTTTACCGCTAATTCCAAGAGAATTTATATAAAAGTGATAAAATATAGTAACCCGTTTGTTTTATATAAATGTTTTTATGTTATAGATTGTTGATATGCCCATTATTGCATTCGTTAGCCTCTATTTAAGACTCAAGAATCTTATTTTCTTCGTCGATAAGGCCTTTATCACTATATTTTTGATCGAAAGTGGGTTAGAAACAATATGGGTATATCTTCAATTTATGACAGTTTTGTTTTATATATTATTTGCAGTTTTGATAGGACATATCTGAATTATCAGGTAGATTGACGTACCTTGTTTTGTTTACGTTTTCTGTCTGCAAAAGTTAAATTTGTTTATCATAAGCAAAACTTATATTAACACAGATATGTTCCATCACTTTATTCGTTTTAACTTTTGATTACAGCGCCCTTTTTTTTTGTAATCAAAATTTATTGAATATTGACTTAAATCTTCTAAAACAATTTTTCTATAGATCTAAAATAAGATTTTCGTTTTACTTAATTCAATCATAATGACGTTTAATTAATAGGTTATTTACGTTACAAGTAACTCAACCATATTTATTTTAAAATGGTCGCTTACAAAAATTATATTTAGCTAGCTTTATCGTAGGTACTTTTAAAACGTCATTGAAAATATTCAGATTTAGCTAGTACATAAGTTTTAGTTGCTTGATGCATCATACTGAAAATGTTTTGATAGCTCAGCGATAGCTATTTTTAAACGTTGAATCATGTAAAATTAATTACACATTCTTTAACTTAATTGAATCTACTTTTAAATAATAAAACAAAGTTTTAATGTTTGAATAGCTTAACGATAGCTATTTTTAAGCGTTGAATCATGTAAGATTAATTACACATTCTTTAACTTAAGTAATTTTACTTTTAAATGCTAAATCAAAGTTTTAATGGTTAGGTAGCTCAACCATAGTTGCTTAAAATACTGAAAAAAAAAATATTCGTGTGTACAGTCTTTTTCATAAAATTAATTTTACTATATTGCCTTTCAGAATCACTAGTCCTCTATTTTAAATTTACATCCGCTCATTATGTATATTCCGGACAGCCTGGACGCGCATCAGAATATTAAGGAGAGATTCGAGGAGTCGATGAGAGCGGCTGCGGCCACTCTCGCCAATTCCTTGCTTCTCGAAACCTCCTTAGACGACTCGAGTTCAGTGTACAGCGACGCGTCTGGGATGCCAAGCCTTGCTGACGTTGATGACTATGGGAGTACTTTTGATACTGTAGAGTCCGAAAGGGATCAAGGGGAGATGTTTGGCAACGAGCATCTCTCACTGATGCTTAGTAGAACGATACAAATCATCTGGTCTCTCCTCAATTCGGTGATGCAGAACTCCTGCGGTGACATTGGTGACGATGTTGCCGGAGGTGATTCTGGGTCTGCCGAGTCGAGGAGAGACCAGAAGACGAGTCTGGACGCACTCAACATGGATGGCTTGTTCAACATGTTGTTGGGTTTAGGCTTATTTTCTTGTGCTCTCCTAGTGGTCTTCTTCGGCGCTGTAGGGCTTGAGACTCTAACTCGTTTAGATAACACCTCAGACAGGTCGCTGGCTCGCTGGATAAGAGATGTATGTACGCGCCTCCGTGATATAGGCATCCGGACCATTGAGCTTCTTCACTGCGGTAACAGGACTAGATCTGGAGTTACGTCGCCAACTGTGGAGCCGTCGGATACAGGCATGTATGAAGCTGCGTCCTCTGTGATGGATGATATTCTGTCAGATACACAGGTGAGCTTTTCTTCTGTTGTATATTTTCTTTTCTGTTTTGTATTTTTTTTTTTTTGTATAGCCACCCGTTTTGTCTAATAAAGCATCATGATGTTGCAGGGTTGTTCTGTCCTATTCTCACTTCCTCAACGTTGACTTTCGGCTCTTCCATATATATCGCTCACCGTTTGTCGTCGTTTTATGTCACCAGAGAAATCCGCTCGGTTACCGCAATCAAATTGAGATACCAGTTAACATTTACTAAAATCTTAATTAGCAAACTAATAGTATTTCCCTCTGGGAAGGTTGAGAGTCTGCTCGTGCCGCACGTTTCTCATTGGGGTTTTAAATGTTAGATCAAGACTTTAATGTTTTCTTTTTGTTTTAGGCTCCCTCTGCTAGTCCATCAACTCCAGCTGAGGTGAGATCCAGAGTTGGGCTGTTTGCTGTACACCGCCTGTCTGCCACTGAGGATCGAGTTACTGGAAGTAATGTGCCTGCGGGATTGGACACCCCGTCGGGAAGTCCTGGCTTCCGTCCATTGATCTTTGATCAATCAGAGCGTCTTCATGTAAGTATCCATGCTTTAGTTTTTCTATATTAATTTTCAGAAAGAGGCTGCATATTTGTACACGTATCTAGAGGTATTTGCAACTAAAATTCTTTTATTGGTAGAATATTAATCTTAAAATGTATGGTTGCATAAGCATTTTTGAACCGTTTTAAGATTTTAATTCTATTATAAAATGGGTCGAATCGCTACCTAATCATATAGCTTTACAGGATTTTAGACATTCTCATTTCCTGATTTTCCTAGATTCTATTTTGGTGTTGTGATTAAACTAATAAAATTTATTATATTTTAGGCGACAAATTCAATCCCCCTGACGCGGTTCTACACAACTATGGGGAGGTGTAATCGGGCCAGTACTGAGAGGACAGCTGAGGGATCCAACGACAGCTCTTCATTGAGCTCTATTATGTGCCTTAGTCGCATTGAGTCTCCATCTGCAGCTGATTTGTCTGAGGTAAGTTTGATAAGCTCTTATGATATTCTTATTTTCTTCGTTGCAAAAATTACGTAACTTAGACTAGGCTGTTTAGCTCAGTTAGCTATGCTTTTAGACAATAATTTTACTTTAACTATGGTGTAGTTCCTTCCTAATGGTCAACATTAAGAGTATGGATAAGTTATTTAATAATCTAAAAAAGATTGACTCGCAAGCATGTATGGATAAGCGCTGATACATTTCTTGTGAACGTTTATTAAAATGATTGTCTAATAATGTCCCTTTTCTTATTTTAGGATGTGGATAGTATAGTCCCACTGGTCGACGATATCGAGGACGTTGATCTCCCGCCCATTAGATTTAATGCGGTGAGTGATGAGATCGAGTACCCTACACCACTGAGAGTTCTCAGTTTGGAACGTCTGCGCCGCTCCATGTGACTCCAACTCCTGCCATTTTGGAAGAGATAACGTCGGCGGAGAATAGCTTCAATTCGGCTACGCATTCCTCAGATAATAACAGGACAGAGGATTCCGGCGTTGAGGGAGTCCCTCGACGTCGGGGTCCTACGTTCCCTAAACGTACGCCATAAAGTGGCGCTGTTAGCTTGGTTAATATGACATACAAATTTTAAGACAATGACCAGTTTAGACAACATGTGACTAAATTTACAAATTTTCTAAGTTTTTTTTTATGTAACTAGTCAAAATAGTGATCACTATGAAGTAAAGACTTTTGTTATTAGACGTTATGACTTTTTATACTTGTACAAAACTAAATATTAATTTACACTTCTGCCAGTATGTTATGTATATACATGTTTAGTCTGTAAGGATATTTAGTATGTAAGGAAATGATTATAAGGTTGTATTTTCTTTATGCCCATAATTTAAAACTTCATTCAGTCTTAATTACTTTCTTCGTAAGCGAACTAATCTTTTTCTTTTCTCAATAGTATATTAACAACTGTAATTACAGCCTTATGTCACAGTTTATTCATTCTTGTTAGCTTTTAAGGGTTATGTATATATAGATATTTAATCGAACTCGCACCTCAGTACCTTTTCTCTAAATTTCATTTATATCCATCCCTGTGCATTAATCGTGAATTTTAATTGTGCTGTGATATAGAGAGGACTTGTAAATAGCATATATTTTTTTTTGTAACCAATATCTAAGTAGACCGAAAGACTGACGTTAGACAAAGTTATTTAAGTACGCTTATTCAAGTATTTTTAAGAAAATTCGTGTAGAAACGGTTTGTAATACGGGTAATTAGAGTAATATCATTGATTGGATGATCTCATTAAGGAAAATTTATTTAATTAATAAAGCTTAGCTTAAGTAACGTTTCCTTTTAAAATTATAGAACTTAACATCCCTTTTAAATTTCAATACAATAGTCATAAAGCTTAATGTTGCGAGGTAAAATGTTCTTATGTCCCTTTAAATTTAAACCTAAGTCTTATTTCCAACAAGTAGAGTTAAATTTTTATTTTTTTTTTTTTGCTCACATTGGCTTGTTGTTAGGCTATGTGCCTTTTATATATATATAAATTCAACATTTAGCGTTCAATTAATAGTATTAACGATCTCGAAGTTTTATTATGTGCCAATATACAGCTTATGTCCAAATTATATTAACTAAGATGTTAAATTGTCAGAAATCTTCTTACTATCATAATATTTTTCAAATACTGTAAAATAAAAATTTATGTTCTGTTTTCAAAATTGATTTAATTTTATATTTTCACCAAAGAGAAATATTTGTCAAAAATTTTATACCTTTTCTAAAGATTATTTACTTTTTGTTAAAATAAATATAGAGATTTTAAGTAGCATATACACTGTTATTTACTGATTTAGTATTTGTTGTGTACAACTTCCGTTTACGTAGCTACTCTATAAGTATTACTGTCTGTTCCTTAATTTAGTTAGATACATAATTAAAGTGTTATTTTTACAAGGTGCTTAAACTAGCTTACATTCACTTGATTTATGATAACTTTTATAAATAACAAAATTTCTTGCTATGTTCTTTTTGATATCTCAGCTATGATTTATGCGATTAATTTCCTACCGTTTTTATCGCTCTTATTTAAGATAAATTTTTCAATAATTACATAGAGATATATGAGAATATAAGTATTTTACATCAATACACATATGTACAAGAGGTTTTATACTTTTCATATGCAAAACTTTTATATCGTTAGGATACGTCCGTACGTCATTGTTAGAAGTCAGATTATAAGAATCAGTTTTAATCTAGTTTACTCTTCGTGGATAGTGGGGAGAGTACAATGTCCAGAAATGAGGAGGACTGTGTCTCTCAGGTTCTCTATTTGGCGTGCTACTGCCCGTAATTCGTCTGTTATAGCCTGCCGGCTTCTATACTCTTGCTGTCTATACCGTATAACCAAACGGTTGTATGCGTCTCTATAAGTGTTTCTAAGTATACGACAATGCAAGTATCGTACAATACGACTAGGTTGGCTGATTCCACAACTAATTTTAAACGATAACATTTCTTTAATCATCGTAAGCAAGTTATAACAATATTCTACTAGGTTTGCGAAGGTCTCATGTAGAATTCGTTGTGATCTAGGCATAGGCTTTCGGAATCTAGTTTGCATTTTATAGATTTTATAGAATATTCTGTTAAGACTTACGTGTTATGTGATAACTGTAGTACTTCACAAGGTTGGTGATTTCCTCACTTGTGGATATGTTATAGTAAACTGACTCAATTTCAGGATAAAATTTAAGTTATCGTTATTGTTCACTACTACTAAAATTCTGAGTGGGCGTTTCCTGTCCGAAGTTATAATTAAAGTTTTGACATATTTTTTTTTGTATGTAGAGTGGTTATAGTTTCTAATAACTAATCAAACTCATCACAATTCAAGGCATATATATATAGGTTGCCTAATAGTACTGCTATGTTTGTATACTTTATACAATTTGTATTAAATGTTTTAAATAGTTTTTGTGTATATATCAGGGTGCGTATTTAACATTCGTAACATTCGTATATTTGTACAATCTGTATCAATCGTTTGACTCTGTTTGACTATACAGAGTCAAAACTTTCTATATGCAATTTTATGTAAGTGTTTTTGAAGGGATCGACTTTTTTAGTCGACGTATATTGCATATAGTTGGTCTCCCCTGCTGAAGAGAAAAGATGTATATTTTACCACTGGATATATAACCTTGAGTGGGAAAATTTTTCATGAATATGATAACTTAGTTATCAGATTAGAATAACATATTATCATATTGTTCACAAGTTTACAGGGTAAATGGAAATGTAAATTATGGTTGTGAACTTGTGCCATTCCAAAATCTGACATGTCTATCATTTATTTTCCTAAGTCGTCGACCTCCGGTAATAAATACGGAATCTAGTGTCATGTCCTCATCGGCACTTGAGTCCTCTATGTCCGAATCAGAGTCTAATGGTTTCTTATTTTGTGACGCTTGTTTTCGTGTTTCTAAGGGTGAGTGTGCGCGTATTCTTGGTTGCGGATCCTTTGAATTGACCGGGAATATAAGCGGAAGTGTGTCATTTTTAACTAATGTGGCTATCTCTTGATTTGTGAGTTTATTATAAGGCTTTGTAATAATTCCCCTTATTTCCTCTGGGAGGGTGTCAAAATGTTCGTCAATTGGCTTGAACTTTTTGATTTCGTTGAAAGAGTATTTAAATATTTCAGTTCTCTTGTCAGAAATTCTTTCAAGCTTGCAACTGTTAGGGCTTACATCCAAAACTCTATAGGGTGAAATATGATAGATAGGAGTAAGATTTGGGTTAACACCAGGTGTAATAGTGTTATTTCTAACCAAGACAAGATCTCCTATATCAAATTGTTTGTGTATGCGGGTTTTGTTAATATACTTTAGTCTTGCCTCCCTTCCCTTTTCAATAGCTTTTGCTGAAATGTCCAAGTTTTCTTGTATATCGTCTGAGAGGTCTTGCACATAGGCTTCTGTGCGAGCTATTTCAGGGTGATATTCATCCGGTTTTATTGCTCCAAAGAACAATTTAGACAGGGAGCTGCGTGTCCCGAATAATAATTCCATGGGTGAAAATCCAGTCTTTGGTATTTTAGTGCAATTATATTGTCGGACTATTAACGGTAGTAGATATAACCAAGAGGTTGTTGAGTCTTGCGCCAAAATTTTAATGATTGGCCATTTTATTACTTTGTTGCTAGCTTCCACCAGTCCTTTAGAAGGTGAAAAGTATGCAGTAGAATACAAAACTCGGATGCCAATAGAAGCAAAGAATATCAAGTTTTGCTTTTCTAGAAATGATTTTGCATTGTCACACAATATTTGTCTGGGGGAGAAATTAGGATAGAAATAAAACATGAATTTGTCTATAAATTCACGGGATGTGAGTGATTTCATGGGATATGCAAGAATCATTCCTGTTAGTTGGCAGACTATAGTGAGGATATGATTATAACTACGATAGGGGGGTAAGGATTGTATATAGTCAATACTTACACATTCAAAAGGTCTTGAAATTGTACTATAGGTTCCTACTTGTTCTAGTTTTGTAGATGAATTTTGAAGTTGACAATTTAGACAAGATCTAGTGTAATTTCTAACATATTTCTTAAGGTTAGGGTGGAAGAAATTTTGCATATTCAAAAGCATTTTAATTTCTCCACTATGTACTAACAAAAGATGAGTATAGCATACTAATACTGGTAATAATATGGTTGGGAGATAAACTTTTAAATCTCCTTTAATCTTTGTAAACAGAATCGTATCTTTAAGTTCGTAGTTCTGTCTTTTATAAGTGTAGGTGTTTGATTTAGAGGTTAGACAACGTGTGTAAATATCAGAGTATTCCTCTTTTTGGTTTGCAATTATATTTTCTATGCTAATCCTTTCTTTTAGGATTTCCAAAGGTCTTAGTACTTTGCCTATAACTCTATGTTCTGCGGCAAGAGAATTTATGGTGATTTTGGGCTTTTGTTGCTTTGGTTGTGGGGGTTGTTCATCATAACCCAAATAGTCGGGGTTATCTATAATGAATTGTGTCCATTCTTCAATAGTCCAAACTTTATATTGGGGTAAGTTATCTTCAAACCCAGATTTAACAAATTTAGGTAGGGCTACCTTTTTGATGCTTGGTAAAGTAGCCTTATATGCCCTTGTTAAGAAATCTGCCAAATTGTCTTCTCCTCTCAAGAAAGACATTGTTAGCTTCGGTATTAGAGTTAACAGAGTGGTATTCCACCTCTTCAATTTATTAACGGCTGTTAATGCTTTAGGATTGAAGAGATAGTAAGCACATTTTGCGTCTGTTAACAAAGTGCATTCACAGCTTGGACCTATTAGAGTTCTAAACGAGTTTGCTGCATAAATAATTCCTAGGATTTCAATGTCTATGATATGTAATCTTGACTCAGCAACGGTGATTTTCTTTGAGGTGTATGCAATAATTTCAAACATAGACGCTAAAGATTTTAAATTAAAGCTATTGGTTGATGAAACCATTGCGGGTCTTACTATGTGTTGCTCCTTGTGTCCATATAGTAAAAATACAAAAGGGGGTTTTGTTTTGTCTGAACAGTGTTGAGTGACAGGTTTGACACCCTCTATATTTGTGATAACTATCACAGGGCGGTACATAGCTACACTAAGCGCTTCAAATATGAGTTGTTGCGGATCTAGGTATACATATCCATGCTCTAGTTTGCGAATAAATTCTAAGAATTTATCCCTATCATTATTAAATACAAATTGAATATACTTTTGTCTCAACATCGTAGAACGTATGATTTTTGATGCTCTTTGCAGGATGGTGGTCAAAGGTGTTTGAACTTTATTTAGTTCCAAAAGCAATTGTAAAGATATCCCAAGACTATTGTGTACAGTGTCTTCAGGATAGCCCAAAGTTTTACTAGCCAAATATTCAAATTCAGGCGGTCCATCTTCAGACATACGTTTAGCATAATCCTTAATGTTTTCACCTTCAATCTGCAAAGGTAGGGGTAAAATTGGTAATCTGTTATCATAAATAACATGGTGCACAGGATCATCGAAGTTTAGCCCAGGGGGTAGGGTTTTAGCCTGTAATTCTGGTGTCACTATTTGCGCTAAGACTGCTGAATATGAGCCAGTTGAGGTGCCGGCTGCATCTGACAAAATAATCTTAGGTGCCGATAAGTTAACTAATTTGCTAAAAATTGGTCCTGAAGCTAAAGCTTTCTTAATATCTTCGAAGGCTTGTCTTTGTTCTGGAGTTGGGACAAAAGTTTTACCTAATCTAGTAGATGTAAGTGAAGTTAGAATATGTGTAGGAGCCATAATATCAAATCTTAAATGTTTATGCATACTTTGTAGTACACCCATAAAAGATCTCATTATAGTAATATCAGTAGGCATGGGAATATTTAGAAGTTTTTGTACTCGCCTTTGATCTACACAGCAATAATTATGCGAAATGAAGAATCCAAAGAAATTTACCCTACTTTTAAAAAGTTGTGATTTCTTTAAACTAATCTTTCCTTTATGCGTGTGTATTCTCCCCATAACTTTCTTCAAAATCTTAAAATGTATATTCAATGATTCTGATCTAGTTTTAGCTAGTTCAGTTGAGACAATGAAATCATCATAAATGTGCTGGACTTCTGGGATAGGTGAGTATACCATTTTGGCTAAATCACCGTCCATTACAACATTACCATTATCATCATAAGCCAATTCCCAGTGTAATATCTTTTCCATAAAGCGTGATAGACTTTCAGGTGAAGTCTTAATGCCAGTTGGTAAGGATGCGTGTCTAAAAGCTCCTAATGGGGTTGCAAACAATGTTAGGTCTCTGCAAGAAGGTTCTAGCGTTATACTATGAAAAGCGTTAGCCATGTCACTACTACTATGCACAAATTTATCCCTTAGTGACTGAATCAAATTTTCTGCTGTGGGTAGCAGTGCAGGTTCAGACTGCAGACAAGGATTCAATTGTTGAAAATTTACAATTAAACGAGGACAGCTCCCCTGATCCGACTTTGGAATCAGATAAGCTGGGCTTGCATAGTTGTTATAGGAATCCCCATCCAAATTAGCTCTTTCAATGGTGCCGTTCTTTAACAAAAACTCTAAGATAGATTGCATTTGCATTTTCTCTACGGGTGATAAATAATATAATTTCTTATGCTGGGGTAAAGTTTGACCAGGTTTTAGTCTAATTGTATAATTGCCCAGATATTTACTCATGTTACCTCTATCAGTAGAATGTGTAGATATGATATCGGGGTAAGATTTTAGGAATATGTCTTCTATATAATGTCTTACCTCTGGTGGATAGTCTGACAGCACCACAAGATCCTCTGGTTTAACAAACTGGTCCTTAGGCACACTGTAGCCAGTAGGTTCCGTTACATAGTCCATGAGGTTATCAGATTCAGCTATATGTTTTAAGCCAAGTTCAATAACGTCATCACTATTTTCAAAAAGTTTATTCTTTTCAGGATCTGGTGTAGTTAGAATTTCATCAATATTAGAACGGTAGTTAGATAAGGCTACTCCTGGTACTGGAGTGTCATTGTTTATAGCTGTAGGATTCGGTATATATCCATCAGCTAAAGGAAAAGATCGTTCTACCAGATTGATGGCGCTGTATTTTGGTAGCTATAAGAGTTGAACTGAGTTGTTTCTGGTGTCTAGTGAGATCTGATTGATGGCTGGAGCATTAGCTTTCTCTGCGTGTTGCTCCAGGGCTTGTACAATCTCATCTAGCTCAGTTGTCACAGATACATTGTGTAGGAATGATTGCGTAAAATCAAAGTCTGTGGTGATCTCCTTGACTACAAATTGGTTGCTTGGTTCCAAGTATCCGGTGATAACAGTGTTAGTGATTGCATGTTCAGTGACATTTGTTATCATTGCTCTTCCACTGAGTTGTCCTCGGTTGTTGACAGTCAGTTGCGTTTGTCCAGGCTGAATTTTGATTCCTCCATTTCTATCATTGGCAATGTGGTCATCGCTGAGAATGACTTTTGTTCCAGGAGCCAAGTTGAAGAAATGGTTGATGTTCATCTCTATAGTCTGAGTTTCATTAGAGTCAATTTTGTCAATTGTCCCTGTGCAGAGTTGTAACTCATAATCAGAACAGAACAGGCTATCTAGTACTCTCCCAGGATGGAACATAGAGTATAGATATGGTGCTGGCGGGTGGTTGTCCGCAACGAAAGTCAACCCTAATTGGAGATCTCTAATGCCATTCATTCCGATAATCATAGGTGTGACATTCTTGTGTTCCTCAGGTACAATCACAAACGGTACTGGTCTATAGATGCCTGAGAACTGTGTGAGGCGAATCATGAGAGTTATCTCTCCAGCTACTGGGATTTTGTGTCCAGAATAGCTGACAAGAACCATGTCACTCTTTTCCAGATGGTTCTTAACCTCATTTTGTTGTACTCCAAATAACATACCAAAATAGCTGGTTGACATGATATTTCTGTCTGCTGCTGAGTCAAACAAAGCTGTCATGTATACATCGTAGTTTCCATTTGACATACAGCCGGAGCAGTTCAGGTACATTTTCCTGTTTTCATCCATGATAGCTGCCGAACTATCTACCGCTAAAATCTTGGGGTCATTAGGATCCATTCGAACGGTGATAGCGTTAACCCTACTTGTTCTGCCACGCTCTTTGGATTGTCCATTGGCTTTGGCCTCAACCCATTCTTCATATGCCTGTCTAAACACACCACCAGGTCTTACTTTACCACTATGGTACAGTTCCATCATTGCTGGTCGTCCAGGGCATAGGTGTTGAGCGTGGTATAGGTCTTTGCCATACTTCTTGTGACAGCTTGGGCAGTATCCGGATGTTAGTGCTGTTTGATATTGTCGTCCTTGGTCATCACACAGTAGTCTGCATCCATCTGATATTTTGTGGGAATTTTGACCACATGCACCGCAGTAGCGCTTATTGGATGTACCATAGGAGATATGATAATCTTGTTTGGTGTTCTTTTGTGGTTGTCTATCTCTATTATCCCTGTTTTCTCTGTTGTAGGTTTTAGGATAGGCTGGTTTAGCAGTAACTTCTCTAACTGTTGGCCTTTTATAATAGCTTGACGTAGCGGCAACTTTAGCAGGCTGTTTGTCTCTATTCATTCTTGTATCCCTGTCATGTGAGTAGTTGGTGTTATTTGTCTTTTTATGAAGCGACAAATCTCCATTGTAACTGGCTGATACACCATTCTGCTGTAGGTCCATATCTAGGTCTTCAGTTCTAGGATACATGGAAGCGGTCAACTCATGATATGTAGGGGATCTTCCAAGATCATGTCTGAGATTGTGATGGTTTTCAGATGCTATATTGCGGCTACTTGTTGGTAAGCTACGTTTGAGTGCCTCCACTGCAGTTATGTTGAATACATTCTGTCGTTCCTTCTTGTCTGTATAGTGAACAGCGGCTCTGCTGGCAAGATTCTGAATGGTACTGACAAGCTTAGGGAATGACATGGCTTTGGTTCCCTTAAAAGCTATCAGCTTAGCTTGAGCTTCCTGTGGGCTGATGAGTATATCGTACTGTAGCAGTAAGCTATTGTAGACACTTTCAATAGATAGTCCAAGATTGAAACTCTGCTGGATAGTAGTATATGCTTCGCCAGTTGTGGTTCTAAGCATAAAGGTTTCGAATTCTGATCTTGAGAGGTTACATAATTCATGAGCAGTGTTCATCTCTGATAGATAATCAGTAATGTAAGGTGGTTTGCCGTCTCCTTTGAAGCAATGCTTAAGAGGGAAGGTTCCATTGGCTAACTTAAGCTTTTGATCGTTGCTTAGGGTGCTCTTGCTTGCATAGCTGCTTGGTGGTTTAATTCCAGTTTGGTTGGTGAAGTTACTGAAGTGTCGTTGAGTGCGTTTGTCATTCTCCTCGTGTACAATACGCTGGGCTTCTAACTCAACTTCACGTCTTTGTTCCTCTTTGTATTCCCTCATACTCTGTGTGTAGTTGGTACAGAAGTTCCTCATCATTTCTGAGTCCACACGTATGTTGGGGTTACAAAGTCTTATTGTATCCAGGAATTGTGGGAACAGGAAATTTCCCAGAGGATCTGATAGTGTTGCTCTAACATATCGATCTCTGATCAATGCGTCTGGTGAGTCCTCGCGCATAGGTATGGATCTTACAGATTCCGTGTCTGGTTCTGGCGTCTTGGTTCTCTCACCATTCTGTTCTGGTTCCTCCTGGTTGGGCATCGGTTCCTCCCTTCGTGTATCATCTCCTGCAGAAGCTGCATCAGCTGACGGAGTTCTTCTTCCAGGCGTCGTCGAGCGTCCTCGACGTGGAGTGTTCGCCTTTTCAGCGTTGTCATCTTTCTTACTTTTATTAAATAATGGCATTACAGCTAGCTTAAAGCTTTTAAACTTTCTATGAGTTCTTTAAAGAAGCTTATGAGATGTTGTACTATTTTAGGATTTAAATAGCAAAGGTACAAGAAGAAACTAAATAATGCGCCTAAAGTTAAAACAATCAAAAATTGTTTACAATAACAAATTTTTCTTTTAAAATTGTTAAATATAGATGAGTATGTATTGTCTACTTCACCTACAGTTGTTTCTACGTCGTGAATGCTTGCGAGTGAGCTTTAAATCTTATTCTGGAGTGTGCGCTAATGCACTCTTATCCTTAATTAAGCTCAACTGTAGAAACACTTCTACTTAGATTTATTCTATATTTGCCTATAAAGCTAATGTGGGTTGTTTAGCTATACAAATTAGCTATAAAGTTAAATAGAATGTTAAGGTTTGCAGCGAAGTTAATTTGGGTATGCTAATATACTATCACAAATTAACTGTTATTTGCTTAGGCGTCGACTTTTCCTAGCAAATGTTATTGTTGAGAAAAACAGCAATTTATAATCCTTGTTGAATTCTTACTCCACTCTAAGGATATGTAGCTTACAATCTGCTTATTCCTGTAAGGCTTTATGAATATAACTTACTAAGGTTCACTCCCAAAGGATCGTCTATATTCTAATAGTATTGCAACAGTTTTGCCTGAATATCAAAGATCTCGCACCCAATACTTATAGTTGTATTAGGGTATGCCTACCAATCCTACTAAGTATTATTCGCGAATTATTATGGGGCTTCACTTGTGATTTCAATCCTTATAACTATATTATTGAGACTCAATTTAGATTGTCCTATATATATGAATATAATCAGTTTGTTTTCAAGGTTATTATAGACCGGATGTGCTCCACTTAATTAGTGAGAACACAATATTCTATGTGTCTTACTGAAGTGTGATATCCTACGCAAGGTGATCAATCTATACGCTGGAAGTTGTCAATCAAACTCTTTAAAGTAGACTACAAAGTTGGTGTTATTATTTGGTCAAATATTATTGAAAATCAAATTAGCTGAATTAGTGCACGTTTTTTCTAAATGGTAACAATTTTAGATTATAAAGATTATGAACTATATGTACACACTTTATTTTACTTGGTTATAGTCTTTATGCTAATAATCCTAAGTAAAATTAAATTTTCTCAATGGTAATAAAAAGAAAAATTTTTTTCTTTCTTTGTTTTAATCCGGATTTTTATAAAGACAGTAGAGTACTTCCAATATTACTTGCTACTTCTTTTAGAGACGTCCCAAGACTCCCAATATAGGCTGCTGCAACCTTTTGCTGCGTTTGGTTACTAGAACTTTGTCTCTTATAAGTGTGCTTTTTAATTACATATAGGGCTTAGGTTGTTGACTATACTTTTAAATCACTAATATTCACTATCACTAATGATTGATGGTTTATAACTCTTCTCAAGTTGTCTGTTGAATTCTGGCGGCACATGAAATAGAAATTTTAGCATTAGCAAAGCAAGTAAAAATTTAGTTTTCATGTCCTACTTATTGTTGAGTGAACCGTTTATTGTATTTATGTATATGTTTGTAAGGAATATACAAACAAAAAAAATTTTTTAAGTTAAGATTGAATTAAAACTTTCTAAGTCAAAATAAAATAGAATCACTCTAAGTCCAAAGTTGGAAAATTTTGACTAAGTCCAAAAAGTTTCTAATGAAATTATTCTAAGTACAAAATCAATAAATTTTGGCTTAGGGAAAAAAAAATTATGAAAATATCTTAAGTGCCAAATTAATAAATTTTGACTAAGTCAAAAAAAAAAATTTTATTGAAATTATCCTAAGTACAAAGTTAGTGAATTTTGACTAAGTCCAAAAAAAATTTCCTTTCAATGAAATTATACTAAGTACAAAATTAGTGAATTTTGACTAAGTCCACTACTTTTCAATGAAATTATGCTAAGTACAAAATTAGTGAATTTTGACTAAGTCCAAAAAAAATTTCTTTTCAATGAAATTATACTAAGTACAAAATTAGTGAATTTTGACTAAGTCCACTACTTTTCAATGAAATTATGCTAAGTACAAAATTAGTGAATTTTGACTAAGTCCAAAAAAAATTTCTTTTCAATGAAATTATACTAAGTACAAAATTAGTGAAATTATCCTGAGACAAAAGAAATAGAATCACTCTAAGTCCAGACGTGGAATATTTTGTCCGAGATGAAATTTCCTAACAGTCCATTCACAAAGCTACTTTAGAGATTGCCCTTAAGTCAAAAGAAATAGAATCACTCTAAGTCCACTATTGGAGTATTTTGACTAAGTGCAAATCTCGCTAAGTTAAGGATTTTAAAATCATAAAGTATTAGAGTGTTAGAATTATCCTTCACCAAAAGAAATAGAATCTCTCTAAGTCCATAATTGGAATATTTTGGCTAAGACAGAAATACTCTAAAACAAAATTTTCTCTTAAGTGTGGAAAATGAAATTTGTTAATCTAGTTGGAAAAATTGCAATTATTACAAGTCCGAATTTTGGTAAATTTCCAACCAAGTTTCCAATTTCATAAAAATTACTATAAGTCCAGAGATTCAAAATTCTCTCTGTAACAAAAGAAATAGAACGGTGCTAAGTCCAAAAGTGGAGTATTTTGCTCAGAGCATCAGGAAATCTCTGGAATTATTGCTGATTGCATACAGTAATTTGTTTATACTTATATCATTCCAACCGATCGATGTTGAGAATATCCTTGAGACTTTGAGATATTTTGTTTTGACTCAAAATTTTTGGAGGAAATAGTTATTTTGATACATCCGCATATAAATCAGAATTACATTAGGAATATAAGTCCTAGGCATGTATAAGTAAGTGCAAATCTCAGAAAATCGGTTCTAACGGTACCAAAGTATTAGTACAGTTTAACTTGAGTATAAATGCTACAAGTTTGTAATAATCTTTTGGCCCTTTACTACGACTCAAGAGTACTAACTGCTTTCGGCATATTGTTTCAGAAACATGGCTCCAAAGACAATATGTATCCCAACTAACAGCGTTTCCCGTGTTCTATAAGATTTGCTCCTAAGTTTTCATTTAATAAGACAGTTCAAAATGGTCCTTTACAAATAGTATTTTGATAGCTTATAAATGAAAAGTTACTCCATGCTTGATTCTTAATAAGTTCTGGTTTAAGTATCAAAGATTCAAGTATTTCAACACTTAGAGAATTTTCGAATAAGTAAAAATCATACTAAGTCCGAAGATTTATATATATACTCCGCCACCTAGCACAACTCCTAAATTTCAAAATTCTGACTAAGTCCAAAAATCAAAATTTTGCACATAGCTCAATCATAGATTATTCCAACCCAAGTGTTTTACTAAAGAGAGGCGGACATGGAGGTGCCGGTGTGCTGGTATTCTCTAGGGCCTCTAGAGTGTCAACCAGTGCGAGTGTCCTTATAGGGCGGCGACCAATGGCCACAAATATGCTAGCATTCTCTAGGGCCTCTAGAGTGTCAGCTAGTGCAACTGCTCGTACACGAGGCTCTCAATTGCATTTGTGTCGTGCCTTTCAGTCCCTATCTCTTCAAACGCCTCATAGTCCTAACCTTGCTCTCAAATAGTTTCACAGGTTTTGGAAAATCCGATTTTGCCATAACTACAATTATTCGATTTTGGTAAAAATACCTGCCTTAGGCGGTTCGGGTACGGTAAGGAAAAAAAAGAAAAAAAATTTATGAAGTAAAATTTTTCCAAGATACAACCGGTAAGTTGCACCATTGTGTGTGCGAATGGGGCGTTTGTCCATATTTAGGTATGGAGACCGCTCTTCTATGAGTACTACTAAAACCTAATTTTAATGCAATACACATAGACATTCTCATCGTCGGTTCGTTTGTTTAGAATGCTTAACCCTCTATTCCCACAAGTATAATACGAATTTGGTTGAGCTGGTGGAGGCTCAACAAAAGACCCACGCGAAGTATTATGTTGCTTTAACCTAAGAATAAATGGTTGGTTTTGATATTCGATCAGAATTATATAAGTATATTATGTATTAAGGAAGGAAAATGTTTTTATAAAGTGTATTTATATTATAAGTAGAGTAGTTAAGTATGAAAATATTTACAGGATAAGTGTTAAAATTATAAGTAGAGTAGTTAAGTATGAAAATATTTACAGGATAAGTGTTAAAATTATAAGTAGAGTAGGACAGAAATGTGCCCTAAGTCCCAAGCAGTGAATTGTGCTAAGTGTTAGAATTCTAACATAAGGCCTGAGCTCAATTCATGCTAAGTACTAAGGGGCCTAAATTTAAACTACAATGCATGCCAAACAACTAAGTCATTACCTTTTAAAGCCAGAAAGAGAAGTTGATGGTAGGGGAGTTAATAAATAACTGAATAAATTCAAGAGGTACATGCTATAACATTAGCTCTGGACCAGGATTTTAGTGTTTGTCTGTGCAATTAAATGTCTGTGTGTTAATATGTGACGTAAATCAGGCATGGTTGTAGGCATACATATTTGTACTGATTGTTTATATGATTACATTAACAATAAACATAATAGCTTTAATAAACATATACTATTAGCAAATCACATACAGATTACCATGAATAGGCTAGCGTTACCCATATATGGTGTCATATAGGTAAAGATAGGCCTATGAATGCATAAATTGATACAAATAATGCCTTGGGCCTAGCTAAAGTAATTGTGTCTTGCCCCTGAGTGCTACTAGATAATTGCAGGGCACGCGTCAATCAAATATTCATAATCTGCTCTATAAAGTGTTGACTTTATATCAAGCATAGATAGATAGTTGTGGATGCGAAGCATTTCTGTAAAAGTCTCATATGTACGTTCAAAGAATTTGAAAATTGAGGATCGCATCTCCAGGGTTCAAGCCAATATGACCTGTGCCGAAATTAATGATAATGGATAAATGGTGACTATTTAAAAATTTAGGAATAAATTCACCAATAGTCCATTAAAATTTCGCATATCAGGTGTTATATCTTTCTATTCAGGGATAAATTAAACAGTAAAAGGCATGTTGTAGTTATCTATTGTATCTTATTATAGACAGCTTTCCAAGGATAGTAAAATTAGAGGATTAATTTTTTTTTGGCATAGCCAACAAAAAGGGATGAATTCTATGAATTTAACTTTATTATTTATGGAAAATTTTATTAAGAACCGGTTCTAATCCAGCGGATATTAACCGAATTTGAAGCCATACCTGAAATGGTATGAATAAATTATACCTGGTAAGCCATAAGAACTTGCACATCCATTTAGAATACAAAATACTAAGATGATCTTGAGTATGTCCGTCCGAATTTCAGAGAACCTCTAAATTATTCTTTAAAGACCTCACATGGTGTGTTTTAAAAGTAATATCCCTTCTTTATTGCCACTAGATGTTGTAACTACATAAATATTAAAAACAAAATTAGGGAAAATAAATAAGTAATAATGAATATAAATATCCTTTATTAAAAACAAATGGGAAGTCTATAAGTGTATCTTTCTATATCGAAAGATCTCAAAGTCTCTCCTTAACAGTAAAGCTTATTGCGAAGTAACTAAATTTAGCCTAAAATATGGCCGTAGAAAAAATTATAACCCACCCTAAAATAACTATTTCTTTAATTATTTTTCTCTGTATGTTTTAAAAATAAATATTGAATTATTAATGATCAACTTTTCTTTTTGCAATAAAAAAATATTGATTTGTTTCGCTACCTTTGAACATGTATATACTTGGTTAACATATTCGATCTATTTTTTGTGATATTAATTAATCGTTAATCCCTGAAAAAAAAACACTCATGCTTCCAGCCAAAGTCTTATCTGAAATGAGTGAAAAAAATGAACAATTTGACCCTATCGCAAAATCGTCTGACAAGGCTTTTGTCTTAACAAGATTGTTTCAGGAATAAAGAGAAAATTAGCCAATTTTAAAAATAAATGATAGTTTATTCTTTTTCGTATCATCACTCTCAAATTTCAATTCCTTAATTTCGAGCACTGAAACTACCCCTCTTCCTTTTTTTCAAAAAAATGAAATAATAGGGAGGCCAGGGAGGTACTTATTTTCCAGTTTGTACCTGTGGGAGAACCTAACCCTACGGGGCTACCCTGTACCTAATATAACCTAACCTAAAATGATAAACAAACAAACGAAAAATCCTCCCCTCCTATTTTTTTTAATAATGCGCGAAAACCGCCGTAAATTCTAATTAGCAAGTGGGATATAAAAGACTGTCTAACACATTTGCTTGGTAAATCACATATAGTTTTATTTCAAAATAGCTCTCTAGCAGTTTCCGAAATCTTATTTATCCGGTATAACCTTATTCCTGCGTTTGCATGTCCATTATTTTTTTCCTCAATGGTTGTACAAGTATTATGTTTACCTTTTAATTATATTCAGAGATTCAGTTGATATTAACAAAAATTAGGAATAATTATTCTAAAAAGTAAAAAATCCAAGGATTCAGGATACCAACAATCCATTAGGAAACATCAGAGAATGAGAAGAAGGGGTCTAAATAAGGGGTAATTTTGTGTATCATAATTAGGGATGTACATTTATTTATTCCTGATAAGTCTAATTGGTAAAGGGCAACAATACTGTCATTAGTTTAACAAACATAAACCCTGAACCAATAATATAATGAAGTGGATCAGTAAAAAATAAAAAAAATATAGATTTTGATTGATATATAAGCATTTTACTTTAAAAAGGATCTTTTTCTTTTATCGTACATGTTGCCTTAACAAATAGAAACAATGTACAAAATATCCAGGAAAATGTAGATTGCATAATGAAGTGGTTCAGGGTTTATAAATGGAAAAATACTGAAATATTCTGTAATTGTAATAAACAACAGATAATTTATGGACAAAGCCCTGTCAACTTTTTTAGCATGCTGATTCCTGTAACAGTTAGGTACTATTTAGAAACCGTATAGTCTTTACCTGAAGATCCGTAGGTTAAATCAAAATTTATCATATTTTAACAGATAATTTTTATATGATACATTTATCCTTATCATTTTGAAATATCGAATCTTAGGACAGCAAGGTATAATGTAAAGTTAACATTTTGCCTCAAGATATAATAAAATTTTCAGAACATATCCCTACCCCTGATATTAACATTCATGGTTTAATTTATTTTGGAAAGACGAGTACCTAACTGTTTTACTCAAAAATTGATATGAAAGTCTAGATCCCCAACTCCTTTATTAGACCAAAAGGAACAAAGAGTAGGAACAATCCGAACACATTGCGGGTTATAAACTTTCACTTATTAGAACGAAAGAGCCTTTTTAATTTTATCTGTGTAATATGTCAACTATAAATATGATAGTTTCTTATGATAAAGATAGTTGGGGTGAAAGATATGGGTCTAAATATAAACAAAATCTGTGTCCACTAGCTATTCCTTTTAAATTTGACGGATTATTGTATCTTATTGTGCTTCTAAGGTAATAAATCTATTTAGCTTAAAGAATCCACATCTTTTTGTCATGATATTAGAGTATGAATACAGTATACACAGTATTTGCATATTCAATAACCATATCTAAATTTAAATATTCAAGTTTTTTTTCCCATTTGAAGATAAAAAAGTTAAAATATTTGTCTGTCTTTATGTATGTAAAGATATTGCTAACCACTTGACCAAAATGAACCTTCTTTAAATTGAAACCCTAGTGAAGAATTTTATCTTTCTACAGGTGATGCCTTAGTGAGAGAAATCGATACATATAGAAATATCCCTTCTTCCCCCAGGTGAATGAAGGACAGCGAATTGTTTCTTGTGGATATTCCTCTGACTTAAGAATACCTTATCTAAAACTTTGTCAGAATGTTCTTGGCTTTGTGTCTAACTCATGGTCGTTGCACTGGATCTTAAGGGATAAGAGGAATGACTTAAAATTGATAATTATTTGTAAATGAAAATTGTTGACTGAAAAGTTTGAACACTATTAGTCTGTGGAACAAACCAATCAAAATATTCAATAGAATCACTAAAAGTTTTGAGCCAACTAATAAGGTAATGTGAATTTTAAACAATGCACATAGGGGCAAGAAGGGGCATCAATTCACCACCCCCAAATCAAGTTTTAAACATTCTATGAGTATTATCATACCCAATGTACATCAGATTTCAAAGGAATCGTAAAAATACGCTTTTCAAGTAAGCATTCTAATGCATGGAAGTCAAGAAATGCAAAAATTTTCTTACAGAAAAAGGCATACTTTTTGTGTTTCACCAACAATTTTAAAAGTATTATAAAATCTCTTAGAATTAACGTAATTAGACAAAATAACTTTTGATGAGTCATGCATTACATATATCTAGACACTATAAAAGAAAAAAACACAAATTGAAGAAATTAGTCCTAAATAATTCTAGTTGAAGTCAAGATTTTAGTTTTTTTTTGTTTGTTTTTTAATCAACTTTTAAGATCACAGTAAGAGGAAACATGTTTTCGCCGGGTGTCGCCGGCTAAAAAAACGATATTTGATTACCCAAAGACATATTTTAATCGCCAGTACTGGTTTCACTTACCCCCCTGCGCCCCCGTAGGGGTTTTTAGTCCGTTTTCTGAACGTAAGTGCACGAAAAGTTTGTAAGAAAAAGCGTTTAAATGCACTTTTAAAGTCAAAACTTAAGATATAATTCAAATAAATAAAGACACAAAAACATAGACATATTGGGAAATATTTATTCTGACCTAGAATTAAAGTTAATAATAAGTATTTTCAAGTTCTATTCCTCTAAATGATGGGAAGGAGAAGGGGGGGAGGGGGCTAAACCTAAATCTAAACTTCTTTATGTTTGATGTTTTAATGTAACTAAATAATCGTTTTTATAGATTATTACATATATCAGGGATCTAAAGGGATAAGACAAAGGTCAATAAATTGTTGTACATCCCCAATGATAATACACAAAATTACCCCTTGTGTAGATTAAAGTTAGTAGTTAAAACGTTTGAACACACAACTGTAAAACTTTTGGGACTAGTGTTATAAACAGCCCAATGTCCCCTACCTCCCTGCGGAAAGGTAAAGTAAATATGCAAATAACGTGAGGTTCTTATAATCATTCTAAATTTGAATTAGCAAGTAGTCTATCTGTCTTTCTATTGGTAATGCTTTGTTTTTAAATTATGTAATAAATTACACTAGTCCCCAACCTTCAAAGTTTTATAATAACGTTTTTATATTCGTTAGCATAAGAACTTCAGGAAATTTAATTGATTTTTTATTGGTTGGTTTATTAAGATAAGTGTCAAAACTTTTCAACCACTAATTGTCATCTACAGACAAATAATTTTGTAATATAATTTATTAAATATGTATCAATATTGGGGATGTACATATTAATCGGTTATTGTTTTGTTCCTTAGATCCCTAGGTGTTAATATATAATACAAAGTATCTTGATGTCTGTTTGTCTGTCCGCCCATCTCTTAAGATCTCGCTAACCACTAAACAGATTGAATTCTACTCTTCAGGTAATATATCTACTGGTCCTGTGGTTGTTTAAAGCTCTTTTTCAAAAATAAAAATCCTCCTCAATTTTTTCATATTTCTATAATTAGGGTCGGTCCGTCCGTACGTCTGGTACAGATAGCTCTTTTACTTAACTTAAACAGGCTAGAACTGTCCTATCGATCTCAAACTTTTCATGCTGATTTCTACAACAGTTAGGTACGACTTAGAAAGCACAGCAACTCTATAATCGTTACCAGAAAGTCCGTACATCCATTTATAACAAGCTGATTTTTACTTTTTTGACAACAAATAATGGTTTTGAATGTTACAAATATCCTATTTATCTGATTTTTTGAATTCTGATTCCTATTTCAATAAGGTGTAATGTTATAAGCGAAGCAACTCTATAATCAAGTCCTAAAAACGTCAGTATGTCCTTAAACAGTAACATGTATTTAATCAGTTTTAATTACAATTTTGTATAGACATGCATTAATATTCAGTTCTGACACTTCACAAGTGTTAATGTTTGTTTGTCCTTCCATTTCAGATCTTCGCTTCTTTCATGGATGTTGTCATCCTTGTTTAATTACCTCTTGGGGCAAATCCCCTAGAGGCTAGGAGCGAAGCCGCTAGTATTCATATGAACAGTAAACAAGAATCATAATATCATTATAAATATAGATATTAGTTAATACAAATTTATGTTAATCATGCCCACATTTATAATGGATTTATTAAACATAAAAATAAAGTGAAACTTGTAGCTTGCTAAAATAAGGATCCCCATCCACCCCCTTTACACCATCCCCTCCCCTCCTACTGAAATGAATTACATGACCCCAAATTTGACACTTTGAACACTAAAATCGGACTACAATTGACATAGTTACACTTTTAAGTGCCCAAAAAGCTAGTGATAGGGTAGCTGCGCTACTAAAAAATTCTCATATTGCTCTGATAACCAAAACCCCTAATTAGACGATTTAAACACGAAATTCAAGATAGTTGATGAATAGATAGATGGATAGATAGATGGATGGATAGATAGATGGATAGATAGATGGATAGATAGATGGATAGGTAGATGAATAGATATATGGATAGATAGATGGATAAGTAAATGGATAGACAGATGGATAGATAGAGGGATAGATTGATGGATAGATAGATGGATAAGTAAATGGATAGACAGATGGATAGATAGAGGGATAGATTGATGGATGGATAAATTGATAGTTGATGGATAAAGAGATGAATAGTTGATGGATAGATAGATGGATAGATAGATGGATAGGTAGATGAATAGATATATGGATAGATAGATGGAGAAGTAAATGGATAGACAGATGAATAGATAGAGGGATAGATTGATGGATGGATAAATTGATAGTTGATGGATAAAGAGATGAATAGTTGATGGATAGATAGATGGATCGATATATAGATGGATAGACATATGGATAGATAGATGGATAGATAGATGGATAGATAGATTGATAGATAGATGGAAAGATAGATGGATAGATAGATGGATAGATAGAGAGATAGATAGATGGATAGATAGATGGATAGATAGATGGATAGATAGATGGATAGATAGATGGATAGATAGATGGATAGATAGATGGATAGATAGATGGATAGATAGATGGATAGATAGATGGATAGATAGATGGATAGATAGATGGATAGATAGATGGATAGATAGATGGATAGATAGATGGATAGATAGATGGATAGATAGATGGATAGATAGATGGATAGATAGATGGATAGATAGATGGATAGATAGATGGATAGATAGATGGATAGATAGATGGATAGAAAGATGGATAGGTAGATGGATAGATAGATGGATAGGTAGAAGGATAGATAGATGGATAGGTAGATGGATAGATATATGGATAGATAGATGGATATATTGATGGATAGATAGATGGATAGGGTAAGGGGGGGCTATTTTCGGGAGGGGTTAATCTGGTAATTTTCTATCTACCTTCATAAAATGACCTTTATCTCCATGTTTCTTTCAAATGACAGAAAAAAACATAAAAACAAATTTGTTTGTTGTTAAATTACCTACAAAAAAGTATTAAATGAAATTTTTGTGAGATGAATTTTTAGGGTACTAAATGATTAAATCCCCTTTTTGGTTGATTTGCCCCAATGGGCAATGGGTAACAATATCATTTTAGAACTGATCCTATTTGTAAGTGTTGAAGCATGTGTCCTAAACAGTCAATAAATTTAAATATTGCTTTAATAGTTTTAACAAGGATAACAACGTTATTAAGAGTGGATGTAAATAATAAAATACGTGTTTTAGATTAGAGAATTGACCTCTAACCACTTTCGATTTTGTTTCTTTTAAGTAAACAAAATCTAAGGGCAATTTGTCTTGGGACGGTGGTACCCTTCCCCAAAATAGTTAAAAACCTTTCCCGGACCTTTATATAGGAGTACCAGATCGGTTGAGTGGTTAGCGAGATCCTTCGGTACAGGCAGACAAGAGCATGCGACATAAGGATTATTAAAGTAAGTAGCTTTTTGTGTCGTCTACGGAATGTATCATGCTATTTTAAACAGAATTAATACAAGACTAAACCAAAGCTGTAGAAAAGCTGTGCTGTTTAAAAATGAACGCACATCAAAATGCAGTTTATTGTATTTCAACAGGATTAGAGGATGCACCCTTTTATATACTTTTTTAGTAGCTTTAAGAGAGTGTTTAGATAATGTAATGTGGTATCCGCCTAGGTTAAATGGCAAACACCCGAGTTCAAATGACTACGGCAGTGCGAACAGACGTGGGCACATATATTATAGAGAAGCTACGCTTCTCTAGCAATCACTAAATAATAAACAGAGTCTATTCAGATGTTCCTTTATTCAGGGTCTAAGGTTTACTAAAGTTATATACAACAAACAATAAATACACAGATTGGAATAAATAATCCTAAAGCAGAATCAATATAAATACATATACAATAATCAGATTGGGCAATAATGATCCCCCATCCCTGGAAAGGGTGGGGGAACCAAACAATACAGCTTAACCATAATAAGGCTGTCAAAATCTATCATTAATTTTAAAGCATAGGGAGGGGTCAGGCTGACCCCTTCCCCAGTACTCGGGGGAGGGCCCTCGGCCCTTCTCCGAACCAAGGTCAGGGTTGCCATAGAACATGGCTCACGGCTGCTGAATACCACAACTCTCCCCTCGGAAGGCTGGGAGGGGGTTTCCCTGCCAGACTTCCGACAGTGGTTGAGGCCTTTGGCCCGCTCATTAGGGGCTATTATGTACAAGAGATAATGATTCAATGGAATCCTAGTGGTGATTTTCAGGGCTGATGGGCCCCCAACGTGGGGTAGAAGGTAGAGGCTGGCTTTTGTTGGGCACGTAGCTCGGCGCCAGCGGGTGTCAGGTTGGCATGGGGCGCAGCCGCTGCTGGACCGGTCAGCAACGGGGCATTCTGGTTGGTGTTGGCAGCGGCTGGGCCACTGGCTACCAGGTTGACTGTCTGTGCGACAGCCTGGCCTCCCGAGGGGCCGCGGGGCTTTCCAGAGTGTGGCCCAGGTCTGCCTGAGCGGTCATTCCCACTATCGGCTGATTTCATGGATACCATCTCCTCGGCTGCTTCCCGGCCAATAGGAATGGCATCCCAGTCCACTGAAAAGTCCTGGGACTTGGCATGGGTGAGCCTGGCCCTGGCCAAGGCCTTACGATACAAGGTTGGGTGATACAGGAATACTTGTGACATCGCGTTCAGGGCGGCTCGTACACCTCCTTGTGCAGCTGCCAGGGAGATGATGGTTAAGTCTCCCAGCAGCTTGAGGATCAACAGCAACAGACACAGTATGGCTGCGCCATCTCCCCACTCGTGAATAGCCTATCTGAATCCAGCCCAGACATCCAGGGTTTCCTCCCCTTCCTCCGCCAGTCGGTCAATGTTGTAGGACACGATCCCATGGTCTCTGGTGGCTGCACAGCTGCCTTGCTGGACGCATGAGCCATACAACAGGCTGGTCAGCATGGCGGCCTTATACGCCGGGAACGCTAGTAGCTGCTGCCAGTCATTCAGCTCGGCCTGAGAATACAATCCTCCCGAGCTAAAGTCATCCAAGGGCTCGATCAGCAGCTGCTTGGGTGTATCCAGCGGGGGCGGCCTCTTCTTAGGTGCAGGAGTTAGCTCTATCCACCCTTCCTCGGCGTGTACAGTTAGGGGGTAGGTGGAGGAGCAGGGAATCTTGGTGGCGTGACCGCTATACACCTTTGTCACGGCATCTACAAATCCTGTGGGCTCCACTGGCACCTTGTCCCAACATTCATTGCTCTCCCTTACCACGTACTTATTACGTTGGCAGGTAGGCTGGAGCAATACATCTCCCCTCAAAATAGAGAACCTGCTCCCCTGGACACGCACCGGATGGGCCGGGTCTAGCTGCTGGAGCTTCCAGCAATTGGCTGCTACTTCTTCTGCTGCTGCGCTTCTCATTCGAGTTTCCAAGGTAAATCCGATGTAACCCGCGCGTATCTGGGCCTGGAGGGGGACATCCACGTCCCTGGCCGATACTCTAGGCAACGCTGCCGCAGCCGGGTCGGCTGCCACGAACAATGCTGGGTGGTTGGTGGCATGGGCCTCAAAGTCGCAGTTCACTATCGAGGTGGGGGTAGTCATGTTGATGAAGAATTGGGCCTGATGGTCAACCAGGAACGCATCCATCACCAGGCTGGGCTGGAGGCTGCGGATCAGCCTCAAGGGGCAATCTCTCCCCAGGTGGTCTCACACATAGGTGGCCTCTCCAGTGACACAGGACAGCTCGGACTGGGGACACTCTAGGGTCAGGTGGTCGGACTGGGACTCCACCCGTCCGTTCTCAACTATGTAGGTCTCTTCCTTGACCAGCAGCCGTCGCTCCTGGAGCACTAACTCATTTCGGTACAGCTGGCCTTCAAAATGGACGTCCTCCCCTTCACAACCCACCCCCTCGGGGCTGTTGACCAATGCGCCTACCATATCGAGGGTAAAGAACAGGGGGTGGTTCAGCTGGAACGTCAGTGGCTTGGTCTTGCCTGGCAGGGTGTAGACTCGGCTCCGGGCCAGGTCCCGGCACATTTCTGGGTCAATCTTGGTTGGCCGCATGAGGGTGGGGACCGAGGTCACCTTCAGGTGGCCCCAGACTCCACACCTAAATGTCCACTGGGACACGGTGAGTTGACAGCTATATCCCGTGGTCTCCCGAATCTTAACTTGCTGCAGGACATGTACCTCATGGCCCAAGGGCACCTCCTGGTGTAGCGGCTCCTTGCTACACATCTGCTCTTTGTTGAAGGCGGTGACATGGGTGGGGTTGGCACAGTCCCACCCTACTAAGACATAGCTAGTTGTAGGCCACACAGCTGCTAGCAATAGGCCCCACAGAACCATCCACCAATGGGAGAATCTGCCAGACAGCCACCGTCTTCACGCGCGCATCTGGGGATCCTCGGCTCTGGCCACAACTGCTTCCTGGGGCTGGACACTGCTGGACTGCTCCTGGCTAGATATAAGTTTCCATTGAGTGTTATCTTTGGGGCGTCCCGATACCCTCCCCAATGACGGACTGACAGGCGACTGGCGCCTGTCTGGGCGTCGGCTCCCCTAGCCCCAAGGTGGCCCTTCCCTCGTCCATGGCATGCCCAGTGGCATGGGGCTGTAGTGCGTGTGGCACAGGCTCGCCCTGTATTACATCCCTCCCCTGCCCTAGGAACTCAGGTGCATGTGGCACAGGCAAGTCCTGATAACCCCAAATCTCAATCTCCCCAGCCTCTGGTGCGGGAGGCACAGGCAAGGCTGGAGGGTTACAATATTTTGGATACAATGCATTTGTCAGTTTTAACTTATCCTGGCTCAGTTGAGGGTGGTAGACAGCTGGACTCTCTCTGCTGGCAGGGGGCTCTAGATGAGGGACAGCTGGACTCTCCCTGCTGGCTGGGGGCTCTGGATGATGGATAGCTGGACTCTCCCTGCTGGCTGGTGGCGCTGGCTGACTGGGGGTGACGGATGTCACCCCTCCCTCTGGGGCTGCAGGCTCGTTCCAGGGTCCAGGTATCTCGGTGGCGGCGACGGTTGTCGCCCCAGGCACCAGTGTGGGGGCGCTGGATAGCACCCCCCAGTCTTCACAGGTGGCGGCGGCGGTTGCCGCCCCAGACATCAGCTTGGGGGTGCGGGATCGCACCTCTCTTCCTTCCCAGGTGGCGACGCCGGATGGCGCCCCATACATCGACTCAGGTGCACTGGCTAGCGCCTCTCGCCTCTCCCGCTCGGCGGCCGCCAGGGCCTCCCCGTACATCGTCTCGGCGGCGCTGGGTAGCGCCCCTCCGCTCTTGCTGGGGGGACTTTGTCTGGCAGGCCCCATCATGTTGAGGCTGAATGGTAGAGGCCGCAGGACTTCTGGCTCCGCAATGTTGGTTGGCTGCACGAACTCCGGTCCCAAGTGGTTGAGGCTGAAGCCCAGGCCAACCCGGTTGGGTTCAGCCGCTCCTCCCAGTACGTTGATCCTGGCTGGGATAGTCCCAAACTGCGGCATTCCTTCTGATTGGCCCACAGCGCTGGGGGCGGCTGCTTGCTGGAGTGTTGCTGGGGGCGCGCTCCCTTCCATGTTGGCTACCCGGCTGGGCTTCCCTGAGTGAGCGCCCTTGTCAGCTACACGTCTCCTGCCGGCTACCTGGTCCCAGTCAGCCTTGCACTCGGCTGCCGTATGGCCTGCGTAATGGCAACGTTCACATTTGGCAGGATGGTCACGGCGTGGCTGGGTGCGTCGCTCTTCTAGGCTGACCTCCATAGGCGTAGGACAATCTCTGATTCGGTGGCCCTTCCCATGGCAGCGGTAGCAGCGGCCTGGAATCTTGTCGTCTGGTGCAACCTTCCCCATCTGGTGGAGACCCGGAGCCAAGGCGCCAATCTCCATTGGCTCCGACTCATCGCACTGGGGCAACTGGACGCTGGCCGATCCCGTGAGCCCGTTGGTGGCGTCCACTAGGCACACACCCTCCTTCAGCTGCTTGGTGATCATGGTCACGGTGAACATGGCTCGCCTCGTGTACTCAGGTACCGAGGCAATCTCATGTCCCATCATAACGCGTTTCACATTGGCATTGGGGATGCCGTGGTTAAGTTCATCGATGAGTAACTCCAAGTCTACGTGGCTGTAGGCCTCCCTGTACAGCGCACACTTGGTGGATATGTAGGCTTGTATAGGCTCCGGTGAGTGTTGCCTGTAGTCTCTGAAGGCTTGCTTCAGGGTCTGAGACTCATAGGCTGGACGAAATAACATTTCACACTCGGCCTTGACTTGTTCGTATGTCAAGGCTTGGCCTGCCTCTCCAAACAGATGAGAGGCCATCTCCGCCGCTTGCCCCGCCAGGGATAGTAAAAGGGCGTTGCGGCGGTTCAGTGTGTCATGGGGGGGTACACGGTAAGCCGCCCATGACATCTCCAGCCTCCGGATGTGGGAGTTCCAGGACTGCTTGGGCGGTCCTCGGTACTCCGGCAGGTTACTCAACATCAGCTTGCGGTACTCGGCTGGAGCCGGCTGGGGATCGTCCTGGAGCCATCCTTTGAGCTGGTCGCCTCCTTGCGCTTGTGGCTGCTCCATCGGGTCAAAGGTTCAGCGGCGGGACACTAAGTTTTAAGTCAATACTATAGGCGGTTTACACTTATGGCTTCTATCCTAGCAGCCAATACCGTTTATCACTTGGTTGGTAGTTTGAACTACAAAGATCTAAAATAGGTGTACACTAGGATACTTGTCACTAGCTTCTAAGCTTTAAGGTAGGCTGGTAGGTGTAGAGAGTTGTTGAGGGTCTGAACTGCTGTCAGGAACTGATTTGGTTTTCCTTATCACACTGTAGATAGGAGGGAGGAGCTTGCAAGTCTTTTTTTTTTCTAAAAAATATCTCTGTTGTATGCTATAGAGTAGCTCCTCTCCTGTGTGTGTGTGTGTGTGCGTGAAATCTCCTTTCCTTGCAACGCGCCTACGCGCCGTCAGATTGCGCACACAGGTAAAACGCGCATCTATCCCTCAATCTGCGCTCTCATTGGTCCGCTTTATCTCCTTTGTCCGTTGAATTTTCGTTGCGTCCCGAGCTCCACTGCGCAACCCGTGAATTGCGCTCCGTTCTCCCGGTCGCTATCTCCGCACGGTGGACGGACTTATCCAAGTGTGGGGAGAAGGGGGAGTGCGTGAGGGGACGGGGTAAAGCCGTCCTTCCCCAGATGGGGAGGGGGGTGCCGCAGGGTTGAGGTGACTGGGTGATGAGGTAATTGTGCTTCTTCCTTAATCCTTGGCTTATTCTTATGTCACCTCAATTGTATTTGCTTCAATTTATGGTGGGCCCCTCCCCTTCCGTTGGGATAAGGGGGTGTATTTGTCGTGCTGCAGGTTTGGGGTCAGATTGTTTACCAATGTATTGTTATCTTACATCTAGGTTCTATTTTTGGCTTTATCACAATACACAACAAATTTGTTTACCAAGCCCTGCCCATAAATCTATTGTTCAGCTTTCACACCAGGGTGGTAATCCATAAAATCTGATATAATATCTGTTTTTCTCAATGGGTGGCTGCGCTGTAGCCTCTCAGGATACTTGGAGTTGACGTAGTTTTTCTTCTGCTTGGTACACTACACTCGTATTTTCGCTCACAGCTTGCAGCTATTTTGCTTGTTTCAGCCAGTCGGCGGCAGGGAATGTCCCGTCCTGCAGCGCCAAGGGTCCGAATCCGGTTGGTGGCGGCAGGGAATGTCCCGTCCTGCAGCGCCGTGGGTTCGGATCCTGCTATCTTTTTCAGTATATGTTGGCCTATTTTCAGCCGTTTGCAATTATTTGGCCTGTTTCAGCCCGTCCGCAGGCCTGTTTCAGCCCTTGAGCGCTCAATCCTCCTTTAGATTTCGGCGCTCTTCGCTGTTCTCCGTCAAGTTTCGCTGCTCTCCGCAGTCTCTCGTCCGATTTCGCTACTCTCCGCAGCTCGGGTTCCGCCACTCTCCGTGGTCTTTCGCTAGGTTTCGCTTCCACAACTGCCGGATACAGAGTTAGACCTTGCTATCCAGGGTGGGTAATTCAGGTTGCTTGTGTCAGTTTTGCCAGTTTCACTGCTGGGAGTACCTTAGCCAGAGCTGCGCGTCTGCTCTACACTTGTGGTTTGCCGTAATCTCACACAGCTGTCACCAAAAGTTGTGGTATCCGCCTAGGTGAAATGGCAAACACCCGAGTTCAAATGACTACGGCAGTGCGAACAGACGTGGACACATATATTATAGAGAAGCTATGCTTCTCTAGCAATCACTAAATAATAAACAGAGTCTATTCAGATGTTCCTTTATTCAGGGTCTAAGGTTTACTAAAGTTATATACAACAAACAATAAATACACAGATTGGAATAAATAATCCTAAAGCAGAATCAATATAAATACATATACAATAATCAGATTGGGCAATAATGATCCCCCATCCCTGGAAAGGGTGGGGGAACCAAACAATACAGCTTAACCATAATAAGGCTGTCAAAATCTATCATTAATTTTAAAGCATAGGGAGGGGTCAGGCTGACCCCTTCCCCAGTACTCGGGGGAGGGCCCTCGGCCCTTCTCCGAACCAAGGTCAGGGTTGCCATAGAACATGGCTCACGGCTGCCGAATACCACAGTAACAGTGTTTGTTAACTAGATTTTTTTTGTAATTGTCTTATCAAAATAAATCTTAGAGAGTCTATTTAGAATCATATAATAGTAAATGTGTAAGATAGATTCGTAATAATTATTCTTGTATGATTCCTATGACGATTTGAAACTAAATAAAATACAAAATACGACTCAAGTTAGTCAGTTGTCTTTTCATATTAATTTTAGTAAGGCTTTGCTCGTAAATTCTTAACCAGTATGGCTTCGAAACCGATTAATATCCGCTGAATTAGACCCGGTTCTCAGCCATATTAAAAAAAACTTGTATAGAATCGTATTATATAGAATTTTAATTTTCCGCAAATATTAAACCACAAAATTAATGTCAGTTTTGTCATAGCCCGGGAGTTCGGAATCTCTTAGCTAACAAAACTGTTTTTAATTACACGGAACACTGTATAAAAATAATTAGTATATTATTTATTTTAGTTGAGCTTTGCTTGTATGTGACTTTTTAGCTGTTTTAATGAAACATTTTAAGCCAATAATGTTGCTCTATAATCCTTCAATTGTTCTGCTAAGTGGACGAGTTTATTCTTCATGCATTTTAAAGATGTTGGTTTACTAAAGTAGTTGAATGTTTGTCTGCCTGTCTCTTTGTAAATGCTTTTTATGCACGTGTCATAAACTAGGATTTTACCCCGATTAACAATCACATTTTGTTTGTGTGGCTTTTCTTTCCATGCTTTTCCAAGTATGATAACTTATAACATAAAGTAGTAAGATTTGTTTTTAAAGATTTTGATTATGACTTAACTGATTGATCTCTCCTATTTAAGAAGGCTACACATAGTTCTTAGAGTAGTTTTAGGCTTTCTTATTTTCAGACTTAAGTCTTGGAATGGATTGGACCTGTTTTTAAACTTGTAATACAGAGCCTAGTTATATTTTAAAGCTTTTTTTATATCCACTCTTTCTGACTATCGATTTGTTAATCTCGTTTTAAGGATGTTGTCATCCTTGTTATGTCAAAACTAAATGTGCAAAAATCTTCTTTATTTTACAGTAAATCAAAAGTTTACAATGTATAAATCATAAATTGGTAGTGAAAAATAACATTTTTACACATATTAAACAAATTATCTAACCCTTTTTTACTTAAAACCATTGTAGTAAAATTCAAGATGTATATTATAAAAGTTTATGGGGGTTTATCATTCTATATCATGAAGTAATTGGATGTATGCTTAAATATTTTGTAAAAGGTAGTCAGATAAGATGTTATTACTTATTAGGAAGTTTTTTTATGCAATTTGTTTAAATACCCTCTAGAGGCTAAGGCCCCAGTCACTACCATAAAATCATAAATTATCTAAAGTAGATCATAAACAAAAATATGCTTATAATAAACTATTAAAATATAATTTTATGGTTATATAATATCTTTCAGAAAGAAAGCATCAATATCGATAAACCTTTATGACAAAATAAATTGTTAAGGTCTCCTTTATTTAAAACTTCATCATAAGCATGGATTTAGTGATAGTAGATTATACTGATGTATAAGTATGGATATTGCTAATTCAAAACCAACCAATCAAAATACAATAAAATTAAACAAACTTTCTGAGCCAACGAATAAGATAACTTGGTTACACAACTTTGGGTACCTGTCTATAGATTAATTTAGAGTCAATTATTACTCCAAGAGTTAACCAAGAGCAATTATAATAGACCATTTCAAATCAAAACTTGGCAGATGAGAAAAAAATATATCTTTTGAGCTAGAAATAAAAAATAGACTTTTTGGTTTGAGACTTTATATGAAAATTATAATACTTGCAAAGAATAATTTTATCTTTAAGACCTCATAATATTAAAAACAGGGCTCGGCAGCCGCACCGCAGCCGCACATAAGCCTCAAATTTAAACATGCGTGTGTGCATACAAAATACTAGAAGATGGATTGTCTGTTTAGGAACAGGTTTAGACATCCAGCTGAATTTTAAAGTTAAAAATAATATGACGATTTCACTGCCGCTTAGGCACGGCTGATGCACGGCTGCCGAGCCCTAGCCAAAATCTTTCCAAATCTTGTTAAAATTACACATTATTAAGCCCATTTGTTTTTACTTATCGTTTTAGAAATCTCACATGAAATCTGAATTTTCCCTGTATTTGTTTTGAATTAAACAGGAAATACATGTGTAATTTTTACACTTTTATTCACTTAATTGCTAATTGAAGCCTTTTTCAAAACTGATTTGTTAAAAACCAATAAGATTACAACAGATGAATACTCAATTTAGGTTGCTAACATTAATTTGGTTTATTGGCAATTTTGTTCATCCAGTAGAGGGGTAAAGTGAACGGAAGTGGTAAATCGTTATTTTAGCCTGCAGCAAGTTTCACATTATTAGAGAACATGAAAATCTGATGTAATATCCAATAATTAATAAATTATATCATATCCATTATAACAAAAGGCATTTAAAAAAAGTACAAACATATTTTTTAAAACGATTCTAAACATAGGCAGTGATTAAATCACAACAGAATATCTTACCCCATCAGGCTGTGTTTGTATTGTGGAATTATTATAACACACAACTTTTTGGACAACATTTTCTAACTTTAATGTCTTTCTTAGTCTAAGTTAATTATGACAAATATTACCTTGTTTAGACATTGCGAGTCTTTAAAAAGGGGTTCAGTTGTAATTCCACCCAACCAGAATTTATTGAAGCCCCTAGCCCCTGCAGGGAACCTATATCTTTGTTTGTCTAACAAAAGAAAGGAAAGAAGGATATGATGGATAATTAATAAATTACAAAACCTTTATAAAAGAATGTATTTATGTCTTTGGTAGCATATATTACAAACAAGGACAGCAACATCCAAAAAACTAAACCCAATTTCATCTAAGAAGTCATTATAACAATTTAATTAAGTACTTTACAGAGACATAGACGGATGGAATAACAGTAGAATAGCATCGCTTCTAAAAATATTTCAAATAGAGTAATGTTATTGTTTTTTATTCTATTTTAGCTGAATAACATGATTTTTAAAGCATACTACATATTCGAAGCACTTAGTTAGGATTTGTATCCATTCAATAAAGTTTTCTTATTCGTTGGATCACAACTTTGGGCACTTTAACTGAATATTGATTGTTTGATTCATTATGTTAAGTGTCCAAACGTGTCAACCTTTAATTGTATAATTTAGATTATTGATATTTATGTATATCATCATTGGGCATGTACACTGTACATCAATTTATATGCTATTGTCTTATCCCTTTAGATCCCTGGTTAGACATATTTCAAATATAATATCCTTTTTGTATTGTCTTTGTAAAGATAAAGACATATTTTTCTACGACTTTTGCCATTGGATTTATAAGAAAATGGATGCAGGCTAACAAAAGTACTTGACTTGCAATTTTTGTTGGTTTATGTCGATTAAGAGGCATTTGATTAAAAGTTGTCATAGCTCACATATCATCGAAATGCCCTTTTTTATATGAAATCAATTGAACAGAAGTCATTGTCAGGAACGTCCAAGCTTTTTTTATATTGTGGTTGGTAAAATGAGTGGTCTTAAGTTTTCAGGGGGTAAACTAATATATTTTAAACCTTTTTGAGGGGGTAAAATTAGAGGTTTCAAAGTTTGAGGGCGGTAAACACCCTTGCAACCTCATCCTTTGTCTATGGTAATTGCTAACATAGTTTCGACTTATTCAAATGAAATTATGTAAGTATATGTCAAATTTTTACTGATTTAAACAAATTACAATTTACCCAATACCAAACTTTCATGAAACTTTCAAAACTTTAAGAGGTCTTTCTGGATAAATGAATTTGACTAGCTGATGAAAAACAATTTTAAAGTGTGTATCCATAATTTTAAAATGTTAGGTCATATATATTCAAGTAACATTGTCTCTCATTCTCTCAGTTATTAGATAATAGACATACAATACTGTGTGTTTAATTTATAGTCACAAAGACTTAAATGAGTCTTAGAACTACTTTCCTTTTAACCCTTACAGATCGGGCCCCAATTCCCACCTTAATAGATCGGGGGGGGGGGGAGGGTGGGTCATATTGACCCCCCTACTATCCTGGCTCCTGTTACAGTTAGAGACATAATTTTCTGGTGGTTCATGTGTATTTTTAGAGAAAATTACTATTTCTAGTCATAGCGGTCAGACCGCTCCTTAGCCGATTTTTAGCGGCCAGCCGCTAAATATTAAAACAGCTGTAGAGCGGCCAATTTTGCAGCTAGGATGACCAAATTTTAGGACGAACTTTTATTTTTCATAACAAAAAATTACTTTTTCTGATCATCGCCGAAAAACGTCAAATAATGGAAACCGCCATTTTCGGCGGTTACGGCGGTAAAACGGCGGTAGGCGGCGCCAATTAAGATTTTTATCTGTTTATTGTTGCTCAAGGATTTACCAAAAAAAATTATAAGTCTCTAGCTGTAATAGAAGCCACGATATTCATGATATATGTCTGTAGTAAAAGCCGGACAAAAATCGGTCATGCAGTCAGTCAGGGAGCGATCAAACGGTCATAACACCACTTTTCTCAGAAGGTCATTGATATCTTAGTATTAACCAAAAAAATTAGGTTTCTACCTTATACACAAAAGTCATAATGTAGAAATTAAGATTTATTTAGAATTTTTTCTAAATTTGGTGCCACCTAACCATCTTTGACCGGACGCCACGACCGACACAGACCAAATATCCTTATAAGATCAACTCTTGCCGGCGTATAATTACTAAACTTAAAAAGTCATGAAGTCACAACTCTCTATCTTACCTACAAAAAAATTACATTGAAAAAACTAGAGGGGGGGGGGGGTCATATTGACCCCCCCCCCCCCGATCTGTAAGGGTTAATCAGAACAATTTTCAATGAAGTAAAGAATTTGAAACAGTGACAAACACATATTACAATTGTTTATTTGTTGTTAATAGCCTAAAAACATCTCAGGACCTAGGCATGTAAAGCTTCCGTAAAATGTATAACTTAATAGGTAAGGAGATCAAGGAGAAACAAATCAGTTGACCCTGAGATTTTTATTATTTATCATTTATTACAGACCTACATACCAAGCAGACCAAATGTATTATTGCATTGCTTTATTTTTAAAAAAATGTCTTACGTCTATTGCCTAAATAAATCTAAAACCGTTTTTTTCTATTTGAATTAGCGAATGCTATAAATAAACACTTTTAGAATTGAATAAAAATAAAAAAGCCCAAGTAGAGATGAGAATTAGCATATTCCATCTTTTTATAGCGTGTAGTAACATTATATGTAGCTGCTTTTTGTCTCTCAAATATTTTATTCTGGCCTTCGCTTATATGAATTTTTGACCACGGCTTTTGAAAATAGAATGACGAATACACAGTAGTAAGAAAATATATTATATATTAAGTTTTAGTAGAGTAAATAAGCTCAAAAATACTACTCCTAAAATATTAATTAATATTTAGTTTTAAGAATTTATTTGTCTTGTACATTTTAGTATAAATTATTTTTAAATGTTTGTAAATACAAAATATGTACTATTCGCAATATTAAAAAAATAATTCCAACATGTTAGATTTCTTTTAATACTAAATTTTTCCTGTCATACCTTGTGTTTTCATTAATAATTAATCTTAATAATTTATGTCGACTATCTCAATAAACTGTGGACATAACTAATATATATCATGGCAATGATATTTTAAATAAAATTGGCTCAGCTTTATGTCAGTAAACTATATGGTTATAAACAAAAGATGTTATTTATCGTAATAAGTTTTTAATGTATAATATTTTAGGTTGCCTTTTCATTTTAAATTAAAATAAAAGTGATATTTAAAGAAATTGTGTAGGATTTGGGGATTCCATAAGTATTAACCCATTTAATTTTACATTACAAACCATATTAACAAAAAAATGACATTTTGTAAAAGCAGTTGTTCCAAAAATGTGCAGAATTTTTCGTTGTTCGGTTGTAACACAATACTGCATAAGTTTTGACCTTTTACCTTTTGCCATGACTAAAAGTTTTTTGTCTTCCAAGGCCCAACATCATGAACAGATAATAGTTCTAAGGACTGGATTCTTTTCTGATTTATAAAATATTTGGATAAAATTGCAAAGGTTTAATATATTTATAATCTACCCTATTTGACCAAGTGTACGACTTTTTAAACTGTGATGAAGGAACATCATTTGTTAAGCATATGAGCACGACTAAAAAGATAATATCTTTTACTCATGTCTACTAACAACAGTATTATTTATCTATTTTGTCTATTTATCTATCTATAATTTTTTTATCTAGAAATTTGATAAATGATTACTTTTTCCAGCAATGCGTTCTTAGAATTAGCTAAACTAAAAAATATGACAAATAATTCCATTTAATAAAATATTACGTAAAAACAGTACAGTGGCCGAAATCAAGGGCTAAAAAATTTTGGTATAAATTTTATGATTTTTATTTAAATCTTCGTTGAAAATTGTCTGTAATTGGATGCCATGCATGCTTTTTTGGTATGGCTGAAAACCGGTTCTAATTCACCGGATATTATTCGGTTTCGTAGCCATAGAGGAAATTACATTAAAATGGACTAATAGTTTGCAAACTTTAATATATTTGCCAATTTTGTTGAAACCTATCAGTTTAGATATCATTTAAATTCTCCAAATAGAGGCTTTATAACTACAAATATGTTTTTACAATGTTGGGAATTTATAAAATATAAATAGGTATATAATAGATGAGCATTTTTAATAGCAAAGCTGTTATACAATTAAAATTATAATTCATCTGTTTCAAGGGAAAGCGACATTTTATCGGCTCATTCAAATAACATTAAAAATTGTCATGACCAGATGACTATAACTCACTTTGACCGTCAGTTCACCCACTAAACAGTGTAATGGAAAACAAAATACTATACTAGTGACTTAAACGTCTAGTATAAAGGTAGCTTTGTAATAAGGTGATTTTATAACTGGTTACAAAATCTTTAAAAACTTTGTTAATGCTTAGAAATAGAATGGTAAATTCTTTAAATAAGCAAGCAAGGACAAGAAAGGTATAATAAGTAAAAATTAATTATATGCCAGCAAATTGTATTAGATGCAATTGAGAAACACCTTAAACATAAAATTGACATATGTCTATTGGTTAGCATTGTCTGCTAAATATGGTTTTATTTATTCTTCGTTTCTTGTTATACATGTAAAAGTATCATACATCAGGAATCTACAGGTATAAGACAATGGACGATAAATTGATGTACATCCCTAATGATGACACACAAAATTATCCCTTCTGTAAATTAAAATTAGTGGTTGAAACTTTGAACATTCAACTTATTAATCCAACTGATCAAAATTTAGTAAAGGTCCTCAAATTTGTTAATCCAAAAAATTAAAGAACGTTATTGTAAAACTTTGGTGACTATTTAATGAAAAGCCCATTGTCCCCCCTCTCTCTCTAATCATACATACATACATGCTATGTTATACTTGCCTCATTGAGTTAATATAAAATTTCAATAATTTTTGTCACTATAGTAATTTGTTCTACAAGCATGATCAATATCTACCATAGAACGTAAGTCTAATAATTTCATCATCATGTCTATGATGGTTCAATATGAGCCCAAAGATTTTACTGGAAGACAAACTTTTTATTTACTTTTGTTTAAACAGACACTCCAAAAATAAAGATAGTTTCTTTGCCAACATATCTGACGCAATTTTCCTTATTTGTAAATCTATGATCGTTTTGTTTATAAGCTTTTATTTTATTGCGTAAAGAAGTGTCATTCATTTTGGTAGCGAAGTTACTCTAAAGCTATAATTTAACGTTTAGTTTAACAGGATACTACCACAGAAAAAAAAAATAAAAAAAGTGGTTGCAAAATGAATTTTAACTTTTAATTTTACAATGCGGTACTAACCAAAATGATCATAAAACTATTAAGAAGAGGGAGGGTATCTCTGTGCTTGCCAGGTACTTTGAGGGCAAGCACTAAAAATGAATTCATTAATTGGCCTCCTAAACACAATTTCTATAGTTTAGTTTATGTTTAGTTTATAATTCTATAAAGTAGTAAGAATTATTTTGTCTGTAGCTTTAGATTTCGGTAAGAAATAAACCAAATGTGCTTACCATTTTAGGGAAGCCTCACACAGCTCAGGTCTGAAATGGTTTTAGGCTGTTCTATTTTACAAGATTAATCTTTGCATAGTTTAAGGCTATTTTTTAGTCCCCTCTTGACCTCTTCCAATAAAGAACCCCTAGATGCTATGGGCGCATCCGCTAGTTTTGATATAAATCTTAAGTATTGATGAAATGCAAATTCTTTGATGACAACTCTTATCTTTATACTCTCATAGCAAGTATGACTGTGTCTATGAGTAGCGCAGCAAAAAAAGTTACATTTACAGATTTGTTTTATCTCAAATTCTATATTAAAGTGAAATTTAAAAGATATTTCGCATGAACTGACAGAGCCACAATGTTCAGGGAAGCCTATTATCTGTTAAGACAGGTTTGTTTTTCCTTTAAGAATATATCTTAAACGTTTTCTAACACAACTGCACCAAGAGTTCCACAGTGTTTGGTCAGTCATTGGCAGGATTTACGCTATTATGTCAGGGATACTTTTAAAAGTAAGATGAAATAATAAATACATTTCCAAAAGTTTACCATTTGTCTTTCTGTCTAACGGATAGTTATAATTGTATAATATCTACTCTAATAAAAACAAGGATGAAAACATCGATTAAAGCGAAGCGAAACGGTAGGGCAAACGAATATTTACACTTGTAGGTGTCAGAACTAAATAATCAGAACATAATTAATGAATAAAAGTCGAAACAAAATTGTAAGTAAAGTAAAAATCTGAATAAATACAGGATACTGTTTAAGGACATGCTTAGGCTTATTATAGAGATGCCTCGCTTATAACAGTGTTCTTTGTTGTCCTAGGAATCAGTATTTCAAAAATCAGAGCAATCAGATAATTATTTCATATAAAAACTTGTTGTTAAAAAAGTTATAAATCGTCATGTTTAAATGGACGTACGGACATTCTGGTAATTATTATAGAGTTGCTACGCTTTCTAAATCGTAAAACTACTACTAGAATCACCATGCAAAGTTTGAAATCAAAAGGACAACTATAACGTGCCTAAATTAACGAAAAAAGCTATCCGTTCCGGACGGACGTGATATATAAATATAGAAATGCTTCTCTTTTAAAATATAAAGATGCAAAGTGGTCATACATATAAAAGATAACTCTCGTGTTGATTGTTTAAATCGTCAATAAAAAGAAGATTCCATGTGCTTAGACATTTTAAGTGGTTTGTAAATATAGTGTTTATACAAAATATGAAAAAAGCAATGCTAAAAAAATAAGGCTATTATATTCTTATGTTTCTAAAAAAAGTACTTATCATGTACAACCCACTTAGGATAAACAAAATTACTTCTTATGTATTTACATATCATTGCTGGAAACGTTTTCATAATGCTACTTTTACCGACTAGATTTACTTTTTTCAAATCAATGGTTACGCCCCAAAATGTAAAAAAATGTAATTTTATTTCAGGGGCAATCTATCTAGGGAGAGTCGGGATACCCTCCCCCAAAAATAGTCATAATCTGCCATGCATCTATGAGAGACATATAGGTCTAGCAAGATCCTTCGGTGCAAACATACAGGCATACATCATGTTACTTTTATTTAAGGATTTATACTCTAATGTCTCCTACCCTCCTTTTCATTTCCTTTAAATAAGGAGGATATAAGCAGACCTGCAAACGGACACTGCTTAATTAAAGAGAAGATTTTCTATTATTCAGTTACAGACACCATGAAAAACTTCTGGGAAAGCAAAATATATACATCTTTTTTGAATAATCATACATTTTAACAAGTTTGATATAAATCAGGGATAAGGGATGGGAAACGTAAGAAAATATTATTCCAGGCCTATTTTCCAACTAGGCCTAAAAAACTAGTTTCGGGATGACGCAGTAGTTAGATTTGAAAACTATGAACAATGATGAAATAGCTATTATATGAATGCAAAGAAAAAAAAGTATAGAATAGAATTCAGGTAGTTGATTTCACCTATCATAAAATATAATAAAAACTTTTCAAAGAACTAATATGTTAGTGGCTTTAAGTAGAATCCTGTTATTACTTCGCCAACCCCCCCCCCCCCATTTAAAAAAAAGTTTTTTTTGAGATGGTTAAATCTGATTTATTTTTAAACATTTTAAGGGGGGATCTACTTCACCCCAAAATTTGTATATAGAAATAAACACCGCTTTAGCTCCCCAGCTTTAATAAATAAATTAAGTAGAATTGAATAAGTACATGGGTAACATTCTATCAACTAATTGTTCCAATGCAAACATATAAATTAAGAATTAAAAAAAAAAATTTATTTTACGTTAAATATTAACAGAAAAGTTCAATTAAGTGTGCAATAATTTTTACCAAAATTAATGAAATTTTTTTTTTAACAAAACACAGTACACTTTTATTTACATATTGAACTAGTTTTGTATTTGTGATCATTTAGATGGGTTATCAATTCCACATGAAATGTAACTTTTAAATTGTCTAAAGACATGAGTTTTTCACATTGTTCTAAAGTATAAAATGTTGAATCCTACTCAGTCTTCAAAAAACGATCTCTCAATTTATGTTTTGCTATATGGACATTTATTAATGTGTAAATTTAATAATAAGTTGATGTGATTGAACGTCATATATATTGTTGTCATTCTAATAGCAGAAAGTTTCCATTGTTGTCTTTCTAATTTAGCCAATAATGAACTGGGGGACGCGTTTGTTATTAATTAATTGGTTAATGCTAAAAGCAAGTTTCAGGCTATTGGATATTGGCCTACAGCCAATGAGGAACTGGGGGAAATGAGTTGATTTTATAGGCAAAAAAGAAAAGTTGCCCCATCACCTTTAAAAGGAGGCTGAGACCTAATTTTCGGTCAGGTTTCCCATCCCTTATCCCTGGATATAAATATTTTATGCAAAAATGTAAAATTCTCATATACATAATTGAAAGCATGAGTATCAAAATACAATACATGGTGAAAAATAGAACATTTATTTAAAGTCATGTTTTACATAGTATTTCATTTTAATGCTGAAAATTTTGTAAAATATTTATGCGAAGCTTTTTTACACTTTGAAAATTAACAAACACACACATATGAGAAAGAGAAAAATCTATTACTTTATATTACAGAAAAATAATATATGTCTTTAGAGAAGGATTTCACTAATTCCTAAATTATTGTTACACTAGCGGCTTCGCCCCTACCCTTTCGGTGCTTTACCCAAGAGGTAATTAAAAAAAATATAAATAAAAAATAAAATCAAGTACTACTGGTGCTGCCAGTAGTTTAATGTGAACTAACTTCACCATAAACAAAAAAGGGAGAAAAAAATAGGTTCCTAGGTAACTAAAAAAAAATTTAAAAATTGAGAGGGATTTTTTTTTTTTTTTTTTGGGGGGGGGGGTGTAAGGGGTGTCAAAACCCCCAAGAAAATGGCCTAACCACCACAGGACCAGTAGGTATATTCCCTGAAGAGTAGAATCCGATCGGTTCAGTGGTTACCGAGATCTTAAGGGACGGCCAGACATCATTCTACTTTGTATTATAGATAATGCACAAATGGTATGAAAGGGTCAAATAAAAAGTGGTAAGATGGAAATATTTATAAAGTTAAAAGTATACACAATATTTCTTTTTTAGAGTCATTACAAAATATTCATAATCCCCAACAATTAATTGTTTTAGCCAGGAAGGAAGGGACAATGGGCTGTTTATTACACTAGACTTCAAAGTTCTTAATAACGTTTCTTATTCGTGCTGGCTTAACAACTTTAGGGACTTTTAATGAATTTTGATAGATTGATTCATTAAGTTGAGTTTTCAAACGTTACAGCAAATAATTGTAATCTTCAGAAGATGGAATTTTGTGTATCATTAATGGGAATATACATAAATTTATCTGCCATTGTCTTATCCCTGCGTTGTAGCTATGTCATCATGCACATTTGATTTCCTTTGATACACAGTAATTAGTAATCTTAGTGTCTCCTCTTTAAATATTTGTTTCCAGGGATTCTAAAGGGATAAGACAATGGTCGATAAATCAATTACATCCACAATGACTATAAACAAAATTATGTCTTATATAGATTATTATTAGTGGCCTCAACTTAATAAACCAACCAATCAAATTCACTAAAGTTCCCAAAGTTGTTTAGCCAACGAATATTATTGTAAAATGTTGGAGACTAGTGTAATAAACAGCCCATTTTCCCCTCCCCTCTCTGTGGGATTTGTTTCACTTAATAAACACAAGGACAATTATATAAATTACTAGCAAATCCTTTTTATCATACAAATTATATTTAGTTTATTACACTTCTTAACAAGTAAAGAATTCTTCTAGAATATATGATAATTTGTAGGAGGAACCTCTAAAATTATTTTTGGATTATTTAGGTAGAGAAGGAGCATTAGACTAAATGTTTTACTGGTTCCCAAAGTTTTCAAAACAAATGCTCTCATTCCACGATTTAAAAACTTTGGAAACTTTTATTTGAACTTGATTGGTATACTTAAACTAGCAAGGAAAGGTAATTTGATATTTTGTCTGGAATACAAGCGTTACAGATCTAAATACAGATAGACAGATCAAAAAATTACTCTGCATATAATTTTAAAATATTACAAGCATATTTTGAGTGCGCAATAATTGGAACTAAGAAATTTACCGTTTTTCCTTTTTTTATTAATATTTTACAAAAATATGAGTAAAGTAAAGCATAATTGTTCTGTTGTGTTTTAGTTAATGTTCCCAAATTATGGACAATAATTATATTTTCCTTAAGTTAATTACTAGAACCCATACATCATTAAAATTTTGCTTAATATTTCAAAACAGAGATAAAAAAGACAAAAATACAGAGAGAGTGGGGCCAATGGGCTGTTTGTTACACTAGTCCTAAAAGTTTTATAAAAAACTTTTCTTATTCGTTGGCTTACCAACTTTGGGGACTTTAGTGAATTTTGATTGGTTGGCTCATTATGTTGAGTGTTTAAATTATTTCAACCACTAATTTGAATCTACAAAAGGGGTAATTTTGTGTCTTATTACTGGGTACATATATTCACGGTCATTGTCTTATCCCTTTAGATCACTAAAAAAATAGGACCTTTCTTAAAGTTTATTATGTTAGATTTCATTATGAGCAAAGACTATAGCTCACAAAAAAAGGTTTTAAAGATTTTAAACTACTTACTTTCATATAGCATCTTCTTTTCTTCTTAAGTCTAGTAGTAAAAATTAATCTTCAATGGTTATTTAGATATTTTTTTTGTACACTAGAAAGAAAAAGTATAAGATAACTTTTTTTACCACTAGTTTATTCTCCCCAGCTTCTAGGGGTGGGTGGGTGGTGCCAAATAACTTTCAAAGACATTTAAAAAGCTTCCCTGAAAAGTAAAACCTATTCAGACCGGCATATTCCAAGATCTTTGACTTTAGGCAAAAACCTTACTACTGTGTATATAATGTAAATAACCAAGCAACCATGTATTTTTTGTTTTTGAAAGAAAACCAAATTTAATAAAAAATATTTAAAAATTCCAATTACCATAAATAAACTAAACTTTAAATAAACGATGAACACTTGAAAAAAAACATCTTTTTCAATCTTTATTAGGAAATGAATTCTTTGAAATTCTAAAATTTTGTAGAATCGCAAAAAGTCGGCGAAGTTTTTCCATTCAAGAAGCCAAAAAATCCAATATAACTCGACCCAACCCAAAATTTTCAAGAACCATTATTATAGAGAAAGAAAGATTTTTGAATGAATAGAATTTACTTTATATGGTAACATTTGCACACTTAGTTTTAAACCGTTTGATTTTTTGTGTTTACATTAAAAAGTAAAAATATTATTTGAGTTTAAAGTCTTAAATGAATTAAGATATTCATTTTGATGAACCTATTTATAGAATTAATCAATAAGAACTTTTGAATTAGATGGCGAAAATAAAGTTTTGATTTCAGTTATTTTGGATATAAAAAGGTAACCTTAAGCTAAGATCAAAAATAGTTGTTCATGAAAAGAAAAAAAGGAATTGATTTTTATTAAACATTACTTTTTTGATAATCCCTTATAAAAAGTCTAATTCCTATGCTATGGTTCATAAGTGAAAATCATCGGTTTTAAGAGGACACTGTTCGATTTTTCAGCCATATCAAAAAGGTAAATACTGAAGTGTTTTTATAATGTAAAAAATATCAATATTTGGATTAGCAAGCAAATATGACATTGTCTTTTATAAATAATGTTAAAGACTTGCATTAGAGCTTTGCTTTGGGGAAAGAACTATAAAAAAAAGCTGGTCAGAAAAAAATGCTATTTCTTTGTATAGAGTGGTTAGTACAATGATAATTTTATTGTAATGTGTTTGAAATTGGAAACAAAAATAAGCAAAAATAAAAATGGTTTAAATCAATTAAAATTGATAAATATACCGCTGACTTTTTATGACAATTTAAGATTCTACCAAATCTTTATGTTTGAAATTGTGATAAATATTAGACAGAAGAAAGATTGGAAAGTAATTGTCCATCGGACTTTTTTTTGCTGTGATTTTTAACAGCTGTTTTTCTTCAGTACAATATAAATATATTTTAACAGAGGAGGGTAAAAAATGGTCTACAGAGCGTTCATAACACAAATAAAGGAGCAGAGAGAAATACCATAACAGAGGTCAATGGATATAGGATATGCGTGGATATATTGACAGGAGAAAATTTGAACCTCATTTATTGGTCAGTTTTTTTCATCTAGTAGGAGGGGAGGGGACGGGGATTGGGGTTGGATAAGAGGGTATCATTATTTTAGCCACCTGCAATTAACACTTTAACACACACAAAATCTGGTGCAACATCCAAGTAATAATATATCGATTAAGAGGTCAAATGTGTAAACCCCTTTTTGTCATAATTTACGAGTTTTTAATCACAAAGAGGGTTATTACGCCTGAACACGAACTTTTTTTGAAAAGCGAAGCTTTTCCATAATTTGTCTCGTTTCGTGTGTTCGTAACGGATACTGCAAAGTTAGGTGTGTTAGAATTGTTCTATAAATTTCAAAACTTTCATGATGATTCCTGATCAGTAAGGTACAATTAAGTCTGCAGATCTATTTTAAACATATGTTGAATTTTAAAAGACTTTTTACCTATCTTTTTAATGATTATGAACTGTCCTATCCATCTGAATAATAATTTCTAGGACGAATTGGCATAAGGTTATAGGCGAAGCATCTCTAAAATTAAGTCTTTGTATATAAGTATGTAAGTACTGAACATCATTTATATAAACAGAATTTGTGTAGACTTCTAGATATCGTTGTATATTAAATTCTTAGTTACATAAGTTTGTCAATTATAGTTTGTCTGTCCTTTATGACAGGCGTTTTTATGGGTGTTTCTATCCTTGTTTTAGGTTCGTCTTGGATAATTCATGAAACGATTACGTAATAAATCTTCTAACAAGAACGATTATCTTAAAGAATAACGAAACACAAAATACTCTGTATTTGATAAAAGTCCAATAATGAGATGAATAGATCTAATATTAAATATCTAGAAATATTAGAATCATCCGATAGATTTCAAATCTAACAGATTTATGTAACATTGAGGAAAAACCTAAAAACCTAAAAAATTTCGGAACGTTGATTCTTTGATATTTGACAATCAATTTTTTAAACTTATTATCTAAATTCTAAATTTCAAAATGGCGATTCCTATGAATATTAGGTTAGAGCGTCTCTTTGGCGATAATGTTTATCTGATTTGTTATGCTTTGATCTAGGTATGTTTTCATTCTTGTTTTATTACACTTTTTTTGACCCCGTGATTCGTATAATTTTCTTACGACTGAAATCCTAATCCAAATCCTAAATCTATTTACCTTAGAATACGATTATATGTGTTATGGATAAGAAGATACGTACATGGAAAATAAATAAGGTTGACAACATCCAAAAAAGCGAAGCTCTAATATCAGAGGGTAGTACAAACGAACAATATATATATTGAACTCAAACACAAATCATCATATCATGTTTGAAATCGAAAGGACTATTCTAAAATACATAAATTTACGATAAGAGCTATACGTTACGGACAGACATACGAACCGACCCTAATTACTGAAAGGCTTCGATTTTGATTAGTAAATAAATCTAGTACTTATACTCTTTATTTCTGAATTGCGATGCAAAAAAAAGGTGTTAAAAGGTTTTATTATTTTATATGTATGGCCCTTTTTTCTATTTTTCTCCAATTTTGTTAATAGAATGTCTGATCACGACCCTTTTAAATTTATTCCATTTAAAACAGCAAAAAATAGATAATGGAAGTGTAGATGAACATTCACTTAATCGGACTTAAGGGAACAGAGTGTAAGAACAATCCTACCACATTAATTGTTAGAAAGTGTACACATTTTGATAGTAAATGGTAGTTTTTTGAATCTCATCCGTATAATGAGTTAGCTAAACAGTTGATTTTATTAGGCTTTGGTTGTGGATAATCTATTTTCTAGAAATTTCTTCGCTCGTTTTATGGGACGGAATCATATGGAACTTTTTACATATCTGTTTGACTATTTAGTGCAATAAATATTTTCAGCATAACTACTGTCTTTTGTCAGCCAGTGAGATTGATTCATTTGCAATTATTGTGATGATTCAATTAAAACATTCGTTGTGTGCAAGTTCATCAATTGAGCTATGAAGTAAATTTTACATAAAAATGATTGTTGTAAGAGAGGACCATTTCTTTTCGATTTTTTTCAGAATTAGCATCAACTAACTATAATTATTTATGTCATTCTTGATATTATAAGTATTGGATGAACACTGTTTTAATGTTATATAATGTATATTTCATTTTCTATAAAACATTTTTATTTCTATAAAAAAAGAATTACTTAAGAACCAAAGATGGTAAAAATAACAAAATTAAAACTTATGAAACACCTTTTTGATAATTCCAAGAAATGTTTATGCTCTTAAAAGCTCATAAACGTCCAAAACGCTACTAAAATTGGTGTTATTAATATTATTATACAATTTAAGGGTCTAGAATTATACATTTATTCATAGAGGTGGCATTTCCGACGGTATTTTTGGGAGATGCGAAGCATCTCTTCAAATATTTTTTGTTATTTAGAAATAGCGTATCTAAAATCTGTATTTACTTACTTCTGTATAAAAAAAAGGATTTTCTCTACAACTATGAGATAAAGGTCTGGTATTTTTTTGTGTAAATTCCCCCAAAACATTGGGCCCGTTTAAACAGTTTATGGCATTAAAAAACACATATTTAATTATTTAAAAGCTAATATACACTATTTCAATTTCAACAATGTATAGCATATAAATGTGGTCATTAACGTCATTATTTCTAAACATTTTTTAATTATCTACCATGTTGATACAAAAACAACAACAAAAAATTAGAAAAAAAAAGGGGGGGGGGTTGCTTTTTGTGTCATAAAATTGTGTAGCGACATTTTAGGATATTTTTTTTTATGCTGGAAGACTATTGAGACTGTGGACGCATTCTTCCTTGTTTTATGTTACACATGATAAGCTAAAATTTCTGGCTACAGGCTAAAAAATAATATACATACAGCTACGTACCAAGGCATAAAAGAATCGGTATTTTTTTAGCTTCCTCTAGCTATTTAGTTTATTGGTTCGAATCTATATCCAAATGACGTAGTTAATATCGCATGACAGCTTTCCGCAGATATTGAAAAGAAAAATTATGAAAGATTGATTAACAAAGCTGGTTTTAATTTTATGATTTTAATTTTAATATTCGTACAAAATTTCTGTTATACGATGCTAAACATGATATTTTAGTTTAACTGAGAGCCTGTTATAATTCATAGGATATTAATCGGTTTCGACGCCATACTGGAAAAAGTAATCGTAAATCGTATTTATATCGTAAATAAAAAGTATATCCTCCAATAAGAGTTAACCCATTATTATTTAAGAATAGTACCTGCAAACAAAGGTTTTACAGTTAAATGGTTTATTGTGTTAAGAACATATTCTTTAACAAGATTGAACTAATTATAAGAAAAAATAATATAATCTACATACCTATCCCAACACCCCTGATAAGCAACACATCTTTTATGATTTATTAATTGAGTTATGACAAAGCAAGTATGAAAATAACAAGGATGACAAAATCCATACTAATAAAATTTTTTTAATGTCCGTGAGTCTGTCTGTCTGTCTCTGTGTACCGAAGGATCTTGCTAACCACTTAACCGATATGGTCCTAAGAAGATTTGTAACTATTTTAGAGGTGGGTTAAAACTAGGGATAGGTCGGAAACTTTTTTTGGCCGGATACCGGATATCTCGCCAACCTTCGATATCCGGCAAATTACTGAATATCTGGCTGGATAACTGGATATCTGAAATAAAAAATCAGCCAAATATCCGGTACCCGGATAATTCAATCCGGTATCTGGCCTGGAATTGAAAATGGCCGGATATCCGACTCAACCCTAGTTAAAACCACCCAACCCCAGAAAAATCCCCATAGAAGAAATGCAAACCCCACAAACAAAAAAATATTATCTTAAAATCTCATTAAAACTTAAATTGATTATATAGTGCGTTGATTTCTCTCTTACTACAAATACTCATATATCCATCTAGGGGCGTATCCTCTAGTAGACTATATAGGAGCTATACACTTAAACATACTTATTTTGCCCGCCAAAGATTTTAAAATGTCTGAACAGCTATAAGACTAATTAAGATGCCTTAAAATAATACAAAATTAAGTAAGATGACTCTTTCACTAACTTTCAAGAGGGGGAGGTCAAAAAAGGCTGCAGATATATAGATTCACAGTGAAAATACATAGAAATATTAAAACATATCAAGATGAATTGAATTGAAAGTTCTTGTTTTTAAGGATAATTAGTTTGTACAGATGTCAATAAAGCTTGTTAGAAAGATAGATAGAATCAAATATCCTATAAATATAGTAAGGCTTTTTTGTCTGAGGCCCAAGATTTCAAGATCTACTGAACTGACAAAGTTTTCATTTGTTTTAGGGAATATAGGTCACGGGTTGGTTTAAGGCTATTTTATAACTACTTTTAATTGGATTTTTTCTACACTCTTTTTACCAATACAGAGGACCTAGATGCTAAGTACGTAGATAGTTATACAAATAGATAGATAGATTCTTTTCTAAATTGAAAGAGAAATAAATCGAAAGTAAGGAGAAAGAAAGATAGATAAGTATCTGTATATCCTTATACTAAAGTAACAGGATGTTTGTCTGTCTGTGTGTCTGTACCGAAGGATCTCGCTAACCGCTGAACCGATCGGGTTCTCCTTAACAGGGTAGATTCTCATGTGTCCTGGAAAGGTTTATAACTATTTTGGGGGAGGGTACCACCACCCTCCCAAGAGAAATGACAAAAAATCGAAGAAAAAAAATAATATTGGGAGACTTCAACGTTACATATGGTAGGTATCGTAACATAACTAAGGAGACTTCAACGTAACATATGGTAGGTATCGTAACATAAATAATTAACATAGACTTTAACAAACAAAAACATTTAAAGTGCCACTAGAGGCCTCTAGGGGCGTAGCCGCTAGTCCTTATACTAAAGTATCCTCCCACCCACCCTCCCCCCCCCCCCCAATTTTTTTTTTTTCGACCCCGCCCAAAATTTTTTTATATTTTTTCTTTGAAAATCTAAAATAAGAAATTGGGTTATTAATTTTGACTCTCTCCTCCTCACGTGCCCCTAGAGGCCTCTAGGGGCGTAGCCGCTAGTTGATAGATAAATTGACATGGTATTTTTTTTTGTAAAGAAACTAAAGTTTAAGCCCAGAGCAAGATGTTTAAAATGGCCTAAAACAATTAAAAGACATCCTGATAAAGAGAAATTAATCGATCAAATGGTTTCCGAGATCTTAACGACCCAAAAAATTCCTACTGCTTTATATAATTGAATATACACCCTAAAAAGATAATAAGTACATAACTAAATATTAGATAGATACATACATATATCATTGTACCGATGTATGAATGTATGCCAATACATAATAATGAGGCTAATAAATATCTTTGGTGACATAATTGTCTCAACTTTTAGAGCAATTGTATTATTGGTTGCATTTCCTCTATTTTAAATCTCTGAATTAAAATACGTTATGGACGTATTCATTATTGTTAAAACAAGAATGACAAAATAAGTAGCGAAGCACATACAAATCATGGATGGACAAACGAACAAAGTGAGATTCAGTGTAGATGCTTAGTTATTATAAAAATAAAAAGAAAGAGAGAAATTATGATATAATTATGAAAAAAATAAAAAATATTTTTAAGAGCATGACCAACAGACTGACAGACCAAATAATATATATATTTGGATGCTTATTGGTACCGGGAATCATAACAATAAATTTCTACTGTCTAACTTAAATAGCAACCGAGAAAATAACATATAGAGTAAAACACTAGAGGAGGAAGGTGTTAAAGGAACTGTATGTGCCTTTCCCAAGCAAGGACGTCCAGGGGAGGGGTATATACCCCTCCAAAATAAAAATCTCTAACAAAGAAAAATTTTGGCGCGCCTCGCGCGCATTTTAAATACTACATATTTAATAGTATTTCATTATAAGGTAGGTACATTTTTATATTACTGTATATTACCCCCCCCCCCAAAAAAAAAAAAAAAATTACCCTTTAAAAATCAACCAATAGTGTCGGGTATATTAACACAGTCAAGAAGCAGAAAGCAATTTGCTGGCTGAAAAAAAAAGTCCTTGAAAAAGGGGGGAGGTAGTTATCTATATATACATCTAAAACTATAGATCTGTTCTTATAGCAACATTTACAGGAAATCAATTTTATTATGAACTTGCCAAAGAGACAGAGTACACAAGTAAACGGTTCCAGAGTTTCTTGTCGATAGATCTTCTTCTTTAACTGTTGTCGTTCAAATTTATGCATATTAGAGTTATTATTCTAGAGTATACTATGCCCTATTTCTTTATATTTTTTTGTATATTTAGGGTTAACTTTTATCATCATAAAAATCTTCACGAGTTCGTTTGATGGGGATAGAGGCAGAACCACACCTCTTTTACCAAATATAAGTCAACTTTTTTTTCTATAATATTAGTATACATAAACTAGATTATTTGAGTTCTAATTAGTGAATGATTATTCTATTTTTATTTCTTCTTGGTCTAATATATTCAAAAGTTGGTTGTATTATTTATTTCAAATATCATTATTCTAAACACTTCTCTTATTTGTCTTTATTACATTATTGTTTCTTTAACTGTAATACATTTTGATTTTGAAACTAAAATATTAGGATTAAGAGTAATCTATTTAGTGTTATAAAAGATTGATATAACAAGTTAAATTTCTGATGAAGCCCTAATTTTATTACACTTCTCTTTTGAAAGAATGTAGGTTTTACATTTTTAGGAATCTTATTGCATCAGGTATAACATGGATGCAGGGAGATGTCAATAGTATTTTGTTTTACTTAATCATTTAGATTGTTCATGCAGCCGCCAGTATAGATGCATTAAAGTAAAAGAATAGAGGGGACATGAGCTATATGTGATTTTGCCCACAGGGCGGGGAACCTGTCTAGATTTTGTATTAAATCAGCTAATAGTGTCAGACATAGAAACACAGTCAAGTCTCTACAAAAAGCCATACTCTATCAGGCGAAAGGGGTCTCCACCACTTGTATCAGGTAGTTGTTTGGGTTATACATCTGTACTTATACTTATTGATACATTAAAAATTTTTTCACAAAAAGCTATGAATTTGTCATATTTCTTTCGCCTCTACACCTTAAATGTTGGTAAAATACTAAAAAGGCACTAGGTCTGTAACTTTTTTTAAAACTTGAATATTCTTCCATTAACGTATCCCTATCCTTACGAAGAAACAACAAATCATTACAATTATAGTTTTTTGATAAAAATCAAATAGAATGAATTTGACAAAAGTTAAGGAACTATTTGCACACTCACAGTATGTGAAATGCATTAACCCGCGACCGTAACTTGACACATAACGCATCTGCTCGTCGTCGGGGAGGTGATGAGCTCGAATCTCGGCTCAACATACCGTCATAACTAAAGATGTTTAAAATGGTTACTACTGCTGCTATGTCATTAAAAACAGGCACAAATCATTACCACGACTTCTGGGCCAAAGTTCGTGCAAACAAAGAGTTGGTCGTCTGTTGGGTGTTGCTAGGTTACAAGGTTGTTGGCCCGTGTCACGTACAGCAGCTTCGCTTGTTTAAGGTAGTTGATAGTAAATGTGAAATGTATTTAAAGCATTTACATGGAATTTAGCTAGTAACTTTTCTGCCTGTATATAAATACTAAATGTACAAATTCAAATTCTAAATGTATCTTGATATATATAACAGCATGCTATAATACTTATCAAAAAGAAAAATATACAGTGAGTAACAAACATACAATTACAAATAGTTTAATCAGTTTAATTTTTTTATCTGATAAATAGTTTTATTATTATTTTATTATTAAAAAAAAACCTGACCAATAATGATGTCGAAGTAACATAAATTGAAGTCAGTTTTCCTCTGTCATAATATCCACGTATATTCTATATCCATTATCTGATAAAAATATTTTGAAAACACAAATCAATATATGTAGATAGACTAATCAAATCGATCAAGTCATGTAAAAATATTTTTGTAATATATTTTCAAAGGTATTAATATGATGAAAATAAATGTATAAGGATGGATGTATAACCCAGACATCTACATGGCCCAAGTGATGGGGACCTTTTTCGTCAACTAGCAAATAGTTTTCTGCTCTTCTTTGGCGACTTGGCTGTGTTTATGTTTCAGACGCTATTGGCTGATACTCACAGTCCCAATTGAAAGTCGACACAGGGTCTCCACCCCTTTGTAGATTTACGTAGACCTCGTATCCTCTCTATTCTTTTACTTTTATATTATGAACTAGTGGCTTCGCCCCTAGCCTCTAGGGGCTTCGCCCTATATAGTTTTGGGAAGTCAACCCTCCTTAATAGAAATATTCAAAAAATTATTCTTTGTTTAATTACTCTGTGGTAAAATTAAACCCAGGTTGTGCGCTTTATGCACAAAAATTTTAATTTGTACAAATTAAACCCAGGTTGTTTGCCGTATACACAAAAATTTCAATTCGTAAAAATTAGACCTAGGTTGTTCGCATACACAAAAATTAAAATTAAAAAAAAAATATTTTGATTTTTTTTCGGGGGTGGGGGATTCAATAAAAAAATAAAAAAATAAAAAATTTTGGAAGTGGGGATTTTTTTATTTTTTGGGGGGTTGGGGTGTCCCACCCCCCAAGAAAATAGCTTAAAACCACCAGAGGACCAGTAGGTATATTCCCAGAAGGGTAGAGCCCAATTTGATCAGCAGTTACTGAGATTTTACAAAAAATGTAAAAAAAAAAATTTTGAGGGTTGGATTTTTTTTATTTTTGGGGGGGTTGGGGGTGTCCAAGAAAATAGCCTAAAACCACCACAGGACCAGTAGGTATATTCCCTGAAGAGTAGAATCCGATCGGTTCAGTGGTTACCGAGATCTTAAGGGACAGACAGACAGATGGACAGACGGACAGACGGACAGACATCAAGCTACTTTGTATTATAGATATATTAATCATTATTTAGTTTTTTTATTATTAGCATAATAACTCTATATCTTACTATATCTGTAAAAAAAAATTTAAGACTATGGAAGTAAAAGACACATACTTGGCTGCTATTTGAGATAGACCTTTAAATGTTTGTTAATTGCAGACAAAAAACCTTTCTTAGAAGAAAAGTTAATAACCCAAAAGGACGTTAAAAAGAAAACAAACAGCAATTAAAAACAAAGCATTTTACATGTGTTTCTATATGTGCGCCCTTAGCTACTCGAAAAAAAAATTTTCCTCATAATATTTATGTTACAATTTACTTTACAGCAACTGTCCTAAACATAATTACAAAGAAAGAATAGTTATTTCTTTCATCGTATTATAAACGGCTTTCCGCGGATATAGAATGTACAATATTAGATTAAAACCAGTTTTTTTAGCCCCGAGGTGCCGAAGGCACAGGCTAAAAAAACTGGTTTTAATCTTATGATTGTACATTTTATATACGTAGAAAGCTGGATATAATACGATGCTTGACATAGTTTTTTTCGTATGGATGAGAACCGGTTCCTATCCACCGGATTCGAATGAATACGAGAAAATATATTTTTGTTTCTTATATTTAATTGTGTTTTGCTAGGGTTAGAATAGCTTTACTGTGGTAAGACCTAGATAGGATAAATCCACTCATCGTAAGATCTCGTTAAATTGCTAGAGAACTGAAGTTATTTGGTTCAATTGTCATGATGAGTATGTTTACCTTTTTAATGGTATTGGGTTATTTTCGATCAGAAATTTAAATCATTTAAATTGAAAAAGTAATCCTTTTATATAAAATAGCAAGGTTTTTTGTTTAGACTGAACTGAACTGATTGGGTTCTCTATCATAGGAAAGCTTCACATAGTTCCTAAAATAGGATGTATTTTCAGTTAAGGTCAATGGATAGTTTTAAGCTAACATAGTTTATTAACATATCCATGCAATTACTTAACATAATCATCCTTGTTTGAAAGCTGTTAGTTGTCTATGCCTTGTTGGAAATGCAAATGTCTTTGCAGTGTTACTTGAACAAGAACAATTATCAACATTACCCGTTTTAGATATAATGAAGAGGCCTAAATATTAAATTGAAATATTTTTTATTTGAAAACAATAAAAAATAACTTAAGACCAATACAAAGCAATTTAAAAAGTAAATCAGCTGTTATAATGTAATTTAAAGAGCTTAACTGATATACAGGCAAACATCATTTTATGTTTTATGTAAAGACACTTTGCAGGGTTTCCTAACACTTACTTTACTTAACCTAACCTAAGATATATGCATTAAATAATATAGCATCGCAAATTTGTTGCGTTCTTTTAATTTGTATGATTTAGATGGTTATATTGTAATAACATAAAATGCATACATATATTTCAAAAGGTGGTTCTTAGTGAAATTTTTATAAACTAATAACATCATAATAGGCATTCTATTTGGACTCTTTTATACCTGTTACTATTATGTTCATATAACTACAGAATTTAACTTTTGTATGAGAATCACGCCGTTTGCTTATCAATTATTTTCTTTCTAAACTGCAACACAAATCAGGGTTGCAGGAATAGTTAATTGGAAGAAAAAGTATTCCTTTCCATCATTTAAATTTAGGTAGTATATCCGCCAAGGAAGAAATATAATGGAAAAGGATCCATTCCGTTTGAATAAATTTACAATCTGTTCATTATACTATTTCTGATCATTGAGATTATTTCTTGCATAGATGTAGTGCTCAGGAGAGGTAAGTAGAAATCAAAATTCAATAGTGTTTTTTCATTGTTATTGTTTTGACATGATTTGGGTCATTTTTTGTTAGTTTTTGACCAAAACTGTAGGGTTTATATTGAAAAAAGTGAAGCAATCGTTTTTTTAACACTATTTATTTAATTTTATATTTTTATTTTATTTTATTATTCTCATTAATCCCTATATCCCTGGCGTAACACAAACAACGTAAAAGTAATATGTATACAAATATTGTAAATGTATATATAATACGTTTTTAAAATGTGTTTTCGTACGCAGAATTGTTTTCTAATTAGCGTTCTTCATTCATATTTCAGTTTAGATAAGTTTAATTACAGAACCAATGGGAAAAGTTTCAATGAAGAATTATAAATATCTTAAAATTCAGATAGAGTTATACCACCCTCCGATCCCCCCTTCGTCGAGGAATATAAAATTTAGAAAGAAATTGGAAAGAAATTTATTTCCGACACAGACCACCTCCCACACACCCTTCCTCTTTAAAATCTTTCAGGTGTATTTATTTCTTTTATAAGGAGTAGAAATAGGGGGAAGGAGGATGCTTCTTACATATTCTCCTCCCCCCATCCTCCACCCTGCATAAAATGGTGTGTACGCCCTTGTTGACACCTGGTGATGGTGTATTCAGATCACACTCCAAAAAGCTATCATAATATTTTCATTCACAAACAAATATAATTCAAATATGCCTTGTTGTACTCTGCATTTATTTATTTAGTTCAGGCACCAATACATAGGTTAATTTAGACCTGTTAGAATTGCCTATTGATTTTAAACTTTGCTTGATGATTCCTACAACAAATGTTTTTTTTCAACATTTCAACATTTTTTCTATGGTATCATTATGCTATTCATCTGAATTTTGAATCTTAGGACAACAAGGTACATTATTAAAAGCGAGGCATCTCTATAATCAAATTTTAGAAATGAAAGTATGTCCTTTTACTGTATCCTATACTGACGCAATTTTGGAAGAGTTATTGTTCGTTCACTGTAAAAAAGGTATGGTTTTTAATATTAGACAACTTCTTTTTCCCCTGATAAGAATGTAATTTTGCGGGTTTCGTATAAATGCAGTCTTGGTGTCTTGGTACGTGTCTAGGCTGTTTTTTAGTACTGCCATCACTAAAGTAATAAATAAGGACGATTTAGATTCTGAAGGGAATTTTAAGATTATTTTAATATTTCTTTACAATTATTTATCATTGGTTATTGATTGGTAATTTAAAAAAATATTTATTTTTTACATATTATAGTCATTCTTAAAACATTTATGCAGCCGCCGGTCAGTATACAATCTCCAGCCTACAAAGCAAACCCCTTATGAAGGTGCTAATCTTTCGTTACGTTTCAATTTTTTTGTTGCAATAACTTTCTTACTAAATTTAACATTTATATAACAATTCTGACATTCCTAAATCTACTATCAATATTATCGAACCATTACAGATAAACGTTCACAATCTAAATATAGAGAATCTTTGCTTATTTTAATAGGTAAAGTGCATCGATGACCATTTATGGTTTGATTTTCTAATGAAGGAGGCACACACGCTATCAATGTCATATTGGAGCACGAACTTACACAGGGAAAGATGGAAATATAATTTGATAAAATAATATTCTTCTATAAATATCTCATATTATAGTCTTATCCTTTAGATTCTTTATGGTTATAGTGAGTTAACTTGTAGGGTGTGTTATTAATAAATGTTAATAACTCTTAGAACCTTATAAATGCATTAAGTAATACACACATGCATATCTTCAGTATATTATAGTGGTGGGCAAATTTCAAATGACCTCATTCAATACAATGAGCAATAATAGGCCAATATATATTTTAACAATGGTCAATTAAAACGTATACTTGCCTATCATTGGTCATTTGTATTGTATGACATTTTTAGACACTTTTTTTGATGATTTTCAATTCTTTAAAATTTAACTAGCCTAGGAGCTAACCTAAGGGTGACATATTTCTTGTGTAAAGCTAAAGTCATCAGAACTCTTATATTAGCCTGGGAATTTTTTTTAAAATGTCCTGGTATTGTTATAACATATTTTCTCAGCAGTGCTTTTTTCGAATACAAAACATAAAAATTAAAAAAATTTGAGAATTTGAAGACCATTTTTTTTTCTAAATATGTCCTGTCCATGGCGAAAACAATCGTATTGTTTTAGAATTTAAGAGTTTAGATATCTAATGAGAAAAACAAATGGCTTCATGATTAATTAATAAGCATTGTATCAGACAATTTTCTTTTTTTTGGCGTTTATGTCAAGCAGCTAAAAAAAATAAGTATTAAGCAAGTATAAAGTAGAAAAATAAAACATTGTTTGATAGAATTTTTTTATTCAGGAAAACCTTAAGAAAAATCTATTTTGATTTTAAGATAATAAAACTTTGTAGAGCTAAATAGGATGTAAGATAACAATTAAAAATATTTTGTTAAAGGAAAAAGTTTGATTTAATAGATGAACAGAACCAAACAAAACTAATTTACAAGATTTATACATTATTTCTTTATTTCTACATATTTTTGTACCTTTTCTTTTAGTTTGCTTCAAACAAAAAAGAATAACCAATATATATAGATCATAAGAACTTGGGCCAAGAAAATGGCTAGGGTCTACTTGTAACATTTAGAAATCTTTTTAGTATAAGTTTTAAACTAAACATATCTCAACTAATAGTACCGTCGAACAAGTTAATTACTTTATTATTTAGCGATATATGTACACTAATTCGTTAATGTTACTTTTAAAAAGCACATATTTTTTACATTTGAGGTCGGTTCGTCCGTCGGTCCGTACATTCTTCTATTCGTCTTTTTATCCGTTAATATCTATTATCATTCATTAAGGCATGTTAGAATTGACCAATGGATGCTTTTCTCTCATTTCATTCTATTTATTTACAAATCCACATTACTTTTTGTTGGCCACCAATTATAAAAAAATACCTTTTCTGTAAATTATTGGTCGAAAATTAAGGTTTTTACAACACAATGAGATTAATAAAGAAATATTCAAAGTTCTGAAACTTTGGTCTCCAGTATAATTCACATCCCATTATCCCTTTCCTTCATGATGCTTAGATATAATTGAATATTGTATCTTCTTTCAAGTATACCCTTCTTTGTAGGTGTGCCTTCGTTACCGTACATAACCTAGACAATAAAGAAGAAGTGTCGAAATTATCAAAGCCAGGCATCAAATGCCAAATGTTAAATGATCACTAGTAGATAATATCTCATATCAAAGGGACAAATATCCATTATAGATTGTCATAATGATATTTATATATCAGCCAAAATCAATAAAATCATGTAGGAATTCTAAAAAAAGTGTATGTTAAAAAGGACTATTAGGAGAATTTTAGTTTTGTAAGCTTTCTTTTTAATATCTAAGAATGGGTCAACTGGTACCCAAAGTTTTAAAACCACGTTATCTTATTCGTTTGTTTAAAACTTTTAGGTGCTTTCATTGAATTTTAATCGGTTGGCTACAAATAACTTTACAATCAATAATTTTAATTTCCAAAGGGGTATCATTGTTTATTATCATTGAGGATATAGTTCATTTTATCGTCAATTGTTTAATTCCGATCCTGGCTTGTAATACTTAAATATTAGTGTGATTGGGTTAAATTTGGCTAAAATAATACTTTATGCTGATATTTCAGCGGAAATGAGGACACGCCTTCTTTGTTTACTAATCTGAAATTTAACTTTTTAATGCATTACAATTATTCATTTTACCTAAGAGTCTTTTGTTGACTATTTAGATTTTATATTGCTTTTGAAATAAAGATAGCGAGTTTTCATACAGTTATGTTAACTGCTACAAGGACGTCTAAGTTTTGTCTATAAAAGGCCAATTTATATGCCAACTCTACAGAGGTTTTACATCTTACAATTTTATTTTGAAAGACTTGTCATAACCCATTGATGACTGAACTGAATATTACACTGGTACCAAATTTCTAATGAAATTTTATTTCATTCGTTGGCTTAAAATCGTTTATTGATTTTTGTTGAAGTTTGATTGTTTGGTTCCAAAGGATGGGGTTATTTTGCTTATCAGCATTGGTGATGTATATCAATTAATCTTCCATTGTGTTATCCATTAACAGTTTGTTATCTCTAGAAAAACCTTCTATATTACATATTAACAACAAAAAATAGTATACATAAAACTTGTATAAATATCTAGAATTTTACTTAAGGTTGTAAGATTAAGATATATTGATCCAGTTGTATTTATTCTTTTTAGAAATTGAGGAGTAAAATAGCTACATTTTTTATTGAACTATATCATGGCCTTTTTTGCATGAGAGACATGTCCTATCATTTCAATAGTGTTATTTTCTTTAAATTTTTGCTTTTTGATTTAAAAATAATATCTTATTAAAAAGTTTTTTGATCACTGTTTTTCTTTAAACTTATTGACGTAACTTAAGAGTCTTTTAGATTTGCAGCTTGTGGTAAAGTAAATCTTGATATATGTATAAGGTTATACAAGGTTAGGCTTTTACAAGAGGAATTAAATAGTTTCATAGCTTTATAATTGTTATCATAAATCTTGGAAAACAAATATTTTTTTAGTTTGTGAAAAATTAACCTTCGTTAATGGAGAGTATAAAATAAGACAACGGAAAAAAAGAACATAGATTTATTGATTGAATTTAGTGTTTGATTGTCAGCTGTGTCTCATAATATCTTGCAAACGGCTGTGTCGATTATATTGATTGATTATATATATAATGAGCTTAAGGACTCTACTATAACAATAAATAAATGTATCTTAAATTAGTACTTTTATTGTCTTTGTATCACGTGGTCCAGACACCTCCCAGCAGTAAGATAAAACGTATAAAGTTACTGCTAATAGCAGTTAAATTGCAAAATAATATTGATATTTATCTTTTTATATAAGATAGAACGGTTTTCCTTGTCCATTAAAATCTCGCTTACCACTGAACTGATTAATATCTCCATTTTAGAGAAGAATCACTTAGGACATAGGATGATATTTAGCGATTTATTTTTTAATTTTAAACTACTTTTTTATTACCTCTCACACTTTTCCTGAAAAGCTCCTTGATGCTAGGAACGCAACCACTAGTAAGTATATATATCAATAAATCTTTCCTTGTATATTAATATATCTATGTTATTTTTATCCTGTGTATTTATCTAAGATGTAACATAGATCATTAATCATAATATCAGAAACTTATTTGTTTAAAGTGTTTACTCTATTGGTCAGGCTTCAGAAGACACTACGCACTTTCCAATTGTTTGATTTATTAGAAACACAGTTAAAAGTTTCTTTTTAGGTACATAAGGAATAAATTGTGCTCTACAGGAAAGCTTTGTATTGGTACATGTAATTTAATTTCTTGAATGGCTTCGAAACCGATTGATATCCGCTGGATTGCAACCAGTTCTCAGCCAAAAAGGAAAATCATGTATAGCATCGTATTACGGACAATTTTCCATGAATATTATAATAAAAACAATAAGATTAATACCAGTTTTGTAAGCCCCGTATATTTTTTCATTTTAATATTACTCTTTTATATCCTTAAATAAATTTTGCAGAATATGAGTTTCTTTCTAGTCCTATATATAGAATAGCTTAATTGATATGTAACCCATCTGTATCTATCTATATTCAATACATTTCTTATAATGGCTGGCTTACAGGGAGGAAGGGGACATAGGACTGTAAATTACATTGGTACCAAAAGCTTTAAAATCATAGTACAATATTTATTGGCTCTAAAACTTCGGTCACTTTTATTGAATTTTGAAATTTGATTATAACAAGGATGACAACATCCATAAAAGCGAAGCTCTGAAACGATATGACATTAACTTTTGTTGAGTGTCAGAACTGAATATACAAAATATGAAAATATAAGGTTTGACAAAATTATACCAACGTAAATTTGTTGCAAAACTTCTTAAATACAGAATTCTGTTCAAGGACATACTGACATTTTTAATACTTGATTATAGAGATGCTTCGCTCATAATATTGTACCTTATTGTAATAGGAATCAGTAATCAAAAAATCAGATCAATCGGATGTTTTTATCACATAAAAAATTGTTATCAAAAAAGTAAAAAAATCAACATGTTTAAAATGGACGGACGTACATTCTGGTAATGATAATAGAGTTTCTATGCTTTCTAAATCGTACCTAACTACTACAGGAATCACCATGCAAAGTTTGAAATCGATAGGACAATTCTAACATGCCTAAATTAACGAATAAAAGCTAACTATCTCGGACGGACGTACGGACCGACCCTAATTATAGAAAAGCTTCGCTTTTAAAAATGGGGATGTATATCAATTCATGCAGACTTATCCTTTTAGATCCCTGACTGGCTTATCAAACTTTAATAACCCATCTTGAACTATGGAATAGATAAAAATGGTCAAAAATTGCATTAAATATTTTTTGTTTGCATGTTTTTATTTATACAAAACTTAAAATTAGCCATGGAAAATCTGGATACCACTGCGTCATACTAGAGACCATCATAAATAGTATATATAGCTTCTATATCAGGTACTTGACACTAATTATTAGGGGGGATGGCTTACCCTGTAAAAGGCGCAACCCATTACCATTCACATTTATATCTTCTAATCTAAGGTTGTACAATCAAAGAGGTGGTTGCCTGCTCGAAAGTACTTTATACCTAATATCTTATAGTGGGCGTTAAAGCATGGCATTCCCTTAAAAGTGGATCGGGGCTCTTAGGTTCTCTAGATGATGTTTTGAAATCGAAGGAGAACCCTGTACCAACGAGGTAATATCAACATGAATTTATAAAAATAATCAAATACTTATCCTTTTTCCAAGAAATTCGGGCAATGAATATTTAATTGATTTTAATGTATACATCGTTTTTCATTCTGACCTAAGCTTCCTTCCTATCACCTCTTTATTAATTTACAAGGAGGGGGAGGGCAATGGCAGATAAATGCAGGGACCTAAAAACAATGGCTGATAAATTGATGTACATGCCCTAAGATGATACACAAAATTAACCCTTCTGTAGATTAAAATTAGTGGTTAAAAAGTTTGGAAACTCGACTTAATTAACCAATCTATCAAGGCTTATTATAAAAAGCCAAATGTCCCCTCCCTCCTAGGTCAAATCATCCTACATACAATATGTATGTTAGAGCGATCTAATAAAGTATTCCTCTGTATATTACCAAGAGGCTTTGGCCTAGAGCCTTAGAGGCCTCTAATGCATTTTGACCATTTTTTATTGACGGATTTTAAAAGTTTAGAAATGTGTTTGCTACAAAATTATTTTAGTATTTTACATCTAGAGTGTTAGCTTGTTATTGCTACGATACTAATGTACATAATTGTCCTGAAAAATGTAAATTGATCTTATCTATACAAAAATCAGTCAAATAACAAAAATACCAGTGATGAAGGTGACATTGGGCTGTTTATTACACTAGTCCCCAAAGTTTATAATAACGTTTTTTTTTATTCGTGGGCTAAACAACTTTGGGGAGTTTTAATGAATTTTGATTGATTCGTTCATTAAGCTGTGTTTCCAAACGTTTCAACCATTAATTGTAATCTAAAGGAGGAATAATTTTGCGTATCATCATTGCGGATGTACATCAATCTAATACCTTTAGATCCCTGCAAAAATACACCATGGTAGGTTAGTATGAAGATATCCTCATTAACAGAAATAAAATAAAATTTGCTTTTAAGCGAAGAATCACAAATATTAGAGATCTTTTAAAATAGCGGTTTTAAATTTTTATGGAATGTGAAGCTTTTCAATTTTGGCGTTTATCTGTCAGTAACTACTGTTAGCATTTTTAGACAAAGATTCTCCAATAAAATTTTTATTTTTCTGTAAATAGAAATTGACTAGTTTTTACTTTTAAATATAAACAATTATATTACTTTTTATATTACATTTTATAAATCTAACTTTAATTAACTAATAAATTGGTACCCTGCCTAAAATAGTTATAACCCTTCCAGGTCCTATAATAAGCTATATTGTAAAGGAGAACCATATCGGTTAAGTGGTTAGTGTAAAAACACACAGAGATGCTGTTACTTTTATATAAAGATTTATTTCGCAAATAGAGCTACCAACCCCCCATTCACCCCCAAAAGAGTAAAATTAAATAAAATTGAAATGGAAATGTTTTTATCTATATTCGATAATATTAAATATTCGTTTTACGATCTTCAAAGTATTAAAAAGTTATTTGTCAACTTAAATGCAATATGTTTTTATGAAACAATCAAGTTTTAAAACGGTTAGCTCTTTTCGTAAATTTAGACATGTTATAATTGCCCCAGCGATTTCTAACTTTGCATGATGAAACCTATAACAGTTAGGTACAATCTAGAAAGCGTATCAATTCTATAATCGTTACCAGAAAGTCTGTACGTCCATTTAAAACATGATGATTTAAATTTACTATAGATCTGTTTGATTAACTGTGAAGATTTGCTCTTAACTTAAACAAATTTAGAATTGCCATAAAACTTTTTTCTTCTGAAATAATGAAACACCTCAAATCGTTTTTAGGTATGTGATTCTAATCACTTCATTTGGATGCAAGCATTTGCAGTTTTTGGCAATTGTGTTCTAAAGAACTTAATGAACCTCTTTCAAAAGACGACTGTGGCAAAACACTTAGCAATTCCGTTCGTTGTCGAGCAGGTTATGAAAATGAAATGTAAAAGACGTTAAAATTTTGCTATATTGCTGCTTTGTCAGGAGCGAGGCATAAACAGATAGAGTAGGGAGAATGCATTGGCATAAAACAGGTGCAACTCATTTTGCAATTCACAATTAGAACATCAAGACAAAGTTCTTGCGATTAAAAGGTTTGTTGGTCTTTATAATTGCCACGTAATAATGCTCTTAATTCCACCCAGTTGGTTTTTATAAAGATCATTAAAAAATTTAGCAAAAGCCCTTCAGACATCAAAATATTAGACTACACGACTTGTATGGGTTTAAACGAAAATTATCTTATTTTCTTTTTTTATGCTTTGCAATGATGTATACTTGTTTCCCACATATTTAAAACTTGTTTTACAACTAAATATTTACATGTAACAACAAATACACTTAAGTTTTAACATGCAAAAAAATCTGCTATGCGCAGCTCGGCAGCCGCAGCATTAAAACTAAATTTCTTTTATCTGTTTGTTTTGTATCTGTGATAAGCTGTAATATAAAAGTTGTTTTGGATAGACGCAAAGACGTAGATGAAAGTATAGTGATCCTTCATTGTGTTATCCCTAAAGATCCCTGGATAGTAAGAGATATAAGTTTTCCGGAATTTTAATGTAGGGAGGAGATTTGAAATCTGCATCAAATTTTAAGGATTTTTTTTTATAAAATTAGTTTTTTGTATAATTCTTTATCTAAAAGCGGAAATACAAATCAAGTTAATTAATTTTGGCATCCGTGATTGGTGGATTTAAAAAATCTGCGCTCTGATTGGATGTCGTACATCATTCAACCAAGCAGGTAGTTTAAAATCCACCTATCCTATTGGTCAAAATTAATTAACTTAAAATGTATTTCCGCTTTTAGATAAAGAATTATACAAAAAACGAATTTTATAAAAAAAAAATCCCTAAAATTTGATGCAGATTTCAAATCTCCTCCCTACATTAAAATTCCGGAAAACTTATATCTCTTACTGGATAGCCCGCAAAATAGAAACTTCAGGCGACTAAAGAACGTAGGTGCCAAAAATTCAATTGCATATCCGTAGGTTTTTAGCCGCAACTACAAATGTTTTTGACGGACATGAATAATTCAACAACACGCAACTGCAAACGATCACCCTGTTTTGTCCGCAGTTGGATATCCCTAAATTGGGCGGCTGCAGTTAATTTTCTGGTATGTAAATTATTTATTTACTTTTTGGACATTAAAATTTGCATGGGTTAAGTAACTTACTTAACATAAACAAATTCTTTTATGTTTGTTTTTCTTGAAAAATTAAAAGCTTTATTTCATAAAAGTTTTGTAAAGTTAATTGATCAAACCAACCTTCTGTGATATTTTACCCTTCTTAACCCAACCAGACCTAACAAACTACATATAATTTTAATTTGTTGGTATATTAAGTTTGGTGTCCAAACGTTTTAACTACCAATTGTAATCTACAGATAGGGTAACTTTATTATCATCATTGGGGATGTCCATTAATTAGGTATTGTCATATCAATTTAGATCCAGTATTCCTGTTATCTATTTTATTTTACAGACTACCTAAAGATTTTTTCAACTGCAATCATGAATAGAAATTTAAAAAAAAAACACTATAGCCCTATTATTAAATATATTTTGCAGATTGCCATGCAATTTTCAACTGCCATTATTTTATTAAAACACTGTATCCTTCTTATTTTATCTATTTTGCATACTACCTAAAGAGATACTGGAAGCAATTATTTATAGAAATTTTATTGAAAACACTGTATCCATATTAATTAATCTATTTTGCAGACTACCTAAATATTTATGTTTTCTACAATTATCAATAGGCATATTACAAACATTGTATCCTTATTAATAAATCTATTTTGCAGACTACCCACAGATTTAGATCTACTGCGATTATCTCTGGACAAATTCATCATCTTTTATATTCATTTTACAGCATGGACATGGATATAGTAACTCATGATAAATTTTGGTATTAAATCTTTCTATAAAGTTTTTTTTAAATGCACCTAAATGTGTTTTTCAGGGTAGTTATGTATTTACAGGTTTCAGATCTACGACCCCTTGCCCTCTTATTTTGGTTTGGTGATTCCAACCCTACCTGACTGTAAAGACGCCAATGTAATTTATAGCATGCTGTAATCATTATCAATAAAGAAAATAATACCTTAAGTGATATGAATTTTTTAAGAATGTTAAAAGTATTTTCTTCAAGAGTACTATTGTGGTATCCGCCTAGGATAAATGGCAGACACCAGAGTTCAAATGACTACGGCAGTGTGAACAGACGTGGACACCTATACTATAGAGAAGCTACGCTTCTCTAGCAATCACTAAATAATAAACAGAGTCTATTCAGTTGTTCCTTTATTGAAGGTCTAAGGATTACTAAAGTTGTACAACATAATATAAATACATATGGATTAGGAATAAAGATAGTTAAAGGTAAATCATACAAGTAAAACATAGATAGTTGCAATGGTTAGGTAGATGGCTATCCCTGTCCGGGGGAGGCAGGATAGCCCATGGAACAGCACAATAGGTAGATAAGCATAGAGGGGTTGAGTGGTAGGTCTGGGTACTAAAAGGGAAGGTTTGATGATTACTGTGACAACAACAGTCTGTGTGGGGGTGATTCTATCAGGTGAGGGAAGGCTTAGATCCTTTATCCTCAGGGCTGAGGTGGTGCTGATAACTTGGTGGTTGAAGGGGAAGGTTCCAGTGCTTAAGAAGGGAGAGGGAGGGGTAACACCCCTCCCTCCATTTGCAGGACAACTGAGAGATGAAATCAATACCGTTATCTGACATATTTTCAGGTGGCTTTACAATTGTAGAATAACAGGATTTAGCTGGGTGCGTAGCATCACTATAATGTCTTGGTTTCTGCATGGCCCAGAGTTGCCGCATACCACAACTCTCCCCTCGGAAGGCTGGGAGGGGTTGTCTGCACCGCCAGACTTCCGACAGTGGTTGCGGCCTTCAGTTTGTTGTCCTTGTGGAATGGGTCCGCCAGGATACCAGCTGCTGAACGGTGGTAGACTCCAGCCCTCCCCAGGTCGAACGGAATCTGCTATATCTGCTGGAGTAGCTGGTCCTGTTGGATGTTCTGGCCGTTGGATGTGTACCTCTGAGGCCACCCTGGCAACCTCCAGGGGTGGCACAGCACATGAGGGGGCTTGGACCAACAGCCGCCTGGTATACACCTCTTCAGGTTTCTCTACTGGGCTGGTGGTCTCCATTGTGTTGGTCACCTTGCTGCTGGCAGGCTGGCTACTGGCTGCAGGCGCAGCTTCTTCGCCCTCGGGGCTGGTCAGGTTCATTCGGCTTCCAGGGTCTCTGTCAACGCAGGCAGGTGGTGGTTGCCATACTGTAGGAACGTTGCCTCCCTCAGGCTCATCCTGGACATTGGCAGGGTGGTGCATGGCAGTCAGACCTGCAGGGTAGGGGAAGGTAACAGTCCATCCCCTGTGCCGGAGGCTGTCTTGGATCTGCAAGGGTGGCTCCGCTCTAGTTGGCTGGGGGACAGGCCCATCCACGGCCACTGCTGCTGGTGGACTGGAGGCACAAGGCTCCGGATTTCCTCCCCTAGCCTGAAGGTGTCCAGGCACATCGTCTCCATCTTGGGTAGACATAATTGTTGGGGATCCTCTACTTTTATGGTTAGGCTCGGCACTTGGCGCATCTAGTTGAGTTACTCCCCAGGCAGCGGTCAAAGCTTCTTCAGTTTGGCTGGTAATGGCTGATATCCTGGTTCCTGGGGCAGATGCAGGGGGCGCAGGCAAGTTTGACCCAGCACAACCTTCCTGGTACACCAATGCAATACAATTACCCTGGCTTGGTTGAGGGAGGTAGACAGCTGGACGCAGTTGAGGGTGAGGGACAGCTGGACTCTCCCTGCTGGCTGGGGGCTCTGGCTGACTGGGGGTGACGGGTGTCACCCCTTCCTCTGGGGCTGCGGGCTCGTTCCGGGGTCCAGGTATCTCGGTGGCGGCGACGGTTGTCGCCCCAGGCACCAGTGTGGGGGCGCTGGATAGCACCCCCCAGTCTTCACAGGGGTCCAGGTCTCTCGGTGGCGGCGACGGTTGTCGCCCCAGGCACCAGCGTGGGGCGCTGGATAGCACCCCCCAGTCTTCACAGGTGGCGGCGACGGTTGTCGCCCCAGACATCAGCTTGGTGGTGCAGGGAAGCACCTCTCGTTCCTTCCAGGTGGCGACGCCGGTTGGCGTCCCATACATCAACTCAGACTTGCTGGCTGGCGCCTCTTGCCTCTCCCGCTCGGCGGCCGCCAGGGCCTCCCCGTACACCGTCCCGGTGGCGCTGGGTAGCGCCCCTCGGCTCTCGCTGGGGGTGACAGGGTTTACCTCCTCCTTCGGGGGACGCGGTCTGACGGGTACCATCATGTTGAGGCCGACCGGCAGAGGCCGCAGGACTTCTGGCTCCGCAATGTTGGTTGGCTGCACGGACACCGGTCCCATGTGGTTGAGGCTGAAGTCCAGGCCAACCCAGTTGGGTTCAGCCGCTCCTCCCAGCACGTTGATCCTGGCCACTATGGTCCCAATCTGAGACACAGACTCCTGGGTGGCCGCGGCCCCAGCGGCGGCAGCTGGTTGGGGTGACGGCTGGGCATCTCCCTCCAGGTAGACCTGGGTGTCAGACTGGTTGTATGCAGGTTGTTGGGCTGCCTGGTGTTTCTTCATTGCCTGGTCCCAACCGGTTCTACACTTGGCGGCTGTGTGGCCGTTGAAGCGGCAGCGCTCCTTCGTCCAGCTGGATCCCATCAGTCCGGCTGGATCCCATCAGTCCGGCTTCCCCAGGGTGTATCAACCTGCCAGGTCTCTCATCCTCCAGTTGGGGCACCAGCTGACAAACAGGGTCTCCCCTACTAGGGATCAGGCAGTGCTGGGCTGCTTGTGGTGGCTCCTTGGTTACATTCAGCCTCTTCCCCATACACACAGGTCCCTTCCATCCAACAGCGGCTCTCCTCTCCTGGGTGGCGAGGCCAGCCTCGGCCTTAGCTTCTGCAGGTGCTTCTCCACATGAGGGCTCCTGCCTCCAGTTACGCCAGGTAGTTGGTAGCAAAGGCCGTTGATGGTGCCAGTCGGAAGGGGGGCTATGATCTCTGGGGGGTATCTGTGGCCAGTGTGTGGACAGGTACCCACAGTTGAACCAGCAAGGCCCAGAAGATGCCATACTGATGGTAACCTGAACTGGGTTCTGGACTGCCAGCAGGCTGTTGGTAGCCACCTGAGTTAGGCCAGAGTTGCCAGCTGGTATTGCGTCCCTGCCAGGCTCCGTCAGCTGCTGGTGGGGAGCCCCTGCGGTGATTCTGGTTTTGGCAGGGGGTGGCCTTCTTATTGACTTCCCTAGTTGGAGCTCTGCATCCTGGTGGGCCTCCATCTTCAGCAGCATGGGGGGACTTGGCTGGGTCATGTGCAGTGGTTCAACAGAGTAGAGGCATCTGGTCTTGGAGTGTGGGGGAACAGCCTCACTGCTGCTGGTCAACCCTGCTCCCTCTGTGCTGGGTAAAGCCTTCCACTGCAGCAGGTCACCATTCTCCATCCTTAGGCCGGTCCCCAGTCGTTCCATGCCTGGGGGCTCCCAGGGAGGCTTGGGTGGCGGCTCCCCCACCCCCAGGTACGCGTCGGGCATCTGGGTGAAGAGCCTATTCCCCTGGGACAGCTCCCCATCCTCCAGGTTGGTGAGGCCAGCGCCAGGGAGGACCTTTCCACCCCAGACACAGGTGGTACTGGCCCTAGGGCTGGGCCCCTTTGGAGTCTCAGTTCTGGTGGTAGTGTCCATCTTGGGGCTGGCCACTAAGTCTCTGAAGCTTGTCACCTTCTCACTGGGCTCAGTCGCATCGTTCAACACTCCCGGGAGGACACATACAGGTTCAACAATCCCCAGTCCAGTATCTCTATTTCTCGTGCGTTGAGCACCAACTGTACAGGAGCTGTGCAGCGGATTTTCAGTCACCCTTCCAGACAAGGGCATCTCAGGGACCAGGGGTCTGTGACCTGGCATGTGTTTTATGTTCACTGTACTCAACACAGTAGGCCAAAGTAATAACAGAAGCAGCACCTTGTATGAAGAAGCAGAGAGTGGTGGGGTACAGATGTTGGTGGTTATGATCCAAATGAAGACTTCTGTCCACCACAGTGCCAGCAGCATGCCTAGGCACACAGTTAATGCCCAATCAGGAATGTCTTCTATTGCCGCACGTCGGGCTAGGGGCTGACAATTTCTCATCTTGTAGATATAGGAGCAGAGTAGAGTAGCCGCGCCGCAAGGAGGTTCGAGCCGGCTCACCCCTATTATAGATACTATAGCTGTGTAATTAGGGTGGTAGTCCACGTAGCCGTAGGCTCTGTCCTCCTGGCTCAAGAGTTTCGGTGGCTGGAGTGTCCCCATGATAAGTAGCAGGGGGTTGGTCTGTTGGTGCCAGCGTCTTGTTTAACTGTTGAGCCTGAGTTGTTCTCCTTTCCAGTATAGCTCTTGATTTCTGTGATAACCAGCGGATCTTAGCTTAGAGATAAAAGGGAATAGGTTAGGTGTCCATAGGTGTCTCTAGGAGCGTATCCGCTAGTAGATATATGGATATGTAGGCTATCGATATATGGCTACACTCCCATATATATATACGTGTATAGGAATATCCCCAGAGCTAGCTAGCTTTCCTCCTTGCTCCAAAAAAATCATGCTTCCTCTGTATATAGTTCACAACTATGAGGGTCTATGGTCAAGGTACACACCACCACTGCCCAGTGTGGGGCATCAAGTCAGGCTATTTCCACAGGGTGGGCGTACTTTCGTTCAGTTACCATATCAGTCTCCAGTGTTGTATGGTGAGGTTAGTATTCACTTACTTGCAACCATGATACAAAAAAACAACACTATTTATCACTTGGGTATTTATATATACATATATTTTTTTTCACTAACCACTCAGCTTTGAAGTAGGGTTGGCAGGGCTAGGAAGATGTTGAGGGTCTGAGCTGGTCTAAGGAACTGATTTAGTTTTCCTTATCACACTGTAGATAGGGAGGGAGGAGCTTGCAAGTTTTTCTTCTAAAAAAATATCTCTGTTGTATGCTATAGAGTGGCCCCTCTCCTGTGTGTGTGTGAAATCCCCTCTTCTTGCAACGCGCCTACGCGCCGTCAGAGTGTGCACACAGGTAAAACGCGCTTCTATCCCTCAATCTGCTTTCTCATTGGTTCGCTTGATCTCTCTTTTTCCGTTGAATTTTTTTGTTGCGTCCTAAGCTCTGCGACCCGTAAATGGCGCTCTGTTCTCCCGGTCGCTATCTCCACACTGTGGGCGGACTTATTTAAGTGTGGGTAGGAGGGGAAGCGCGTGAGGGGACGGGGTAAAACCGTCCGTTCCCCCCCTATGGGGAGGGGGGTGTTACAGGTTTGAGGTAACTGTGTGGTGAGGTAATTGTGCCCCTTTCCTTAATCCTGGGCTTGTTGTTATGTCACCTCGATTGTATTTTCTTCAATGGATGGTGGGCCCCTCCCTTTCCGTTGGAATAAGGGGTGTATTTGTTGTGCTGGAGGCTTGGGGGGTTAGATTGTTTATCAATGCATTGTTATATTACATCTAGGTTCTATTTTTGGCCTTATCACAATACACAACAGATTTGCTTACCAAGCCTGTTCTATTTTTAGTTTTTATCACAATACACAACAAATTGTTTACCAATCCTTGCTCATAAATCTATTGTTCAGCCTTCACACTAGGGTGGTAATCCCTACAATGTGATATGATATCTGTTTTTCTAGATGGGTGGCTGCGCTGTAGCCTCTCAGGATACTTGGAGTTAACGTAGTTTTTCTTCTGTTTGGTGCACTACACTCGTATTTTCGCTCACAGCTCGCAGCTATTTTGCTTGTTTCAGCCAGTTGGCGGCAGGGAATGTCCCGTCCTGCAGCGCCGTGGGTCCAAATCCAGGTGGTGGCGGCAGGGAATGTCCCGTCCTGCAGCGCCGTGGGTTCGAATCCGGAGGGTTGGCGGCAGGGAATGTCCCGTCCTGCAGCGCCGTGGGTTCGAATCCAGAGAGTGGCGGCAGGGAATGTCCCGTCCTGCAGCGCCGTGGGTTCGAATCCCGCTATCTTTCGCAGTAAGTAATGGGCCTGTTTCAGCCGTCTGCAATTATTTGGCCTGTTTCAGCCAGTCCGCAGGCCTGTTTCAGCCCTTGAGCTCACAATCCTCCGTTAGATTTCGTCGCTCTTTGCGGTTTTCCGTCGAATTTCACTTCCACAACTGCTGGATACAGAGTTAGACCTTGCTATCCAGGGTGGGTAATTCAGGTTGCTTGTGTCAGTTTTGCCAGTTTCACTGCTGGGAGTACCTTAGCCTCAGCTGCGCGTCTGCTCTACACTTGTGGTTTGCCGTAATCTCACACAGCTGTCACCAAAAGTTGTGGTATCCGCCTAGGATAAATGGCAGACACCAGAGTTCAAATGACTACGGCAGTGTGAACAGACATGGACACCTATACTATAGAGAAGCTACGCTTCTATAGCAATCACTAAATAATAAACAGAGTCTATTCAGTTGTTCCTTTATTGAAGGTCTAAGGATTACTAAAGTTGTACAACATAATATAAATACATATGGATTAGGAATAAAGATAGTTAAAGGTAAATCATACAAGTAAAACATAGATAGTTGCAATGGTTAGGTAGATGGCTATCCCTGTCCGGGGGAGGCAGGATAGCCCATGGAACAGCACAATAGGTAGATAAGCATAGAGGGGTTGAGTGGTAGGTCTGGGTACTAAAAGGGAAGGTTTGATGATTACTGTGACAACAACAGTCTGTGTGGGGGTGATTCTATCAGGTGAGGGAAGGCTTAGATCCTTTATCCTCAGGGCTGAGGTGGTGCTGATAACTTGGTGGTTGAGGGGGAAGGTTCCAGTGCTTAAGAAGGGAGAGGGAGGGGTAACACCCCTCCCTCCATTTGCAGGACAACTGAGAGATGAAATCAATACCGTTATCTGACATATTTTCAGGTGGCTTTACAATTGTAGAATAACAGGATTTAGCTGGGTGCGTAGCATCACTATAATGTCTTGGTTTCTGCATGGCCCAGAGTTGCCGCATACCACACTATCTATGTCCCTGGTTTACATATTTAACTTTCTTTCCTCTAATGATTGTCTCAATGTCATTCTGTTCAGACATAAAGGAAAACATAACATAGGCAAAAAAGAAGCTCTCAGAATTTTATTATTGATAGGATCCTTTTTTTCTCACCGTCTAGCTCAAAATCGTGTTAGGTAAGGTTATGGGTTCGAGTCATACCTTAAACTATAAAGGTTAATGATTATATACCTGGAGCGTAAAATGGAGGTTCTAATGGAAAAGCATGGTTTGACATGTTATTAGGTACGTATAGTTAGGACTGTCAGAAAAAGGTTGTGCTCTTAAAGGTTTTAAGTTGTATTGCATAATTATTTAATATGTCATTTGTTTTATATCATATTTATATATTAAATTGCATTGTATATTATTTTTTAAAACTTTTTTACAATCCACTATGTATATTTTAATCTTCCTAATATTGTCAAGTTTTGTTCCTCAGCTGATTAAGGGAAAAAATTATTTTTGCTCAGATACCAAATCCTTGCCGGATGTATTGTGCTAAATTTGGACTACACACAGTGCCCATCGTTTCATGATTAATTTTGGCAGCATCCGCTCTGGGATAGAGATATGCATAAACCAACAAAAATTATTTTATATGTATTTGTATATAGAGAAAGAGGGTACCATGGACTTTCTACAGTGTGTTTTTTTTTTATGAGAACTTTTTTGAAAGCAATTTTACCCCACTTATAGTTATCAGAATTTAATGATTAATGGCTTATTTTCTTTGTTTTTTAAGGCAATTAATAGAACAACAAAAAAATATTTCAGTTTTTGTTTAAAAAGTACAGTAAAATCTAAATTTTAAAACTTAGGTGTCACCGTGTCAACATATAAAAATGGTTTTAGCGCATTTTTCTTAAAAAAATGGATTTTCTGTAGTCGACTTTGGGGGGCCAGTACTCCCTCCCTGGTTGAGATATGACCTTCAAACTTTGATATGTTCTAGTACATGTCCCTAATAGTATCTGTATACATTTTTAGCTCTATATCTCAACTTTGAAGTGTTTAGCAGCCATTCTTGCAAAAGGTTGATTATTTGAGCATAAGAAAAATGCGCTAAAACCATTTTTAGATGTTGACACCTAAATTTTGAATTTTAGATTTTACTGTACTTTTTAAATAAAAACTGAAATATTTTTTTGTTGTTCTATTAATTGCCTTAAAAAACGAAGAAAATAAGCCATTAATCATTAAATTCTGATAACTATAAGTGGGGTAAAATTGCTTTCAAAAAAGTTCTCATAAAAAAACACACACTGTATTACACTATATTCTAGTCTTATTCGTTGGTTCAGTTATGAATCAAACGCTTCAACCAATATTGTAATATACAGATGGGGTGATTTTGTGTATTATCATTGGGGATGTAAATCAATGTATCGGCCATTGTCTTATCCCTTTATAACCCTGATTGTATACCATTAGAAAATATTGTATGTATGTATGTGTCTGTCTGTGCCTATGTCTGTAATGCTGTCCTTAATCTATCTCGCTCTTAGTGTTCTAAAGTTTTGATAAAAATACTATAAACAAAGTTATTTTAAAAATATATAATGTATAAATGTTGCTTTATTACCTTATTATAATCTAAAGTTTTACAGATAGTCAAACTTTATCATTCATTTTTATTGTAAATGGTTTATAGCTCCGTATTCAAAGTGTTAAATAAAAAGGTGGCGGCAGAAAATTACCTAAAACTATCCCAAGACTCAAAACTTAAAAATTGCCTAAAACCACCCAGGGACCTAAGTGAAGCTTCCCTGTTAAGGATAATTCCGAAGGGGAAGGTAGGAAAATAGCCTAAAACCATTTTCAGTAGTTATAAAGCTTCCCAGAAACGTACAACCAGCAGTTTGAAAGATTTTTAGCTTAAGCCTAAGGAACCTTTCTTTTTTAAATAATAGGATAAGACCGACAAACAAATATTAGAATAGTAGCATTTTAAAACAAATACTAATATCAATAAATTACACTGTAAAAAGCTAATTCCAGACCCGTTATTAAACCCATAAATATTGAGAAACAATTATCCAATATTCATAATTCAAAGCTGGTGGTGGCTGGCCAGGGATCTAAATGGATAAAACATTGGCCGAATAATTGATGTATATCCCTAATAATGATACACAAAATTACCCCTTTTTGTAGAATTACAATTAGTGGTTATAACGTTTGGACACTCAACTAAATTAACCAACCAAACAAAATTCAAAAAATCCCCAAAGTTATTAGGTAAACGAATAAGAAATCATTATAATAAGACTTTCGGAACTAGTGTAATAAACAGCACAATGTCCCCCTCCTCCCTGGATAGTAGCTGGGGTTATGAATATTAAATATATTAAATTACATGGTCTGACCCCCGTGTTTAAAATCATCTCTCCTTCTTCTTTTTTTGAGGGGTGTTCCATTAAAATAGTCCAATTTGGAAATTGATGTCTTTTAGCTCATTGATAAAGAATTTCCACGAATATTGATTCGTATAATGATTAGGCATAACATTATAAGAGCAAAGCATCTCTATATCTAAAGTTGTAAAAGTGTGCCCGTACTAAAAAAAAATTAATTTGAGTTATTTTGGGATAGATTTATACGAATTTTTTCAGTTATGTCTAATTTATTATGCTTCTTTTTATGAATGCTGCTATTCTTGTTTTTATTTTCATTTTAAATGATACATTTAAGCGAATTATAGGAATGCTCTTTAAATAGAAAGTTATATTTGCGTCTGCTTGTGAATTTATGTCATTTAAAATTGCATAAATGTAAGAACTCTTTTTTCCTAATTTTAATTGGTGCCCATTTACATATTTGAATGGAACAAAGGCATGCCCTCTTCCAAAGAGTAACTATTCAAGACGTTTCAAGTAGCGCAGCTACTCTTTAACTCCAGGGGACATTAGGCTGTTTATTACACTAGTCTCCAAAGTCTTAGGATAACGTTTTCTTATTCATTTGCCTAATAACCTTGGGGAGTTTCTTAATTTTGATTGGTTGGTTCATTTAGTTGAGTGTCCATAAGTTTCAACCGCTAATAGTAATCTACAAAAAGGGGTGATTTTGTGTATCACCATTGGCCTAACAACCTCTGGGACTTTTTTTAATCTTGATTGGTTGGTTCACTTAGTGGAGGTCCACCAATTGTAATATATTAAAGGGATAATTTTGTGTATCATCATTGGGGATGTACATCAATTTATCGGCCATTGTCGTATCCCTTAGATCCCTGCTTTAACTCCTTCCACAGACCACTATAATCTAATAAGAATTAGAAAAAAAACAACTTTCTTATTTATTAATAGACATTGAAAAATAAAATAAAAATATGTAAAATACTTCTTTAGTGACAAGCGACTGTAACATGTAACTTATTTGATCTTTGTTGGGAAGGTGATGGGAACGAATATTTGTCCAAACCACGTCATGACTAAAGATATTTTTAAACATATCTTAAGCCTATATCCTGAGATTTCCTGAATATTTGATTTAGCCGTTTATTGATCTTACTGACCATACATTGACAAATATACACAAATAACTTTAGGTTAGATAACTCTAGAACTACTACTCTGTAAAATGTTCATATTATTCTCTCTTGCTTTTTTTCACTTTCAATAAAGTTCCTTCTAATTATTTCCCAGATTAATTAATGAGCATGACTTTAGGTTCCTGTTTTCTTTAGTAAAAAAAGTACATTTAAGATGAAGATACTCTACAAGAAAATCTTGTATGTTTGTCATTCTGTTAGCATTATTGCAGTTTTGTACCATAGGCGTCCAAGGGGGGGGGGGGTAATGGGGCGATTACCCCCCCCCAAACGATTTTTTCATTTTACCCCCCCCCCCCCATTTAAAATTTACCCCTACCCTGGGGGTGCCGTAGGCACCCCCAACCATTTAGGAGGGGGTATTTACCCCCCCCAAACAATTTTGGGGGGGTAAATACCCCCCCCAAAATAAAAAATCTCTAATAAAAAAAATTTTTGCGCGCATTTTTAATACTATATATTTAATAAAATTTAAATTACCCCCCCAAAAATTTTACCCCAGGGGTAAATTTTGGGGGGGGTAAACTAAATTTACCCCTGCCAACAGATTTCAGGGGGGGTAATTACCCCCCCAAGCAAATTTTACCCCCGGGGTAAAAATTTTGGGGGGGGTAAAAAAAATTTGCGGCGCGCTTCGCGCGCCATTTTACCCCCCCCCAAAAACGAATTACCCCCCCCTTCAAAAATTTTTACCCCCCCCAAAATAAAAAGCTTGGACGCCCCTGTTTTGTACTGTTTTTCGATGTGTTAAACTTAAAAAGTACTTTAAAAATCTCTTATTTTCTTGATGAAATGAAAATCATGTATTAAATTTTTCTATTCCAAAAATTATTAAAATTACATAAATAAATATTTGTTTTTGCTACTAAGGTATATTTCCTAGATCTAACTAACTAAAAAAAAATGTTTTTTCATATTGATTAATATCATAAAAACTTGGAAGTACAGGACAATAGGAATAGGTCATCTTAAGATGAATTAGTTTTCCCCCTATACGAATATAAAGAATTTTCTAAAATATGGATTTCAATTAGAAGGAAAGCAAGAAAGGAACCTAGTAATAGTGTCTAACTTTTTATCTTTGTGACGTAACAAAAATCCATCTCTTTTTTTAGAGGTTTCCTTTCCCACCTCTCCTCTTATTCTTCGATTTTTGTTACGTCACAAAGATAAAAAGTTAGACACTATTACTAGGTTCGCAAGAAAGATGTGACATTAGACTGAGGATTACAAAAGTACCCAAAGTTTTATAACAATGCTATCTTATTTGTTCAATCAAACTTCAGGAACTTTTATCAAACTTTGATTGATTGGTTCCAAACTAGTTTTAACTAAACTTTTAACTCTTATATTAGGGGATATTAGAGGTTTTATTTAGAGTTATTTACCTTTCCTATTATTCATGACGAAGTAAAAATAAGAAATGTAAGAATAGTCTGATAATATGCATTTTCATCTCAAATGAATACCAAACTTTTCAACCAATAATTAGAGGGTATTTGGAAATTATAGCTGTTTACCTTTCCCATAACTCCTGAGAAAGGAAAAATAAGAAATATAACAATAGTCTAATAATTTGCATTTTCATCCCATATGAATACCAAACTTTGATTAGGGAAAAACAGATCATTAGATAAAACGGACCTATTTCTTATTATCAATAAGTATCAGGGATCTTAAGGGATAAGACAATCGAGGAATGATTGATATACAGGGTGCACCACATAAATCCGGACTTTTTCTTATTTTTAAACAAATAAACATAAAATCTTCAATTTTAAAGATTTTATTGAATTTTAAAAACTGGGAAGCAACCTAGGTATATGACTATTAGATTATTTAATAAAATCGCCGCCAGCCTCAATCACCGCCTCTACCCGCCCCCTGAACCGCCCGCCGACCCTGGTCACCATGTCCCTGTTCAAGCAGGAGAAGTTCTCCATGATAGGAGCAATGAGAGAGGTCTTTTTGATATGGGCGCGTCTATTGGTTCATGATTTAATGGCGCTCCAGGCCCAAAAGTCCATTGGATTAAGATCGGGGCTGCTGGGAGGCCACATCTCCTTAAGAAGTGAGTAACAGCAGGATCCAAATTAACCCACCTTTAAAGCTACCCTTTGACACGGTGGCTCTCATTTGGGCCACAGTTAAGCTAGAACAACATTTTATACCTTTTTAAAAATGGCACGAAGATTAAGATAGGGTTATCAGCGCAATACATAAAACGAGTTTCAAGGTTCCATATGGGCCCCTGTAGTCAAGAACCGAGAAATTTTCAAGATTTTGGACGTTTTTGACATCTTAAAATCTACCACGATCCACTTTGTCGGAGTACTACAGCCAAGTCAGTTGGGATAGAGAGCTCTAGTCTTTTCTAGTGTTTTTACTAGGTATCTGATAGTATCTCCAGAAAGTTTCATTAGTCCATATCACCTACAGATGGGCTGAGGTCAGATTTAGTAGGCCCAAGCTATAAATTAACTGTAATTTATCTGCGCAATTCGAATCTGCCTTGTTGAACATATGCGCGGCCAGCTCGGCGTACACGTCCTCCATCGTCCAAAGATTTTCAAGGGCAAAAAGGTCATTACCTAAGCTTTTTATAGTGGGGTTAAACGTCCTGATTGGTCAAGTAGTTTTGACGCTATGGCCGTTTAAAAAACGTCCGGATTTATGTGCCGCACCCCGTACATCCCAATTTTCCAACAATTACCTTTGCATTAATAATTGGTTGAAATATTTGGAACCAACCAATCAAATTTCAGTAAAAGTTTTAGTTTTTGTGCCAACGAATAAGATAACGTAATGTGTGTGTGTGTTAGATTAAACTTTGGGTACCAATTCAATTTACAATCCAATGTCCCTTCCCTTCCTGTTGTGTATGTAATGTTAGTAAAGAGTGTTTGTGGTTGAGGGAATACAAGGATTGGTTATTGGGAGATATATTATTGTTATATCAAAACCAAATATAATTTCACCTTTTGGAACTTTAAATAAAATATGTAATTGTCATTTATCGCATAGACAGCTTATATTAAACTAACAAAACTAGCTATAATTTTAAGATTTTATTTAAATATTCGTGAAAAATTATCTGCAATTCGCAGCTATGCATATATTTTCAGTATGCCTGAGAACAGGTTCTAATCCAGCGGATATAAATTGGTTTCGAAGCTATAATGAAGATAAATTGTAAAAGAAATAAAACATAAGATGCTTGATGAGTTCCCATTTAGTATTTTTCTGTGTTGATTATTATTCTCAAAACCTTATGGAAAAGTCAGTGAAATTTGATGTATTGCTGTTTTTGGAATAGACATACATAGATAGGTTTAGTTGAGGTCAAACTCAAGGATAGAAGGATAGGGAATTTGAAGAAAATTACATCATTGCCAAAATATCTTAATTTAATTTTATTAAGATCACAAATTATTTTACCCACAGGGATATTAAGGAATAGGACATTGGAAAAATTCGTGAACATTATTTACAACTAATTATGATACACAAAATTGCCTTTTTTTAAAGATTTAAATTGTTAGCGGAAATGTTTGGACACGTCTAGTTTGCAAGCCGATAAATGTGTTTAGGGACAAGAATAATTTATATCCCAATGTCTCCTCCCTTCCTAATAGATCAAATGAAGAATAACTTGACTCCATTGACCTATTCATACATCCCTGAGTCAATACATATCAACATATCACGCACTTTAAATCCGAGAATTTTATTGGGTTCTTCCATCCAATACAACTAAAATTGTAGTCAAATAGCAATTATTTTCAAAAGTTATTTAGTTAAACGAAAATATTTAATGGCTTTAGAAAGACGAAAATTCAGATTACCATACGTATACAGACATGCTGATAAACAAACATACTTGTGGATATACCTATATAAAAGTAATAGGATGTGTCCGTCTGTGTTTCTGTCTGTACCGAAGGAATAACCGCTGAACCAATATGGAGCCCTTTACAGTGTAGATTCTCATAAGTCATAGTAAGGTTTATAACTATTTATGGTAAGAGTACCACCACCCTCACAGGAGAAATCCAGGGATAAGGGATGGGAAACGTAGGAAAATATTATTTCAGGCCTATTTCAAGCCTAGGCCTATTTCTAGCCTAATAAACCAGTTTTGGGATAGCGCAGTGGTTCGTATAAAATGCTAATGAAAAAGCTGTGTGTGTGTGTGTAGATAAAGTATAGAATCAAATTCAGGTAGCTAGTTTAAAGTAAAAAACATAACTTTTTATAAACCTATATATTAATGGCTTTTGTTAAAATGAAGTTTTTTCTCTCCCAAAATTTTTTATCTTTTACTTTGGTAATTTGAACTGTCAGAAAGCTATCGTTGGGTTTCCCTCAGACAGATTTTAGTTTGTATTATTTGCATTTTTATTAATGAGTAAAAATTTTATTTGAAAATTTCATTGCTAATTAAAATTCAAAATAAATAAATAAATATGCACTTGGGTAACATTCTATCAAGATCTTTGGATACTATACTGGATATAATGTAATGATATATCTGTACTGTGTTGTATTGTACAAAAATTCGGGTGAAGGTGTTGTATCATTTCCGTACCAAATTTTTAAAATTCAAAATACAACATCTAATTTATAAACTACCAAATGAAAATTCGTAGCTACCTTCTTTCCAAAAAAATAATCCCGTTATTTTTGTTTTTTCTATGTGGCCCTTTTTTAATGTTTAACTCTAAGCAGATTTAATAATTAAACTAATGTGATCTAACACCATTTATATTTATTTTTTCGTAGCAGACGAAATCATTATTTTTTCTATAATTGTCTGCTTCTAAAATTTCCGCCATCTGTGATTTGGGCTTGTTTTGTATCAACCAATCACCAATTGGCTCTGCCACCATGGGTGCCCCCCTAAGCCTCTTGGGGCGTAGTCGTTAGCACATTAAAAAGACTTGTTATATACATTGTCAGTTATATTTATGACAAAAACCCATCAATAAACAGTCAAATACCAGACAGACGGATTCAAAAAGAGATATGCAGAAGGACACAAATGGACCAACAAATAAAAAAATACAAATAGACTAAAGGACTATAAGACAGAAGCATTTTAAAAATTTACGTTACAAGAAAGAAATACCTTTTCCAGAATAATACCTTGAAAATGATTCTTATTTGGAGATGGAGAGGGGAGAAGTTATATTACATTTTTACATTTACTATAAAATAACAATAAACAGAAAAAAAAATGTTACAATGTAGATAAAACACAAACAAACTTTTTAAAAATTGCTATTTAAAGTAACCAATATATAGTTTAATAATAGTTATTTCTCGCCCAGAATTGCCAGCAATGCCAGTATCATAGCTTAATTTAAACTTGGTCGCTCTTGAATAATGAATGATGAACAACTATTAAAAAAAAGGAAACTGGATATAATACGATGCTAGACATAGTTTTTTTTTCGTATGGATGAGAACCCGTTCTAATCCACTGGATTAGAATCAGTTTCGAATAAATACGAGAAAGTTTTAAAAACTATTTAGACAATTATATTTTACTTTTATTGTATGTTTTAGTAAAATTCCTATATTAATTAATAAAAAAAACTTTATTTTCATCCAAAAATTTAGCTTCGCTTGTCTAGATGTTTTCTTTCTTGTTAAAAACTATTTTCTAAAATCAGCCTGCAGCTATTTTGTTGATTAAATTAATTTTGATTTGATTATCATATCACATTTTAATAGATATAGAATATACGTGGATATTTTGTCAGGGGAAAAATCATAATACATTTAGCTTACTAACATGGATATTATTTATTGGTCACTTTGTTAATCCAATAGGAGGGAAGGGGATGGGGTAAATGTGTGTGATGGAGGGTATCGTTGATTTGCAAGTTTCACTTTATTAGAGAACAAGGAAATCTGGTGTAACATCCAAGCAATAATATTTCCATTACCATATCACATTTCTTATTTGGTTTTAAGATGGACATGTTGCACTATATTTAAATAAAATTGATGAAAATTTATTTATGAACATACTGAAAGAGATTATACATTAAAAATGCATTTAGTTGATAAGTTTTGCATTCTGAAAATCGTTATAAATTTAATGCAGGGAGGGAGGGGGCCCGGGGAGTTTGGACTGTAAATTACACAGGTACCCAAAGTTTAATGTTCATTGAATCATATTCGTTGGCTATACTTTGGTTACTTTTGTTAAATTGTAGGTGTATTTTTTTCATCATTTATAAGTATATCACTTTATTGTCCATTGTCTTATCCCTAAAGATCAATGACTTTAATGTTTTATTGAACAAATTTAACAGAAGTAAAAGCATTTTGTTTTAGAGAAAATTTTGAACTTAAATTCCCCTAGCCAAAAAAAGAGTCCTACGACAAACGCAGAAGTCCCAAACGTCGGAGTGGACAAACGCAGGAGTGGATACTTAACCTAACCTAACCTATTTAAAACCACTTTTTAGGTTTTTTAAATGCCTAACCACTGCGGGGGGCTTATTTGTATATTCATATCTTAACCTAACCTAACCTGTATAGAAATATTTACCTAATTAAATTAATATTTTAACACTCCTGTGTTTGTCCACTCCGACGTTTGGGACTCCTGCGTTTGTCCTGGAACCAAAAAAAGTAGATAAATGTTAAAAAGCTTGGCTAAATTATCCCGATTGACGCCATTTTGACAATGACGTCCATAGGCATCGTTCGTTGAAACATTGGAACATATGTCAATATTTTTGGAAACTTCGCTTCGAGAAAAAGGAACATTTTTTTATGATTCAAAACAGAGTTTAAAAAAACTAAATATTAGACTTAATTGTAAACTAAATAAATAGATTCGCCTCAAAGAAGGCATAGCTGTAGATAAAATGTAGAAGTCCATTTATGTAATGGGTGAAATAAGGGTTGATAGGGGGAGGAGATATCTATAATTTACATGCACAACTAGGCAGCTAACTTTTAAAAGTGTTTATCCTATTTAGTAAACTTAAAGTTAAGACAAGGACGACAACGTCTATAAAAGCTCAACAAATATTAATATAGGAAAGTTAACATTATTTAATATGTTTAATAGTAAACAATTCAAATATAAATAAGAAGTATTGCAAAATGATTATGGAAATTTGAATTAATTTGAAATTATTTGCATTTTAATGCTAGATTAAGATGCTAATCAAAAATTTAAAAATTCTAGAGAAAAATAACTCTCTGGTAGTGATTGTGAAGTTTTTAAAAAAATATTTAATCCCACACAAATTAACATGTAATGTTTATAATTGTAAGGATCTGTCTCCATCAATTAAAGCTACCTTCTACAGATATTAACACCCGTTATTCAGAAAAGCTTAGCTATATTCTTCTTATTTTTTTCTATTTTCATTTCTAGTTGCAATTCTGCAAAAACATATTTGTTTCCAAAGTGGTAAATTTATAAGATATGCAAATATGATCTGATGTAATAATAATTCCAAACAACATAACACTATCTACAGTTTTACCCAGGGTGAGGGAGGGGAACATTGGACTAAAATTTATTCTGGTCCAACAAATGACATATAGATTGTCCTCAATTCAGGTTACATTAAATTTATTGATCTGTCAAATGGGTAGGGATGGGGTAAAAAGGGTTAGTGGAGGTATCTTTTTTTTAGCCTGGTATGAGTTTCACTTTATTAAAGAAAAAAAAATCTGGTGGAACATCCAGTAATATTATATTCATTATTTATCGTCTATTGTTTTATAAACACTATCTGGATGAAAAACTAAGGATTCTAATTAAATCTTGATTGGGTTGTACAAAATAGCAGGGTTCAAACAATTCTACCAACGTTTTTAATCTACAGAGGGGATAACTTTTTTACTTATATAGAAGACTTATATTATTTTTTATACATTATATTTTTAAAAGCGAAGCTTTTCTATAATTAGGGTCAGTCCGTCCGTCCGTCCGTAACGGATAGCTTTTTTCGTTAATTTAGGCATGTTAGAATTGTCCCATCGATTTCAAATTTTGCATGGTGATTCCTTTAGCAGTTAGGTGCGATTTAAAAAGCGTAGCAACTCTATAATCATTACCAAAATGTCCGTACGTCCATTTTAAACATGATGATTTTTTTACTTTTTTAACATCAAATTTTTATATGATCTAATTATCCGATGGTATATTGATTCCTGGGACAACAAAGTATAATGTAATAAACGAAGCAACTCTATAATCAAGTCCTAAAAATGTAAGTAAGTCCATAAACATTATCCTGTATCAAGCAGTTTTTTAACAAATTTACTCACAATTTTGCTTTGACTCTTATACATTTATATTAGGATTATTCAGTTCTGAAACTATACAAGTGTTAACGTCCGTTTGTCCTACCGTTTCAGTGCTTCGCTTTTATGGATGTTGTCATCCTTGTTCTTAAACAGACAATATCCATAGTTATGCTTGTAATATCATAGTTGTACGTATATATAGATAGTTGACTGTAAAAACCTTCCCTATACTTTTCAAAGTAGCTTTTAACCACGAATTGCATAACATTTTATTTATATTTTTAAAAGCGAAGCTTTTCTATAATTAGGGTCGGTCCGTCCGAGATAGATAGCTTTTATTCGTTAATTTAGGCATGTTAGAATTGTCCTATCGATTTCAAACTTTGCATGATGATTCCTGTAGTAGTTAGGTACGATTTAGAAATAAGCAATAAGCAACTCTATAATCATTACCAAAATGTCCGTACGTCCATTTTAAACATGTTGATGTTTCTACTTTTTTAACAACAAATTTTTATGTGATCTAATTATCCGTTTGATCTGATTTTTTGTATATTGTTTCCTGGAACAACAAAGAACAATATTATAAGCGAAGCAACTCTATAATCAAGTCCTAAAAATGTAAGTATATCCATAAACATTATCCTGTATCAAGCAGTTTTTCAACAAATTTACTTATAATTTTCCTTCGACTCTTATACTTCTATATTCTGATTATTCAGTTCAGACACTATACAAGCGTTAATGTCCGTTTGTCCTACCGTTTCAGTGCTTCGCTTTTATGGATGTTGTCATCCTTGTTTAAAATCAACAATTAAAAGCAATCCTATGGAAACCATAGCACTTTTGAAATTAATGCTATAGTATTTTTAAACTATTGTGTATTCTTTTTTGGATTCTGTCATACTTGCTTCATTCTTGTTTAGTAAAAAATCTTTAAAAATTCATTTAATCCTTTCTTAAATTTTCGATGACCTTGTTCATAGCAAGGAGACATATTTTAAAGTTGGAAAATAACGAAGCAGCTTATATACCTATAAAAAAAATGACGTCATACAATACGAATGACCAATGAAAGGCCAGTATACATTTTAACATTCGTAATTCACAGTGTATTCGTGCCTATCATTGGTTAGTTGTATTAGGCACTATAAGCTGCTTCAATAGAAATGTACAAATGAATAATATTTCATAAGAATTGTATCTAACCAGAGGCACCAAAAAGGGTATTGCAGAAGTGCTATCCACCCCCCTGACAAATTAGAGGGGGGAAGGGTGGCCGATCATGTAGACTGTATTACACCAGCCTCTACCAATAACGAAATTAATTCGGAAAAAAACACGAAACCTATATGTGTTTTTCAGCTGTCGTTGGGGGGCAACACATCGTAAAATTGACGACCTCTCCATTTCCCCCCCCCCCCAAATATTATTTTAGATTTATTTTGCTTGTTGGTTATACCTTATTCCTGGCATTACACCCTCTTGATTTTGGTGTACAGAAAGGTAACAAAAATCGCATTGAAGATGTTAGAATTTTCAGTTGTTCAAAATCCTATACACGCCATTGTTAAATTCTACTTCTCTAGCTTCTCTTTTGCCAAACTATTTTGTACAATGTCTTTGGTTGAAAGCATATGAATGAGATTTTAATCATGGATTAAACCAATGTATACAAGGACGATTCAAGATAGTCGACAGAAAGCTTATGGTTCTTGCTACTTCTGGTGTCAGGTTTACCTGTCATCAGCCATGTAAATAAACAAAAACATCCTACCTGAATATTTTGAGATATGTCCTTATGTCTGGAATTTTTAAAAGTTTTCAGGCATAAATTTATAGGCAACTTTCTTAGTTTTGAAAGTTTTAAACCTTTAATTATAGAGTAGCTTTGATACTAAAAAAAACTAAGTTGGAAAAACATACAGCTTCTAAATCCGTCTCAAATTTCATGAGGCATATGTTTTTATCAGGAAAACAGGAATGAGCAATTTATGTAGAATTGTGTACTTGAGGTTGATTGTACATTTAATTTACATGACATTTAATAATGCTTTCCTTTGTGATGTTTTTTTTGGGATTGCTATTTCTATGTTGGTGTTGAGATATATTCATAGTTTTTTAATAGTCTAAAAAAGATAATTTGTTTCTTTTCCTAATAATACCCTATGGGAACTGAAAACCTCCTCACCCTCCTACTTTCAAAAAAATTGATAATAGGGTATAGGCCCATAGGGTTAATTTTTTTCCTTATAACTGACACCTTTGGGGGGACCAATATAACCTAACCTAGCCTGACCTAAAGTGTACAAACAAAAAAAAAACTACCCCTGTTGCCTTATTTTCAATTTATTTCCTTAAAAAGGTAGGCGGTTTTCAGTGCTCAACAAAGCTCTTTGTGTGAAAGCGCCTTTTTCGACTCATTTAACAATATCTATATCACTGTGTGATGTTATAGTGACGTGTATTTATGGGTGAAGGTATGCGTAATCTTCTTGCTTACTATACTACACCTTCATAATTCTTGGAATTGGTGTATTTTTAGTCGTCATAGCTTTTATACAATTAGCTCATATTACGTCAAAACGTTGTTCGTTATCCTAAGGCACATAAAATTTACATTGATTGAAAAATTCCTTTAAAATAGACTTTCTAACAGTCTTATATTAAGCCTTAGTTTTATTAAAATGCATAAAGGATGACAACATCCACAAAAGCGAAGCGCAACAAACCTAAGGAAAAACGAACATTAACAAGTATGTAAGAATATTATTTAAAAGTATGAATAAATATAATCTTTGAAATTTGTTGTAAACTGCTTGAAAAAAGGATGCTATATCAGGATATATTTTCTTAAGTATTGGTCGAAATAGAGATGCTACGCTTTTTAGAATTTGCATAATCGTCCTATGAATCAGAATTTTAAAAATTAAAAGAAAAATCATAACATGTAAAAAAGTAATTTGAATTCAAAATGATTATCAAGTAAAGTTTAAAATATATTGGACAATTAAATCATGGCTGAATCAACCAATCAAAGCTATCTGTTAAAGATTGACCCTACCTATATGTATAAAGCTTTGTTTTAAAATATGATTTAGTCTACAGTTAGTACTTTATTCATTTTGTTTTTTAGTCGAGCATACTATCTTTTCTTCATAAAATTCAGGGACATGGGTGATATTGGACTGTAAATTACGCAGGTACTCAAAGTTTTATAACAAACTTATCATATTTATTTGCTTAGAAACATTGAGAACTTTTATTTCAATTTGATTTGTTGGTACCAAATTAGAGGTATCCAAAAATGTGAAGGGGTATTTTTATTTATTATAATTGGGGTTCTATTGTCATTTGCATCCCTTAAACTTCCTGGGTAAAAGGTGTGTTCTTTTGAATAGGGCGTCAATTGTTCTTTTATTTTTCTTTAGGTAAAACACTATATAGGCTTTATTATTTGTATTTTGACCCAGACTATATAGTAAGTAGATCAGGGAATTAAAGGGATAAGAAAAAGACCGATAAATTGATGTGTTGTACTTCCCCAATGATATTGAACAAAAATAACCCTTTCTGTAGGTTACAATTAGTGGTTGAAACTAATCAAAATCTCCAAAAGGAAAGTCACCAAAGTTTTTAATCCAACAAATATAAAAACGCTTTTATAAGACTGTGTGGACTAGTGTAATAAACAGCCCAATATCCCCTTCCTCCCTGTAAAAATATACTGAATATGAAGACAATATAGGCATAGACTATTAGAATAGAGAATTATTTATGGTACAATATTTATAAATCATTAGATGTCCTCTTTGTTTAAAGCAAATGTAATCTTTAATGTTCATATGTCCGTTTTTTATATGAAGCTTTCTATAAAAACATTTATGATGCTGTTATTGACAGATGTATATTATTATTAATGGACTAATAATTTAATATCCACTCTTTAAATAACTTTGCCCGACTGTCTGTTTGTAGTTCATCTTATAATAAAAAATATTTGAAAACTCCTCTAATACAGGGAGTAAGGGAGGGGACAATGGATCGAAAATTCAATTTTTAAGGAGTCTCAGACTTTGGGGACTGGCTTAAAGGGAATGTGCACGATTACAGCAGATTCTTACTGATTTTGGGGACTTGCGCATCAATGCCCCGCTAACTAGCTGAGCTAGTTTTGAATATGCAGACAGAAAAGTTTGTTGTTTATCGCTGGTTTTACCAAAAATTTTTTCTTAAGAAAATGTCTTTTCATGTATAGAAACTCTACTGTGATATTTATGTATTAAATAATCTAAGAACCGCTTGAATTTTGGGGTCAGTTATAAATATATAAGAAGGGTTGTGGTAGTTCAAAACAAGATTTTTCTAGTGATTAATTACAGAATGTTTACTACATTGTGATGTGTTGATAATTTAATTTTCAGGTAAATATTTTTTTCTTAGAACTAATTTTGTTCTAAATTTGGTTACCATGATCCCTTAACAATTTTGGTAAAATTTTCTTGAAAAATCTGGTTTTTATTGCTTTTCAGCGAACCCTCTTAAATTGAATTAATTGCCCATTGTCCCCTCCCTTACTCCCTGCCTCTAATAGGTTGGAAAATTCTAAAGATCTATAAAAAATATTATCGTTTTTAAAATTTTAAAAAGGACATTAAACATTAATCTTTTAAAATCGAAATATCATTTTTGTGTTTGGTTTAAAATACTATTATATAACACCTACAGCCAAATTCATATGAAACCAAGGATGATAACATCCATATGAAAAGAATTACAGTATCATGGATAGACACAAGGAGAAACAATAGATGTTCAGTGATCTCAAACAAATAAAATAAAAGATAGAAAATAACAAACTTTTATATTTGAAATATAAAGCATCACCGACGACTGACCAAGAAAGCCGCAAACTTGAATCTTTTGGTTAAGGGAATCTTAACTCAAAAAATCAGTAATCTATCTTAAATAGCTACCTAGATAGTCAAATTTTTTCCATGGTGTTACGGACTAAAGGATGTACAAACAGACGGACAAAGTTAACTAACAAACATGAGAGTTTTTCACATAGTAATTTTTGAGTTTTCATTTTGATTAAATAAAACAAAGTTCACAAAAAAATCCATTTTCATGTTAAGAATTCGCGATAACTCAAAAATTCTGCTAAAAATATTAAAATTTAAGCCTAGACAAAAAAATCACAAAACCATATTCAAACTCACACACACACGTACCCATATATACACACACACACGCACACACAATCTTAAATATGGTCTGGCGCCTAAAAGTTGACCCCTTCTTAGAAGATATTTAGTAGATAGATAGATAGACAGATGGATGGATAGATAGCGGATTGTGAAGAACATCCCAAGCGTACAAAGACCCCGCGTCAAACGTCGCGATGACCACCGTTCGTCGTGGCGTTCGTTCAACGCAAATTTGCGTATTTTTGCGTCTCTCCTTTCCCCTCACTTACCTCTAACCACGTCACTCACTTACGCTTTCTCTCTCTGTCTCCCTCTCTATCTCTCTTTTTCACTCACTCACTTTTTCTATATTATTCACGCTGTACTAAAAGACAAAATAAGATGAAATAATCATCATTTAACTTTATTTCAAGAGTAAGTTAGAATACTAAACAGATTTATTTTTTTTGTATATTGTACATAAAAACTGTACATTAATTACTTAGCTTTTTATACTTGCTTAATTTTAACTTACATACAAATTGCCATGATGTGCATGTGCAAATATTATATAAAAAAAATTTTCACAAATTCTGTATTCTAGCTTTCATTTTTTTAAGCTTTCATTTAATAAACTGGAGTCTTTTTCAAAAAGTTCATTAGATCAAGAACAAACCTAAATGAAATCCTATTTTGATTTTTAGGTTAGGTTAGGTTAAGTACGTTTTTTATTAGTACCACGTAAGTAGGGAAAGGGCTCTACAGGGTTATAGAATTGAAAATAGGGGGTATGGGTTGTGGTTAACTTAAAGATATAACGAACATTTTTTCAGTAGTACCACAACCTTCAACTTATTAAGTTCTGTACTCCAGTGTGTATTGAAAAGCCCCAAAACAACCTTCAACTTTATCAGTTTTGTATTCCAGTGTGTATTGAAAAGCCCAAATATTTTAAAGATGCGCAAGGCAAGGTTGTATAGTAGTTAAAAGGGAAAGGCGTATTTTGGCGTACTTTAAAGGGACGAGAGCGGTTAGCAATAATTGGGAAGGGTTGGTTAGACATTTTTCCAGCAAATTTCATAAAAAGCAAAATCATTTAATTTTTATTTAATTTAAGTGGTTTTTGCCGTTTCAATATGAAGTTTCGCAATTAAAGAAGGAGTAATGGGAACGCTTAATCATAGCTCCTGTAAACATACATCCCCTACCTTCAATTCAAAAATTAAATAGCCTAAACACATCCCGTGACCTATGTGAAGCTTTCCTATTATGAAGAACCTAATAAGTGAACGGTTAGAGGAATTTTTGCGCATAAACAAAAACATATTGTATGATAGTATATATGTTTTGCCCCTAGACTCTAGGGGAGGGGGAGGAATTAAGCCTATAACATCCCTAATACATTTATAAGGCTTCCATGAATAGTACAACTCATTCGGACCAACAATTTCCGAGATCTTAAGCTTTATTTTATGTAATTGTGGTAAGATGGGTGTCACAACCCCATCTCCACGCCTAATACATTCCATGGATTAAAACTAAGGTTAAACATACGATATACATGGACATCCTGTTATGGGTTAGTGTTTGTATAATTTTAGTCAGAAAAATTTAGCGGGTTTATTGAAATACCTCAATCTACGCGACGCTCTTGTGTGCGTATATGTATATGATATGGGCATCCCCCTAGATGTAACATCCATAATAACGCGTCGCCAAAGATGGTTTTTACATCCAACCCCCCATGGGTAGATAGATAGATAGCCACATGACTGAGGGAAGGGGAGGAGGGGGGCATCTATATAACCCTGGACCCGAGCAGAGACACGTCTAGTTATTTCCTCTCCTTCCTCCCTCACACACACACACCCACCCCATACTACGCCATGAAGCTTTTCCTCGTCCTTGTTATCGGTGAGATTACGCAAATAATAATTATTACAACAATATCAAGTGATTGATTGGTTGGTTGATAATTTGATGAAATGACCCAATAATGAAAAAAAAGTGCTTTAGTGTGTTTAGCAATGTGTCATATCGCCAGAAGAATCACTATTTTGACTCCTTTTGTTCTGCTATAAAATATTAGTTAGAAAAAAATTACTTTTTTCCTGAATGCTATTTGATATCAAAATAGATATTTTTCAACTGGCTGATAAGTAGGAGGCAAAATAGTTTACTTAAGACGCAAAGTATTTTTAAAATAATAATTTAATTTTCATAAAAATGATTTCTTAAAATTTAATTTTATTTATTTAGAAGATATCTTTAATTACTTAAAATATAAAAATGCAATTAATTAATGATACATTTTTCTTTTTATAAAAAGATTAATTATTGTTTGTTCATTAAGTTTTTAAATGTCAAAACAAAAAAATTAAGCCATCCTTGTTAATTTTTCATTTGTTATGTTTTAAGATAATTGGAAATTTTGATTTCTTTGGAAATCTTCATTTTTATCTTTACTGGGTTATTTCATCATCAATAGCGTAGCTATTCTATAATTATGGTAAGTCTATACTGTCTGTGGAAAATAAGTGATTGCGACTAACTTACTTAAAAAAAAAAACACATGTAGCAACTAGCAATACTAACGGATGTTGAATATACGTGGATATTATGAAAGGGGAAAAATTGTCGCCAATTTATCTTGCTAACATGGAACTCAACATGAAAATGTGGTGCGAGATCCAAGTAATAATATATCTTATATGCTTCGCTACTTATGGATATTATTGTCTTTGTTATCTATTTTATAACATATTTGATTACATATAATTTACCAGTATAAAAAGTACGTATCAATTCAAATCAGAAATTCCTTTGATATATTTATATCCAACTGAATTGTTTAGCCCAATTTCAACCATTTTTCTCTCGGCGCGGTGGTCGCAATTTTTCAAATGCGGTTTCTAAAAACTAATATCTTATATCATTACAGTACGTTTCTAACATTTGTTTAGGTTGAAAAATTAGTGTTATTTTGGTTATAAATATGGCTTTAAAATCCTATAAAATGTGATGACAAAATCGTGATCGGGGACCGAAAAAGAATTATTATTGGTAGAAAAATATCTAGATTTATTTCACTAGAGGGATAGTCAAAAAAGTCTCTTTTTTGTAAAAAGCTAATTGACGAAAAAAATTTTTCCTTGTTTCAATTCATTGATTTGCTGTTATTATTATCAACGAAGTATACAATACAAATGTTGGATTTGATTTGGAAAAGCTCTATTCAAACGGTTTTATTTTTGCAAAAAAATTAAGATTTTGAAATATTGAAATCCAATTGAATTAGTAATCTAATAACGAATTTCTTTTATTTTAAGTCTTCTTTTGATATGAAATATTATCTGAAGAGGAAAGATGACAAAAGTATTTTCAAGATGTTTTTTACATTTTACCAAGTTTTCATATTAAGAAATAAGGTTACCTGTACATGTGGTATCATTTTTTGTAGTTTCCCTCTAAGTTACTAGCCGAGCACGGAACACCCCCTTCCCTACTTTGAAATATTGAGAATATGGTAGGGTCAAGAAGGTTGTTTATCTCTTTATTTTGCTTTGTTTTACAGTTAGGGAGTTGAATCCATTTTTATAGAAGCAGAAATATAATCTATGATTATGGTTTGGACCCTCTAAAACTGTAATCTACCTTTCCACTTTCCCCAGTCTTGGTGAAGATATCTTCAACGCCGATACGATTTTTGAAATGTAAGATTCTACTTTCCCTTCTCTTGGTGAAGATATTTCAAAAATCGTATCGGCGTTGAAGATATCTTCACCAAGAGAGGGGAAAGTGGAAGGGTAGATTACAGTTTTAGAGGGTCCAAACCATAATCATAGATTATATTTCTGCTTCTATAAAAATGGATTCAACTCCCTAACTGTTTCACGTTAGGTTAGATTATATTTTGTACAGGGTAACCATACAGGTTATGGTTTCCCATAGGGGTAAGGCATAGGAAAAAAGAGCGGAAGGGGGTTCTGGTGCTCGCTAGGCACTTTAAGGGAAATCGCCGAAATTTAATATCTTATGAATATGTAGCTTTTAAAGGATGTTTTTAAAGGAATATAAATGTTTTTTATAAAGGCAAAAATCGTATTGTTGAGTATTTTTTCCTAACCAAAAGAAAACGGAAGTTACTAAAATTGTACAGAACGATATTTTAAAGAGTAAAATTTCTTTCTAAAATATAAGACTTAAGTTACCCTGATTCAGAATTGTTTTACTATAAAGCTTTATTTTTGGCTTTTGTGAGGTGTAAATCAACAAGTTTTATAAATATCTCTAAATCATAAATAATTTTGCACCAATCAAACTGCTGTTTCAATTTCGTCGTTCTTAAAGGAAAATTATTACTTAGTTCACAAATGCCTTATGCTATTTTCCTGAAATCCTTCCCCATTTTTTCTCTCTTTTCAAGAGATATGAAACTATAGACTAGGTGTGTAGCCGCTATTATAATTATATTTTGTTTACAAAAGGTGTCAGTTTTTTCACTATGCAAGAAAAAATGTCATATTTTCCATTCAGGTTTTTTTTGTAGAAAAAAAATCTCAAGAAAATTTGACCCTGATCTTATTTCACACATTTGCTCATTTTGACTTTCAAGGGGTTGTCGCTCATTATTACAAAAAGTTTTTTGCTATGACAGTACTTTTAGTATATTAGCGGCTGCGTCCCTAGCATCTAAGGATTCATATTCGAAGAGATATGCAAGGGCAGAAGAATAGCCTAAAACTATACCAAGATTTATTTATGAAAAAATCATTAAACTCTCTTTAAAAAGCTTCACTGTAAAGGAGAAGCATATTTTTTCAGCGGTTAGCTAGATCCTTCGTTACACACAAAAAAGCTTACTATTTTATATAATGTTAAAGAAATTAAGATTTTTAAAAGTTTTGGGAAACACTGATTTTGTATCAAAATTGACTTAATTTGACAGGAAATTACTTGGATTTTGTTAATGCATAAGATTGGCCTAAAAATAGGAAATTTTTAGGTGCAAAATATGTTTTCTTTTTAGGAGATAAGTGCATTTTAAAAGAGTTTAAATTTCATCAAAAATACACTTTATTTTTAAAAAATATTGCACATTTCTTTAGATAGATTATTTATAGATTTTGTTTATTTAGAATCTTTCTTAAATATAAAAAGAAAATTTAAGTATGTTTTAAAATGCACTTATCTCCTAAAAAGAAAACATAATTTAAAATAATCTGAAACCTTTTCTTGGATGGGATAAAGAATAGTTATTTATGGCATCATATTATAGACAGCTTTCCGTGGATATTAAAACAAAAACTATATTTGAGCCCCGAGGGTATGACTGAGAACCGGTTTTAATCCAGCGGATATATTAATCGGTTTGGAAGCCATGATGGAAAATTGATTATCATAATATATATTACATGGATATGTTTAAGTTTTACGGTTAGAAAAGCCAAAGAAAGATAAATGAGTTTGGTTTCTAATATTAACCAAAATAACCCTTCTTATACTCTTTTTAAACATTAGACCTGGTCATTAATAAAAAAAAATTAGGTTTTTGAAATGTTCTGAATTTATAAAAGCAAATAATGTTTGAATTTTAAAAGAAAAATCCTTCATGATAAAATTTTATTATTTTTCTTCATTTTCAGGCAATCTAAATTAATCCTAAATTAATCCTAAAGTAAAAAAAAGATGCAGATTGTATGTCTGTGTGTTTTGTACTCAATGGCTCTCCTTTACAATGTAGCTTCGTACAGGTCAAAATCCAACCTCCATCCCTCCATGAAAACTGACCCTTAGAAAATGTACCCCATCAAAAGCACTAGCTTTACTTCTTTTTCAACAACAAAAAATAAGTTGGTGGATTTTCCTTTTTTTCCTTTTTTTTTAGAAATTGCCAAACTTTTGATTTTGGCTATTGCCTTTTAATACGCTTTTGTTTTTTAATACATAAAATGTTTATCCAAAAAAATTATATTTTCCATTTTTGTATTTTCTAAAACCGTTTTGTGGCTAATTTTGAATTCAATCTAAAAACTGAAACTTTTGATTGAGTTGTTTTGATTATATTAACCAAATATATATAAAAAAAAAATAAAATAACAAAACGGTAATATTATTAATTGAGCGTAGCTTTTCTAGAGTATGACTGTTCGTTAGAATTATAAGGAAAAATCAGGGATATAAAGCTAAGGGGATAAGACAATGAACGATTTATTGTCATACATCCCTAAAGTTGAAAAACAAAATTAACCCTTCTGTAGATTACAATTAATGGTTGAATCGTTAGGACACTCAGATAAATGAGCCAACCAATTAAAATTTATTAAAAGTCCCCAAAGTTAATAAGCCAACAAATAAGAAAATTAAAAGACTTTGGGGACTGGTTAATAAACATCCCAATGTCCCCTCCCTCTGTTTGATAATTGCTGGATAATTTTTGATCAGAAAATCAATAAACAATCTTTATTTGTAGGGGTATTATTTTTCTAAAACTCACTTATATGAAATGTGAAATGAAAATAAAATGTTGATCTTTGATAATGCCTTGGTGTCTTAGTGGGATTTTGATTACATTTCCCCCACCTCAAAATTACTATAAATGTCATAGATTTTATTAAGGCCTTAACAGTGAAAGGGGGTATTATTCCGAAATATACATAATATTTGCGTTAAACATTTTTGATCTTAAAAACAAATCAACGGACGAGATAACTAAACAACCAATGATGATAGATAAAATTACCCTCCTTTGTCTTGAAATTTTCTAGTTTTAACCAATCAGGATTTGATTTGAGTACCCAAAGTTTTTAAGTCAACAAATGAAAGTACGTGTTTATAAAATTAGTGGAAACTAAATCTTCATGTTGAGTTATAAATCATAGATTTGTTGTGGTTTGTTCTTATCACCTCTCTTATCTCTGTTTATTAGGTCTTTATGATTATCATTAGAAATAACTTAGAACTATATAGGTTTATATGTATTAATGTTGTTTTTCAAAGGATTATTGTTATTAAAAATATACCTTTGTTAAGTAATAGAAAGGTTAAAGAATCATAACTTCTTATAATTTTTATAAAGGATTCATAATTTAACTTATAGCTCTTTGTTCAATCTAATCTTTAATAAAAAAGAAATTTACCCTAACAAAGCTTAATAAAAAAGCCTAAATATTTGGTGTTGATTTTTCTTAATGATCTTTGAAGCCAAAGTGTGATCATGTTCAGGTATAAAGGGATAAGTTATTAAAATATAAGTTAATCTCCTTTCCCTCCAAAAAATTATAATAGGTTTAATAGTTATTTCTCGTATCGTATTATAAACGGCTTTCCGCGGATATAGAATGTACAATTATAAGATTAAAACTAGTTTTTTTAGCCCCGTGGTGCCGAAGGCACCGGCTAAAAAAACTAGTTTTAATCTTATAATTGTACATTTCTATATTCGTAGAAAACTGGATATAATACGATGCTAGACATAGTTTTTTCGTATTCATGAGAACCGGTTCCTATCCACCGGATTCAAATGAATACGAGAAAACATTTTACTATGCTTCCACCTTTAGAAAACAAAAGTTTTATCCCAAAATCAAATAGTTAAAAGGTGCAACATAATATATTTTTAATAGGATGGAGATTAATCTTTCTCCTATTGACACATCCCTGTCACCCTGTAAATCATGACATCAATTTAGTTAATCAATTTAACTATGTATCAAATATATAGGCATAGGGTTATCATTGTACTAGTAAAAGATCTTTTTTTTAAAGTGAAAGAACATTTTTCGACCAATTTAGAATACCGTTTTTTGTTTTGTCATTTATAGTACGACGAACCAATATTTTTATTTTTAAATGAAGATTAAATTGAAAAAATCTGAAATACAGGAGTATGCCCATGGAAAAAATACTTTTCCTTAAAAAAAGGTTTCAGATTATTGTCATTTGAAGAATTCAAAGACAAAAAAGTTTATTTTTATCCAGAATTGACATATCCCCTAATCCTGCCAATGTATTGACTCATCTGACAGACAGATAATTGCAGTAATTGTGCCCCCACCTAGCATTCAATAATTGTCCAATCTCAACAATAAATTAGGTAATAAATTAATTAAATTTGGAAAATTAGATTTCAATTGATGGGCTACCTATTATTTTTCTTTTGAATGTATCAAATACAAATATCCCATGTTTAATTGATTAATTTATGTACAGTAATTTTAAGTAGCTGCACCTTATTTTGATACATCAAATTGTTTAAGGTCATTAAATTGTCTGTTTTTGATAAGATCTTGAAATAATAAAATGGTTTTAAGTTAAGCAACAATACCTCAATAACTTAAACAATTAGATTTGTTTACAGTTTTGTGATGTAAAGTGTTTTTATTCTCTTAAAAAATAGGTTTATTATTTCTTAGATTACTTATAAAAAGACTTTCCTCCTCCCTACTGTTCAAAACTTTAGCAAATAAACAAAACGTGTTATTGAAATTAACTTCTTTTTAAACTTAAAAACATAAAAATAAATCTTTATTTTATTAGAATTTTTATTTTTCCTTAAGTATTTTAAATGATCTGCTACAAAGAAGTAGTTTGTTTATATGTTCGATTGTCTATACTTTTGGGTTGTTATTTTTACAACCCTTTCCATTCATTTCGGCTTTTGTTTTAAAAATACATTTTTGGCGGAGTTCTAAAAGATAATTTAAGATTTACAATGTTCGTATTTGGAAAAAGGTTTATTAGTACCACAAGACGCGTTTATAACAAGGACATTTATGTCCATAAGTGCTAATAACGTAAAATCATTGTACACTAAAATAAAGAAACTGAATAATTGGAGCAGTTTTCCTTGTATGGCTTCGAAGCTGATTGATATCCGCTGGATTAGAACCGTTTGCTCAGCCATACTGAAAATCATCTCTAGCATAGTATTACAGAAATTCTTTTACGAATAATATAATAAATACCAGTTTCGTTAGCCCGGGCCTTATTCACATATAGTTAATGTGCATTCGAGTCTCATGGACGTACGTACTGATAGATATACCTTAACTAATAGTAGCTTCGCTACTAACAAGACGAGTACATAAACTTAAACACTCCTTAGCTGTAAAATTTCTTATACCATAATGGCAGAAAAAAAGTAGAAGTCATAAAATTTGGAATCCTTTCTTGTTTTTGTATTTTTAAGTAGCTTCCGAGTTTTTGCTTATCTTTTTAAGTGGCATTTTTAACACTTTTTATTTACTCCCTTACCAAAAAAATATTGCAAAAAGACTCTCAAATAAAAAATCTTTTAGATATAAGCAAAAAGAATTATAATGATATTGCTAACAGTAAAATTGTATTAAAACAATAGCTAATAAGATTAGATGTCTAAAAATAAACATTAATATAGGATGCATAGATAGGTCAATGAAAAAGAAAAAAATTAAAGATTTAAAAATCGAAATAAATCTAAATACATAATGTTCTATTCCTGAAAATGGCAAATAATTCTTCTAGACATAATTTCTTTAAATTAATTGAATATCATTTCATCTCTTGAAACAACAAATCACGATTTAAAAAACATGATTTTTAAATCGATTCAGGTACGTACGTCTTTAAGGACATTGTCTTGAAATAGAATAGCTGCGCTTCTAAACAAAAAAAGCGACTATTTCTTTTTAATTAATCTTTTAATTCTTGGAATAAAATGATTAAACTTGGGCTTCAGTTCAAGGACATAAGTAGAATACCATATACAGTTGGAAAGATGAAAATAGTTCCCCTCTCTCAAGAGATGTAAAATATTTTTGAACTCCTTTTTCATGTTAGGAAAAACACTTCACTCATTTGTTGGCTTATAAACTTGGAGAGCTTTAAATAAATCTAGATTTGTTGTTATAAACTAACAGTGTCCGACAATTTTGATTTATTAATTGAAATTCATCTCTTAAGATTCCAGATTAACACTATAATCCTTCAAGTCTAATTTTAGGTAAAGACAATAACTTTCAACTTCTAAACTGCAAACCGACTAAAAAAAGTACATGCAAAAAAAAAGTTTAAATTAAAAGTCTGAAAATTCGGTGTTATCATAATTCAACATTTAAAATACTAAATTGGAAGAAGGAAATGGTTGTAGATTTCTTTAAATTTCACTGCAATTGGTAGATTTTTTAACTGTTCCCCGATTTTTTTTATTTTATTTCCCGTATTTTCGTATCAACACTAATTTATTCTGTCTGGTGTATATGTTAATAAAAGATTATATACAAATTTGATTTGACGTTGGCGTGGGTTTAATTATGGCAAGAAAGTATCAACTAAGCCTCATCAAAGCATACATAAAAAGGTTCCTTCATACCCTAATTATGCCAACTTAGCATATATAAATATGCTAGAAATAACTAATGATATATGCTATTACATATACATAGTTTGCAAAAACTTTGGGTCTGTAGGGATGGGTTAAGGGAAGATTAAATTAAATGTACAAATTAAAAACCCCATCATTTTTGCAACATTTAATTCATTTTGATTAAGAAAATTTTCTTTTTTTTAAGTTGACTTATCCCATATCTTCATAAAATAGTTTAAAACCTGTCATAAAAACAATAACAGATCCCCTGCAATTTTTAGATTATCAGCCCAGTGGTTTTTGAGATCTTACTAATTACATATACAAAATGGTGCAAACGTTTGCGAGATCTTTTACACCATACATCCACTTCTTATTAAAAGTAAGAATCAATTACCATGTCCAGTATTAAGCCAAAATAGTCTAAACTGTGACCATGCAAAAAGAGGCGAAGAAAACGATTTGATGATAAAAAGATTGGTTTGCATAACGATGAGCAAGGGTGTTTTTGTGAAACAGTACAGACAAAGATTTTGAAGAAAAAAAACTTTAGAATAAATTTTATGAAAGGGTTGTATACACTGGACTGTTTATTACTCTAATCTCCAAAGTCTTATATTAGCGTTTTCTTATTCGTTGGCCCAACAACCTTGGGAACTTTTGATTGGTTGGTTGGTTCATTAAGTTCAATATCCAAAGGTTTCAACCACTAATTGTGATCTACAGAGGGATAATTTTGTGCATCATCATTGGGAATGTACATCAATCGGCCATCGTCTTATCCCTTCAGATACCTGTTAAATAACTGCTAAAAAATAGAATAAGGTTGTGTCATTTTCTAAAATTTAACTGAAAAGATTTAAAAGCAAATTATTTAATTGTAAGAAGCTTGATAATGAATGTAAACTGCTTATATTGACTCTTTATGTTATTCCTAATACGACGTTAATTTCTGAGAAATTAGTTTTTATACAGGCAAGTCGATAATATGCAAATGATGATCACATTTATGAGATGTAATGTAAATTTTTTTATTTTTATGTGAACAATCTTACAAAATCATGAATTTTCTAACGTTTAAATTCTTAATTTTATAGTTAGTAAATTATGAAATGTACAAAAAGGGTCTTTAGCAATAAATTGTCATTTGTCTGTTTGACAAGTATTTAAAAATAACATTTCCTTTGTAAAACTGCAACCCATTTCCTAAGATATTATACAACATAATGTATTAATCAATGATAAACAAGGACCAAAAAGTTCATAAGTAGCATTGCTACAATATGCAAATACATTGTTTATGAAAATAACAATTAATATTTCAAGTTTTCCGCAGGCATTATCAATAAATCACGTAGAATATATTATTAAGCAAGGGAATGGGACATTAGGATGTTTATCACACTAGTTCCCAAAGTCTCATATAGAGGTTTTCTTATTCGTTGGCTTAATGACCTAGGGTACAAGATTTTAATTTTTATTTCATTGCTTCATTTAGTTAAGTGTCCTAATGTTTCAACCAATAATTGTAATTTATAAAACGGGTAATTTTGTGAATCATTATTTGGGATTTACATAAAGTTATTTACATTTTTTTTATTGTTTCAATAATGTAAAATTGCTAAACATAATCATAAAATCAGTCAATAATAGTATAATTTCAGAATTATGATTTTCAATTATGCCTAAATCATAATGGTAAGTCATAAATCTTGCTTAATGTCCTAGACCCTCTGCCTAATGCTTTGTTCTAATATGCTTAAACATTTTATTAAACAGTGTTTTCATTTTGTTACAGATTTTTATTCTTTTTATAAAAGTAGCGTAGAGGGACAAAGTGACTCAAAAATCAGACATGTGACGCCATAAAAATGAGGGAGATGAGAGGAGAAGTGGGAAAAAAAGCCCCTGAAAAAGAAAAAAATGTATATTCACTCATTTTTATGACGTCACATGGCTGATTTTTGTGTCACTCTGTCCCTCTAGAAAGTAGCGATAAATAATGCTAACGCACTTCATTTATTTCTCCTTTCACACCTAATCTTATTGGTCGTATTTAAAACCATGTTTACCCCCAAGTTAACCCCAAGAAAATGTTAATTTTTTTTATTTCTAAGTCCTCTTTTTTTAATGTTTTAAACGAACACTACATTGAACAAATTTAACCTCACGTATTTAAGTACCTAATGTAAAATTATCCTAGGCCATTTAGATTTTTATCAACTGGTTAGGTTAGGTCGTTAATATTCAATAGAACAAGAGGCCTCTATTGAAAAAAGCTTGCTTTATGTTCTTTTTATAACCATTCATCTTTAGAGATGTGAATAGAATAGTTTGTTTTTTTATGCGTCTGACCACTTGGCTTTTTAGCAATCCATCTTTTTTTTTTTTTTTTTTTTTTGGGGGGGGGGGGGCTTGAAACCTTGAAAAGTTTGGGTCCTTAATAATATAATCCACCCTAACCCAAAAGTGTTATCTATCGAAAAATTTAGTCTTAAACAATTTTTTCTAACTTATTATCTGTAACATATGTATCTGACTTCCCCCTTTAGATTTTTAAGCTACCTAAGAATTAAGGTAAAGATTAACTTATTTTCCATTGTCATATCACTGCTACCCTGCCTAAAATCTGATTAAGGACACTCCTTGCTCCATTGGCCTCTAAGTCGATGTATTTTCAGGGATTAAGATACATATATGCCAATATATAATTTGTAGTACATTTAAATATGATCTAATCTTGGGGTAACTTTATGTTACCACAGGAAAAATTGTGGAAATATTAATTAATCCTTATTTACCTGTATCCTATAAGATAAAATAATATGATGTCTATCTATCTATCTATCCCTTATATATCTATAATATGCATGGTAATTATTAAAATCCATTAAGCCAATATTGTGTGTGTGAGTGTCCATATTCAAACTGGCAACCCTCATCTTCATAAAGTGGCCATGCTTTCACATCAGAAAAGGTGTAGAAATAGCAAACACATTAAATCCCTTTATTATCTAAAATAAACTTTTAAAGATATTTTGTCATTCATGACCATTTTATTTAATGTCTTAAAATCGACTAGATTCAACGTAAAGGCGTTATAAGCTGCAATTTGTTTATAAACTTTATTTATTACCAGTATCTAAAAAACACCTTTTGGATCATCAAGAAAATCACAAAAAAAACTCAAACCATGACTGAATTTTTTGACATAATTAAAGATCATTTTTAAAGGGAAGCAATGATTATATACATACATAGTAGTTGAGGGAGAGGGGACAATGGGCTGTATGATACACTAGTCCCCAAAGTTTTATAACAAGGTTTTCTTATTCGCTGGATAACAACTTTTGGGACTTTAATAAATTTTAATTGGTTGGTTAATTAAGTTGAGTGTTCAAACGTTTCAAACACTAATTTTGATCTATAAAAGAGGTAATTTGTATATCGTCATTGGGAATGTACATCAATTTATCGGCCATTGTCTTTGGATCACTGACTGTCTAATTGTTTGGTGTAAAATACCTTTAAACCGCCTGTTTTAATTAGGTTGTACTGCCATTTGTTTGATTATATAATAGTAAGATAATTAAATAATCTTCTGTTTGAAAATGAATTAAAACAATATGATGTGTTGTAGGTATTTTTTATTGTTGTGTTATTACTGTCTCAAAGATGATATGATATGACATAAAAAAAAATCCGGGAAAAACGGATAAGAGAAAACAATAAAAACTTTTGTGTCTTTAAACATTAAAGTCATCTAGGATATCTTAACCGGCTGGAATGAAACACGAAGCCGTTTTAGAAATTTAAATAGAAATTAAAAAGAAATTTATTATAAAAACCATTTGGTTTAATTTTTGACTTATAAGTTAAACCATTGTTATCTTTGTTTTGTTAACAGAGGATAGTAGAGCGTTTCAAATATGGATATATATTATTAATTGGATTCACACCAAATTTAATAAAGTGAAACATGTAGCGGGATGAAACCCCTTCCAGACCATTTACACCATCCCCTCCCCTCCTATTCTATATCCACTGCTTGTTTCCGTAAACTGATCTTTTATTTTCAAAAAGCTTTGTCATTCCCTTGATTGCTGTTATGAAGTGCAGCACAGTCAGGGATCTAAAGGGATAAGACAATGGCCGATAAATTATTGATACACAAAATTATCCCTTTTGTAGATTAGAATAAGTGGTTGAAACGTGTGAACACTCAACTTAATGAGCCTACCGATCAAAATTCACTATAGTCCCCAAAGTTGTTAGGTCAACAAATAAGAAAACATTAGTATAAAACTTTAGAGACTAGTGTAATAAAAAGCCCAAAGTCCCCTACCTTCCTGAGTGCAGCAGCACACAGAGCTATAATTGAGAGGAAAGGGAAATGAAAGTAAATTAATTATCATATTTACAATAGAACCATCTACAGCTACAGCCACCAGATTTGTTCTTGCTCTATTTTTCTGGCTGGGAGGAAGGTGCCTTTTTATTACACTAGTCTCTAAAGTTTTATGATACCTTTTTTTATATTAGTTGGCTTTTAAACTTTAGGAACTAATAATTAATTTTGATAGGTTGGTTTATTAAAATGAGTGCCCAAACGTGTCAACCACTCATTGTAATATACAGAAAGGTTAATTTTAATATTGTGGCTATGAATTTTTCGGTCATTGTCTTATCCCTCAAGATCCCTGAGTTGTTAGTGTCATTTAAAAAGTCAGGCTTGGATTCTTATTGCCTTATTTCTGACATTTGTCATCAAGTTATAATAGTTATGACTATCTTTTTTTTTACATATGATGCTGATTATTCAGTGGCTGTGCTGCTTAAAATTTCATACACATAGAAAATATATAAAAAAAACTTCATATGCTATGTACTTTGATAAGACAGGCACTTAGTTTCTGTGAATTTAATTGATGTAATTAAAAATATGATATTCATAAAAATATGCTTATTACTATTGGATTAACTTTTTCACCAATTATTTTATTCTAGATAATTGTAATTGGGGTCATTTTGTAATCACAATTGGGGCTATCGTCCATTTTCTCATCCCTTAAGATTCGTAAATAAAATAATCTTAAAAGTAACATAATCTTAATCTGTTTCCCTGTATACATCATCTCATTGAAAAGCTGTAGGAACGTGTATGGCATAAGAAACAATGAAATGAAAAATTGCCACGCCAGCAAATAATAAAAAAAAACTCCATATAGGAAGCTTTAGCTCATGTACATCTTATATGCGAATTGATTGCGCTGTGATTATTTTTTTTCATAAGACTATGCATGTTGCATAAAATGTAACGTTTGATGTATTTTTTCTTCTTCTATGTACAATTATCGCAGATTTTTTTTCAATCAAAGTCATGAAAGTTGTGCTGCAAAACAAAACAAAAAAACAAAATGACGGAATAAACATAATTCTATTATATAAAGTAGTAAGTTTTTTTGTCTGCACCTAAAGGTTTTTAGGCTATTTAATTTTATTTATATAAGATTGGGTTTAGACTATTTTTTTTACTCTCGTTACTCCTTCGAATTTAGAGCTCCTATATGCTAGGAGTGCAGCCGATAGTATATGAGAAAGTGTTAAAATTTTACAAAAGAGGTTGATAGATATATCAATTATTTAAAGAAATTAACTTTTCTTGAACGTTCTATGGTTGCAAATATGAAGTTAAACTACTTTATTTTATCATCCATTTACCTTTATCTGTAAACCTGGCATAAACCTGTAGCCTCTAGGGTCAGTTCAGGAGTTCAATTAACCGCCCTAAGGAATTTATATCCATCAATATCTATCTAGCTATCCAGGCATCTAGATATCTAGCCTCAGGTTTATTATTAGCCAGTCAAAGGTTGCTAGGAAATAAGAAGCATTTTTAAAGAAAAATTTTGCACAATTTTCTTTTAGTAGGATGTGAATTAAATAACTTTTAGAGATATGGTTTAGCTTACCTTCAAAAATGGTATAAATTTGAAGCTCAATGTAAAGTAAAATATTTTTCAAGATTTTGATTAAATCACCCACTTACATAACTAAAATAAGATTAATATGAATAACAAAGATCTAACAATAGCATATAACTCATAACAGTAAGAGGTCAAGTTACATTTAGATTTTCAGGGAATTGGCACATGAAGAAAATTGCTCTTCTTTCAATATTTATGTTACTCATGTTGTAATAGTTATTTATCGCATCGTTTTATATCAATTTTCCGTGGATAGAAAAATGATAAATTATATGATGAATTCCGTTGTTTTTAGCTACGAAAGCCCAGGCTATCAAAACTGGTATTTATTCTATAAATTTTATTTCAATATTCGTGGAAAATTGTCTGCAAAACGATGCAATACATGATTTTTCAGTATGGCTGAGAACAGGTTCTAATCCAGCGAAAGCCATACTAAAAAATATATTGTTTGTATACTATAATTACATACAGTAATTGTTGTCAATACAGCAAATAAACTCTTATAATGACTTTGAAAATATCCCTCTTCCATGAGAAATTTTACCCTGTCTTCAAAGAAGATCTTTAAAATATTGTTTTCTAACCTTTAGAATGCATTTGAAAATGAAAATTGTCGTTATTACAAAAAGTCAAATATTGTTTTTAGCAAAATTTTACCTTTTTAAAATTATGCTTATTAAAAAGAAATTTTATCACCTAAAAAAAGTAATCACAAGAGTTTGTTTGTGATTTTTTTTATATCCAAGTTAAGTTTAAACGCCTTAAAGTTTTTTTCTCACTGGAATGAACACTAAAAGTGTTGCAGTTAAATTTGGTTCAAGATGAAAGAAATGATAACAGGTCGAAATTACATGTGATCCGTGTTAAACTTGGTAATGTAATTGTATCGACTTGAGACGATACATAGTAGATTTGAGTTTCTAACAGTAATTTCACGTTAGAAAATATTGATATAACTAGCGGCTTCGCCCCTAGCCTCTAGGGGCTTTGCCCCAAGAGGTGATAAAAAAATTAAGGCGAAATTCGTTAAAGGACCAAGGAAATCTTCAGCAAAAAAAAAAAAAAAAAAAAAATGGGGGGGGGATTTTTTTGTTTTTGGGGGGTTGGGGGTGTCCCACCCCCCAAGAAAATAGCTTAAAACCACCACAGGACCAATAGGTACATACCCTGAAGAGTAGAATCCGATCGGTTCAGTGGTTACCGAGATCTTAAGGGACAGACAGACAGACGGACAGACGGTCAGACGGTCAGACGGACAGACAGACATCGTTCTACTTTGTATTATAGATACCACACAGGCATACCTTCAAGAACATCACTAAAGTGTGTCTTTTATAATTACTTTTAAGTGCATTTTATTCGATATAAATCTTTGTAAATAAAAACAGCCATGTCTAACAGGAATTTAACACTGCACGCGCGTGAATGCATTTTTAAACGGATTGTTTATTTAGGAAAATAATCAAAGAATTTTTTATTCATTGAACCAAGTTTTTTTAAAACAAAAAGTATTTATATTCAAAATAACAAATTTGATTGCGTCAAGGACAAAACTTTGCTTTTCAAAGAAGCTTTTATTATCACTTTACAATAAATTGCATAATATTTTACTAGTCTAATGTATCATAGATTGAAAGCTTTAACTAAAAAATCAAAAGTATCAGTATATCTTATTTTACAATAATATGATTTTATTAGAAATTAAAGCATAAGAATACACTGAATCCAAAGAATGATCTTTTTTTATAAAAAAAAAACATCCGCCTTTTAAAAAAATAATAGACCTTATATTAATTGATGGCAATTAGTTTCAAGGAAACACTCTTTCAAATGTGTAAATTATTGTTTGAATTATTTTACAACTTTTTAATTGAATTAAAAATGATGAAGAAAAATCCACCCCTTTTAATTTGATGCTATTAAAAAGGGTGTTATTATTACATCTTTTAAGTTGTCTTAAAAGTCAGGGATAAGACAATCGATGATAAATTAAAGCACGGTGAGCAACAAAATTAATCCTTTCCTGAAAATTTTCTATCAAAAGCTTGGACACCTCTTAATTTCAATCTAGAACCCAAGATTTAATGAAGTATCCAAAGTTTTTTTACCTTTAAACTGAGAGAACGTTGGGGTCCTGTACAATGTAAAGTCATTTTTACCCTCTTTACCTGTAAAGAGTAGTGTATTGATATTATGCTCTAAAATACAAGTGTGTATGGCTCTTTGTTTATTTCATAAGATTCCTGAAACGACTAGGGCAAAACTTTACAATATGAATGATTGTATTATGCCTTTTTTATGATATCATCCTTGTTAAAATTAAATGCAATTTTTAAAGATAATAGGCATGAATTTAATTCAAGCCTCGTCACCCCAATTTATTCCATGTCTATCTATCTAGCCAATGTCTATCAATCTATCTACCTCATATTATACCATATTAGGATATAATTTAAATCAACAAAGACTTTTTGTGAGTAGACTTTATGATGCAACAATTTTTAAAATAGTATTTTGAATTTTTTCCTCTTGAGCTAATGTTATTCATTGGCTTATTCTCTTTCTACAAAACTTAAATTTTTAATGAAAATATACAAATAATTCAAATATAAATATAAACAAAAACGAAAAGCAAATATCAAAAGCATATAGCAGATAGTTAGATAGATAGCCAGATAGACAGTAAGATAGCTAGAGACACAAGGCCAACTAGCAAATATTTTCTCACAAATGCCTTTTCCTGTCATAGGCCTGACATCGCAAAGAAAAAGAAAAATACTTGAAAAAATATTGTATGGGACAATTCATATTTGAGTTGTGGTCTCTTTAAACATATAGGCACTAGTAAACTCACGATTCTGTCAGGAATGTAGGGATAAGACTTTAATAGAAGAAAAAGAAAAATCTGTATTCTAATTGAAGAGATAATATATCAGCTACAATGACTTTCAGTCGATTCCATTTAGTATGAATGCAATATCAACGTAAACATAATGAAAATGATAAAAAGCAATGGTATGACCATTTCTATTAACTACAATAATTGAAAATAAGGGAAGGTATTGTTAGTCAATTCAATGGTTTGATAAGTTTAAAACTACTAAATCTTATCTTCATTTATTAAGATTCTTTTTGGAAAAATTTAAACTTTATTTCATCTATCTCTAGATTTAATACAGAGACATAGAGCGAGAGAAAGAGAAAGGAAAGAGAGAAAAAGAGATAGATAGAGGAAAGAGAGAGAGAGAGAGAGAGAGAGAGAGAGAGAGAGAGAGAGAGAGAGAGAGAGAGGAAAAGAGAGAGAAAGAGAAAGATGTAGAAATTGTGTGACAGTCTAATTCTTCCTGTAAATTTAAACACCTTTGGTTGTTCATAAAGATAACATAATCTGCAAAATTACTGTTGAATTTCAGCCTTACCTATCTGTAAATTATGCTATAATGATTAGAAAACCCAAGGACCCTAAAACCCGCCCATTTTCCGTGTATCATTTCCTATCGTAACACTTAGGATGGCAAATTTTCTATCATAACATTTAGGATAGCAAATTGAGAGGACATTTAGTGGCTATACAATTTGATTTGGATGCAGTGGAGGAGAATTTTATTGATGCATAAATGTTTATTCAAATTTTCAAGGATTTCTTATTTTTACTTGATTTTATATTTGTATGTACTTTTTAGTAATTTTTTTTGTGTGTTTTATTTGTAACTAATTTTATTTTTTAAATTTTAGGTAAGTTTGTTTTTATGGTTATTTGAGGATTTGACAATTTTGGTAAGATATTTTTTGTTGCGATTTTTATAAATTGAAATCATTTGAGTAAAAGAATAGATGGGACACGAGATATATGTAACTCTACTAGACCCTGTGTCGACTTTCAATTGGGTCTTTGAATATCAGAAAAGTTGCTTTCTAAAGTGCCCTGGGAAAATGCCATTTTCCAAGGGTACTAAGCACAGCTACTTAAATCCTTGGTAAAAGGTTTGATAGTTTGCACGCCACAATCAAGTCCACAAAGTAATCTAGATTTAATTTCTAGCTTTTATATTTTTTTCTGGCTTCTTCTACTGTTGTTTTTCTTTATGATTTAGTACCCTACACTAATATTTTCAATAAGTAATAAATTTTAATATGTAATATTATCTGAACTGATCTTAACATGCTACTAATAATTATAATACATTTTATGACTTTCAAATTTTGAAATTCATGCTTCTTTTATTGTAAACAACAATAGGTAAATGTGGGCTTTTATTCATAATTACTAAGGCGCAAAAATGCTAAGAATTGCCTTAAATTACTTTTTTGATACAATAGTTGTTTGCTTCGCCCATATCCTCATTTAATTTATAGTAAAGGAAATTCCCAAATAATTTAAGAAAATCTTCAAAAATAAATTATCTAAAAATCTTCAAAAGAGTGAGAAATTTTCCATTATGGCGCAACCGAATATTATCCGCTGGATTAGAACCGGTTTTACTAAAAAATGTTGTATCGAGTCGTACTATAGACAATTTTCTACGGATATCAAAATGAAAAATTATTATATTAATATTAGTTATGTTAGCAAGGGCCTGCGGCTCTTCGGGGATTATAATCTTATAATTTATCTGTATAAAGTTGTCTATAGTACGATGCGAAAAATAACTATTATGCGGCGATACTTTTAGATACATTTGTCCTAGCTGAAATTTATTTTGCATATCTTTCTGACCGTTAGTTATATGCAACATAATATTTAAATACATAATTTATATATAACTAAATGTTGGGGATAAAGGGATGGATAAATAAACTTCCTACTAAAAGATTTAAATCATGAATTTCAAACAAAAAATTTTAGAACTATTTATTTTTCAAATGAAGAGAAAACTTGGGTAATTTAGAGTTTTAACAAAAATTAATCTTTCATAAACCCATCCCTGAATCCCTGGTAAATGCACAATGCCCATCTTTTCATTGACTCTTCAAGTCAACAAATAAAATAGCAGTCGCCGTCTTTTTTACACCTCTAACGGTCCACCACAGAGACAGGGAAATGACCATTAAAGAAAATAAAACTCCTTCTTTTCAAACGTTCAAATCAAGTTATAAAGTGGCGTGGTCCTTTTCCGGCTGCTAGCAAATTGCTTTCTGTGTTATTATTTCCGATTCTAATGGCTGATATTAAAAGACACTATTGCCAGTTGGCACAGGGTCCCGGCAATTCATTACTATACTTTAATATTGATGCTTATTACAGCATGCTATAAAAAAGAAAACAAATGTCTTTAAGATTTTACTCATAAACTTAATCAAACCCTATCTTCAAAAAAAGAATAATAATGCAATAAAAAATGGTTAATATAATATCAAATTACTATTGCAAATGTAAATTTAACCATAAAGCTTTTATAAACTAATGGGTATTTAACATGTTGTACATCCATATATGTAAACATATAAACACACGGGGAAGGGATGGGTATTCTGATGAACAAATAGTTTCTTAAAGCCTTTGATTGGTTTATGCTAACTTTATGGCTTTTTATAGAAATTGCATGGCTGATTTTTTTAAAATTCTGTAATGAGAGCTTATTTGTCTAAAATCTAATATTGCTTTACCATTTAATTTAATAATGCCATTATTAACAGTCATTGTTTTATTTTGATTTAATATAACAGACAACGAACACTTATTTTTTATAATAATTGTCTGGTTACATGGGGGAACATAATAAAACTAAGCACATATCATAATTCAAATTTGAGTAGGGGTTAAAATTAGAGTCAACCTAGAATAAACATAGATTATTATTTACGTTTTTCTGCGTTTTAAATACGAAGCTACTGTAAAATATGTCTGTATCTGTTAGTTTATTTCAAATCATTGTGTGTATCAATGGATATTAAACAAATTGATCTATCATAACTTTTTAATACTAATTGTAAATGGACTTAGGTATAGAAAATATAGAATACTTGTATATATTGACAAGGGGGGAAATTAGTCGTAAATTTAGGTTGCTATAATGCTTTTAGACCTCGTCTATTGATAAATGGAGTATCGTTATTTTAGACAGCTGGGAGTATCACTTTATTATCTGATGTAACCTCCAAATGATTATATATCGATTAGTATAGATTCTTTGAAATAAAAAAACTCTACATCTATATTGTACAGTTACTCTGAAAGTTTTACTTCTATTGCTTTATTTCAAACTTTTTTTGCAGCTTTTGACACAATGACATCAAGAAAAAATATGTTTTAAAACACAAAGACACAAAGTAAAGTCTTTTTTTTAAGATTAATAAAAAATCATATTTGACACTTGAGAAAATTTAAGTAAAATTGGCTATAGGGAGGGACATTGTGTTGTCTATTACACAAGTTCCCAAAAATTTTTGATGATGGTTTCTTATTCGTTGGCTTAACTTTTTTTGGGACTTTAATTGAATTTAATTGGTAGGTTTATTAAGTTAAGTGTTCAAACTTTTCAACCACAAATTGTAATTCACACAAGGGATAATTTTATGTATCATCATTTGGGATGTACTTTAATTTATCGGCTATTGTCTTATCCCTTTTGATCTAAAAATATTCCTAATTCTAATTCTTCTACATTTCAAACCTCCCAACTGTTGGTCTTTCGGTGCTTTTTGTTATGATATGCATAGAAAAAGCTTATGATTCCAGGCGTAATCTAAAACATTATCAAAAGATTGGAATCTTCAATTTTCATCGCCCAGTTTTAAGATTCAATTTGATGCTTCGGTTCTAAATGGGTTTAACTGTGGTGCGTTAAGTCAATCAAACAAAAATTAGTTGATTTTTATTTTTTGGTAGATTATTGTTTTATTTGACATTAACTTCTGAGAGAATATATCTAAGTTTTGAAAAAATGCAAAATAATTAGCTTTTTTTCAAAACCTTATTTCTCTACCTTTGAATAAAAAAGTATCAAAATAGACCTGTTTAAAATCACATTAAATAGTTCACACTACGCTTTACCTTAATTTTTTTACAAGTTCACCTGAAATAAAAATTTAAACAAAAGCATGCTGTTGTTTGTATCAATTAAGAATAACTTAGATTCAACATTGTACTTTTTATGATGTTAATTGGCAGATTAGATTTCTTTAACATTTTTATTTTCTATTCTTTTGTAGGTATAATAGTTTTTCCTCGAGTGCTATGTTACTGTTCCTAAAATTTGACGGATATATATTTTGATTGGACCGAGGGGGGCCATTACGGAATTTTATTTCATCTACTTTGACAGCTACACCGATAATTTATGGTATTTCCCAATGATTTGCTGAATTTTAATAGGAAAAATTCATAGATTTTTTCAACATTTTTCGAGGATTTACATTTTGAACGAGGTCATTTAAGTCTGATTTTAAAATTTTGTTTAAAAAAATGAAAAGTAGACAAAATACAATTTGAATGGAAAGGTTTGAATATAATATTTATTTATATTAGTAATATGATTTTTTCTAGTCGTTTTAAATATTATAGTCGTCTAGTTAACTTTTGGAATGATAAATTATGGTCATGTTTGAACAAAACTTAATAAATGTCTCCCAAAAAAAAAACAAATTCTTTATGCCTAGCCAAAAACTGCACTTTTAAGACAGACACATTTCTTAGTTTTTTACTACTTATCGCCATAAAAGTAGAAATTCATGATCTTTTTTTGGAGAAAAAAAACTATAAATAAACAAAGTTGGCACTTGCAATACTAAATAAAGAGTACAAAAAAAATTAACAATCAAAATTTTTTAAAATTTTCACGGGCTGTTTAATGAGTCTAGAGCAGTTTGTAAGATTTTAATGAGGATGTAACAACAACTTTAAGCAATATGAAATTATATAAACAACTTAGATTAAAGATAAATTATCTAGTTCAATATGAATTTCAAGAAAGATTAATTTGTCCTCAATAAACATATCCTTGATTTATATAAAAATTCCACACGACTATAGGATTAAGATTTTTCTAAACTGTTTTAAAAAAAATTTATTTATTACATTTTTGCTGCCTTTGGATTTAGTTTATCTTGCTCAAATTTAAAATAGTTTATCAAAATCTATTTAGATGATAGCTCTGTTTAAATTTTAGTCTGTCTTCTTATTGAATTTGATACTTAGGATCTTTATTCATATCCTAACCACAGAGATTTCAGGGGATAGGCCAATGAAGGAGGAATAAATGTACCCTCTAATTATGACAAACATAATTAGTTATTGAGTAGATTAAAAATTTTGATACTTTTAGCTTCAACCCCAAACTTTTTAAGTGTACTAATAGTATAATGAGTTCATTTATCCTTTTTTTTGGCAGTTGTCCCCTCCCTCCCTCCCTGGCTATCCATCTTCTGGCCAAGAATTTGAAAAACATGATTTTAGGCAAATAAATGACGCACGATTACTCAGTTTAAAACTTCTTGAAAAAGAAAGAAAAAACAACAACTTATTGTTAGATTCCATAGTAGCTCCTAATGATACTAACCAACTAAAGAGCCTTTAATTATTGTATAAAATGTCATTTTTAGCAAAGAAGCAACTCTATAGCTCATGTGTTATCTTTATGATTACAGAGGTAATATTCTATTAGGTGTTAAACGATAATTTTCAAGCTACATTTTGAATATATTTTGATATTCGTGCTTTGGAAAAAGTTCTTTAAAAATCACTAATGTAACCAAAATTAGATTTTAACGCGTGATAAACAGGCTTCTGAATTTTGATATGTTTTTAATACATTCTCATTTTAATGCATGTCATTTTTGGTCATTTAACTACAGTTAGTTTTTAATGTAAATAAATTGAACTGCTATTTTTATAAGCAGCGCAGCTATCTTAAATTTGTAACAAACGGTTGGTCACTAATCTTGCGCTTCCTCTTTTCTTTAAAGGAATTTCTTTTTAGAGATACATGTGATTTTATACAACTGATTTGTCTTTTGAGTGTGTCTCAACAATTTTATATACAAACATGAAAACAAATTATTAGAAATTTTAATTCTATTTATCAGAAATGATTAAAATTTTAATATTTTTTTGCATTATATAAAATAGTAAACCTAAAAAACCATAAAAGTTAAATAATTTAATTCTTATGGATTCAATTTTACATATATTTCCTTTTTACAAAAAAAATGCTTAAACCTTAGCGGTAATAGTTCACTAATATCCCCTAAAACCCTACAATTTTTACCAACACGAATGGCCCCCCTTATTTTAGCAACACTTGAAGTGCAAAATAATCTGCCTAAGAGTATTTAATTTCAGGCCAATAAATCGTCGCGGGGAATTTTAAATTTGCCTAAAGGTGTAATTTAAAATATCATTGTATTCTTTTAGCATTGAACTTATGATTAAAAGAGTATTATGCAGGAATAAAAAAATAATACTAAGCATTATTTTTATTTTTTAAATCTACGAAAAACTTTAAAATATGAATTTTGACTGTAAAAATATAAGAATCGATTGTCTATAATATAAACTCTATATCTAATCATATATTTTTAAGAATTATAAGAGGAGAGGCTCTATAATATTAACTCTATTAACTAGCCATATGTACATGAATTAAAGCTGTTGAATCGGAAGAATGCAAAAAATTGGCAGGTTGCAGCTAAATTTATGACACAGTGTCCATGTTTTCCTGCTAAAGATATGGGAGAAAAAATGCACCATTAGAATATAATCTAAAAGATCATTTAAAAATGAAGCTTATTTAGTTTAATGTAAAACTTATTTTCAAATTGTATACTTCCATTATAATATAAATTTTAGGATGTATTTTCAAATTTCATATTTATCTTTTTGTTTTGTTTTCCAAACAACTTTTGGTTTGTTACCTCCTCATTTCAACACAGAAACACATACACACACACACACACACACACACACACACACATACACACATGCATACTATGAAAGGGATAAGCATTCTAAAAAATAGTTGCTAGATTTGCTGTAATACCTATTAATTACTAATGTTTTATCAACATAATACTACAGCCCGAAGTTAAGATAATGTAAATGTAAATATAAGGGAAAGTAGATCATATCGTAACATTACATTTTGTCAATATGTCATCGAAAATCACTTTTATTAACTGCCAGTTAGTCGATATAAGTCTCTGCAATTACTTGTCAACTTATATTTCTAAGTTTAATAGATATTAGATTAATTCGTTTTATATAGAATATTTATTTTAGAAAAATTGTCTCAATTCCATGCTTTTATCTAGCTAGTAATTTCCCCACCGCGAAGCATATAATTAAATACGGCAAGATAGGGCCTAATATCCTCGGATTAGGGATTTGTGTTAGGTGGACTTTTTTTCTAAACAAAAGGGTTAATACTTTGGGAGAAAAACAGAAAGAGAGGGGACAAGTAGCTGTTTATTACACTGGTCCCCAAAGTCTTATAATAACCTTTGCTCATTCGTTGGCTAAACAACATTGAGTACTTTAGTGAATTTTGATTGGTTGGTTAATCAAGTTGAGTGTTTAAACGTTTCAACGACTAATTTTAATCTACAGAAGTGGTAATTTTGTGATTCATCCTTGGGGATGTACAGCGATTTATCGGCCATTATCTTATCCCTTTAAACCCCTAGGGAAAATATGTAGCTGTTTGCTGTTATAGTATTAATATAAGACAATAGTTCAAATATCATTATTAAAACAGTGTTATTTGAATAACAAGTTTATAATTGTGATATCAAGACTTTTAAACCATATCAATTGTCAAAACAATGCTGTAAGTATGTAAGGGCATAAAAATAAAATAATTTGAATTATTGAATAACTATCTTTGTTTCTTAGCATGGTAAACTGGGGCTTTATATCATCTTCAAAGAAACATTCATATTCAAAAGAAAAATTCAATACAATAATGCTTTCCTCCAATGAGAAAGAGACACGTTATCTATGTACTAGTGGCTGCGCCCATACAATCTAGGGGCTCTGTATTCAATGTGTTAGAGAATAGCAGAAAAACGGCCTAAATCCATTCTAAGGCTTAAAATTAAAATTGAATAGCCTAGGACCAAAGTGAACCTTACCTAAAATGGAAAAATATATCGATGCAGTAGTCATCGAAATCTTAAACTACAGACAAAAAACCTTACTATTTTTTACGAGAATATATTGTTAATGTTTGTTTTATCTTTATTATCTGTCCATATGCATTTTATTTCAAAATTATATAAAATAGCTTCAAATATACGCTTTTTTAAATGGCAAGACTTTAGGACTGTTTTATTATAAGATTAAATGGTACACTACCCCTTCCTACAGGCTATGGGTGAAGGAAACATGATGAAGCATAATGAAATTCGTATATCTAGACATTTTAGAATAATGGATGACTTTTTATTCCTTTATATGACCTCATATGGAAGTGATCTGGTCATTTTATACAGTCACTGGAATTATATCTTTTATGTAAATTGTCCATATTTTGTGAAATGTATATAGTATATCTTATAATGGGTAGTATGGGCAATGACATAGTAAATTGTACACTAGAGATGCTTATTTATAAAACACATTTGATTATATTAATATTATTCTTAAAACTATTTTTAAGAAATGCAATTCCTGTCTTATAGTTCAAAAGGTATTATCGTCAGTAATGTAAAGGGATAAGAAAATGGCCGATAAATTGATGTACAACCCCAATTATGGTTCACAAAATTTCTCATTCTATAGCTTACAATTAGTGGTTGAAACGCTTGGATACTCAACTTAATGAACTAAACAATCAAAGTTCAATAGAAATCCCAAAAGTTGTTAACGAAGCCTTTTAAATGATGATAGTTTATTCTCTTTATAATACACACAGTTATGTCATTGCCCTCACTGCTAGACTCTTTTTGATGATGGACTTTTGAAGGCTGCGGGTACAATTACATAGGATATGTCTTGTCTGTTAGATTAACATGTTTTTGTGCCTTTCTTCTCGCTAATGAAATATGCCATATAATTTTGAAATGCCTATTCAAATAATATAAAATTTAATGTGCTTTCTTGCAGGGAAGGAGGGGACATAGGATTTTTTATTACACTAGTCCCAAAGTTTTATAATAAAGTATGCTTCTTCATTGACTCAATAAATTTGAAGACTTATAATAAATTTAATAGGTTGGTTCATTAAGTTGAGGGTACAAACGTTTCAACGACTAATTATAATATACAGGAGGGGTAATTTTTCGGCCATTGTCTTATCCCTTTAGATCCCCGGCTTTCTTGCTTATGTACCTTCTTCTTTCTTATTTCTTTTATATGGTAAACAATAAGAAAAATGTTTATCATTGCTTTAAAGACTTCAAAATCAAAATTATTCAAACTTTATATTGATATGATATAACATCTATAAATTAATAATTTTATTTATTTTATTTTTTAGGTAAGTCAAATGATTATGTTTTAAATCTTTCAAAATATGGATTAGTGGTATAGTATGTCTTTATTTTTCTAAGATTGTAAAAACTAAAATATTTCATTGCAAATTTTGCAAAAAGAAAATTAAAAGGGAAAAAGATTACGATCGGAAAATTTTATCCTTTTTTTTCTCCTCCCATTTTTAGTAGAATTCATTGATTTGACCATGTAGCTTGGCAAGCAGATATGGATAGTTAACCCACATTTCTATGCATTAGGCTTAGTTGCATTTCTTTTCTTTACCAGGGATTCAGGGATAGTAAAACTGCTGAAAAAATATCAAATTATTAACTTCTGAAATAGTTTAGTGAATAGTTATTTATTGCATCGTATTAGACAGCTTTCTGCTGTTATTAAAATGATTTTATCTTAGTATTTGTGGAAAAATTGTCTGCAATGCAATGCTATACATGATTTTTCAGTATGTCTGAGAACCAGTTTTAATCCTGCGGATATTCATCACTTTCGAAGCCATACTGTAAAATAGTTTTCTTCTGATTAGGCTATGTATAATATTATTAAAAGCAACATAAATTTTGAAAGTTTTTTGTTTTTCGTTAATCCTTTTATTTTAAGTTTTCAATTTACTAAAAGCAATGCTTGTGGTTTGTATGTGGGAACAGGGATTGCAAATCAGAGATTTTATTAGATGTTTATGTTTTTAAGGTTGGAACCCACTATTTTCTGTGCTGTTTATATACCTATTCTATCATGCATTGAGTGACATTTTCCAAGGATCTAAAGGGATAAGGCAATGACCGATAAATTAATGTACATTACCATTAATAATATACAAACTTACTCCTTCTATTGATTATCATTAGTGGCAGAAACGTTTGAACACTCAACTTAATGACTCATCAAAATTCAACAAATGTCCCCAAAGTTGTTCAGGCAACGAAAAAGCTTTTAAAACTTTGGGGAATCTCCCCCCCTGCCTATTTTCATACAACTGATAAAATTCTGATTATTAAAATGTGTATCCCTGTCCCCCATGTGTATGGGGGGGCCTCCGTACAGTTCATGCTCTTTTCACCCTAATTTGGAAACATGGAAATTTTATCCTTATACAAAAATGCAAGGGAGGTCTTAAAGAAGGTGGAGTTTTTTTTACCAAAAAGGGGAAGAGTTAGTTAAATATAAAGGAGGATGAATTTCATAAATGTAGGATGATTCCATACAAACATAAAATTTCTAAAGAGATCTCTTTAAATAGACATAGGTCAAATAGAAAAAAAGATTTATGTTTCCAGTTTGGCTGCGAAACTGATTAATATTCTGAATAATCTTGTGTAACATCGTATTACAGACATTTTACACGATTATTAAATTAACAATCATAAAATTAATACCAGTTTTGTTGAACTGGACCTAAGACCATCAGGTCTAACAAAACTGGTCTTAATATTAAATTTTCAATTTTAATATTCTTGGAAAGCTGTCTATAAAACGATAAATAACGATACTTAAATCAATTTAAATAGTTTTCATGTTTTATATCTATGTAGATTTACTAAATGATATAATTCTTGTCCAATATGATAGTTTGACTAAATAATATTTTTTGGACGGCTTAAAACGTATTTTAAGTGCCATAGCTGTTTCCCTGGCGGTTTTTTGGGTGGGCGGTGGGAATGGTGAAAATGTATGGATTTTCACGGTCTTTCGTGGTCATCCATCAAATTGAAGAGAGAAAAAACTGGCCGTATGTAATATTATACACCAAAAATTTGGAAAAATTTGTTCATCTATAACGCTTATTGTTAACGCTTATAGTTGAGGTGAAAACTGAATGTTTGTTGTAAATATTAACTATTTATCCATCTATCTTTTGTATGAAATCTTAGTTTCAATAAGGGGTTTGATATTTCCTTTATCTTACACCAGATGTTCATATTCTCTATTAAAGTCTACATTTAATTGATGAAAGGGAAATAGCAAGTTAAATTGACGACTTTTTCCCCTGTTCTAATATCCACGTAAATTCTATTCTTTCAACCTGGCGTAAATATGGAAGTCTTTTAGTTTTCTTATTAGCACACAATTCTGCAAGGCTTTGAGCATGTAATAAAATAAAAAACAGTTTATTAAGTCTGTCAAATTTAATCATGAAACTCGGGGGCAAGAAAAAATTCGGGAAAATACCTCAATTTTGCGATAAAAACCCCCTCCCCTCCAAATTTGATATAATTGGGTTGCTTGATTTAGATTTTGTTAGGTAGGATTTAAGAGATGAAAACTGGTTTTTGACCCTTTGAAATAAGAGAGAGGGAAATAGTGACCTAATGGCGAAAAAAGTTACCCTACTCCTCAAAAAAAAACTTTTACTTTTTACATCGGCTAAAGGTGTATAACAAGGAGAAAAGACCCTTGGCGAAAATTTTTGCACGTTTTGCAAATTTAATTAGGTGTTGATAACTTTTTAAGTCCTTGGGCTTTTTCACACTTTTAGAGGTTAGCTTTTTATGATTAGAGATCTTATAATCTAAGTTTAGTCTCTAATAACTTGTCCTTTTTCATTTTTCATTTTTCTTGAAATCGAAGGCCTTTTAAATATACTTTTTTAAAAGCTATGCATTTTGTCATATTTAGTTAAACTTAAATGGCTATTCTTTTATTATCCATCATAAAAATAATTTGCATTTTTGGCAAAAATGTTGAACCACAGAAATATAACCACAAGAGTGTTAGCATGAGTCAAACTAAACTGAAACATTTTTGGTTGGGCTTTATTGCATTTTATTTCCTTCAATATCATGCCTTTGGTAGCGCAGCTTTTCGATATTAACAACCAAGGCATTAAAAAATGTTTAGTGGCGGATTTTCCAGATTAAACAAGAAAATCATAAGTATCGTATTTAGTGTTTTAGTAACAATGCCTACCAAGTACTTGACTTTTTTCATATAGAATATTATTAGCCTGTTTCGTGCACTATTACAGGGGAAAAATTTCGTCGTCAATTTAGGTTACTAACATGGACATCATGTATTGGTCAGTTCGTCTAGTAGGAGGGGAGGGGATGGGGTAAAATAGGGGGATCATTATTAGAGTACATGATGATCTGGTATAAGATCCAAATCATAATCCAAATAGTAATAAATGCATTGCTTTGAAAGGAAATAATTGTACATTCTCTTACTTCATTAGGACATTTTAAATAAAATAATTCATGTATCAAACTTTATTTCATAAGTATGACCTCTTTTGGGATATGGATTAACTACGAGGTAACCCCTTGAACTAAACAACAATTACAATTAGGTTGATTAGAATATAAAACAAACTAATGCCAAGCAAAGTTGATGCCCCTAAGCCCATCTTTATCCAATTACTCGGTTGGGGGCAGTGATTTTGCAATATGTTTTTACAAAACAGTTGATTTTTTCAGCTTATTATTCTTCTTTATTTGTGTTGACTTTTATTTACCCGACTTTAGTTCAAATGGCAGAACAAGTTAAAGAAAACAAATTTTTTTGTTATATTATTTATTTCATTGGACTGCCTAGTTTTATCTGAAAAATTTGCTGTAATATAAGTTTACCTATAGAATTTGCTTGGCAAATTAAAAGTGTATTTTTTAGCAGGGAATCAAGGAATATATATTTATCGCATCGTTTTATAGACAGCTTCCTGCGGATATTTAAATTAAAAGCTAAAAGATTTGAACCAGTTGTGTTAGCCCTGAGGGGCAAAATGAAAAACTGGTATTGATTTTATGATGCTTATTTTAATATTCCTAGTAAATTGTCTGTAATGTGATACTTTACATGATTTTTTAGTATGTCTTAGAACCGGTTATCCAACAGATATTAATCGGTTTTAAAGCCATACTGGAAAGGAATTCTCCCTATCTTTTTTCATGATATTGAAAGACAGAATATTTTTTTCTTACTTTGGGGGAAGGATTGATTTATCTGCCATTGTCCTATTCCTGTATTCCCTGAAGCTATGAGGGTGCTAAGAGGTTAAGGTTAACTGCTGTGCCCACTACATACTCAATATATGTATGTGTGTGAGTGGGGGGGGGGGGTCGTGTTTACTTAAATCTGTGCATCCACATGAATAGCAAATTACTTCCAAATATATTGTGTTGGCTATTGGGTTTATGTTAATATGCTAATAATCAATTTTTTTTTCTTGTTTAACGTCACAAAAAATCCCAGAAATTATTTGAATTGTTCAAAATACAATACCTTCAAAAAAAATTTCAAGTAGTTGTTAGAAGTTTTAAGTTTTAGAAAAACATAAAGAAATCTCGTTTAGATGCATTTTTATATTTTTCCTGCATTGTTATGACCATTTATATTCCTTGTTTTGGAAATATGCGTTAAGAAATGACCACACTTGCAATGGATTTATTATTACTTGGATATCACACCAGATTTTCATCGTCTCTGATAAAGTGGAACACGCAGCGTGCTAAACTAATGACTCACCACCTCTTCCCCTCACATCCTCTTTCTATACCATAAACGAATTGACCAATAAATGACAGGGCAAAAAGCAAACTAATTTTCCACTGCCAAGTTATCCACGTATACTTTACATCAATTCCACTTGCAATTTTTTTTTATTGCCAAATTTGCTTTTAGTTTAACTTATAATATAAATTACCTTTTTAATCTATTGAAATACTTTTAATACCATAAGAAAAAAGTAAGTATTTTTCCTCTTACTTTTCTGCTTGCCAAAGTTGACCATGCAGTTTTTGATCATTTAACAAACCTTTTAATATTAGACATAAAACAATCTTGACTAGCAGAAAAGTTGAAAGTTTATAGGTTATATCTTTTCAAAAATTCTTATTAATATTGTACAACAAAAATGCTAAGGCTTATGATAAAAATCCTTGAAGTTTGAGGGGGGGGGGAGAGATTTAAAGATATCATCTTGATAAACTTTTATATCTGATATCAGATTTTACGCTTTTATATCCAAAGGAGACAACCTTCAAAGGAAAGAGAAAGTAATTTTTTTTATAAGTAGCGCAGCAATATCAAACTAACTTCAATTTTTGTTTATGGAAAGAGCTTTTAAAGGATCTAATATAAATTGATGTACATCCCCATTGATGATACAAAAAATTACCTTTTCTGTAGATTACAATTAGTGGTTGAAACGTTTGGACACCCAACATAATGAACCAACCAATCAAAGTCAAAGTCCCCAAAGTTCTTAAGTCATCGAATAAGAAAACTTGAATATAAAACTTTTGAACAGAAAAAGTAAAGTTATTTTTATACATATATTTTATCATTATATAAGAAAATCAGACAATAAAAAAGCTTAAATAATGTTATGTTATATTCAGTATTTGTCGGTATAAAAATAATTAGATAGTGTCGTTTTCTCAGCTGGAGATTTTTTTCTAAGGCCAAATTTTGATTACTATTATAGCTGTCTTCTTATTTGTTTAGTTTCACGTGAGGCTTTGTCCTTAGCCTTTAATGGAGGGCTGTGGAAGCTAGGAAAATAACCTAAAAACACCTCAAGACTAATTTAAATTAGCATTATAGAGATCCTAAGCATTGCAAAAAAATATTACTACTTTATATTACAGGATTATCTAAGGTTTAATTCTGATAAATATCCCTTCCTTTCAGTAATTTTTGTATTGGTTTTAGATGTATTAACATTAACTTTTGTTATAATTTCATTATTAGAATAACATTTCCTGGAGATATATGACTCTTGTAGTAATGCCTAAAGTATGTAAAGAAACTTGTCCTTGCTTGTTTTCTCTTTCAAATTGTATCAATAAATCATCTACATGAGCGTTTGTATGCAGGGATCTAACGGGATAATATAATGGCCGATAAATTTATATAAATCCCCAATGATGATACAAAAGATTAACCCTTCTACATATTACAATTAGTGGTTGAAACGTTTGAACACTAACCTAAGTAAACCAACTAACCAAAATTCAATAAAGTCACCAAAGTTGTTAAGCCAACTAATAAGAAAAATAAATAATAAAACTTTTGAGACCAGTGTAATAGATAGCCCATTGTCCCCTCCCTCATTGGGCTGTATGTCATTGCACAAATCTTATTTGTCCATCTTGATGTTGGAGTAATAAGTCAGTCTTTATAGCCAAATATGCAAAAGAAAAATTACTTTAAGCAAATCAGTCACAAGAGACTAGGGGAAAAGGTTATGGAAAATTAATTACATTGCAACAGGTTTGAAAAATTGTTCTTTTGGAGATTGACATGCCCCCATTGTATTCTTAATTGCTTGGATTTTTATGATGATTGGTTTATTTCCCATTGAACTATCCCTATATCATTGAAGCAGTACACGTATATACAAGCAATTTCAATCTGTAACTAGGATCTTTACATTCTAGTAATTTTCTGGATAAAGGACAAGTGAAAATCTTTATTTAAAACAACAATCCTATCCAATTTTATCATGCATTATGATTACTTACAATTTCATTGGCATATCGACTATATGAAAATTAATCAGATTATTATGGCTGTTGTATTATTGACATTAAGTTATTAGAGCAATAAAGCCAGATGTTTGCATCGACATTGTGATATTATCCTTTAAATAACACATAGATAAATACGGTCATTTTATCACAAAAAAAAACAACTTTCTTATACCTTTATCCCTTTTGTTAAGCACTTGAAAGTCATTTGTATTTGCGTGCATTATTATATGTGATGTCCTGATGACCAATCTTTTTCTATGAACATCCTACAAGTGAAATGTACAGAGATGAGAGATAGATTCATCAAAGAACAAAGACCATGTAAAAATGGATGGGGCAATGAAATGAAAATAAAGCATTCCTCTAAATTTTGCCCATGAAAACTACAATATTTTATAGCATTCTATAATATTGTACTTTTAAGTCAAAATATGATAAATGTTCCATCATTCATTATATCCACTATATTTTACATTATCTTATAACTGAATATTTTAGAGACATAATATATTAGTTGTTCCAGTATTTATTATATCCATTATATCTAACATTGTCTTATCCCTAAATCTATGAATATTTTAGAGCAAGTCATAATATGATAGATGTTCCAGTATTGCATATATCCATTATATCTTACATTGTAATATTCCTATATACCGGAATATTCTAGAGCAAGTCATAATATGATAGATGTTCCAGAATTCATCATATTCATTATTATCCACATGCCCTTAGCCCTATATCCCTGAATATTATAGAGACAATCTTAATATGATAGATGTTCCAGCATTGAATATATCTATTATACATTTTACAACAACCTTAAATGCTATCTCCTTAAGTAATCTAGCCCTGACATGCAAGGAAAGAACAATGAAAGATGAATTAATCTTAATCATAATTCAAAATTATAAAAGTTTAGTTTGTAACTAGATTGAGATGATAGAGGGATTTATTCTTCATTTGCATTTATTCACTCTTATTATTCTATAGCGTATATTATTCAGTGACTATAACTTCATAAACAGAGCATGAAGACATCAAAATAATTTTATTTAAATAAATATGCAAGTTTTCCTCATTTAGATTAACCTGGACGTGGAAGCTTTTTATTTTATTTTTAGGTGGGGATAATAAGAGTTTCATAGGTTTTACGGGGTAAATCTATTGTATTTTTAAAGAATTCGAAAGGGCTAAAATTAGGGCTTGGAAAGTTTGAGGGGGGGGGGATACCCCTTAACCCCCACCCTTAGACATCTATGTAAATTTACCTAACATTTCAAATGTATTTTTTTAATCTAATAGCATTTCTAAATATTTTAATTATATAATCATCCTGATAAATCAAACATTAATTATTTAATTTTACTTTTTTCTAACTTTCCCAACCTGATAAAGCTATCCTTGTTAAGAAATGTCCAACGGTGACCTAGGTGTTCCGTGCCTGGCTGGAGACCATCTTCACATGGGATGCTCCCTTGCCCAAGCACAGCCAGAGATTGTGTCAGATTGTTTGACCAACAGTTTAGATAATCATCACATTTACTATTTTTGTCTCAACAGGGACATGTAATAGGGAAACTCAAACAAAATAATCATTGTTAGGACTAATTTTGGCGGGTGAGATGTGGCTTGAACTGATTAATTGGTATGATTTGAACCATAATGAAAAAAATGTATAGTATCCATAGCAAATTGTCCACGAGAAAGAAAAATAAGTTAATCCCCATTTTGTTTGTCTATAACTTTGGTTCATTAGGGTCAACAATACAGAAAAATGTTCATATTCCCGGACAATTTTTTAAGCTACAATGCTATAAATATAAATTTATTTATCTATAATACAAAGTAGAACGATGTCTGTCCGTCTGTCTGTCCGTCTGTCCGTCTGAAGCTTAAGATCTCAGTAACCGCTGAACCGAATGGGCTCTACTCTTCAGGGAATATACCTACTGGTCCTGTGGTGGTTTTAAGATATTTTCTTGGGGGGTGGGACACCCCCAACCCCCCCAGAAACAAAAAATCCCCCCCATTTTTTTTTTTTTTTTGCATGAGATTTCCTTGGTCCTTTTACGAATTTCACCTTAATTTTTTTTTATAACCTCTTGGGGCAAAGCCACTAGAGGCTAGGGGCGAAGCCGCTAGTCCTATTATATAAAGTAGTAAGCGTTTTTTGTCTGTCCCGAAGGATCTCGCTAATAGCTGAACCGATATTATTCTCCTTTACAGTGAAGCTTCTTATAGGTCCTGGGAAGGTTTTAAACTATTTTTGGGGAGGGTGTCTTCACCCCCATCACCCAAAAAAGTATTTTTTTACCTATTGTTTTGAAACTCAAATTTAAAATGGGATGAAGTCGACTTTTCCCCCTCCTACCTTAAGCTCCCCTAGAGGATTCTAGGAGCGTAGCCGCTAGTTGTATATAAAGTATTAATCCCTGCCTTTTTTCCTTATTTAAAAAATTAAGATGAATCTTTTTGATAATACCAAAAAGATGAAGAGAGAAAAAAATGTGATAATTCTAAATGATAAAGGATGACCTAGGTGTGGGATGTTATCAGAGATTCAAGGATAGGACAATGGACAATTTTTTATAATAAAGTAACAGGATGTCATTATGTCTGTTTGTACCTAAGGATCTCACTAACCGCTAAACTGACATGGTTTTCTTTACAATGTAGCTGCTCATAGGTTTATGAATATTTTTTGAGGAGGATACAATCACCCTCCGATTAGAAATCGCCACTAATAAAAGGAATTGTTTTACTTTTTTATTTTTAAGACTAAAGTTGAAAATGAAAATGGTCGACTTCACGCCCTAGCTGCTAGTAAATAATATTTCCACAACTGTTATATGTAATATTCTGCATTCAGTAAACTTTTTGTTGGGTCAAAGACTTGAAGATTATCTCTGGTTTTAGGATAAAGGGAAGTGATCATTTATAGGATATATATCCTTTATATTTTTTGTATATTTGTTTGTGTGTGTGTGAGTGTCAAAAATTCCAAGGCCCTCATTTGTTCCTAGGTGATTGAGTGGAATAGTTTTATGTAGGAATGACCACCAAAGATTCAAAAATTGGTGCCCATTCAAAATTATAAAAAAACACTGTTTGATATTTTTTGGTTCAACATATTTGTTTAAACTTAAGATCACCTTCTGTATTTAATTTTGACCAGTTTTTTGGTAATTGAATTAGATTTTTAGGGAAAAAAGTAAATGATTAGAAAACTAACCTTTGAAAAGTTCAATATTTTGTTTCATTTTAGGGACACTTTTAAACATATAAAGCCTCAATATGGTTAAAGATCAGGAGATTGGACTAACATGTATATTATATGTTGTATATTTAAAATTGATGAAAATTCTTTAGATATGCTATCATGAGAACAATGAATATTTAACATTATAATCTACAGGAAACAGGGATGACAATATCCATTATACAAATGGATATAGAATACGTGGATATAGTGACAGATTTCCGCATTAAAATGTTTTTTTTCCAGCAGACTGATATCTTGGTACCCCATCCCCTTTACATTGCCTCATTTATATTGACCAATATCTCAGCACTTTATTAGCAACCTAATTTGATGACAAAACTTCTCCTGTCATAATATCCATTGTTATGAAAGTTTAATTTATAAAAGGAAAAACATTACTTTTAACTTTATTTTGGATCAGTTTTACAATTTGCTTTAAAACTTAGTATAGAGTATCTTTGCTGTAAAATTTTGATAGCAAAAAGTTACATGAAGATGGTTATGAAGATATTTGTACATATTTCAATTTTGTGTATCATGACAAAAACTATTAACCCGTCTCTCAATAAAGCAAAGGTCTTTATCTCATAGCATGGGTAAAAACCACCCAAATTTTATGAATTTTTGCGTAAATAACATTCTTGTACTAGAGTTTATTGAAACCAGCTGTTTTTTGTTTGTTAATATTTAGAAATAATACAGCGTTTGTTTATCAATTTATCTGTCTGTCTGTCAGTTTTTCTATCCCTCTGCCTGTCAGTCTATCTTTGTATAGTCATTTGTATGTATTTCAAACTGTATCTATCCTCAAATATATCTGTTTGTATGTCCATGTTTGTAGCTGTATTTCTCTCTCTTTCTCAATCTATCTATCAATATACCCACCTTTCTATCTATATTTGTGCTTTAATTTTCAATGATCCTGTGGTATCCGCCGAGGATCAATGGCAGACACCGGAGTTCAATTAGATTACGGCAGTGTGACAGACGTGGACACCTTACTATAGAGAAGCTACGCTTCTCTAGCTTTCACTAGATAATGATCAACATCTACTTTCAGTTGTCACTTTATTGAAGGGTTAAGAGATACTGCAGTTATATACAACAAACAATAATTACATGGATAGGAATAAATAATCATAACATAAAAGCATAAATATTACATATACAATGGTCAGTTTGGGCAATAATGATTCCCCCATCCCTGGAAAGGGTGGGGGAGAATTAAGAATACAGTTAACCATAATAAACATGACAGATTCAAATCATTAATTCTAAGCGTAGGGAGGGGGTCACTAGACCCCTTCCCCAGGACTCGGGGGAGGGCCATTGACCCTCCACCGAACCCCAGATCAGGGGTGCCATAGACATGGCTCACGGTTGCCGAATACCACAACTCTCCCCTCGGAAGGCTGGGAGATGGTTTCCCTACCAGACTTCCGACAGTGGTTGAGGCCTTCGGCCCGCTCCTTAGGGCTAAAAATATATACAAACGATAATGATTCAATGGAATCCTAGTGGTGAGTATCTTCTTAGGGTTGATGGGCTCCCAATGTGGGATAGAAGGCAGAGGCTGCCTTGGGTTGGATACGTTGGTCAGCGCCGGCAGGTATCAGGTTTGGTGGTGGCACATTTGTTGCTGGGACGGTCAGCAGTGGGACCTGCGGGTTGTTGTTGGCAGCGGCTGGGGCACTGGCTGCCAGGTTGAGTGTCTGAGCAGCGGCCTGTCCTCCTGAGGGGCCGCGGGGCCTGCCAGAAGGCGGTCCTGGTCTACCTGGGCGGTCATGCCCGCTGTCCGTTGATTTCATAGACACCATTTCCTCGGCTGCTTCCCTGCCGATGGGAATGGCATCCCAGTCCACTGAAAAGTCCCGGGACTTGGCATGGTTGAGCCTGGCTCTAGCCATCGCCTTCTTATACAAGGCTGGGTGGTACAGGAACACTTGTGATATCGCATTCAGGGCTGCCCGGACTCCTCCTTGTGCTGCTGCCAGAGAAATGATGGTGAAGTCCCCCAGCAGTTTGAGGATCAGCAGCAGCAAGCACAAGATGGCGGCGCCATCTCCCCACTCGTGGATGGCTTGTCTAAATCCTGCCCAGACATCCAGGGCTGCCTCTCCTTCCTCCGCCAGTCGGTCAATGTTGTAGGACACTATCCCATGGTCTCCTGTGGCCGAACAGCTGCCTTGCTGAACGCAGGAGCCATAGGATAGGCCGGTCAGCATGGCACTCTTGTATGCTGGGAACGCCAGCAGTTGTTGCCAGTCGTTCAACTCAGCCTGTGAATACAAACCACCTGAACTGAAGTCATCTAAGGGGTCTGTCAACAACTGCTTAGGCGTATCCAGCGGGGGTGGCCTTTTCTTGGGAGCAGGGGTTAACTCTATCCAGCCTTCCTCTGCGTGCACAGTCAGGGGGTAGGTGGAGGAACAGGGAATCTTGGTGGCGTGCTCACTGTATACCCGCGTCACGGCGTCTACAAAACCTGTGGGCTCCACTGGCACTTTGTCCCAACACTCCTTGTGTTCGCGGACAACATACTTGTGCCTTTGGCAGGTCAGCTGCAGCAGGATGTCTCCCCTCAGTACCGAGAACGTGCTCCCCTGGACACGCACCGGGTGGGCCGGATCTAGTTGCTGGAGCTTCCAGCAGTTGGCCGCTACTTCTTCTGCTGCAGTGCTCCTCATGCGGGTTTCCAGGGTGAATCCAATATAACCTGCATGGATCTGTGCTTGGAGGGGAACGTCAACATCCCTGGCCGACACTCGGGGCAGCGCAGCCGCGGCTGGGTCAGCTGCCACAAACAGCGCTGGATGGTTGGTGGCATGGGCCTCGAAGTCGCAGTTCACAATTGAGGTGGGGCTGGTCATGTTGATGAAAAACTGGGCCTGATGGTCAACCAGATATGCATCCCTCACCAGGCTGGGCTGGAGGCTGCGGATCAGCCTCAAGGGGCAATCTCTTCCCAGGTGGTCCCACACGTAGGTTGCTTCCCCAGTGATACAGGACAGCTCTGAATGGGGACAATCGAGGGTCAGGTGGTCAGACTGGGACTCCACCCGTCCATCCTCCACCACATAGGTCTCCTCCTTGACCAGCAGCCGCCGCTCCTGGAGCACTAATTCATTGCGGTAGAGCTGGCCCTCAAAGTGGACGTCCTCCCCCTCGCAACCCACCCCCTCGGGGCTGTTGACGAGGGCGCCCACTACATCAACGGTGAAGAACAGGGGGTGGTTCAGCTGGAACGTCAGTGGCTGGGTCTTGCCTGGCAACGTGTATACTCGGTTCCTGGCCAGGTCTCGGCACGCTTCTGGGTCTATCTTGGTTGGCCTCATGAGGGTGGGGACCGAGGTCACCTTGAGGTGACCCCATACCCCACACCTGAATGTCCACTGGGACACGGTGAGCTGACAGCTGAACCCAGTGGTTTCCCTCACCTTGACTTGCTGCAGGACGTGGATGTCGTGGCCCAGGGGCACCTCCTGGTGTAGGGGCTCCGTGTCACACATCTTTTCTTTGTTGTAAGACGTGACATGGGTGGGGTTGGCACAGTCCCACCCCACCAGGACATAGCTGGTTGTAGGCCACACGGCTGCCAGCAGGAGGCCCCACAGGACCATCCACCAATGGGAGAGGCTTCCAGGTAACCATCTTCCTCGTGCACGCGGCTGGGGATCTCCGGCTCTGGTCACGGCTGCTTCTTGGGGCTGGACACGGCTGGGCTGCTCCTGGCTAGACACAAATTTCCATTGAGCGTTATCTGTATGCGGCCGAGGCACCCCGATACCCTCCCCAATGACAGACTGGCAAGCGACTGGCACTTGCCTGGGTGTCGGCTCCCCTAGCCCTAAATGCTCCCTTCCCTGGTCCAAGGCATGCCCAGTGGCATGGGGCTGAAGTGCATGTGGCACAGGCTCGCCCTTACTCAATGCCCTCCCCTGCCCTAGGAACTCAGGTGCATGTGGCACAGGCAAGCCCTTATTTTCCCAATTTTCAATCTCCCCAGCCTCAAGTGCAGGGGGCACAGGCAAGGCTGGGTGTTTACAAGGTTTTGGATTCAATACATTTAACAAATTCAACTTATCCTGATGGTGAGCCGCTGGGTTCCCTTGGCTGGTAGAGAGCTCTGGATGGCATGTAGCTGGACTCTCCCTGCAGGCTGGTGGCGCTGGCTGGCTTGTAGCTGGGCTCTCCCTGCAGGCTGGTGGCGCTGGCTGGCTGGGGGTGACGGGTAACACCCCTTCCTCTGGGACCGCTGGCTCGTTCCAGGACTCAGGTCTCTCGGTGGCGGCGACGGTTGTCGCCCCAGACATCAGGTTGGAGGCTGGCTCGTTCCAGGATCCAGGTATCTCGGTGGCGGCGACGGTTGTCGCCCCAGGCACACGGTGGGAGGCGCTGGATAGCACCCCCCCATCATCCCAGGTGGCGACGCCGGGTGGCGTCCCATACATCGATGCAGAGGTGCTGGCTAGCACCTCCTGCCTCTCTCGTTCAGCGGCTGCCAGGGCCTCCCCATACACCGTCTCAGGGACGCTGGGCAGCGCCCCTCCACTCTTGCTGGGTAGGCTCAGTCGGGCAGGTTCCATCATGTTGAGGCTGAAAGGCTGGGGCCTCAGCACCTCTGGCTCGGCTATGTTGTTGGGCTGTATCAGCTCTGGCCCCAGATGGTTAAGACTGAAGCCTAGGCCAACCCGGTTGGGTTCAGCCGCGCCGCCCAGTACGTTGATCCTAGCTGGGACGGTCCCGAACTGCGGCATCCCATCGGCTCGGTCCGCAGCTCTGGAGGCGGCTGCTTGCGGTGGTGGTGCTGGGGGCGCGCTCCCTTCCATATGGGCCACTCTGCTGGGCTTCCCTGGAGGGGCACCTTTGTCGGCGGTGCGCCTGCGGCTGGCTACCTGGGCCCAGTCAGCTCTACACTCGGCCGCCGTGTGGCCGTCATAGTGGCAACGCTCACACTTGGCAGAACGGTCACGGCGTGGCTGGGTGCGCCTCTCCTCTAGGCTAACTTCCACAGGCGTTGGACAGTCTCGAGCTCGGTGGCCTCTCCCCTGGCAGCGGTAGCAGCGGCCTGGAACCTTGTCATCTGGAGCGACCTTCCCCATCTGGTGGAGACCCGGAGCCAAGGAGCCAATCTCCATTGGCTCCGACTCGTCATATTGGGGCAACTGGATGCAGGCAGATCCAGTCAGCCCGTCGGTCGAGTCCACTAAGCACACACCTTCCTTCAGCTGCTTAGTAACCATGGTCACGGTGAACATGGCCTTGCGAGTGTACTCAGGTACACTCGCAATTTCATGGTTCATCATGAGGCGTTTTACATTGGCGTTACGAATTCCACGGTTTAATTCGTCCACCAACAATTCAAGATCCTCATGATTGTAGGCGTCCCTATACAAGGCGCACTTTGTTGATATGTACGCCTGTATAGGTTCTGTCGAGTGTTGCTTGTAGTCCCTAAACGCTTGTTTAAGCGTTTGGGACTCAAAAGCAGGGCGAAATAACAATTCACACTCGGTCTTGACCTGCTCGTAGGTCAAGGCTTGGCCTGCCTCGCCAAACAGATGGGACGCCATTTCCGCCGCTTGCCCTACCAATGACAGTAGTAGGGCGTTGCGGCGGTTGAGGGAATCATGAGGTGGCACGCGGTAAGCCGCCCATGACATCTCCAGTCGGCGGATATGTGCCGACCAGGACTGCTTGGGCGGCCCTCTATACTCCGGCAGATTGCTCAGCATCAGCTTGCGGTACTCGGCTGGGGCCGGCTGAGGGTCATCCTGGAGCCATCCTGGGGCTTGGTCACCTCCTGGGACTTGATGCTGGTCCATTAGGTCAACGGTGAAACGGCGGGCACAAAGTTATACAGGACTACAATGAATGGGTTGTCACTTGAGGCTTCCTAGCCTAACAGCCAACACTGTTTGTATCACTAGGTTGGGAGTTTTAGTTGCAAAGGTATAACTTAGCTGTACTTATCAATAGTTAGGTGTTGAGGTAGATAGATGTTGAGGGTCTGAACTGCTGTCAGGAACTGATTGGGTTTTCCCTTATCACACTAGAGCTAGGAGGAAAGAAACTTGCAATTCTTTATTTGCTAAAAATACCCCTGTTAGATGCTATGGAGTAGCTCTGCTCTGGTGTGAAAGTGTGTGTGTGTGTGTGCGTGGAATCTTCTGTCCTTGTAACGCGCGTTCGCGCCGTCAAATCCGCGCACACGGGGAAAACGCGCTCTCACCCCTCAGCTCGCTCCCTCATTGGTCCGCTTCGTCCGTTGGATTTATGATGTTTTCCGCACTTTGTTGCGCTACCCGTGAATGGCGCTCTGTATATCCGATCGCTAGCTCCACACTACAGACGGACTTAGCCTAGTGTGGGTAGGAAGGGGGAAGCGCGTGAGGGGACGGGGGTAACTCCGTCCGTTCCCACTGTGAGGGAGGGGGTAACTGTGTGCTGGTGTAATGGGGCCTCTGCTTCTTAATCTTAGGCTTATCTGTTATATAACCCTGATTGTATTTGTCTTCAAATGGAGAGGGGCCCCCTCCCCTTCCCTTGGAATAAGGGGTGTATTTGTTATTGTGCTGTGGGCTTGAGATTGTTTTGATTATATTACATCTAACTTTTATTGCTGTCCTTATCACAATTGCATAACAGATTTGTTGACCAACTCTGTTCTATTTTTAGCTGTTATCACAATAAACAGTAATCCAAGCCTGTTCTATTCTTAGATTTATCACAACACAACAATTTGTTTGCCAAGCTTTGCTCATAAATCTATTGTTTGGTCATCACATTAGGGTGGTAATCCCTGCAAATGTGATATAATATCTGTCTTCTAGATGGGTGGCTGCGTTGTAGCTTCTCAGGATACTCGGGGTTGACGTAGTTTTTCTCTGTTCTGGTGCACTACACCCGTATGTTAGCTCGCAGCTTGCAGCTATGTGGCATGTTTCAGCCTATCGGCGGCAGGGAATGTCCCGTCCTGCTAGCGCCACTGGTTCGGATCCTGCTATTTCTTGCAGTAAAGTTGGCCTATTTTCAGCCGTCTACACGTATTTGGCTTGTTTCAGCCGGTCCGCAGGCCTGTTTCAGCCCTTTTGGCGCTCAATTCTCCGTTAGATATCAGCGCTGCTCGCGGTTATTCGTCAGATTTCGCTGTTTTGCTTCCACAACTGCCGGATGCAGAGTTAAACTTTGCTGTCCAGGGTGGGTAATTCAGGTTGCTTGCGTCAGTTTTGCCAGATTCACTGCTGGGAGTACCTTAGCCTCAGATGCGCGTCTGCTCTACACTTGTGGTTCGCCGTAATCTCACACAGCTGTCACCAAAGTTGTGGTATCCGCCGAGGATCAATGGCAGACACCGGAGTTCAATTAGATTACGGCAGTGTGACAGACGTGGACACCTTACTATAGAGAAGCTACGCTTCTCTAGCTTTCACTAGATAATGATCAACATCTACTTTCAGTTGTCACTTTATTGAAGGGTTAAGAGATACTGCAGTTATATACAACAAACAATAATTACATGGATAGGAATAAATAATCATAACATAAAAGCATAAATATTACATATACAATGGTCAGTTTGGGCAATAATGATTCCCCCATCCCTGGAAAGGGTGGGGGAGAATTAAGAATACAGTTAACCATAATAAACATGACAGATTCAAATCATTAATTCTAAGCGTAGGGAGGGGGTCACTAGACCCCTTCCCCAGGACTCGGGGGAGGGCCATTGACCCTCCACCGAACCCCAGATCAGGGGTGCCATAGACATGGCTCACGGTTGCCGAATACCACAATCCATTTATAAAAATATCCCATTTTCATGATTCATAAAACAATATTCCAGTGCTATTTAGATAGTCATATTTTCCAATTTAGGAAATATTGTATGTACAATTACATCTTAAAATCCATATATCCTTTTTCCTAAAGTACTGTGTATATGCCTTTAAAAAAAAGTCCATATACACTTAAGTTTAAATCTCCTTGACCCCAGTCAAGTACGGGTGGATTAACCCGACTTGGTTTTCTATTACAAACAAAATACCATTTTTTTTGCATGTTTGGATTTATTCATATGTACATTATTTTTATTTTGATGAATTTTTATTTTATTTTATAAGTATATTTTCTATAGAAATATGGTTGGGGTAAATGGAGGTTTACCCCACTCAAACTTTGAAACTTTTCATTTTACCCCCCTCAAAATTAACAAAAATGCATTAGACTACCCATATAAAATCTTTGAAAACTCTCATTTTACCTTCTTCAAAATCTTCCTGATTTGTAAAAATATTTGATTGAATCATCAATATTTTTCTATCGTTTTCTTCACTTGATATATTAACAACAGTACCGAAGATTTACAGGCTATTGAAGTCCATACGGACGTACTTTAGAGACTGTAATTAAAGAATAGCTGCTCTACCAAAAAAACTGAAATAAAAAGGTTCATCTAAATGTGTGAAACATTTACGCTTCTTTTTACAAGGAGCGTCACCCGTCACGTAGAGGTTGCAAAAAGTGGATTGGCGCGTTTTTAAAACATATTTTAATTACAACTATGAGTTTGATGATATTTTTAACATTTAAAAAAAATTATTTTAATTGTTAAATAATCTAACATAATCATTATTCTTAACGCCGTCAAATTTGAATTAATTTTGTCGATTTTTGTGGCAAATTTCAAAATTACAAAAGTTCATATCGCGATTTTACACATATAAAAGGGGTATTTGCTGACATATTTTCGACACAATTGTTTCCAATGAAAATATGACTGCAGTTTAATGTTAATATTATATCCTGTCAATAAATATGGCAATATCATATTGAAAAATATCATTATTCGACTAATTTGTAGCTGCCCTACTAAAAAAATGTTTAAAAACTATACCACCTGAAGTTTAGTTTTACAGGTGACAAATACAAGATGAAAGACACATTGTTCGAGTAGGTTTAGTTTTGGGAAAGGGACACTTTGACTTTACCGTTTATGCAGCTATCGTAACAATATAAGATTTCAGTTTACATACAATAATATTACTTGTGCATAAAGTTGGAAATCAAGTCTAAGATAAAATAATACATTAGTTTATTAAATATATACAGTTTTACTTAAATATACAACCAATTCTGACAATTATATCAAGATATCTCAGATAAAAAAAACCTTACCACTTTAGATAATAGGATAGATATAGGACTATAAGAGACCATATGTAAGAGGTTCCGTTGAACTAAAATACATATACTACTATGAAGTATATGTACATATACATATTAGTGTGCATTTACGCCTGCATATTATCATTTTAAATCGCTAAAATACATAATAATAATTAAATAATAAGAGTAAGAAAATAGGGAGAGCGGGGAACACTTTCTGATGTTTTATTAGATAAATAAATAGAATTGATATGCAGTTCTAAAGACTGTATAACATGATAAATGTGTGGAAGTGAATACACACCCTAACAAGAAGATATATACACATCTTATAACACTTTTTTTGCCAAGGATGTTCAAGGACTTTGTTTTCAGCATAAACATTCATAATTATTCCAAGATTTTCTGTAAAAAAATAGAAGATTTTTCCCATTATTGGTTTTCAATCGAATATTTCATCTTTTTAGGGCGTTTCATGGACATTTCACAAAAGGAGGATCTAGTAACTCTCCCATAAAATATTTCAAACCTTTATTTGACTTATAAGAAGATTCTTTGTAAAGGAGAACCATACCAGTCCATCGTATTGACATCTATGAAGATTAACCTTTTTTAAAGATTTTAATTATTGATGACTAATTTGTATTTTTCTCCTTTCAGGTAAGTTTAATACATATCAGATTGAACACGTAACACTATGTAGATTGCATAGTAGCCTCTATACTGTAAGTATTGATATTAGGTATGCCAGTATTTGTAAAGATTATTCAAAATACTCAATGGCCTTTTTTCTACTTATTTAAACTTGTTTATAAAATAAACGTTTGTAATATAATCCTTTACGCTTTTTTATCCCCTATTGAGATTCAGTAATAAAAGGTGTATTAATTTGGTATTTAAATTGAACTTTGATATAAAACATGAAAGTTAAGAAATTTAAACATTTAAAAGTTGTATAAATTGTAGAAGCTTTACAAAGTGTCTCAAAAAATCATCCATGTGACGTCATAGAGATGAGGGATTATCCATCTCTTTTTTAGGGGTTTTCTCTACCACTTCTCCTCCCATCCCCCATTTTTATGACGTCACATAGCTGATTTTTTTGAGATACTTTGTGAAATTACTAAATTGAATGATAAATGGATACCCAAACTAAAGTTCTAAACATCAACATTTTTCTTCGTTTACCTATCCTACTATCCCTATAGAGATCAGACTGGCAGTCTATTGAAAAGTCGGATAAAAAAGTGATCGAATCACACCCCTGTCAATCTACAGATCTGCTACTTGAATACATTTTTTAGGGTTTATAGATTTTATCAGGGTTAAGACTTAGCCTAAGCTACACACAGTTTGAAAAGGTTGGGTTAGGCTTTCAGTTTTCAATAAAATGTATTCTGAATTTCCTTTTTTTCCCATGGAGGACAAAACAAAGTACGACTTTAATCTTATCCAATTGATTGAATCAATATTTTAGACGACTGAAAGAAAATTACATACATATCTAAGAAACCTAACATTAACCCAATTTTAAAAGAGAAGATTTTCTCACATCTAAGACTTTAATAGATATTTGAGTTTTTAACTTGAATAATTTGAATTGAAAATTTGGGTGCTTTCCCGCATATTGCCTGTTGGGCAAATAAACCTTGATTTTCGAAATGAATTTATAATAAGAAGGAAGCAGTTTGATTCCTATTTTGTACCCCTGCGACGGGGCCCCAAACTTGCGGGGCTACCAAGTACACAATACAACCTAACCTGACATTAGCTTATGACTTTGGTATTTTTTTGTTCATAAAACAAAACTAATTCAACTTTTTTCAAAAACTAAATTTTCGCCCTTAAAACTATCATGGTAAAGTGTCACAAAGTTTAATTGCAATTTAATTTTATAACTCTGCAGTGGATGTCATGAATATAAGCAAGGAGTAGAAACCAAAGTTTAGAGAAAAAAAGAAGGTTGTTTAAATCAAATTATCTTAAAATTTGTAGTATAAGTTTTTTTAAACATTTCAAATTGTCCAATAATCTAGATCACTAAAAAAGATTAAATAATTTCATGTCTTTTTACAATCTACTTTAAACTTCATGGGTATGAAATAATGAAATTGTTATATTATTTTCTAAACTTTAAACAAAAATCCTTGAATGAAAATTTTGTTGTATGAAGTGGCAATTTTGACACTATATATCAGGATTAAAAGTGTTCTTACAAATTAAACAAAATTAAAAGGGTGTACTAAATTTTAAAATTGATATCCGATTGAATTCTCCATTTTATCGAAGCTTTTTATAGGTCGCCGGAGGGTTTTAGACTTTTTTATTGTTTGATTTAGGCTATTTTCCATTTTTTCTTACTCTTTCGAATACAAAGCTTTCCTCTAGTATATTTGATGAAAAATAGACTTTATAAATATCATGCCAAATTAAGCGTGTGTGTTTGTACCAGTCTGCGCGTTTTTTTATTTTTTCTGTTTTTCTTTTTAAATTTTATTTAGAATATTTCGCTAATAAATATGGAACATTTCTTTTACTACTTTATGGGACAATATTTAAAGGGAAGTCGTGTATTTAAATTGTGAAGGCAAGAGGAAACTATAAAACTTACAATTGAATCTTAGCATCAAGATACATAAACATTTTCTGTTTTAAACTGTAGGACAGAATAACATGACAGATAAAGATTAAAGAGGATTGTGTTGACAATTAAACTTAATATTTACTGTATAGATATTTCTCTGTATCATAAGATAGGATTGTAGATTAAAGTTATTTGGTCGAATAGTTTGTACACGACAAGTTTTTCAGAATAATGAAGATTTGTGAAAGTACCCAAATTTGTTAAGCCAACTAAACTTATTTAAAAAACTTTAGGGACCAGTATTATTCATAGTCCAATGTCTTATTACTCGCTGTTTTGTTTTCTATAAAATCAACAAACAAACATAAATTTGGCCATAGATATTAAATAAAGAAACTATTTTTTTATGTTGAAATAAGTAAATCGATTTATAAACCTTGGTAATTAATATAAGTTTTATTCTAATTTAAAGTTTATGATACCCAAAACACACATTTTCATTCTTTTGATTAAAAACTTGGTTGCTTTTACTAAATATTGATTGGTCAGTATCTAAACATTTCAAGCAATAGTTTAGTCAATAGAAGAGGTAATTTTGTTTATCATCAATATTTATCTCCAATGTCTTGAGAATCAAGCTATTTAAGAACAAAATTTTGGTTTAGCTATTTTGTAAATAAACTTGTGACTACTTTGTATATACACCTTACCACTTTACTTTGAATTGCAAATATGAGGCTAGCTAATGGTTGGGTTTAAAGAAATTTTAACTATAATATAACATTACTTTATCTGCCAACCTTACTTAAAATCCCTACTGTTACAATAATAAAACAAATAACCAAAGAAATCTTCCAAAATTTCGGTTTCCTTTATTACAAAATATATTATTCATCTTAATACTAGAAATCTGATGCGTTGTCTTGAGTATTATGGAATTTACGGATGAAGAGAATAGCCAAATTTTGATTTAATAGAAACGTTGTAATGTTTTAAAACCAACATATTAGATGAAGTAGTAGCTTTTTTGTCTGTAGCTTAGGATTCTGATAACTCCTTAACCGATTAAGTTTTCAGTTTGAGAAGGAAGGTCGCTGGGTGGCTTTTGGCTATTTATTCTTGGGATCGTTTTAGGCTATTTTTCGGCTTTTTTTGCTCTTTTCTACCCCTTAGAATTAAGAGCCCCTAGATTCTAGAGGCACAACCTCTAGTTTGGTATAGAGTAAAAGATGCAAAAAGTTATAAAATTAGTTAAACACTAATTGTTTGATTTTTTTTCCTTATTTCGCTGCTTTTCTTGATTTTATTTCATAATTCAAACCTTCCCTTCATCCCTGGGTGTAGACATTAAGATGAACGAAATATCAAAGTTTTTATGTCCTTGTGATTTTTGGCTTTAAAACCCATCATGCAACTCTGGTGAGCTAGGGATAGGTCAATTAAAAATATTTGTAAGAGGATAATACCAAAATATTGAAATCTTTTCTAAATTTAATACGGCTAAAAGTTATTTTTTTGTCAATTCGATAACTTTAACTAGGGATTTAGAAGAGATAAAATGTTATAACCCTCCAATAATCTGAAAAGAATATTACTCCTTGTTTAGATTGAAATTACTGGTTGAAAATTTTAATAAAATTATCAAAGTTTTTAAGTCAACAAGTTGAGAGAACTTATTTATTAAATTTTCGGCATCAGATTAAAAACAATACAATGTCCACTCCCTTTCCTCCCTGGTTTTAACCTACTTGGGTGTATGAATTCTTTATTTCCTATTGATTTATCCCTTAATTCCTGATGTTTTTGGTGGTTTTTACATAATCTTTGGTTTGTTGACACCAGTGTACTGTAGCGTGAATTTAAGATTTTATATTCAAATATGAGTTTATCACAATATTATATTTTATAGTTAACTAGCGGTTGTGCCCCTGACATCAAGGGTATCTGTATTCTCAGGGTTATGGAAGAGCAGAAAATGAAATAAAACCATACAAATACTTAAAATGTTAAAATAAAATAGACTCAAACCATCCGAAAATATATGTAAAATCTTCCCTTAAATGGAGAACTTAATCAATTCAGTAGTTATCGAAATCTTAAGCTACAGACAACAAAAAAACATTACTACTTTATATAATGGGACTAGCGGCCACGCCCCCTAGAAGCCTCTAGGGGCACTTAAGGTAGGTCGACCTCCTCTAATTTTAAATTTATGTTTCAAAAGAGAAAAACATATTTTTTTTTGGGGGGGGCAGGGGGATGAAGACACCCTCCCCAAAAATAGTTTAAAACCTTCCCATAACATATAAGAAGCTTCACTGTAAAGGAGAACAATATCGGTTCAGCGGTTAGCGAGATCCTTGGGGACAGACAAAAAACGCTTATTACTTTATATAATAGGATAAATGTAAGGATAATAGATTAATCTTTTTCCTGAGTGTCTTTATAACAATATTAATTTATATTGATATCACAGACCTATATTAATGGAATTTACGTGGATATTCAGACAGGGGAAAATTTCGTCAATTTGGACTCACTTATTGGTCAGTTCGTTCATCCAGTAGAAGGGGATCATTAATTTAGGCAGCTACAAACTACAAGTTTTATTTTATTTGAGTTCATGATAATCTGGTGTAAGATCCAAGTAATAATAGTTCTATTCCTATCTTATTCTAAATCACTGAACTTAAATCTTCTTCAAATATAATTTCTAAGCTAGCCTACTCTAAATATATATTGTATATATTCTCTAATCCTAAATGACACACAATGCTACACTAGTTAGCCATGGATACAGGGATATGAAATAGGAAAATATTTCAAACATTCTCTAAATTACCTTAAATGTATCTTATTCCAAAGAATAGTTATTTATCGCATCGTATTATAGACATCTTCCGTGGATATTGAAATGGAAAATTATAAGATTAAAACCAGTTTTGTTAGACCCGAGGGCCCAAATGCCCGGGCTAATAAAACTGGTATTAATTATATGATTTTTATTTAAATACTCGTGGAAATTGTCTGTAATTCGATGCTATACTTGATTTTCTGTATGGCTGAGGACCGGTTCTAATCCGACTGATATTAATTGGTTTCGAAGCCATACTGGAAAAACTATTTTGCTTTCAAACATTTTAGTCTACAATAACACATATTTACAAACAATTAATTTAGTTTTTGACTGTTAAACAACTTAAAGGCTAAATAGTTTTTGGTTAATTAAAGGTGTTCTGGGGTCAAGTTTAATTAATCTCCCATTGACCTATGCCTGTATTCTTGCGGGAACAAGTGTCTTGAAATGTTTGAAATCTTATGGCAATCCATCAATATGTCCTCCCACTATTGTACATTATTCAAAATTCGTCTGATAAAGCAGCAGAATTAAACTAAAAATATAATAAACTATTCTTATAGAAAAGTAACAAGAACAATTTGAACATTACTTTAGGTCTTGGGAAGGTTTATAACTAGTTTTTGGGAGGGTATTCTCCCATTGTCTCTGGACAAAACACCCCTTTACCCACAATTGAAGCCTCTAGTGACATAGCCGCTTGTTTATAATAAAGTAACATGAATTTTCAACGACATAAATATAATTCTATAGTATACCTCTTAAAAGACGTAAATAATTTGGCTATTTTTATTTTTTTGGAAAACACCATTTTTAAGTCACAGATTTATATAATTTTTTCCTTATTCATAAAAGTTTGTCTTAAAATATGTTAACAATATAATGATAAATTATAAAACAGAAATATTTTTTTTGTAACTGTTCTATACACTCTTATGAATTGTTTTCACGTTTTTGAGATCTTAAGTAACTTAGGGACAAATAAACATTTTCTTTAAAAATATTTTTGCAATTTAATCACAAAAAACGGTAAAATTAATACCTTAATTATATGCATTTACTGAACATTACATAATACTAGGTATGACCTACGTCAGTTGAGATCGCTAAACCTAGTCTTTCTACTTATAAATTTACATTAAGTTTAATATTTATTACTTAACCTTAGATTACAATTATTGCCTTAAGTAGAGAAAAACAGTATCAGGCTTTTCTAAATCCTTTGGCTAATTCTCGTTACGTAACTAGTAGGGTTGATTATGTTTCTACATAATATACCTTGAGTTTATAGTCCCAACTAAAACATGAAATAAATCAATTACCCCGAGCAAAACAAATTGTCAGGTCAGGCGGATGCAAGAGGTCAAACTGGCATGAAAATATGAAAAATTCAGTCATCAATTTGAAAACGTTATGCCATTTTTTTCTACCCCCTCCTGCCCACTTTTTGTTGTTTATTTCTAAATTTTATGGCTTGATGGGCAGTAATAAAATGACGTATCTCTGAGTCGTACACGGTCACACGCAATGTTGGAAGGGTGACAGAAATTTCAGATCTCAGATTTCGCAATTTGATTTACTTATTTTCTCTATAAGATAAAAGCGATGCTTGCAAGATTATCTACTTCGATATGATATAAAGATGAATTTTTCTCAAATCGCAAAAACTAAGATCTGAAATTTGCGTCACCCTACGAACAGTACGTATGACCGCGTACGACTTTGAGAAACGGCATTTAATTACTGATCACCTTCAATCCTATGGCTTATCCATAACCCACTTCTCCCTCAATTTGAATAAATCTAAGATAAAGTAAAAAATAAATTCCCTATAAAAAAATTTTAATTTTGATAATCAATTTATTTTCATTTTAGGTAAGTTGATAACAATATTTTAGCCAGCAAACGAATAACAGGTTTTTTTTACAAAACCTCAAAATTTAAAAGTAAAAAATATGTCTTTTGTGGATTTAAAATAGTAAATTAAATTTTGTTTTGCCATCTTTACCTATCTTTTTCAAAATTGAAAAAAAATTGTAAATTTGATATTAATTAGATGACTATTGATTTTTCCCAATAAAAAAAACTGTTACATCATGACCATTAAGGGTAAAATAACTTCAATAGACAAGGGGACACCCCCCCCCCCCCCATCCATATTTTAATTTATGCTCACCAACTACAGAAAGTTTCAGAATTAAAAGACCCTAATTGTTATGAAATTTATCAAGTCAACATTGAACTGTAAATTTGTGAAACCTATCACACCAACAATTTAAGATTGTTGATCATAATTAGGGTATACATAAATTAATTGCCCATTGTCTACTCCCATCAGATCCCTAAATCCAGCTCTTTAGAACCTTTTTGATCTTGCCTTTACCTAACAAAAGCATGTCAAATATTATTTTTCTTTAAATATGAGGGGCTGAGTAAGGGGGTTATGTATATTCTACTGGCAAATAAAGGTAAATTTCCCATCATTTGAAGAATACTCAATTCAAAATTTCAGTGAATTTCAATTCCAATTTGGCGAAAAGTGGCAAAAATCAATATTTGCACCACGCAAACTGAATCCAACGTTTTCCCAAAACTATGAAATCAATATGGTAAAATTTTAGCAAATTAGGTTCTAAAACTATTAAAAAAAAACACGATATTTGAAACCCAGGGATCTAAAGTGATAGGACAATGGTCGATAAATTGATGTACGTCCCCAAAGATGATACACAAAATTACCCCTTCAGTAGATGAAAATAAATGGTTGAAACATTTGAACACTAACATTTATTAATGAATCAATCAAAATTTACTAAAGTCTCCAAAGTTGTTAAGCCAACGAATAAATAAACATTATTGTAAAACTTTGGTGTCTTGTGTTATAAATAGCCCATTGTTCCCTCTCTCTCTGTTTGAAACTGCGGATATACAAATTGGTTTGATATGTCTTTGTTATAATTTAAATATATTTGTAGCTGTTTTTGTTTAAATAAAATAATTTTGCATTATTGCACGAACCAAAAATTCGTGCCCTGAAGTCTGTTAAATTTTTATTATTATTTGTATATCCATCCACATACCTTTTCCAAGAAATTAAAATGTAAATATTTTTTAATACTGAACGTGTCCCTTATTTGTTTTACTTTTCATTTGCAAATTTTTTTTTTGCAAACATTTATTAGTCGAAATATTTGGTGACATGGGCTCCATTGGAATTTTGCAATTGAATAATAAGATAGAAACATCAGGGAGGAATTGGTCATTGGGCTGTTTATTACACTTGTCCCTAAAGTTATATAATGACGTTTTCTTATACGTTGGCTAAGAAACTTGATGACTTTGAATGGTTTGTTCTATAAGTTGAGTATCCAAACGTTTCAACCAACAATTGTAATATCTACAGAATGGGTAAATTCGTGTATCATGATTGGGAATGTATGTCAATTTATCAGCCATTGTACTATCCCTTTAGAAACATGAAGATCTTAAAGTACACTTTATGTATTATTCTCATTTTACATTACATGTTACTAGGTTTTAACAAATAACTGTTCATTTTAACGCTTCTTTTATCTTCATTTTTTTATGTAAAAATTTTAACAAGTCAAATGCCATAACTTCTACTTAGAAGTTGCATAGGTGAAAAAATTAACTGACTCTTTGTACTTTTCATTGTTAATTTTAATTCTTAGTAAATGAGCGGTAAAATACTTCTTCTCACACAAAAATTTATTTCTAAATGTAAAAAATATTTTTGAGATCAAATTTGGCTTTAAGAGTATCTTTGAAATAAAGTTTATAAAATGAATACCAGTTTTGTTGGGCCGGGCATTCGGTCCCTCGTGAATATTTAAACTGATTTTAATCTTATAATTTTTCATTTTAATATCTGTCTATAATACGATACTGTAAATAACTAATCTAAAATTTTAATTTATTAAAAGGTAAATCTTATATTGTTTTCTAAGTTTAGTGCAATTTGACTATCCCTGAATATCTGAAGAAAATGGGTTTTGAAAGAAATACGACACAACTATACAACATGTGGTCAATGAATAAAAATAACCATACTTTCAATAAAACAACTAAAAAAAATATCGAAAACATAACCAAAAAACAAAAATTTTACCCTGCTTAGCTTGTAAATGATAGGAAGAAAATTGATTTATAAAATCATGTACTAATTTGTATTTTAACGAAAAAATTGTACAGACTGCACTAACACCTAATCTGGGAGAAAGGGAAATAGATAACTACCCAGTGATTTAAAGTGAATTAAATCATATGTTAGTTGATGTAAAACTACAATCTTCAATGTCCCTAAAAATGAAAAACAAATATTCTAAATTTATACTTTTGTTTATTTCAAGAAATTTATTTTTGTTGCTTGTATTAAGTTTTGTTGGTTAAAGTTGTGTTTTTTTAAATATCTACACGATGTTATAAATATTACATTTAAATAGCTGAAAACCTGTCCCTGTTAATGGTCCTAAGAAGATGGGTCTGAAAGCCTTCTTGCATAATTATAAATTTGACCTTAACAAAGAAAACCATTTTATTAGACTTATTATTTTAGACTCAACATAATCGAGTTTATAATATGTTCAATTTGAATATAAGAATACAAAAAATAATAATTCATTCATATTTATATTTAACTTCATGAATAGTTTGGAAGTTTCTTAACCCGAGAAGACCTTGAAAAATTGATATATTGTATTATAGACTGACAATATAACAATAAAAAAGTGACAATAACTGTTAATTTGTCTGATATTATCATCAGCATTTTAAACAACACAGAATTTATTGTAAGAATCTTAAATCTGCCTTATAGTGTAATATAATGAAAACATTAACTTAAAACTTAAAATTAGTCTTAAAACATATTTTTAACTTACCTCATATAAAGGCAGTCTAAAATATCTCTATAATCCCTTTATTTGGCATCGGCTAAGCGGATTTACTCAGGGATAAGGGATGGGAAACCTGACCGAAAATTAGGTCTCAGCCTCCTTTTTAAAGTGATGGGGCAACTTTTCTTTTTTGCCTATAAAATCAACTCATTTTCGCCAGTTCATTATTGGCTGTAGGCTAATATCCAATAGCCTGAAACTTGCTTTTAGCATTAACCAATTAATTAATAACCAACGCTTCCCCCAGTTCCTAATTGGCTAAATTAATTCAAGCAAACATAAATTTCTGCTATTATGTATTAGAATGAAAACAATGGAAATTTTCTGCTATCAGAATGACTACAATATATATGATGTTCAATCACATCAACTTATTATTAAATCTACACATTAATAAATGTCCATATAGCAAAACATAAACAGAGAGATCGTTTTTTGAAGACTGCGTAGGATTCAACATTTTATACTTCAGAACAATGTGAAAAACTCATGTCTTTAGACAATTTAAAAGTTATATTTCATGTGGAATTGATAACCCACCTAAATGATTACAAATACAAAACTAGTTCAATATGTAAATAAAAAGTGTACTGTGTTTTGTTAAAAAAAAATTTTCATTAATTTTGGTAAAAATTATTGCACACTTAATTAAACTTTTCTGTTAATTTTAAACGTAAAATTATTTTTTTAAAATTCTTAATTTATATGTATGCTATGGAACAATTAGTTGATAGAATGTTACCCATGTACTTATTCAATTCTACTTAATTTATTTATTAAAGCTGGGGAGCTAAAGCGGTGTTTATTTCTATATACAAATTTTGGGGTGAAGTAGATCCCCCATTAAAATGTTTGAAAATAAATCAGATTTAACCATCTCAAAAAAAAAACTTTTTTTAAAATGGGGGGGGGGGGTGGCGTAGTAATGACCATCTTAACGGGATTCTACTTAAACCCACTAACATATTGGTTATTTGAAAAGTTTTTATTATATTTTATGCTAGGTGGAATCAACTACCTGAATTCTATTCTATACTTTTTTTCTTTGCATTCATATAATAGCTATTTCATCATTGTTCATAGTTTTCAAATCTAACTACTGCGTCATCCCGAAACTAGTTTTTTAGGCCTAGTTGGAAAATAGGCCTGGAATAATTTTTTCTTACGTTTCCCATCCCTTATCCCTGGATTTACTAACTATATAAAAACGTGAATAAATCAAAAATGATACCTTTTTGACCTTGTACTTTTAAATTTATTTTACTTAGTTCATATTAGAGATAGATTGCAACATTATCAGAAGAATCTTCATTAAAACGGATAGAACTATTTAGGGTACACTTATCAAAAATTGGAAGATGATTAAAGTCCCACCAAAGATTATGACGTCAGGCGATAGAATAGCCAATGAGAGGCCAGTATACACTGTAATTGACCAAAGGTAAAATTTATGCTGGCCTCTCATTGGTTATTCTATCGTATGACGTCATGATCTGTTGAGGGACTTTAGTCATCTTCCAAAAATTGGGTAAAGGTACCCTTACCCAAAATAAAAACCTTCAGTTAACCCATAAGCGGTTTCACTGTGAAGAAGAACCATGTCAATCGCGGCAGTTAGAAAGATCTTATGCCACATACAGACAGACAGTCACATAGACATCCTGTTACTTTCAGATAAGGATTAACTATATTATTACTAAATAACCCCCTCCCTGTATAAAATTAAGGTAATTCCTTATTATTAATAAAAAAAACACCCCCATCAATTTAAATATAAATTTTTGTCAAAATTTTTTTTTAAAAAGAATCCACCCAAAAAGTTAAATAACAGTTTTTTTTTCTTCTTAACTTTTTTATAAAACTTTAATAATGTATCATTTTGTCTTTTAAGATTGAAATTTATCTTTAATATGTTGCTTTTTCATCAAAAGATATGGAAATTTATCTATTTTTAGCTTACTGCATAATTTATGCACGGCATAGCTATGAGGGTATCTTGCCTTATTTTCAACATAATTATGTTCCAATTTGTTATGCCTACCAGAAATCAACATCAAATATTTTCAAGAGAGACTCATGTTATTCAATTCTTTATTTTTAAACCAAAGATAAAATAAAAATCTAGCACTCTATATTTTTCTTAGCTTTAATACTTAAGGAATAAGACAATGGACAATAAATTTATGTACATTTCCAATAATGACAAACAAAAAATTCCCTTCTCTATTTGTTAAAAAGATTGGTCACTGCTAGTTTGAAAAAAAAATATGATTTGATAAAGGTATCCAAAAATTTTAAGCCAGTGAATAAAAAGTGTATTATAAGCATTTAAGTTCCTAAATAATTTAGAGTCTAATCTCACCAACTGCTAAAATGGAATTACAATTAAAGATACGGAGTTTCTCTTTAATTAGTTGCAAATGAACCAAACTGCATACACTACTTCTACTACAAGCTATAAACAGGGAATTTACTTTTAAAAGTAAAGAAATTGATTACGTCCAAAAACAGTAATACTTTAGATAAAAATATTGTTATAAGAGCATAATTCTTTTAAATATATATATACATATAAACAAGGAATTGTATGCTGGTTGTTCGCGCTAATTTTTCCTAACCTTTATGACTTTCAGATATTGATAAAATCTCCCCCTCCCCTTCTTTCTTTTCAGATCAAGTTAAGTATGAACACAATATTTATTTTCATAGAATGACACACCCCTGCTTCCCTGATTATTATTGCAAACTAGATGGGAGGAAACTACCCGGCCATGTTTGTGGCTTTTTGGCGTTTTCTTTAAAAGGCATTGACATAATATGATATACTTGCTCACTGCATACTTTACTGTTAGTTGGATATATAGTATATTTATAGCTTATTTTTACTTGGTGGATATTTATAATTCGTAGTTAAATTAGTCTTTTAAAAACTATTTAACTCTCTGTTTATTGATATATTTTATTACAAGCGGATGCGCCGATAGCATCTAAAACCACCCTAAGCTAATCTAAAAATAGAATAGCTTAAAAGCACCCTTGACCTAAATGGATCTTCCCAAAAATGAAGAACTCAATTGATTCTGTAGTTAATAGTTATCCGAATATTAGGCTAATAAAACCTTTCTACTTTACATAATAGGATTAGTCCATAAAATGAGTATCTATAAAACTATTAATTTTCTGTCTATTTGTATATTTATACCTAACTTAATTCCTTTTTAATCTATCATATCTTATTGTTTTTTATCCATATACATATGTATATCTACAACTTTTTTTCTATCCGTCAATCTACTCGACTGTCTACTTGTTTATCAAACAGGCTATCTATCATTAAATCTATCTATCTATAGTCTGTCTAATATCTATCCTTATAGATATACATATATGAGTGAAGGATATGGCACTTCATTTTGAAAACAATGGCCCAAGTGTCCATTGTAACACTAGGGGGGCATTCTACCCCCCCCCCCCCCCTCCTAATGCAGATACATATAAGTAAAATCAAACATATTAATGGACAGGCAAAAAAAAATTTCGAAATTTTTAAGAAGCCCAAGAAGAAAGAATAACAATGTGGTTTACTTATTAGACATTTTGATATTTCATTTACTTTTTAGAAATGTTGTAATTATCTTGATTTGTACTCCATTTGCCTTTCCATTTACCCATCCGTCAATAGACATCTTCCTTTCCAAAGTAATTAAGTCTATCCTTAAAATGAGTTTATCTTATTAAGACTTTTTGTTCTCAAATAATTGAGTGGTCTGGTGAATAACTGTTTTTGTTGTCTTCATAACTTTTAAGAATATTTTAACCAGAACGAATTAAATTTATATCAGCGAAGTTTTAAAACTTATAACACAGTAAGAAAATAGTAAAATACCCTTTTATAAACGTAGTCATGTTATAAAGATATCTTAAAATTCTAGAAGACTTAAAATTTCAAATGAATTAAACATAGAGTTGCTTCGCTGCTTTATGCAGTGGACATCTTTGACCTTGCGAGCAAGGGGGATATGTAGACATACTTTAGTACCACTTGCTTCTTTGCAGGTAAAAAGGGATAAGTCAATAAAAGGTATAATGACCTTTTTCCAACATTTATGACTTGACTCTCATTATAAAGATATGAGAGGGGAAAATGAGCTGTTTATACTTTATTCCACTAGTCCTCAAAGTTTTATAATAATGTTTTCTTAATCGTTGGCTGAACTACTTTGGGGACTTTTGATTGGTTGCTTCATTAAATTGAGTGATAAACCGTTCCAAACATTTATTTTCATCTGATGAATGGGTAATTTTGTGTATCATATTTGGGGAAGTACATTAATTTTTCGAACCCTTAATTTTTTTTATCTTTTATTAGACCTCCAATAAATTTTATTTTTTTCTTATTTAATTATTCCTTCACTCTTGCAAAGCATAGTAATCATAATTTTATTTAAAGAAGACATTTTACAAGAATTGTTATGTTTATGGTAATATTTTATGACTTTTTTAGTTTAAGAGGATGTCACATACTTAGGGGGGGGGGGGTTGTAACATTAACCCCCCCCCCCCCCCCCACTATTATAAATATTAAAATAACTAGACCCTAATTGCAGAGAGAGAGAGGACAATGGCCTTTTTAATACACTAGTCCCCAAAGATTATTAGCATTTTCTTATACGTTGGCTTAACAACATTGGGGACTGTAGTGAATTTTAATTAGTTGGGTGTTCAAACGTTTCAAATACTAATTTTAATCCACAGAATGGGTAGTTTTGTGTTTTATCATTGGGAATGAACATCAATTTATCGGATATTGGCTTATCCCTTTAGATATCTGCCTTTATTGACACATAGCAACCATAACTATAAGGTTTCAGCATACAATCAACATACCTTTCTTTCTCCCAATAATATAATTGTTAGCTACAATAGGTTGCTATAATGTTAATCATTTTTACTTGTCCTATAGCTGTTTCATTGAGTTCAATGTTTGTTAAAAATTTGCAAATGCAATACAAAAGATTACCTAATTTTCAAGAATAAATAAGAAGAAAACTTAAAACAAGGATTATGAAAAGTATTCATAAAATCAATAATAAAATTTAACAGCAAAATACTGAACAATATAAAAAACTTTCTATTTAAGCAATAAATATAGCATATAATTTAACTTTAGTACATTTATTATTGGGGAATTCTCATTTTATTTTTCGAACATTTTTTCCTGTTCGAATTCTCAAGATTTGTAACATGTAATTTATGTACAAAACTCCTCCCATAATTTTTCATGTTCAATTAGATTCCCAGGGCGATAAGGCATTGTAAATGAGCAAATATTTTTATGTTTCATGTTAGATTTTTCTAGAAAGCTCTGAAATTTTTAATATTAAAATGCTAGGACATATACCAACCCAAATGTAGGGATATACTGGTACCCATAATTTTATATTATTCATTGGCCTATAAACTTAGGATTAATTTATCAAATTTTGATTGTTTGTTGAAACATGCTGCATTTAAACTTTTTAACCTATAATTTCATTTAAAATTTTATATCCATTGCTTTATTCCTTAAGATATTTAAGGAGACAGATTTAATTATGTCTTTATCCCTGAAGAATAATATGTTACAATTTAAAATTTGAATTTTAAATTTTTTCATAGCAACTTCACTCACATTCAAATATCATCTACTCATCATCTACATATAGTTAGGCGTTCAATTGTTTGAGCAACCTTTTGGAAATTTCAATTTCAGTATAAAATCGTTTTCTTCAAGACAAAATAATTAGATTTTTATAGAATTATAAAAAAGTTGGACTATTATTGTGTATTTTTGTTCTATTAGACAACATATATGTTTTAAAAGTTTACTTCATATGTAGAATATTTAATGTTCTGTTATTTAAACTTATCTTGAATAGCAAATTTAATTGTTGTCAGGTTTTGCAAGGACATTTACCAGGGTTAGCAAATGAAAATGATACCTTAAGCACTTCATCTTATATAATGAAGCTTAATAAAATCAGTTTTATTTTATTATGACTCAGGGCGAAAATTAATTTATCTTGTGATATATATCCCTGTATTCATGGCACCCTATCCATCCATCCTTCCCTTCAGCTCATTTCTGACAAATGGATGTTCATATATAGGCATTTCTGTACATCAGTTTTCAAATGGTATTCTTTCAAAACAGTTAAAAGTTTCAATCCTTTAAAGTATCTTTAAAATAAAATTGTCTAAAAATGTTTTCTAAAATATGGAATGACTTAAATATAGAGAAATTCAAGGCAAAATAGGTTTTCTTGGGGGTGTAATGTCACTGTTTTTAAATAATGAAATAAAAACAGTTAACATTTGCAGCTAAAAGGCTATATTTTTCTTATGTTTTATGGGGCCTCCAAAACCTTACTACATGCCTCTAAATGCCTTTACATGGCCACTGGCTAAATTAGGTAGGCAGACATCGCATGTATAAATTTTGGTATCCACAGAAAGGTACATTGTTTTTTTTATAAAAAGGATCTTAAAAAATGTAATACATTGTCACCTTTAAAGTTAACATTTTCTGGTACCATTCATTTCAAGCCAGCATTTACCTTTTTAGTTCAGGCTTAGTAAGAAGTACTCAGTTATTTTTGTAAATTAGAGTCTTTTTTTCTTAATTCCAACATGAACCAATCTATGGTACCCTTAATATACATACAGCGAACCATGCACTAAAAAGGCAAATAGAATATATTATTATAAATTAGAGTTTTGGGCAAACAAAATATAAACATAAAAAAAATAATAATTGAGGAAAATTAATGGACTTTATATGTAATAAGCTATTGTTTGTGGTTTATTTTGGTTACAATTTCAAGGAATAAAACAGAAAAATCTACAAGTTGTTACTCTAGATAGTATTGTATTTGTTAAATAAATTACCCAAAATTTATCTAATATTAATGAACATTACTTTGAAAGGCGTTAAGAAACTTTTATAATAAATTAAAATAATGATAAAATCTTATCATAAAGCATAATTTAAAGTTTATTGACTTGGTTAATTGAAATTTTTGAAGTATTAAGTGTTGAATAAAATTATTTTTGAATATATAGAATTAGATATTGCTTTCATCTATCAATTATTTATTATATATACAATAATAGTTATTTCTTTCATCGTATTATAAACGGCTTTCCGCGGATATAGAATGTACAATTATAAGATTAAAACTAGTTTTTTAGCCCCGAGATGCCGAAGGCACGGGCTAAAAAAACTTGTTTTAATCTTATGATTGTACATTTCTATATTCGTAAAAAAATGGATATAATACGATGCTAGACATAGTTTTTTCGTATGGATGAGAACCGGTTTCTATCCACCGGATTCGAATGAATACGAGAAAGATATTTTTCATAAATTTAATTGATTTTAATTTTAGGTAAGTTTTAAATTGTATGGATCAAAGTGCGCTGATGATCAACAAAATAAGTATAAGATATTTTAATTTAGATAAAAAAAATGGCATTTGCCTGAGTGTAAAAATTAGACTGCAATCATTTGAAGGAAGGAATTGTTAAAGGCAATTCCTTTTATAGGCCTTGTACCTGTCTCCTGTCCGTCTAGCTAAACACCAATATAAGATTACTTTCAAAAATTTCATTCATTAGATCGCCAAGTTATTTGTCAAGATTTGTACAGTTCATTACAGGTATACTAAAGGATTTTCTAACGGATATTATTTTAATTTATATAACAAATCAAAGTGTTTGATACTTTAGAAATACTTATCCTACTTCTAACTAATACTGAAAGATACACTCAAGTTATGTACATATAATGAAATTTATATTTAACAATCCTGAAATGACCACCTGAAAGCAGTGTGCATAATATAATTAAATTACATGTTATTAATTTACATTAAAGGAAGTCTAGACCCCGAAGAGATAAAGGGATAGATCGATGATACATTAATCTCTCTCCCATCATAGAAATTAAAACAAGCACAGTTTATGCCTTTTTAGTTATTTAAGATAACAAAGGATATTTAATTATATTTTACTTTCAATGGCTGAAGATTCTATGTCATCCATAGACCTATCACTTTATCCCTAAAACCGCCAGACATTTAAATTTGTTCTCCTTATTCTTTTCACCTTTTTAAATCTATTTGTTCAAACAAATCCTTGCAGAGAAAAGCTTCCTGAAAACAGCCTAAAAGAAAGAAGCCTAAACCCTTAGCAGGAACAAAACAAAGCTTACTTAAAAAATACATAACCATTGTAAGGAGTTTGGAATGGAATGTGCTTATTTTTCAAAAGAATCGTTTTTTCTGCCCTCAACCCCAATTTGGACAAAGCCCATATTATCCTGTTGTGACGTCATAAATTTTGGGAAAGGCGGGTTTAGGAAGAAGAAAAATAATAGGAAAATAAAGAGATATCCCCATGGATTTAAGGAGAATGCAATGGAAGATAAATTGATGTACTTCCCCATTGATAGTAAACTAAATTACCTTCTTTGAAAATAGAATTATTGGCTAAAGACTTTGGACATTGTAAGTTAAACCAATGAAGATTTGATAAGAGTACCCAAAGTTTTTGAGCTATCAGATGAGAGAGCACCATAATGAAACTTTGGGTACCAGTGTAATTTAGTCTACTTCTTCCCTGGATTTTGCAAAATGCTGTTTTTTTGCGTGATTTATTGCAAGGTCTTCGCAAAAGAAATAGGGTTAAGAAAAAAATCGTCATTCCATAACTTTGATTTGAATAGAAGAAAATTGAGAAAATCAAAGAAAAATGTATCAACCATTTACCATATTTGATTTAGTTTTGGCTACAATATAAAGGAATCATGATTTTATTTAGATTTACAAAATCTATAAAAAAAAATAAGTAAGACTAACATCCATAAAAGGGGATCGCTGAAACGGTAAGACAAACACAACTGAATAAGCAAAATATAATGTATTGACTTAATTATACGTAGATTATAGAGTTGCTTCGGATTCTAAAACATGCCTAGCTGTTATCGGAATCATCATGCAAAGTTTGAAATCCTACGGACGAACGGACCTACCTTAATTATAAATAAGCTTCGCTTTTGAGAAGATTTAACACAAAATCTTACATCCCATGCTTATTTAAATTGTTTGTCTAAATACATCATGTATATGAAATCACTTTTATGGATGTTGTCATCCTTGTTAGAACATTGAACCAAAGTGACTTTGGTTACAATGCCACCCTAACTAAGTTTTGGATCATCGAACAGAAATACATAGATAGATGATCACACACAGACTTTTTAAAAAGATTATGCTTTTATTCTGTCAACATTATGTCTATAGTCTTATAGTTGTTATTACAAAAATAGCGTTATTTGGTAGATAAATTACATTGATACCTAAATTTTATAAGTGTTCTTTCATTCGTTGGCTTAAAACGTTGTGGACTTCAATTTTAAATTCGTTAAATCAAACTAGTAGTGTCCAAACTTGATATTTGGGTTAGATATTGGTAAATTTCCTCTGTGATAGCTATTCAAATATAAGCTTATCACAACATAACGATGCATTATTTTCATATTGTTTAAATTAGGTCCTAAGGTTTATACTTAGTACAGTCTCAGAGGAGGACTTTGTATCTGAAGGAGGAGCAAGGGGGTAGTAAGAGCTTAATCTAAATATATAAAATAGCCTAAAACAAGCCTAAGGAACTATACAATCCCCTCTAAAATCATTCTAAAGGTTAATAAGTTAGCAAGATCTTAAAAGACAAACACAAATCCTTAATTCTTTACATAATAGGGTTACTTTTAATAAGATATTAGCCATTTTGGGACACAAAATATCACTCAACCAACACATAGTATCAAATAATTTTCGGACCTTCAAGTGGAAACCCTTGACCGCACCAAACCAGGGAGGAGGGAACCAAAGTCACCAAATTCTTGCAGTTCATATTTGTTAGCTTAACAACCTTTGGGACTTTTATTGAATTAGTTGGTGCATTTAGTTGAGTGTCCAAGTGTTTTAACCACTAATTGTAATCTACAGAAAGGGCAATTTTGTGTATCATTGAAGAGGATTGTACATCAATTTATCGGCAATTGTCTAATGCATTTAGATCCCTGGCACCAAACCCATCTTCAACATTTCTCTGTTTATGGAACAATCAATATAAACAAGAATTACCAAAAACAAAGTTTTGAATAGACAGAGAGTGGGCAAGTCAGTTTTGGGTTTGATAGTAAATTGTCAATGACAATCCTAAAAATAGAATAAAATCTACACAGGAGACATACAAATTTATCCTGAAAAGCACAACTTAATTTATAAAATGTTTTCACGAATTTGTCTTTTTAAAAGATCATGATTTAAAAGTTTAATAATGAATAAACTTACCGACTAAGCTTTTTAAAGAATAGCTTTACAATGAGAAATGCTTATTCATATAAGTGTTTCACTGAATAAGCCTGAATAATAGGCAGATATAACTGTATTGACTTATAGTTACATTTTAATAATAATAATAATAATAATGCTTGACAATTCAAAAATCAGTTCTTTAAGTCAATTTTCTTTTGTCAATAGTTTTTGCTGAAAAGCTAAAATTTTCTTTATTGTATTATCTACCTATTTCTCTTTTTGTTTTTGGTATATAAAAACCATCCAGTAAAGTTTAGATTTTATAAGCATTTTTACATGGTAATTCAATGACAATGAAACTAAAACGTTTAATATAACTTTTTTTTCCAAAGGACTGATTTTTGTTATATGGATGATGTCCTCCTTGTTTTCTTTGTGCAATATGGGGTCAAGCTTGATTACAAATGTGTAAAACATGAGCTGACATTCCTATATACAACCAATCCAATCAAATTACATCACATAATTTGAAAACCCATAGCAGAAATCGTATTGTGATTACCCGATAGCATGTGACTACAAAACTTGTTAATATGTACCACCACTCCTAGTACCTCAAGGACGGGACATGTCAACCTGAAAAAGATATTTTGATCTTTACTTTTCCCCATACTGCTATTTACTGTAAATGATTATACTTATTTTTTTGCTATCAAATTCTACAATACATGTTGGCTTAAAAGAATTTGATACTTTAAAATAACAAGTTCTTAATCTGTCTACAAATGATTTTAATATATAGAAGGGGTTATTATTTATTTATCATTTTATCAAAGTTAAAATATTAAACAGTCACCTTATATCCAAATCAATCGATATATTATTACTTGGATGCTTCACCAGATTTTCGTGGTAATACTAACACTGGCTAAGATAACGATACTACCAGTCACCCCCTTTACCCCATCCGACCCCCTCCAATGGGATGAAGGAACTGACCAATAAAAGAGGTATATATTAGCAAGTTAAGTTTTCCCCTGTCAATATATCCACGTATATCCCTTATCCATTTCTAAATCAAACACTGGCATAAGAGTAACGTTATAACCACATTATCCGTGAGGCGAAACTAATCATAAAACTGTTTCACGCAAAATCGGGATGAAAAATGAGTTTTTATTTTTGGATCGTCGGTCAAAAAAAGGTGTATGTTTATTAAATATGGATGTACATATTTATAAAATATATTTTGATAGCGTAGCTACTATATAACTATGGTATGTTTGTTTGTTTGTATCTTTGCATCTACTAAAGGATTAAAGTTGAGTGATTTATTAATGAAAGTCAGGGAGAGAAATTACTCTAGTCCCCAAAGTTTTCTTATTCTTTTGAGACTTTAGTGATTTTTGATTGGTTGTTTCATTTAGTTGAGTGTTCAGTTTAAACCACTAATTTATATATCTACAAAAAGGGTAGATTTGTGTATCATCATTTGCGATGTACATCAATTTATCGGACATTGTCTTATCCCTTTATATCTCTGGTTAAAAGTACTTTCATATATTTACAGTTAATTATTTATGTTTAATACTTTACTGTTTTTTTTTCACTAAAATATATTGTTAATGTGTTACTTAATAACATAATTGTATATATTTTTATATACTTACCAAAAAAATATAATGCTTGTTTGTCTGTTCATCATTATGCCCACCTAGAGTATTTAAAGCTTAAATAAAAGTAATAAAGTATGCAATAATAGAATTCTTGTATTTTGATTACAAAATGCGCATTGCACAGGGTTATACAGTGCAATTCTAATACAAATTTTCTCTTTATTTAAAAGTTTGTATACCTTGCACAAAGGCTCTAGCTTCTTATAAAAGCGGGAAGTTTGTAAATATTTTACTCAACATACTAAATCGTTACAATTTTCATGAGAAATACGCATTTTATAAGGCATACAAAACGCTCTAATTTTCGTTCTATTTAACATAATTTTGTAATTTTTTTTGCTGGTTATTTCATTTTACATATACTTTTATCATTTTATCAAAAAAAAATTTATCTTTTTTCATCATTTTTTGGAGAAATTAATGCTTAAACTAAGGGTATCTTTAAACGCAAAATTGACGCACTTAGAATAAAAAATGCGTATTGAGTACAAAGGGGGGATAATTTCAAGTCATGCATGTTCCAAAGATATCTTTTTTTCCATAAAATTTTAATGTTTAGTCCACCGGAGATTACCCTGAAAATCATATATCAATTTAGGAAGGTAATTTTTGTAGAATAGTTACTGAATTTACAACTTTATGTACACTAAAAGTATAGTTAAGATCAAAGGCGTGCAAAAGGTTGGTGTAGGGGTTGTTTACACCACCCTTGTAAAATTAAGGGGGATGGATACACCTCCCTAGGTGTCCACCCATGTCCACCCTCTTGACAAGAGCCTACACCCTCAGATACACCCCTCTATAAATTCCAAGGGGGTGTAAAGGAAATAAATTTACACCCCTTAAAATAAAGAGTTGGGGGGGGGGGGAGGTGTTTAAGGCGGGTGTATAAAATTAAGCCACTGATTAAGATAATTCTATGCTATCTATTTTTAGATAAATTAATCATTAATTTCCAGACTTAACTAAAAAAAATCTTGCAATATTCTGTACAACTGTACTGTACAAATTTTAATCAGTAAATAAAAGTGATTGACACAAGAAGGAGCTCTCATACATATGTAATTAAACCACAGTTAATACCTCTAAAGATCTTGATTGATATATATTTATAACTTTTAATATTGTTTACAATAGTGATTAAAGTTAATGTTGGGGAGGGAGATATTTCCCAATCCTCTTTTTAAAGTTTGTAAAAATGTATTACTTATGTAATGAAGTTTTGGTGACATACTTAAATAAACTATCCTTGATTTTGGTTAAAGGGAGCTGTTAAAAGTTGTAAGTGTCAAAAAATTTAGGTGGTTATAAATTAATGGAATATAACCTGATATTATTATCATTTATGTACAAAAAGATTATAGATACAGTATTACACTTTTTTTCATAAGTAAATTGGATAATTTTTTTTATTTTTTATTGCAACACAAGGTTATTTGTTTATCTCCTGGTACAAGATTCAACATTATTATTAGTTAAATCTAATTTTCTATTGAAACAAGCATTCAACCATTTTTACAGTATTATCCATTTTAATATGAATTATTAAATATGTATTATTAACCCTTAACAGTCGGGCCCCTTGCCGCACCTTAATCGGTTGGTGATGGGGTGGGCGTTCAACGCTCCCCCCCTATTATCTCAGTTCCTATTAGACCTAGAGGGCTAAATCTTTTTTGTGCAAGTCCCCTGTTTGATAATAAATTTCCGACCTTTTATAAGTCAAAGTCAATTTTTGCTTAGTTCACCTTTTTATTTAACAACCTTTTTTACTTAAAAATTTTAAACGGCTGTAATTTTCTTATTTTTGAAGCTAGAAGAACAATTTTTTTACAGAAAATGTTTATCTTTAAGTAAATTTTATATTAGAAATATCAAATATAAATTTCAGCGGCCGCAGCAGGCGGTCAGCAGGGAAAACGGCTGCGGATCTCTATGAAATTTAGATATGTTATGTTGACATATAAGAAAAGCTTACGTTTAAAAGGGGGACGTAACTGAAGCTTTTTTGATGCTGGGGGGGGGGGGGGGGGGGTTCTCCGGAAATACTTGATGAACCATGCAAATTTTTTGGACTTAAACTGTTTTTAACCTATTTTTGAATGGGGGGTCAAAAATATACTAGGACACCTATAGAATCAGACTGCAGAGCCTAAATTTGAATTAAGTCCCTAATAAACTTTTTTGGGGGGATTTAAAAATTAATTTTTAGTGTTGCTGTAATCATTTTGACCGAAGCAAAAGCTCTTTTTATACTTCGGGTAATATTGTGGCTTACAGAACATTTTTATACAATTCACTTTATATTGATACAATAAAAAAACATTACTCTGTTCATTGGAAATATTTTTTTTTTCCAAAACAATTAATTTCATTGAAAAATCTAACATTTACAATAAAACAAATAATTCTGAAATCTAACCAATAAGAAGTCTTGTTTTATTTCAATTCCTAACAATTCAAAAAAAGAGTGTTTTCACAAAGTGACTAATTTCCAATGTAGTTAAATAATTTTTATTTAATTAAAATGAAAAGAATGAAAACCATACACATAAAAGATACATTCTTTTTAAAATTATTTTAAAAAATAAGTTTGAATAATCTTATTTTATAACGCATTTGTATATGTGACAAAAAAAAATTTGTTGTATTGCATAAACATTTGTTGTCATTTAACCCTTTACAGCCATTTTTTATGTTTTTAAAATAAGTGAGAGAACACAAACATGTTAATGTTAATTCGTTGATATATTATAAAGAATTAACTTTTTAGTGAATTTTTATAGTAAAATCATAAGGCCTAATTTTACTCTATACCAGAATACAATATTTATGAAGCAAAACACTCTAAAAGCTACAAATTTTACCCAAATAAAAAAAACCTTTTGCTTTGGTCAAAATGATCACGGCAATAGTAAAAATTAATATTTAAATCCCCCAAAAAAAGTTTATTGGGGATTTAATTCAAATTTAGGCTCTGCAGTCTGATTCTACTGGTGTCATAGTATATTTTTTATATATGTTTTAAAAATAGGTTAAAATCAGTTAAAGCTTTTAGGGGTATGAACATCTTATGGTTTCAAAGTCAACCCCCTACCCCCATCCCCTAGCCCCCTGGGGCTCAAAACCCCCCTAAAAATGAACATAACCTTAATTTTCTCAGAAACCATTTGACCAATAGGGATGATTTCTTAAACTTAAGCTTTTATGGTTATAAACTAACTTCTAGTTTAGAAGTCACCCCCCTGCCGCCTACTCCTAGCCCTCCGGGGCTCAAAAAAACCCTAAAAATGAACCTAACCTTTAACCTTAATTTTCTCAGAAACCATTTGACCAATAGAGATGAATTCTTAAACTTAAGCCTTTATAGTTATAAACTAGCTTTTGGTATAGAAGTCACCCCCCTGCTGCTAACCCCTAGTCCTCCGGGGATCAAAAAAACCCATAAAAATGAACCTAACCTTTATTTTCAAGGGGGTGACTTATAATCTAGGAGTTAGTTTATAATCATAAAAGCTTAAGTTTAAGAAATCATCCCTATTAGTCAAATGGTTTCTGAGAAAATTAAGGTTGGGTTCATTTTTAGGATTTTTTGGAGCCCCGGAGGGCTAGGGGTTGGCGGCAGGGGGGCGACTTAAAATCTAAAAGTTAGTTTATAACCATAAAAGCTTAGGTTTAAGAAATCATCCCTATTGGTCAAATGGTTTCTGAGAAAAATAAAGGTAGGTTCATTTTTAGGGTTTTTGGAGCCCTGGAGGGCTAGTGGTTGGCGGCAGGGGGTGACTTATAATCTAGGAGTTAGTTTATAATCATAAAAGCTTAAGTTTAAGAAATCATCCCTATTGGTCAAATGGTGTCTGAGAAAAATAAGGTTAGGTTCATTTATAGGATTTTTTTAAGCCCCGGAGGGCTAGGGGTTGGTTGCAGGGGGGTGACTTCTAAACTAGAAGTTAGTTTATAAGCATAAAAGCTTAAGTTTAAAAAATCATCCCTATTGGTCAAATGGTTTCTGAGAAAATTAAGGTTAGGTTCATTTTTAGGTGGGTTTTGAGCCCCGGGGGGCTTGGGGGTGGGGGTAGGGGGGTTGACTTTGAAACCATAATATGTTCATACCCCTAAAAGCTTAAGTCCAAAAAATTTGAACGGTTCATCAAGTGGTTCCGGAGAAACCCCCCCCCCCCCAGCATCAAAAAAGCTTCAGTTATGTCCCCCTTTTACGTCTCTAAGTAAAAAATTGCGGTCACAAAATCTATTTATCTAACAACTGCAAAATATCCTTAACCTTAAATATCTCAAGGGGACTTGCACAAAAAATTTTAGCTTACTAGCTCTAATAGGAACTGAGATAATAGGGGGGGGGGGGGACGCCCCCCCCCCCAGCCCCCCGACTGATTAAGGTGCGGTAAGGGGCCCGACCGTAAGGGGTTAATTAAGTGAATCAGTCTGTTAGACCAATGGTAGAAACTCAGCAGATAGACGAGACAGACAGACAGGCAAGAAGAATGATCAAATTACAGTTTGACCATAATAGACAATTCATTAAATAAAATCTAATAGAGAACCTGTGAATGATCAGACAGATGGAGGGATAGACAGACAGACGGACAGACAGACAGTTTTTGAGGCATTAACAAATTAGAATTAGGCTATGCTAGATGATTCATTGAAATCCGAAAAAGAGGCAGTTAGACAGATAGACTGACAAGTGGAGTGACAGACAGACAAAAAAACAGACAGACAGAGGGACAGACAGACAAAGGGGTATTGCCTAAAAACAGTTTGGCTGCTATATGAATCATTAAAACCCACCATAAAAAGAAATTTACATTAGTTTCATTATTTCGATACTCAACGCCCCCCCCCCCCCTCCCCAACTCAAAGGGGTTTATTATTTCTTAAAACCAATAAGTGACTTCTCAGCATAATAAAATTGAAAATACTTTTTATTTCATCAATTTATCTTAAATAGAACGAAAGTTATAATCATTTTATTGTCTACAAGAAAAATGCTTTGAGTAAAAATCAACCTAATTGTCAGTAAAAACGTCATATTTATGCATATTTACACAGTAAATAAATTTTAAAATTGTATTCTATTGTAATGAATAACTTAAGGGGGTTGTATGAATTATAAAAAACCTAAAAAAACCCTAATTTGGTTAAATTAGTCCACGTAAAGATTGATTTAGTACAGTACGTATGAATAAGTTGTCAATTTCCTGCCAGAGTCCTTGTGCTTGTTAATATTCTACAAAAATGTGGCTATGCCTCACCCCTAGCATCTAGAGTGTCTTTAATAGGAAGGTGATAGAAATTAGACTAGAAACTACCTAAGACTCTTAATGTATCAATATAATAGACTTACAACATCTAGGGATAAATGAGAAGCTTCCCTAAATTGGAGAACTCAATCGGTTAGAGAGATCTTAACGGACTGACTTTCTATTTAAGGATATGAAATTGACCTATGTATGTTCGATAAATTAAACTATTTTTTTCTATTTTCTTCATAATTTTAAAAAAATAGTTTTTTTAATAGCCCCTAACTATCCCCCTTAGAATGTATCCTCTTCAAAGCTGGCCATTTATCTTAACAAAAAGACTTTTTTAATCAAGAGTTCTTGCCTTTTTGCAATTTTAAATTTTAGCAAAATTGTTTTATTTATAATAATATATACACAACTAGTTACTTTTCCCCCAGCCTCTAAGGGAGGGCGAAGGAGGTCAGAAAAAAGCCTAAAATCAACCCGAGATATCTATTTTGCTAACCTAAAAAGCATAAATAATTCTTAAAGGTATTCACTGAGATCTTAACATTCAGACAAAAAAATCTTACTAGTTACTTTATAGTATAGGATAAGCAAGTATCAAAGAAAAGTTTTAGTGGAATTTATTAATTTAAGCTTACGCTTATGTTGACTTTAATAGTTTTAAAAGAATATTAAATCAAACTTTAGTGCAGATTGAATTATTGTCTATAAATCATATTTTTGTGTTTGCTTAAAATATTTTTCACTACATTGTGGAAAGCCCGCGAAACAGAAGCTTGCAAAGATAAATGCATAAAACTTACGCGAATGACACTTTAACTCAAAACAAGACACTCTCTCTCTGCATTTTACATCAGTTATAATGAGAATTTCTCAGGGAGTGAATGGGCAATAGCTCTTAAATTCATATACACCCCAATTTTTCTTCCTGGTGGGCTAAAGAAGTACTATAGATATTTATAAAGGGGAAAATCAATGTATAATCTGTTGGCTATTTGAGACAAATTGTTTATGACTTCTGGACAAAAATTTATCAATGAAGAAAAAAATTTATTTTGTTTTCATTTCCCTGCCTCTCTGAGTTTTATCCAACTGTTTGATTCATTATTTTGGTGATATATCTAACAAAGATCTTGCAATCTTTTTTTTAATATTAAAATATGAGTACATTAAATAACTTAAGTATGTCGTTATATATACAATATCAGGGGTCTACAGGGATAAGACAATGGCCTATAGATTCATGTACATCCTCATTGATGATCCACAAAATTACCCCTTCTGCAGATGAAAATAAGTGGTTTAAATGTTTGGGCATTTAAATTAATGAATCAACTAATTCAAATGCCAAAGTTAAATCACCATCGAATACGAATAACCAATAACTTATCCCTTCATCCAAGCTAAATTATACAAAGGCCTCTAAAAAATTTGGTAATCTGTTAAGAAGATGGGGGGGTTGGATGTCATTTTAATCAATAATATCTTTACAAATCACATAGTCCAACCTCCAAAATCATTCATGGGATAAAGTAAACTTCCCTCAATGTTTCCTAAAAATTTTTCTTAATTTTTAAAAGATTTTTAGACAGTACCTGAAACAACTTGTCCTTTTTTATGTTTTTTATTTAATTTTTCAATGATTTTAGCCTTTAAGAGGAGTAAGAGAGAGAAATAAAGACTAGTACCTAGTGTTAATGGAATAATGCTTTAAAAATAAAATGAAAAATAAAGCCAAATGCAATTTTTGCTTAATGACAATGACATATTGTGTAAAATCTAATCTTTTAAGGGTATAAAATATAAAACCAACTTCAAAAAAAAGTATTCTATGTTTTAAAGTTTTTGCTGTTTTAAAGTCTTTTCCTGAAGACTTGTGACCCCTAAAAGAATCTCCGCCAAGGATAAGACAAAGTGGATAGACTAAAAACAAGAATAAGATTATTAAGAATAAGCGCAGCTTACATACAAATAAGTGTATTATTTAACAAGGATATTAAAAGATAAGACAATGGACGATAAATTGATATATTCTCCCAATTATGATGTACAAAATTCCCCGAATTTTAGATCAACCAATAAAAATCAAATTAAAGTACCCAAAGTTTTTGAGCTAATGAATAACATGGGAATTATCTTGTTCCTGATGGCTTCAACTACAACACCTTTCTTATTAAACTTTATGTACCAGTGTAATTTACAGTCTAATATCCAATCCTTTCCTAAATTTTTAATCAGTTGTAAGTTAAAATGGATTTTTAATAAAGAATTTGGGTGGTTTATTTTTAATTCTTAAAAACATATAAAGCTATAAAACAGCTTTACTCCTCCCAAAATAGATAAGTAATATTCACAATGAATCTAAATGGTGATTAATAAGTCGTATTGGCTAGACCCTCAGCCCAATGTCACAAATTATACGCCTTTAATTTATTATCTATCTGGCTACATCTACCTATCTAAAAAGAACCTCATATGATATTTTTTTTAAATTAGAGATCTTAAGGGATAAGGTAATAGATGATGATTAGAATTATTGTAAAAAAAAAAAGTTTGGACCCAGCTAGTTTGTACTACCCAATCAAGGTGTTATAAAAGTCTCCAATGTTTCAATTGTACTTTTGTCTATGTGTCTTACTTTAGCCATCTTTGTACTTTTCGTTGAAGTCTTCAAACATCTTTTTATGTTTTGATACTAAACAAGTATTCATGTTCGTTTGCTCTACAGTCTGATTTCAGAGCTTCGCTTTTAAAAATTTTGTTATCCTTGATTTATAAAAGAATATTTTGGAGATTATAATATAAAAAATCTATTTACTATATGTATAAAAAAAACATTATTGAATTCTCTAAAATCCTATTTGTTATATGATATCTAAAGCTACCTATATTTTAAATCCTTTTCATCGTGGAATGAATAAATTAATCTTGTTAATAATAAGATAACCGTTGTAATTTTTTTAATCGTGGAAAGGTTAAAATACATCCTATACAATCCACATATCCTTGAATACCTTATTTTTAATAAATGTTTAAGTATAGATGTATAACCCTGACAACTACCTGGCCCAAGTGGTGGGGCCCTTTTTCGTCTGCTATCATATTGCTTTCTGCTCTTTCTAGCGACTTAAATATGTGTATATTTCCCATGCTATTGGCTGATATTCAAAGACCCAATTGAAAGTCGACACAGGGTCCTCACCCCGTGGTAAAGTTACATATAGCTCGTGCCCCCTCTATTATTTTACTTTATAAAATACTAGCGGCTTCGCCCCTAGCCTCTAGGGGCTTTGCCCCAAGAGGTGATAAAAAAAATTAAGGCGAAATTCGTTAAAGAACCAAGGAAATCTTCAGCAAAAAAAAAAAAAAAAAAAAAAGGGGGGGGGGATTTTTTTGGTTTTTGGGGGGTTGGGGGTGTCCCACCCCCCAAGAAAATAGCTTAAAACCACCACAGGACCAATAGGTATATACCCTGAAGAGTAGAATCCGATCGGTTCAGTGGTTACCGAGATCTTAAGGGACAGACAGACAGACGGACAGACAGACATCGTTCTACTTTGTATTATAGATTAATTTTATAAAACTAATTTTATTTTCTTATTATTAGGTAATTTTTTGAAGATTAAACTTCTGTGCTGTTCTCATATCAACATAAGACTTATGGCTTCATTATTAGATTAGCGTTATGTGAATAAAATGTCAGGAAAATATCATTTATTACAATAATGTTTTTATATTACTTTCCCAAGAAAAATCCCCCAAAAAAACTTTCAATCAAACAATGTTATTGAAGTGCATCGCATTTCTATTAAAAAATTGTAGATATCAAAATTCTAAGTATTCAATTTATAGATATGAATTTCCTACAAGCGCATTTCATCGATATAGGGTTGCAGGGATGTGGAGAATGGTATTCAAAGCTAATAAGTCAGCCGTGTGACACTATTAGAGTAGACATATTGGTCAAATTTAGTTAAGACTTCTCGACAAAGGTCGTGCATTAAAATTTTAATCTTAAAAGATTTATATGCCATTTATCCATCCCTCTATCACTAAATCCTGGCCTTGCATTTATAGTTGGTAAGGAAGGCGGCCTCTGGCTAAAAAAAGATTTATTTTCTCAATATGCACAATCAAAGAACTATGTTACAGGGCATTTCAAAAGTGTTTTAAGTTTTTTGTTTCGTATTAAATCACATGGATCTTATCAAACAATAGATAAATTGTTAAACTTGTCAATGATGACAAACAAAATTATCCTTCTACAGATTGAAATTAATTATTAAAATGCTTTGGAAACTGATAGTTTTTTACCAACTAATACAAATTAAATAAAAGTTTTTTATTTAACGGATAAGATAACGTTGATATAAAACTTTAGGTACCAGCGTAACTTATAGTCTAATGTCTCCTCTCTCTTAAATGTTTCTTAAAACATGGCTTTGTTCGTGGATTTTTCACTTTTTTATTCCTGGCAACCTGTATGCAGAAATCCTTTCATGCATTTTTTTTATCACGTATTGAAATGTGCTTTTTACACGATTAAACTCAGCTTTGATCTAAACTTGTAAATCAATCAAGCTTTCTTAATTTTAAAACTTTTTTTTAACGCATAAGATGTTAATTTTTTATCGAATTTCGAGCATTTATTTTTAAATGTAGAATAAATTTTAAGAATAATATTTTTGATGGGTTAATTGGACTGTAAAGTAAAATGGTCTTCAAAGTTTTATAGCACAATCTTTCATTCATTGGATGAGAAATTTGGGACTTTTATAAAGTCTTTGATTGGGTTTTACAACCTTTACAAGTCTCCAAACCTTTCCGCCAATAAACTTAATCTACAAAGGAAGCAATTTTGTTTATCTTTATTGGGGATGTACAGTACATCAATTTATCTTCTATTGTCTCATCTCTTAGGTATCCAAATAGTTTGCTGTCTCTCTATCCCTGGCTAAGATATCTGATAGGAATGAAATGCTTGCAAAGAATGCAATTGTTTATTTCTATTTCAATGTGCTAGAGATTCTTCAAAAAAATTATGTATCGAATTGGATAGAGGGAAATCATTTATCTTCATAAAAATAGCCTTGAACCTTCCAAGGACTTCTTATAATTAGATTAAAGATTCACTTATAGACACACACACAAACATTGTTTCAAAATTATCTTTCTATACGGTAATGTATATTCTAGGATGCCTTCGAAACCGATTGATATCTAGTGGTTTAATACCGGTTCTCAGCCATACTGAAAAATAAAGTATGACATCGTATTATAGAAAATTTTCCACGAATATTAAAATAAAAATAAGAAAATTATTTCCAGTTTCGACCCCTTGGTCTAACAAACTGGTTTTAATCTGCCTATAATACGATGCGATAAATGTTTATTTTTACATTATTTTTATAGTTATTGTTTTATCAAAAGTTGTAATTTGGAAATAACATAAAATAATTGTTGTATTACAAAATTACACGATACACTATATGACCTTATGTAATACGTTTCTTCATTACAGCCAAATTTTCTAAGTAGCGCAGTAATAAGATCAGGGATCTAAACGGATAAGACAATTGTTGATAAATTGATGTACATCCCCAATGATGATACACAAAATTACATCTTCAGATAACAATAAGTGGTTTAAACGTTTGGACACTTAACTTGATGAACCAACAAATCAAAATTCAATAAAAGACTCCAAAGCTGTTGAGCCAACGAATAAGAAATCGTTATAAACTTTGGGGAGTAGTGTAATAAACAGCCCAATATAAGCTCCCCCCCTGAAAAAGATGCTAACGCCTCTTTAAGCTAGTACAAGTTTTATGTAGCATGCATTGTCAATAAATCATTGAATATTTCATTGCTCATTTTATGTAATAAGTGAACTAAAGTTATGAAGTAGCTGTGCTAATAAATAAAATAACTTTTTAACTGCTTAGTTAAAACGCTTTTAGTACACTATGCGACCTCTTGTAAAAGTTATCAGTGATAATCAAAATTACGCCTTTTTTTCTTTCAAACATGAAAATATGTTTTAGTAGTATAGTACATTCTATAACGGTCTGTTAGTTTGTTTATATGTAATGCTATTTGAAAATAAACATTGGGTAGGCATTAGATTCCCTTATACTTTATTGAGGTTTGATTTTAAAAACGCGTTTTGTTTCTAAATTCATTCAAATTAACAATTCGCTGATCTATATATCAAAACAAACTTGACTTATATATATGTAACAGAAATAACAGCTTGCTATCTATCTCTGAACATAATTAGATATCTTTTAAAGTTTACTATCTATCTATGTTATATTAAAGAATGCAAGGTCATATTTATGCCTCATCTTTCGTTCAAATGATGGGCGCAATTTTCCAACAATCTCAAATATTTTTTTGTTGTCAATGTTTTTTTTCTTGTGCTTGGATGTTGCACAAGATTTTCATGTACTCTAATAAAGTGATACTCGTAGTTAGCTAAAATGACGATAACCCCAAATTCACCTACTTTACCCTATTCTGCTTGATTAACGCACTGAAAAATAAATGAGGCCAATGTTAGCTAGCTAAATTGGCGTAAAATTTTCCCCTGTCAATATACCCACATATATTCTATTTCCATTTTTATGATAGAGGATAGGATTCAGGGTTATTTTAAGACTAAAACTATTACTGTCTATCTTGAAAGTATTTATAGCCCTTCCAACTGCAATTTGCATAAATATATTATTTTAGCATTAGAGTTATTTATGAATTGCGAAAAAGGATTGAAAAACATTATTTTGTCTGGAAAAAGATTTAGTATACTTAAAGCTGAAAACATAAGATTTGTCACGTATGTACCATTGTTCATAATTATAACAATACATTGGGTCGCAACAATGTTAAGACAAGAGACGTCCAAGCTTTTTATTTCAGGGGGGTAAAATGAAAGATTTAGGGGGTAATCTAATTAATTCTTTTTTTTTTAATTTTGAGGGGGGTAATATTACTAATTCTTTTAGGTGAGGGGGGTGAAATGAGGGTTTTAAAGTTTAACTGTCAGACAGAAAAGTTGGGGAAAAATCACCCGTCCATGGTTTATGTGTCTTCTTTGATTGTCAAAGTGAAGATCCGTTTCACGTACTTGACAATGTCTATGGGGACATGTATTTGGAAAAACAAAAAGAATTTAAAATGCATTTTTGGTTCTTAGATTTTTCAGCTTTTATGTTTTGTATTGCTATCTTTATAAATTTTGAATATAATACAAGTGTACAAATAATTGTGATTTACAAATGTCTCTATTTCCTTTAAGATCTCAAAAACTGCAGAACCAATTGGGCTCTCTTTTTATGTATATTTCATAATAGCCATGGACAGATATTTTATTGGTCTTTATAATAATTTTTAATGTAAAAACTAAACTTAAATTTCTTTGGCTTAATATGAACGTTCCTCAATTAAATGGAGCAAAACTATCCTCACTCATGAGTAGCCACATATAAGTCTTGACAATGGTATGAAGCTTTGGAAAATAGGGATAGATGTATTAAAAATAAAATTTATTCTACAAATCGTCCAAAAATATTATCTTGAAATACAAAGACTTTTGGTAAAAGGTAATTCAAGTAATATTCTTTACATCGGGAAGGGGTGGGACTTTTCATTGTTAATTATAATTGTATTCAATATTTTACAAACAAGTTTTCTCAATCGTTTGCTTAGAAACTTTGTTTACTTATATCAAATCTTTATTAGTTGATTCAAACTCCAAGTGTCCAATCTTATCAACTAAAATTAAATCTTCAGAAGGGGGAATTATCAAAATTGGAATGTTTTATGCCATAATTGTACATTCTATATGTCAATATGATTCTTAAACAAATAGTAAAGCCAAAATATATCAAACCCAAGACTTTTAATAGGTTTTGGGTGAGTTTTATATGGCTACATCAGATTTATAAATCAAGGTCAGCTTATGTAAATATTTTATAGTGCAAAATTTATCATCATAAATTTTTATATCAAAAGATGAATGTTCTTATTCAGACATCAAGAGATAAATATTTCCAGTACGGCTTCAAAACCGATAAATTTTCGTTGGATTAGAACCGGTTCTCAACCAAACGGAAAAATCATGTATAGCATCACTTATTACAGATAGTTTGCGAATAAAAATCATTAAATAGATACCATTTTTGTTAGCACGGGGCTATCAAAACTGGTTTTAATCTTTTAATTTTTATATCCACGGAAAGCTGTCTATAATACTATGCAATTAACAACTATTCTTGTTCATTGACGAATTATAAATCTGAAATAAAAAAATATTATGTTGGCTATTTTTGTTTTAATACTTTTTGAAAAATCCATTAAAGATTGAAATAATTAAAAATCTTCCAAAAATCAAGCATGATAAATATACCTTTATCTCTGATGTTTTATGCTTATTTAATCTATATGCTAATATTTTTTAGATAATCTTATTAGAAAATTAAACATCCTCCCCTTATTATACCCAGCTTTACATACATTATTATTAGTTGTACATTATGGAAAGTCAGAAATTAAGGATCAATTAAAGTAACAGGATCTTTGTCTCTTTGTGTGCGTGTTTGTTTACTCTGTAATCGTTGAACCGATATGGTTCTTCTTTTACAGTGTAGCTTCTCATAGGTCATTGGAAGGTTTAAAACTATTTTTTGGGAGAGCACCACCACCCCCAAAAGAAATCAACTAAAAAAATACCTCCCACTCAAAAAATTCACTTTTTCTTTTTAAAAATAAAATCTAAAGTGGGGGAGGGGTCGACTTACAAGAAATTTATTTTTATTAAAATTATCAATCTTTTTATCCCTGAATAATCCACAATGCCTAAATACCTTAAAGCAATACATAAACTTAGATTTTAATCAAATTATTAAAATTATGCCTTGTTGGATATCAAAATATTCAATTTTTAAAATTAAATTTGATGTTTTCATTTATAAAATTTTCCCTGTAGCATTTCCGAGTTAAGATTTACCATTATATTGACACATAATTATAATTATTAAACTATACTCCTATTATATGAAGTAGTAAGGTTTTTTTGCTGCAAGTATTATCAAAAGCTGTAAGATATTTTGTCTGTACCGATTGAGTTCTCGATTTTAGAGAAGCTTCACATTTGTTCAGGCTTTTATCTCTCTAGATTATAGGGGCACAGCTGTTAGTTAGTATAATTATAAGTTATCATTCCTTGCATAACATCTACATGCCCTTATTTCTATACTGTAAGTAAAAAATCCTCTAAAAATTGAAGATGCGCGCGAAGGAATGTTTGAATTTACAGATTTCTATCTTTATTTGCTATAAACATTTAGATGGGGTCATATTCTAGAACAGTGCAAAATAAACAAATTAAGTAACAATCTTTTCCAATATAGTTTCAAAATCGATTGATATCCGGCGGTTCAGAACCAGTTCTTAACAAAACTAAAAAAGCATGTATAGAATCATATTACAGACATTTTGTATAAATATTAAAGAAAAATTCAAAAATAAAGCCAGTTTTGTTCGCCCGGGCCTTCTGCCCTTGGATCTAACAAAACGGGTTTTAATCTTTAATACCCGTGGAAGGTTGTCTATAATAACTAATATCATACTTTCCTTCTTTATAATCAAGACATATCCGTACCAAGACATGTGCTTGTTCTTTTATCAAACTGTTTACCCCACTACTCTTAAATCTTTAACTGCAATGTTGCTTTTAAGATTTTATACATGTTGTAAGCGAAAAGAAAATTTAAAGCCCTCTAAAAATATCAGCCACACCTTCAAACATTGCTTGTATGTAAATGTTATATCGACATGTTAACTTCAACAATTAATTACAAAATCTGTACATTATGTTAAGATTACATTGCTAAGTACTAATTTGGTATTTTAATGAAAACTATCCACTTACTTCTAGAAACCGATATCTTCCAAACGCTAATGATTAAATTGTAGCCGTATGTTGATATATTAACAGTACAAAAGTTTAGTAAAAAAACTGTACATATCCCAAAAGTTAATCTTGGCAATATTAAAGATATTTATCTTGACAACCATTTGGTTATCTAACAATACATGATAACTACGATAACATTTTCAATGTTATCGATGACTTTGGTTGGGTTTAAAGTTATTTATTACACTAATATTATCAATATAACCACAGTCTTCTATAGATGAACATTCTAATATTTTAACATTAAAACTAATTTTCTTAGAGATCGTAAACTATTGGATAACTTTATCAAGTAAAAGTTCAAGTAAATTTAAAATTTTGAAGTTAAGCCTATCTAAACAGTTCGTATACAGGGATATAAAAACTCTCTTAAAAATGAAATGTAAAGGCCTACCTTTTCCTTTTTAGCCCCCTCTATGGTTTTGTACCCCTATTTCAAATCGCTGTACACGCCACTACTGATATTTAAGTTAAGTTAAAATGCCAAAATGATCTAAAGGTTGTGTGATTTTAAAACCTGTTTATTTTCAGGCATTGCCTCCCTGGCCTCTGGCCAACGTTTCCGAGGTCGTCAGGGAAGACAGGGTGGTGGCTACCTGGCCCCCGCTGCCGATGATGTTGACACCTCCTACCTCGCTCCTGCCCCAAGGTATAGAAATAGATAGATGGATAGATAATAGATAAATAGGTTGACATTAAATGGATACATATATAGTTAGATGATACACAATACACATGGTGGATAGATACGTAAATTGATTTTTCAAATAAATAGATAGATGGAAAAATAGAGACAAATTGAAGAATTGCCAAGTAGATTGACAGATAGATAAGCAGATCGATTCTAGACACAGACTGTTAAATATAGAAATTGACAGATATAATTACACATAGGGAGAAAATCAGTGTTATAAAACGAAGACCATTACAGTCAAAAAAGTTCAATGGCAATAAAATTAATCTGCTTATTTTATATAAAGCAATAAAAGGAAGATTAGTTTTTCGTCAAATTGCTAAATACTGTTCATATAACAGTTCAACAGATTATTTTAATTGAATATTTTGAATAAAAAATCAATTATCTGAGTGTCACAAGATGTTTCAAGCATTTTAATGATTGGAGAAAAACAATTTATTGACCAAACCCAATTTGATAGAGTTTATTTCGCCTTGTAGGGAGGGTGGTATCCCCCACCCTCCCCTTTCACACCATCTCTTTGTTATCCTAAAGTAGTAAGGTTTATTGAATGTGTCATAAGATTTTAATATCTATTGAATCGATTAAGTTATCTATTTTAAGGAAGCTTCTCTTAAGTCAAGGAGTAGTTTAAGGAGATTTATTTATATTTAATCTTTGGATGGTTTTAGGCTATTTGTCTGCTCTTCTGTCCCCCTTCGAATCTAGATCATGTAGGTGCTCCTTTCTTTGCACTTTTGCAATTGATGCTTAGGTTAGGTTAAGTAAGAAAGTTAAGCCATGCAGGACTAGAGACCCATTAAAAGCTTTCCACAGTGGCTAATAACTTGCTTCTAAAATAAGAGGGGGTGGGGAAAGATTATGGCCCAACTATACCATGAGTTTTTAGCTAAATAAAAAAAGCTGAAATTATAGTACAATTCTTGTGTGTAACTTTTTTTTCTTTCTTATAATTTTCTTTGTTATTATAAACGGTTATTTAATGCCTTTTAACAGGTATATTCATTATTTAATGCTTTTTAGTGATTATTATTCAAAATGCATGCCAGAGTATTAATTATATTTAGGTGCGTAAAAGCGTTCATTGTGTCATCAAATCAGGGATCTTTAGGGATAAGTCAATGAATGATGACCAAATTAGAACTTCTGTAGATTAGAATTATTGGTTTTAAAGTTTGGACACTACCATTTTGAAACTAACCAATAAAATTTTTTTAAAAGGTTCTAAAGTTCTTGATTTACTTAAACTGTTTTTAACCTATTTTTAAAACATATATCAAAAATATACTATGACACCAGTAGAATTAAACTGCAGAGCCTAAATTTGAATTAAGTCCCCAATAAACTTTTTTGAGGGGATTTAAAAATTAATTTTACTGTTGCTGTGGTCTTTTTTGATCAGAGCAAAAGGTCTTTTTTTATTTGGGTAAAATTCGTAGCTTTTAGAGTGTTTTGCTTCATATATATAGTATTCTGGTATAGAGTAAAATTAGGCCTTTTGATTTCATCTAAATTAATTCATTAAAAACTTAATTCTTTACAATATATCAATGAATTAACTTTATCGTGCTTGTTTTCCATCACTTATTTAAAACACAAAAAAAATTGGCTGTAAAGGGTTAAATAGTGAAAGATGACAACAAACGTTTACGCAATACAACAAATTTTTTTTTGTCACATATACAAATATGATAAAATATAAGATTATTCAAACTTATCTTTTTAAATATTTTTAAAAAGCATGTATCTTTTATGTGTATAGTTTTCATTCTTTTCATTTTAATTAAATAAAAATTATTTAACTAGATTGGAAATAAGTCACTTTGTGAAAACACTCTTTTTTGAATTGTAAAAAAACTGAAATGAAACGAGACTTTTAATTGGTTCAGACTTCAGAATAATATGTTTTATTTTAATGTTAAATTTCTTCTATATAAATTATTGTTTTAGAAAAAAATTATTTGCATCGAACAGAGTAGAGTTTTTATTATTGTATTGATATAATCTGAATCACATCAAATTGTTCTGTAAGAAACAATTTAACCCCAAACTAAAAAATGCTTTTGCTTCCATCAAAATGATCACAGCAACATATAAAATTGATTTTTAAATCCCCCAAAAAAAGTTTATTGGGGACTTAATTCAAATTTGGGCTCTGCAGTCTGATTCTACTGGTGTCATAGTATATTTTTGATATATGATAAAAAAATAGGTTAAAAACAGTTTAATAAGATAAAGTGGTTATACAATTTTGGGTAATAGTGAAACTTACAGTCCTATGTCTCCTCCTTCCCTGGACCAACAAAGGGTATATTAGCATTAGGCTGTAACCAACAAATATTTTTGGGGCAAAATCATAAACCACCCCAAAACTATAGGTTTGATAAACATATAGACAGACAAAGTATTATTGTAAGATAGATAGTAAGAATCACAAATAACAAAAAAAATCATGAAAATAGCAAAATAAACCTAAATTTTGATTTTAGTGACAGCGTAGATGAAGTTGCTGCTCCCGTGGACAATTATGGTGCTGCCAGTGAGAACGAGCTCGCCTATGATGACTATGACCCCAATGACGTTCCCGCTGACCAGGTACGTTAACCCATCATTTTCATCAAAAATTATTAAATCCACATCAATTTAAAAAAATATGAAAAGCTTGTTAATAAACAAAAAAGCAAGTCATATTATCTATAGTAATTTGCAGAATGATTTTGAAAGTCATAATTAATGTGTTTTTTTTTGTAGGCTGCTCCTCTTGACAACTATGGCGTTGACCAGGCCGCTTATGAACCCGAGGGTGCCGCTGCTGACGCCGCCGGTGAAGACATGGGACTCAAGATGTTGATGACCTCTGTTCCCGGCGTTCCCGGCGAAGACTACCCCATCCTTGCTGACGTTCCCGACACCGCTTTCTCTTGCGACGGCCAGGTTCCCGGCGGTTACTATGCCGACTCTGAGGCCGAGTGCCAGGTGTTCCACATTTGCGCCGCCGACGCCGAGGGTGGTTTGAGCAAGTACAGCTTCTTGTGCCCCAACGGAACCATCTTCAACCAGAACTACTTTATCTGCGACTGGTGGTTCAACTTTGATTGCGCCGAGGCCGAGGCTATTGCTGCCGAGAAGAACGAGGCCCTCGCCGCTGCCAGAGATGAAGCTACTGCTGCCGCCGCCGACGCCGGAGCTGCCAGCAATGACGAGCCTTCCTACGTTGCCCCCGCTGATGCTGGATATGGAGCCCCCGCCGAGGAAAGTGCCCCTGAGGCTGACCTCCCTGGATACAACAGGAGACGGTAGAACCTCAGCGCACCTCAAAATTGTGCTTGCTTCGTTGTAGCCACACCCATACCACTACATAATATCTCAAGCCTAGCTTGTGATACATAAGTTGGAGTGTGGCCGCAATCAAGCAAGCAGCTCCTCGATGAATTATTGTACCTTATCAAATTTCTAGTTTGTAGTAGTGTGTGTAATTGTGTGGATTTTTCAATTTTCTAAAATGCCTAGCATTTTAGAAAATAAACCAGTGTCTGTTTAAATTGAAAGAAAGTCAAATTATTAGAATCTACTCTAATCAAATTAAAAAATTAGTTAGAGTAGATATAGTCATAATTATAGCTTTAAAATTTCTTTTTATTTACCCAGCCCACTGAGAAATGTCCACAAATATCATGATTAATCTTTACAAGCTTCCCTGCGCCTCTATTTGTGATCAAAAGTGTAATAGAAAATAATTTGTGAATGCATGCGGCCCCCATATTTTGATCCTATATATTCTTTAACCATCTTTTCATGCTAATTTACTTTATTTTTCAATGCACATAATAGCAATATTTTAAATATTTATTTTCACCCATCAAGTTTAATTTTTATGTTATTAGCATGAAAAAGATGTGAATTCTAGCCAGCCCTAGTCAACACTTGAATTGCCATATTTTTTTCATATATTTTTTTGTATTTATTTATTAGTGTGACTAGTATTTTATATTTCATGAATGAAAGAAACAATAAAGTATTTTCCTATAATATTTGTATTTCATACTTAATTAATTATATTGTATGTAGCGTAGTTTCTTTAATAATGGATATATTATCACTTGGACGTTACGCCATATTTTCATGTTCTCTAATAAAGGGAAACTCGCAGAGGACTAAAATAACTATGTCCCCCATTCACCGTCTTTGCCCCATCCCCTTCTCTCTTACTGGATAAACGAACTGACCAATAATGACATAAGAACCATCTAAACCCATTATTTTAGAAAATCTGCACAAAAAAAGTTCTGGTGGCTTTTATACAGAAGCTAAGATTAGTAAATTACTTAGCAAACCACAAAAACATATTAAAAAATATTAAGAAAGCCAACAGAAAAACGGAGTAATCTGATAAATAAATGTTGTCTTTTGATAGCAACTAGCGATTGCACCCCTATCATCCAGGAGATCTGTATTGTCAAAGGTAGGGAAGGAAAAGCAATGGACAAAACCATCCCAAGACTTTAATACAATAGCCTAAAACCATTCCGGGACCTATGTGAAGCTTCCGTTTTATGAAAAACTAAATCGGTTCAGTAGCTATTGAAATTGTAATCTACAGACAAACAAATCATTTCTACTTTATATTATAAGATAAACATTTCATCAGCTAAAGGTATTATTTTTACCATCCTTATTATGACACGATGTGATCTAAACTCGATCCTGTCACGTTACATTATCACTTACAACGTGGGATTAATGTCTGTATAATAAATGATAAAGTCTAGAAAATCACTATTCAAGACCAACCAAATTTTATTACTATGTCAAAGTCTATATAATCTAATATATTTGTAGACTATCCACTTCCTAGACCAATAGTAGCACAATGTTGGAATAATCCAACCACATTATTGGTCAGAAAATATAAAAACTTTGTAAAAGTCTAGATATTCCTCAAATTAGACCATTCGTATCACAGTGTAGGAACAATCCAACCATTTAATTGGCTGGAAAATATATTTACAAAGTATCCCTTTAATCAGAGATGAATTCTAAAAAAACTTTTGCCTCTTTAAAAATTCTTTAACTCACTAAAATTAGTGATGTTCGCTAAAAATTTAGAGGGGATAATTTTGCCTCACTATTTTAGTGAGGCAGTGAGACAAAAAAGTTTTTCAAGAATTCACCTCAGATCAATAGTATCACCGTGTAGGAACAATTCAACCACATTATTGTTTAGAAAATGTATTTACCATATCAAAGTCTAGGTATCCCTCTAATCAGAGATGGATTCTTAAAAAAAAGGTTTGCCTCTTTAAAAATTCTTTAACTCACTAAAATTAGTGATCCTCGCTAAAAATTTAGAGGGGATAATTTTGCCTAACTATTTTAGTGAGGCAGTGAGCCAAAAAAGGTTTTCCAGAATTCACCTCAGATCAATAGTATCACAGTGTAGAAACAATTCAACCACATTATTGGCTAGAAAATGTATTTACCATATTTAAAAGTCTAGGTATCCCTCTAATCAGACCATTAGTATCACAGTGTAGGAACAATCCAACTACATATTGGTTAGAAAATGTATTTACCATATCAAAGTCTAGGTATCCCACTAATCAGACCATTAGTATCACAGTGTAGGAACAATCCAACTACATATTGGTTAGAAAATGTATTTACCATATCAAAGTCTAGGTATCCCACTAATCCCACTAATAGTATCACAGTGTAGGAACAATCTTACTTTAGTTGATCACAATATGGTGTCTGATTGACCATCAAGGGTAATAATATATTGTCGATATAGCAAGAGCACCAAAGATTAACAAAGCAGATGCCAATTTAAATGCATAGACAGGAGGACCACCCTTCCTGAAATATTAAAAATGCAGATAGTACCAGAGATACAGGGATATACCACATAAAGAAAAGCCATTTCTATTTATTCATTAGCTAATATCATTATTATAGTGTATATATTGTGTATTTGTTATTATATGAAATATTTTGGCTCAAAGAAAAATAGAGGCAAAATAGGTTTACTACACAAGAGATCTTAGGAATAAGACAATGTACGATAAATAATGATGCACATTGTAAAATGTACATCAACAATGATGATAAACAAATATTTTTTAACCATCAGTTTTTAAGTCAACCAATGAAAGAAAGTGCAAAACTTTTTGAAGGCAAGAATAATTTATGTACAGTCCAATGTCCCCTTCCTCATTGTTATTCCGGACACTGAAATTTGTACAACGCCCAAAAATTAATTACAATTGTTTTATTGATTTTATATGCGTGTTCTTAAATAATAACTTTTTTTTATTACTCAGAGCTGTATCAGCTGAAGTGCCTAATTAAAATTACGTCATACAATACAATTGACTAATGACCAGGCCTGTAAACATTGTAATTGATCAATCGTAAAATATATACTGGTCTATCATTGGTCATTTGTATTGGATGACGTCATATTTTATTAGGCACTATAAGCTGCTTCCTTAGACCTCGGCAGCCGCCAATATTGATGCCTTACTAACAACTTTGGAAAAAAAACTCTAGGGTAGCAGCTGCTTTTAATAGATAGGCATTGATTCGCAATTTTTTAATATTGTTACTACAGTTGGCAAATTGGCTGCGGCAGCAGATTGATTAAATATTTACGGTTGCAATTGTGTCCGCGGATTTTCCATTTATTTGCAAGCTAAATTGACGACAAATTTTCCTCTGTCAATATATCATTACCCACGTAAGTCTTATATCCATTGCTAAAGTTATGGTATTCCCCAGTATGAGGTTGCGAGATATTTTTATTTATTCTTTATACATTTTATGTTTAATCTTGCTATGATAACGACATTTGTATACACGCTGTATGATTTTGGGTAAATTAATGGATATATAATAGATCTTTTCATGAAAATACCCTTTTTCGAATTTCAATCTTCTGCTAACCTAAAAAGTTACTTTAGGGGCCTAGAAATATATGTACAAAATTTCAGCTCTCTATCTCTACTGGCGACCTAGCGCCAGGCATGTAAAATATCAACAGATAACGGTAGCACGGCGGTTTTAACAATATCTCAGTAATGTGCAGGTTTTCAGCTCTTCTGCATATTTCAATTTAAACACATAAGGCCAAAGATATTATATCCAAAAAATCTTTTGTCAAAGTCTATTCTAGACCTAGCGCCAGTCAGTTTTCTAAAATCATGCATTTTATACCTGTGAAAAATGAAATCGCCAGCGCTAGGTGTAGAGTAGACTTTGACAAAAGATTTTTGGGATATCATATCTTAGGCCTTATGTGTTTAAGTTGAAATATGCAGAACACCTAAATTCACCTTCCAAGCCATTCTCTAAGCATTTTTTTTTTTTTTGAAATAACGGGATTTCAAAATTGCCTTTTGAAAAGGCCTAAAAAATATCTTTTTTTGTCCCTTTTTTCACTGTATATAGTTACAACTTATTAAGATATTATTCTCAGTTAAAAAAAAATTGGCGCTTCCAGCACCAAAACCGGCAAAAACAGGCAGTTAAACTTCTGAATCCCTACTTAACCCCCTGACAGACCCCCCTTCTATCTCGGCTCCTGTTACAGATAGAGACGTAAAACTTTTTTCTGGTTGTTCATTGGTATTTTTAGAGAATTACTTTTTCTAGTCATAGCGGTCAGACCGCTCCTTATCCGCTTTTTAGTGTCCAGCCGCTAAATATTAAAACAGCTGTAGAGCGGCCAATTTTAAAGCTAAGAAAACCAAATTTTATGACAAACTATTATTTTTTATAATAAAAAAATACCTTTTCTGACCATCGCCGAAAAACGACAAATAACGGAAACCGCCAATTTTGGCGGTAAAACGGCGGTTGGCGGCGCTAAATAATATTTTTATCTGTTTATAGTTACAACTTATTAAGATATTATTCTCAGTTAAAAAAAAAATTGGCGCTTCCAGCACCCAAACCGGCAAAAACAGGCAGTTAAACTTCTGTATCCCTACATAACCCCATAACAGACCCCCCTCTATCTTGGCTCCTGTTGCAGATAGAGGCGTAAAACTTTTTTCTGTTGGTTCATGTGTATTTTTAGAGAAAAATTACTTTTTCTAGTCTGCTCCTTATCCGCTTTTTAGCAGCCAACTGCTAAATATTAAAAAAAGCTGTAGAGCAGCCAATTTTAAAGCTAGGAAAATTTTATGACGAGCAATTATTTTTCATAACAAAAAAAATGCTTTTTCTGACCATTTATGATCACAATAAAGACTACATACAAAAATTGGCTGGTCTAGAGCTGTTTTAGAATTCCGCTACTGGCAGCTTTAAAACGGCAAAACTACAGGTAGGAAATAAAAATCAGTTAAAAATTGGTCAAGGAGTGGCCAAACGGTCATGGCCTTACTATTCATGGAAGTTTATTATTACTTTAAGTATATTTATCAAAAAATTTAATTGATTTGAAGCTTACATGGACTGCCGCCACTGGCTGCGGTCAGCTGGAAACAACAGCTGATTTAAAAAAAAAATTTAATATGTCATGTAGGCATGTAAGATAAGCTTAATTTTACAATTTTAAGTCTATGAGTAAAAAAAATAAATACACTGGAGCCATTCAAAGTTATTTGAAGACTAGGAGGATTATATCCTGCTGGATCATACCTGAACACCTAATTTTCATCTTATTTTTTACTAAGGTTGATTAAATATTACAAAAGTAATTACAAGAGAGTTGTCCTTACTTCTGATCTTAGAGCTTTGTCTTTATGGATGTTGTCATCCTATTTTTTGTCTGCATTTAATCACTTATTAATGTTGTCATCATTGTCATATTTTTTGATAAAAATACGAATGCTTTACAAATAAAATTTATAGAGAAGATCATCTTGATGTTTTTAATAATTAGATTGGTATATTTTGATTTTGTTGTTAACCCTTTGTAGACAAATTGATAATATTTCTAAATGTTATTTTTTTTAATTGTCTGCTTCTGGCATTTGACTAAAATAAAAATCTATTACATTAGTTTAAACAATTAACTGTCTTGACCCTTTCCAGACCTTAATCAGCCAATTTTTGTATGTAGTCTTTTATTGTGATCATAAACAGATAAAAATATTAATTGGCGCCGCCAACCGCCATTTTACTGCCGAAATTGGCGGTTTCCGTTATTTGTCGTTTTTTGGCGATGGTCAGAAAAAGCATTTTTTTTGTTATGAAAAATAATTGCTCGTCATAAAATTTGGTTTTCCTAGCTTTAAAATTGGCCGCTCTACAGCTTTTTTAATATTTAGCAGTTGGCTGCTAAAAAGCGGATAAGGAGCAGTCTGACCGCTATGACTAGAAAAAGTAATTTTCTCTAAAAATACACATGAACCAACAGAAAAAAGTTTTACGTCTCTATCTGTAACAGGAGCCGAGATAGAGGGGGGTCTGTTATGGGGTTAAGTAGGGATACAGAAGTTTAACTGCCTGTTTTTGCCGGTTTGGGTGCTGGAAGCGCCAATTTTTTTTTTAACTGAGAATAATATCTTAATAAGTTGTAACTATAATCAGATAAAAATATTATTTAGCGCCGCCAACCGCCGTTTTTCCGCCAAAATTGGCGGTTTCTGTTATTTGTCGTTTTTCGGCGATGGTCAAAAAAGGTATTTTTTTTATTATAAAAAATAAGGGTTTGTCAAAAAATTTGGGTTTCTTAGCTTTAAAATTGGCTGTTAAAAAATAATAGTTTGTCATAAAATTTGGTTTTCTTAGCTTTAAAATTGGCCGTTTTACCGCCAAAATTGGCGGTTTCCGTTATTTGTCGTTTTTTGACGATGGTCAAAAAAGGTATTTTTTTATTATAAAAAAATAATAGATTGTCATAAAATTTGGTTTTCTTAGCTTTAAAATTGGCCGCTCTACAGCTGTTTTAATATTTAGCGGCTGGACACTAAAAAGCGGATAAGGAGCGGTCTGACCGCTATGACTAGAAAAAGTAATTCTCTAAAAATACACATGAACAACCAGATAAAAGTTTTACGTCTCTATCTGTAACAGGAGCCGAGATAGAGGGGGGGTCTGTCAGGGGGTTAAGTAGGGGTTCAGAAGTTTAACTGCCTGTTTTTGCTGGTTTTGGTGCTGGAAGCGCCAATTTTTTTTTAACTGAGAAAAATATCTTAATAAGTTGTAACTATATACAGTGAAAAAAGGGACAAAAAAAGATATTTTTTAGGCCTTTTCAAAAGGCAATTTTGAAATCCCGTTATTTCAAAAAAAAAAATAAAATGCTTAAAGAATGGCTTGGAAGGTGAATTTAGATGTTCTGCATATTTCAACTTAAACACATAAGGCCTAAGATATGATATCCCAAAAATCTTTTGTCAAAGTCTACTCTACACCTAGCGCTGGCGATTTCATTTTTCACAGGTATAAAATGCATGATTTTAGAAAACTGACTGGCGCTAGGTCTAGAGTAGACTTTGACAAAAGATTTTTTGGATATAATATCTTTGGCCTTATGTGTTTAAATTGAAATATGCAGAAGAGCTGAAAACCTGCACATTAATGAGATATTGTTAAAACCGCCGTGCTACCGTTATCTGTTGATATTTTACATGCCTGGCGCTAGGTCGCCAGTAGAGATAGAGAGCTGAAATTTTGTACATATATTTCTAGGCCCCTAAAGCAACTTTTTAGGTTAGCAGAAGATTGAAATTCGAAAAAGGGTATTTTCATGAAAAGATCTAATATATAATATACGTATATATTATGACAGGGGAAAAATTGTCGTCAATTTAGGTTGCTGACAGCCTAACATAGACATTATTTTTATTGGTCTATTCATTTATCCAGTAAGGGGAAGGGGGTAAAGGGGGTTGGATGGGGAATCGCTATTTTAGCTGCTTGCTACAAGTTTTACATAATAATCTGGTGTAATAAATCCATTAGTAAATTATGACTTTGTTTAATCGCCACTTGATTCAAAATATCTCTGAAACGACAGAGTATTTACTTTTCTCTCTACTTATTTGTATTCCTATTATCTGAACAGCTAATATCTTAGAAAATTAGAACGAAAGGACATTCAATAGATTTTAACTCATTAAACTCATCTCCCCCCCCCCCCCAACACACACACACACAAACACACATTCCAATGATTTTTATTTCTCCTAAAAAATTTGGATAGAATACTTAACCTCCCCTACTAGAATTTTTTTATTTAAGGTTGGGGGGAGAAGGATTAGAACTATATTTTGGTAGATGAATTGCATTAAGTTTTAGTGTTTTAAATGGCTGCTAAAATGTTAAATTATAGCCAACATGCATAATAATTACTATTTTTTGGGAGGGAGGGGCATATAATATGGTCGTCCTTAATTCCACGGGCATGTTATAAGGTCGTCCTTAATACCAGCGATGCCCCCCAAATTCAATAACGTTTAGAATTAATTAAGTTGTTGGTTACAGCTGTATAAAATAAACCAATCACGTTTCTCCTTGATAAAAAATAATCTAAGAATACGCTGATATTTTTACAAGGAGCAAATTAATAAATTTAGAAATTCCAAGTTGTATCATCATGTGAAGGTCGATCTTATCTTTCCTCCAATAATTATTTGCTTACTTTAGATTTTGAACTTAATTTAGAATTTATATAATTATATGCGCGATCCACATTTTGATGAAAACACTTAAAATTAAGTTACATCGATCAGATAAGATATATTTGGCATCTGATTTGGCACCGGTGAAAATTTTTGGGGGGGTAATTTAATAATGTAAAAAGTACCTACCTAATTATGAAATATTTAGTAGAAAAACTGCGCGCGAAGCTGGCCAAATTTTTTTTTGTTAGGGATTATTTATTTTGGAGTTGGGGTATTTCCCCCAGGGTAGGGGTAAATTTTAAATGGGGGAGGGGGTAAAATGTCGAAACTTATGTATCAATAATTTCAATCTACAAAAGAGGTGCTTATCATAAATCGAAATGTATTTTCATTTATCGTCCGCTGTCTTATCCCTAAACTCTCAGGTTAAAAGTAAATTGCTTCTTTTGATAAGTGGTTTTATACAGAAGCTAGTAAAAGTGGAGCCACAGATTATGACGTCAGAAAAATTAACTAATGAGAGGCCAGTATACACTGTAATTGACCAATGGTAAAATTTATAGTGGCCTCTCATTGGTTAATTTTTTTGACGTCATAATCTGTGCCGCCACTTTTACTAGCTTCTTTTATACAAAGCTAAACTTTAGAATGAGCGCTGAGTTCGATAATGACTCTAATAATAAGTACACTGTAACAAGCATTGCTTTTCTACAATTAGGCTGTGTCTCTCCGAATGAACATCGTACCGGGTAACTTTATTTATACAAGTTATATTCTTAATATAAACAAATTTTCTAATATGCATATTTCTAATCGATAAGGAAATATCTATCAATCGTAGTAACTCTAAAGGCATTACATGAAGATTTTTAAATTTATTTTGATATGAAGAAGTATGTGTAAAAAATTTGTCAAACTTGGTGTAGTGATTTTTTTAATAATTATGATGCAAGCAATGTAAATGGCTGTTTATCACTTATTTTGTTGCTTTGCTTTTAGAGCTGTTGGCGTCCTTGTTATAGGAAGCGGCAGTGTTTAATTGTAATCTTTATTTGTAGGTTCTTAATCATTGCATTAAACAGCTTTACTTTAAAAAGAAAAAAATCAGTATATCATAGTACATAGAATGGATTTACTATTACTGGATCTTACACCAGATTATCATTTACTCTAATAAAGTGAAACTTGTTGCGGGCTAAAATAACCATATCTTACACCTTCCAACATTTACCCCATCCCCTCATCATTAGTGGATGAACGAGCCTACCAATAAATGACAGGGGAAAAAACAACCCAAATTGATGACAGTTATTCCCTTGTCATAAAATCCATTTGCACAAGATTGTATTTAAGCTGTATTTTGAATTGACCTATTATTATAAAATAACTCCCCCTCAAGCCTTAACAATTGTTTTTATGTTTATTTATCGCATTTATTATCGACACTTTTCCGCGGATAGTAAATTAAAAATTTGTCAATATTAATATCGGCTTAGTTGGCCCAGATTTTCTGTATGACTTAGAACCTGATTTAATTATTCGAAATTAATCAAATTCTAAGCCATACACTAAATTTTCTCATATAAAACTTTGATATAAGCTGATTTAATTAATCGAAATTAGTCAAATTCTAAGCCATACACTAAATTATCTCATATAAAACTTTGATATAAGCTGATTTAATTAATCGAAATTAATCAAATTCTAAGCCATACACTAAATTATCTCATATAAAACTTTGATATAAGCTGATTTAATTAATCGAAATTAATCAAATTCTAAGCCATACACTAAATTATCTCATATAAAACTTTGATATAAGCTAACCGCCACCCCCCCCGGCCCCCCGGCCCCCCCACCCCCTCCCGAAGAACATACACACAAAACTTTTAAAAACTGTGTCTGTAAAAATCTAACAAACACCCAGCAAGTTCTTATCTCTTATATTTGAATGGTATTTTTATTTTATGAGATCAATGCTCTTATAACAAGGAAGATCAAGTAAATAATTGCGAAACAAGCAAATAAATAAAAAAAATATCAGTCCTATTATCAAAGATGTCCAACGGGCAAGAAATGCCCAATTGTCATAAAACTTTACCCACAATCATGTTTTTATGACAGATTTTACATATAACAGAAGTTTGCTCAGACTTCAAAATTACATTTTGTATGTCTTTCTTATTTATAACATTATATAAAAAATACATCTTAATATCTCAATTTAGAAAATATTGCTGGGTGACAAATCAACCCCCCCCCCCCCTGTATCAAAGCAATACAGGCTAGGGTCGAGCCATGATCATTAATAAGTTGTTGAATGAAAAAAATAAAACTATAAATGTATGTATAAATGTATTGTAAAATAATCGATATATTATTACTTGGATGTTGCGCCAGGTTTTCATGTACTGTAAGTGATTTCCGCAGCTGGCTAAAATATTGATACCCCCTCCTTGACCCCATCCCAATCCCCTGCTACATGATGAACGAACTGATAAATAAATGCGACCGTTATAAGCAATCTAAATTTCCTCCTGTCAATATATCTAATATATTCTATATCCATTTGTATAATATATAATATATGTATAAAGGTAAAAGATATTGCTTCAGCAAATATTGTTATCAGTTTATTGTTGAAGAATGACTTATTTAGGTTTATAGTTTATATGCAGTTATTTATACTAGCAGCTCGCATTAGCCGGCAGTAGTTATTCAAAATAAATAATTGTGGTTTTTTTGTTTAGATTTTGCAACTTTTAATTTGTGATTTGTGTTTTATTTTTATTTTTTGTATTTTTTTCCGTTATTTTTTCTCTATCTTCTTTAGTCCGTACTAATTGCTTCGTCCCTAGCATCTAGGGGTACTGAACTCAAAGGGGAATATGGAAGGAAAAATCTAAAGCCATCCCGTGAACTATTTGTGAAGTTTCCTATATTAGAGAACACAGGTTATCAAGTTAGTGAGTTTTTTCTTTTAATTTTCTAAATAACGTATAATACTGTTTTTTATGTGAAATTTTTAGTAGCGAAGCTACTCTATAATTCACAATGTCCGTCCGTCCGTCCGTCCGTCCGTCTGTCCGTCTGTCCGTCTGTCCGTCCGTCCGTCCGTAATTAATGAATTGGGGGAAACGTGATTTTCTCAGCTCCTATAAAAGATAGAGAGCTGAAATGTTTTGACAACATTCCCATCATTAAGGAGCACAATTGACTATAAAACATCAATGGCGGTCGGACTGCTTTTTAGCAGGTTTTAGGCTATTTTTTATATTTTCCAAATTTTCCCCATATCTTTGGTGTTTATGGTCCGATTTTCAAAATTTTTTCAGTTAAAGATATCAAAATTAAATTTCCCGTCATTTGAAGAAACAACATTGACGGTCAGACTGCCTTTTTGCAGGTTTTTGGCTATTTTTATATTTTTTACATTTTTCCCCATATCTTTGGTGTTTATGGTCCGATTTTCGAAATTTTTTAAGTTATAGATATCAAAACTAAATTTCCTGTCGTTTGAAGAAAACAACAATGACAGTCAGACTGCCTTTTTGCAGGTTTTTGGCTATTTTTATATTTTTCACACTTTTCTCCATATCTTTGGTGTTTATGGTCCGATTTTCAAAATTTTTTCAGTTAAAGATATCAAAATTAAATTTCCTGTAGTTTGAAGAAAACAACAATGACAGTCAGACTGCCTTTTTGCAGGTTTTTGGCTACTTTTATATTTTTCACATTTTTACACATATCTTTGGTGTTTATGGTCAAATTTTCAAAAGATTTTCAGTCAAAGATATTAAAATTAGATTTCTGGCGTTTTAAGAAAAGAAACAATGGCGGCCAAACTGCCTTTTAGCAGGTTTTGGGCTATTTTTAAATGTTTGACATATTTCCCCATATCTTTGGTATTTTTGGTCTTATTTTAAAACTTTTTGCATTAATAGTTTCAAAATATTTTTTCCCATTGTTATGTGCATCTAGTATGTAATTTACTTTAACCGTCTTCATCATACAAAATAAAACAAGGTTTTGTTTTTATTTTCTCCAATAAATCTATTCTTGATTTAAATAAATACACTTTAAATCTACTTCTACGTATTACCATCTACAATTTTTTGTGCTTCGCTACTTATGGATGTTGTCATCCTTGTTTCTTACCAAAGCTAGACTATTCAGTTTACAACTCTCTTGGTCCGTCCGTCTGTCAGCCATGCTACAAAAGACATATGTAATTCATTTAAAAAGGGTGTGCAAAAAAATATACGGACATTTTTAAAATTAAAATTGCGCAGCTTGTGTTAATAGTAGAAAAATGTTACGCATACCGTTAGAACCGCGAAGAAGTCTATTTGTTGGAAATATAAGAACGATTCCTCTGCTACGTATAGTTACGGAGCTACGTGTTAAAATGTCCCAACTGATGTAAAACTTAACTTGCGAGTAAATTTTAAAATAACAAAAAATTAGAGAAGATATTTTGCAAGAGATGCCTCCATTTTTTAATTTCAAATTGCGCGGCTTGTGTTAATAGTAGAAAAATGTTACTCATACCATTAGAACCGATATAAACTGTATTTTTTGAAAATATAAGAACGGTTCCTGTGCTATAAATAATCTAGGAGCCAGATGGTAAAATGTCCCAAAATTTACTCGCAAGTCAAGTTTTAAGTCAGTTAGGACATTTTAACACGTAGCTCCTACAAAATGCGTGGCACAGGAATCGTTTTTATATTTCCTAAAAATAGACTTCTTAGCGATTCTAACGGTGTGCGTAGTATTTTTCTACTATTAACACAAGCCGCGCAATTTCAATTTTTAAAATGTCCGAATTGCATTTGCACAACCTTTATATAAAGGTTATGTGATTTTTTATGAGTTTTATGATTTCTTATATGACCTTTGATATTTCCAAAATCATTTTCTTTCTTTTTCTTCTTCTTTTTTCTTGATTCCCCAATGTTAAGTTTAAAATTACAAACCACATCGCTTCTATTGGACAAACTCGTTTTTGTTATAGTCATCCTTGTCAAAATGGAAGTTTAAGTATAAGTATATAATCCAGATAACTAACTGTTTCTAGTGTTGGGGACCTTTTTCGTCTGCTAGCAAATTGCTTTCTGCTCTTTGAAGCGACTTGGCTGTATTTATTTTTGTTACGCTATTGGCTGATATTCAAATACCCAATTTAGAGTCGGCACAGCGTCAATGGGCTTGAGACATACAGTTATTTAACCCCTTCCATTATGTCATTTAGACTGAAGATGGTGCCATGTTCAACAAAATATATTTCAATAAATAACTAAGAAGTATCAGAGACTTTTTCACTCAGTGAATTTATAATCTATTGTTTTACTTTAATCTTATAATCATAATAAAGTTATTTTAGATCTGTACAAAATAAAAACAATGTTACCTAAAAATCCTCACCTGAGTATAAGCTTGGTTTTAACAGCTGTTTTGTCGGGCACGTGTTATGCCATTGAGATTACAGACTACTCTAATGGCCAAATATTAGAGCCCGGGTTTCCAGCTGAATTCTTTTGTAGGTAGGTGAATTATTTTTGGATTTAAAGCGAATCTTTTACACATTGGGGTAATCGTAATGGATAGATCTAATCAAGGCATGTTAGAATTATCGGGTATAGTCCTTTTCACGACATCCCTCCATAAGGAGCGATTCTTCGTATTTTTCACAGTAGCTTTTCTCCTATTTCTAGCCCCTGCGGGGGGCTCTAACCCTGCGGGGCCAATTACCTAACCCTGTGGGGCAATCACCTAACACAATATAACCTAACCTAACCTAAAATAACCTATAAAAAGCCATTTTAAAAATACGAAGAATCGCTCCTTATGGAGGGATGTCGTGAAAAGGACTATACCCGAATTATCTTATCGACTTTTATATGATTATTTCTGCTTAAGTTACCTATAATTTTAAAAGTGAATCAACTGCATGTCTGCATGTCCATTTCAAATTTTGGCATGACGTTATTATCCTATATTCATTTTAATTTTGATTTCTAGTACGATTAGGCAAAATTTTAAAGGCAAAGTCGCCCCTAGGAAAAATTACCTCCCTTCCCCAAAAATTTATTTAAATTTTCTTATAACTAAAATAAAAAAAATTGATTGGAGGTTGGTCGACTTCCCCTCCCAACATTTTTTCTTTACTTTTTAAAAAATCTAATAAAAATGGGTTTTGGATCAAACACTTTCCTCTTCAATAGCCCCTAAAGGCCTCTAGGACCGTATCAAGTGATTTCCTAAAGCAATATATATTGAAATATTTTCTTAGTAATAAAAAAGATTAACTGTTAAATTTTGCAATTTAGTAAATAGAATTTAGAATCATATCTTAATAATGGATGATTATAAATAGCGCAGCTTTTCTAAAATTATAGTCTCTTGTAAGTGTGAAGACGTACAAATATTTATCATGCTAAGTTTTCTTTCACATTTCCTTTCTCTTACTACCTCAATAGAAATAATCTATTTTAGATACATTCTCTAAAGTAGCCACTAGGATAACATTGGAAGAACAATACGGACACGATTTTGGTTGTAATGTGTACATTTTTTGGTATGAAAGAACACAAAAAAGTGATCTATATAAATAATCGCTTGTCTTAGAATATATCTTTTACTACCTAAGACATTTATCTAAATTTTTCTCAATCTCTGTGGTATAAGCATAAAAGCCTACTTGACTACTTTTTTTTGATGCTTTATATTGCTAAAACATTTGGGTTATATTCTACTTGTTGATGTTGATTAGTGGTCAAAGGTCGATATAAACAATCAATATATAATTACTTGGATTTTGCACCAGATTTTAATGTACTCTAATAAAGTGAAACTCACAGTTGGCTGCAATAACGAAACCCCGATCACCTTCCCTCCTACTGGAATAACAAACTGTCCAATAAATGAAGTCAATATTAGCAACTTAAATGGACAACAAATTTATTTCCGTCAATATATCCATGTATACTATATCCATTATTTAAACTTTTAACATAAATTTCTAAAAACAAATAGTAATGGATAAAGGGTAATAAAGATAATAACAAGGTTCAAAGAAAATTGAATTTTTGAAAAATAAATATTTTTTATTTGCAATGTATTTTTATGTTGTTGTCTGATTGTTTTAGACGCTTAATTGTTAGACATGACACAGCAGATAAAATTCTTTTATAGTAGCTTATTAAATAATACTTTATTTTGTCCCCTTTATACCCATGTCACTTTAGTTTCATCCCAAAACCAGAAAACCTGTAGTAAACCTGTAGTTTACAAAGAGATTTTTTTTGTAAATTGCGGGTTAAATTATATTGCATAATCACGGCCCCTGAGATTAAACTTGCATCTAGAAATTCTACAATTTATTAAAATTTTACACAAAAAAAATTTTATTTGTGGTAAAATGAGTAATAGATGATGACACAAAAGCAGAGTAGCAATAAAAGTGATCAGGGTTCGACTGTCAGACTGTAACTCTCTTATTTTCTTTCTTTACTTTTATCATCAATCTTCATATCATCTTTGGATATCTTGTCTTTGTAATAGTTTTTTATCGCATCGTACTATAGACTTCTTTAAGCGGATATCAAAATAAAAATTCTTAGATTAGAACCTATTTAGTTAGCCCCTAGGTGCCGAAGACACGGACTAACAAAACTGGTATTGATATTATGAATTTTATTTTAATATTCGTAGAAAACTGGCTATAATACGATGTTTTTTTAGTATGGCTGTAAACCACTGGATATTAATCGATTACGAAGCCATATTGGAAAATGTTTACGATATTTCAAACTATTATGTATTAATTACAATATGAAAAAATAATACTGGAATATTAATAGAATATTTGGAATACCTATTCCAGCATGATCAATGTAAAAAAATACGATAAAATAACAGTATTATTAAATGCTGCTAGATTTAACAATATATTAGGATATGCTTTCATATACACTGTCATCCTTGTTTTATATTCTAATAATAAAAAGTGCAAATCTATGAGAATAAAAATCGATAGCAAAATACACAAAACTTATAAGCAAGGATAACATTATTCAAACGGTGACATAGCTCAAAAGACAACACAATTCAAGGAGAAACTATTTTACCCCCAATTTTTTCCCAGGCAGAATTTTTTACTATAATACATCAACAATACCTTAAGAGGAAGAAAAACAATAGATTTTTAACACTTTTCCACTGATTGACTTCGAAACCTATCAATATCCGTTGGGTTAGAACCGGTTCTCAGCTATACTGAAAATCATTTTTAACATCGTGATACAGACAATTTTCCACGAATATCAAAATAAAAATCCTAAATAATTTTATAAATTCTATTTTAATACCTCCCCCCACCCCCCCCCCCCTAAAAAAAAAACTGTCTAGAATGAGATGCGATAGATAACTATTACAGTTTTCAAATACCACAACCAAGTGCTGTTAAATTTTTAATCGTGAAAACACTAAATAATTTGAAGGATAATAAAAAGTAAAATAACAAACAATTAATTAATTTTAGAGTAGTTTTGCTAAGCACAAACACCGGCAACTCTTATCTTTTTATTTTTATATGAATCATTATATTATGTACATATTTTTATTGTTCTTATTCATAAGTTTTATTTTAATAACAAATTTTCATTTTTACAAAACAATATTTTTTTTTTTGGGGGGGGGGGTTGTTTAAACAATAATAATAATTAAGTACTCTATTTTATAACTCTATATAGTTTTTTTTTTGTAAATTCTTTCTTTGCTCTTAATTTTAATTATTTTAATTAGTTAAATTTCCTGTTTTTTTTTCTTCGAGCAACTTTAATTTTTAGTTTGATTTTATTTAAGTAATGGTTTTAAGATAGCAGGGGGGTTGCTCAAAGAAGCCCCTCTCCCCCCCCCCCCCCCCCTCCCAAACTATAAATAAGTATTTTTAAGCGCTCTAATTGAAAAGGGTTAATCACAATAATATTATGTTTACATAATCTGCAGTTAGTATTATGCTTATTAAAATTTCAATACTACCTAATTTCTATCTATTGGCTGTGATGTGCATTCACAGACCTCAAAGGCTACTTTACAAAATTGGGTTGGGGGGATTGATACTCCGTCTTAAATTCAAGTTTTAATAAGATTAATAAACGATCTTGATTTATATTTTTACATTTGTTTAGTGCAAGCGGTCCTCCACAGATGTGTAACTGGAATGTTGGAGAAAATACCTGCAGCATCCTCCAGGATTCTCAGGGGTCATGCAAGTTTTCTGACAGGATGTCAGGATCTCTGTATGACAATACCTGTAAGGTCAGTAACGTGTATCCATCTTTTATCAGGGCCCGGCATCCGCGACTTAACCTCAACTTTACACCCAGGGTCGTCCCCTCAAATTATTTTTTTTATCCCCTCCCCAAATAAACAAGCTTGGACGTCCTTGTTTAAACCAGTTTGGATGATTTGAAAAAAGCTTCAAAAAGATAATGCCATATTTTGGTCAAGTTAAGACTTCCAGGTGATTTCTAAAGTTATAAAAAGTTTATTTTTAATGCTTAAAGGTGGCTGACGTGCGGCTCGAGTCGTACTTTATATCCATTTATTTTTCAATATATCAATCCATCTGCACTTTGTCAGTTTTGGGGCATTTTACTTCGGTCTGATTAGTTAAGTTTTATAAGGTACATAGTTTAGACATTGGTTATGTACACAGGATAAAGCTAAAAAATTTGTTTTGATTTTGATTTTAAAATTATTTATCTTTTAGTTGTCCGTCTCTGAGATTATGGAGGAGGATGCTAACCTAGCTTTCAAGTGTAATATTATCAAGACTGGGTATGTAAATAGATAGATAGATAGATAAATAGATATATCGATATAAATATGGATAGATAGATAAATATAAAATAATGGAGGAGGATGCTAACCTAGCTTTAAAGTGTAATATTATCAAGACTGGGTATGTACATAGATAGATAGATAAATAGATAGATGGATGGATAGATATATATGAAATAATGGAGGAGGATGCTAACCTAGCTTTCAAGTGTAATATTATCAAGATTGGGTATGTACATAGATTGATAGATAGATAGATAGATAGAGAGATAGATGGATGGATACATCGATATAAATATGGATATATAGATAAATATGAAATAATGGAGGAGGATGCTAACCTAGCTTTCAAGTGTAATATTATTAAGATTGGGTAAGATAGATAGATAGATAGATAGTTAAGAAGATAGATTAAAAGACAGATAAAAATATAGATATAAATATGGAAAGATAGATGGATATGAGGTTAAAAAGATTTTAAGAAAATAGAAAGATGGATAAACGGAGTAATTAAAACCAAGCTGTATGAAACAACTTTTTTTTTAAATTTATAAATAAAATGAATTTTGTTACAATACACAATGAAACTAAAACAAATACTAAGATGTTAAATGTATTTGATATAATAAATAAGTAAATATTGACAAATTAGTAAATATATGTAAATATTAAGAATATTTGTTTAATTATGTATTATTATATTTTATATGAAAGGTCAATGATCAGTATATTATAATGCTTTTATATAAAACTGTGGCAATGTATGTATATATTGTTACTTGGATCTTACACCAGATTTTTTTTATCTCCGATACAGTGAAACTTGTAGCTGGCTAAAATAACGATACCCCACCCTTACCCTTTACTCAATACCCACACCGCCTACTGGATAAACAAACTGACCATTAAATTGTTACCAAGCTAAATTTATGACAAGTTTTCCCCTGTTATAATATCCACGTATGTTCTACATCCATTACTGTGGCTTTACTTTTTGAAGAAAAAAACTTTAATGAAGCTATTTTTCGCATGGCCATATCTCCAAAGGGGATGACTAAACAACCCTAAATTTGGGGGAAAATCGTTCCACCCGTTAACAAGGTCTTATTGGACAGGCGCACCGACAAAAGGGCAGACAAGAAATGGTAAATGATACTTTGATTGTGGAAAAAGCGAATTCCGATTTTAAAATTGAAACGAAATGTCCAAAAAAAAGCATAAAATTTGAATGTAAACATAATCTCTATGATTAGCATAAGGAAATAGATATAAAATATATGTGGATTTTATGACAGGGGAGAAATTGTCGTCATTTAAGGTTGCTAACATCACTTATTGGTCAGTTCGTTCATCCAGTAGGAGGGGAGGGGATGGGGGAGATCTATATTTTTTGACAGCTACAAGTTTTCCTTATTACAGTTCATGAAATATTCAAGTAATAATAAATCCATTCATAAAGGCCAGAAAATTAAAACCTTTGAATTATTTAGAACTGAAAACAATCATCTTTTGGATCAGACCATAGAATTCAAAATAGCTGAACAAGCCGCCTTGGTTACCTCTCTAAACGATGTAAGTTGTATGATTAACTCATCAAATAATGTACTAAATAAAATGTGAATAGCATGATTCCAATATGCCTTAGAAACTGTTAGATAGAAAAGGTTCTCAGCCATTCTGAAAAATCAAGTATAGCATCGTATTACAGAATATTTTCCTATTTACAGATCAATAGAAGTTTTGTTAGGCCGTGCCTTCGGCTCCTTGGGTCCAACAAAACTGGTTTAAATATAATAGTTTAAATTTAATATCTGCGGTAAGCACATTAAGTAGTGAAAATAATTAATCTAAGCTTTAAACTTAACTCTTTTTTTATTAACCTAAAAAAAGAAAAAGATTTTTTTGTTTATTTTAGGAGCCTGAAAAAATTGCCTTGCTGGAGGGTTCAAAGTTTACATTTACTTGTGGGAGTGAAGGGGGCGTACCTGCCCCCACTGTTATTGCTGAATTTGGAAAACAGGTAAAATTTTTCTTGTGAGAGAGCGAAGGGTGGGGGGGAAGACTTGTACCCTCTGTTATTATTGAATTTGGTAATAAGGTAAAATTTTACTTGTGAGGGGGGGGGACTGTACCCCTGTTATTGCTGAATTTAGTTCTCAGGTAAATTTCATTTGTGAAAGAGTAGAGAGGGGGGATGGCTTACACCCCTAGTTAAATAATTTTATTTTATGTCGTTTGATCCTACAATTAAATAAATCCATGGTTGGAAATTGGATATAGAAAAGTTTTATCGTCAAATTAGGTTGCTGTCATGAACCTCATTTCCTGGTCATTTTGTGCATTCAGTAGGAGGGGAGGGAAGTGGGTTTAGGGGTAGATGGGAAATATCGTTATTTTAGCCAGCTGCTAGCCTCACTAGAGTATTAGAGTATATGATAATCTGGTCTGAGAACCATGTTATAATAAATCTATTTACACTTTTCGAATATAAAATCCTAAAGATTATACTAAGCATGTTGAATGTTGATGTCTCATTAGAGCTACAGTTAAATAATAAAGGTACTAAGAAAGAGAGGTAATGTCTGATTGAGCCAATAGGAGAATCGCATCGGAGCATACATGAAATCTCATTTGTTGAATTAAACTGAAGTTTTCTAGTTTTCTACATTAGAGTTAATTAGATCTGTTCTTTTAACTTTTACTCGAATCAAGTCCATCACATGAAGTACTGCCTTTATATTGTTGTTTCGCATCTATGTTTTATCTGTGCATTAATAATAAATATGCTTCATCTATTGCAATCGTTGTAAAATAATAAAAATCCCTTTATGAATTTAAGTTAATAAAATCATATTTTTTTCTTGAGTTTCTATTAAAACAAAAAAATAATTTCTCGGACTTCAAATGCACATGATTTATAATCTATAATTCGTAATTTGTATCTATTATAAACATTTCAAATACATAAATTCATAGTTTGTTTCATGTTTACCTCGAAATGAATTATATAAAAATAAAATAACAACAAATAGCAATACAACAGTACGTTTGTTATGTTTTCAACAGGACCTAGCGTTGTACTGTGTATACACTGTACACATATGGGTAAGAGGAAAGGACATATTTTTTTCATTTTGTTCATATAAAGAGTCAGCTGTAAATAGTCGCATCTCTTAAGATAAAGCTTTTCTCACATAAATTTTATGGTGTTAAAATTTATTTTCTAGTATAGTGTAAAGCATATTACAAATCCTTTAATAAGTTAGCTATGAATTGTTGAATTCCTTAATATAAAGTTAGCTTTCTAGAAATTATATACTCGAAAAATTTTAAGGTGTTTTGTCAGCTGGAGGAGTTCCTTTGTCAGATTTACGAAAAGGGGGTTCACACCTATACTTCTTCTCACATAATTCTATTAGTTAAATACATTTAGAATTAGATTTATTAAAAGGAAGAATTACTTCATAATAGATAATTTCATTATAGAAAGGTTTTGTGACCTTTAAAAAATCACTATGGTATTACTTTAGGGTATATTTGTATTTGTTTTAGGAAGATGATGATTTTGAACATTTAGAGGGAAATGGAGACATTGAAATCAGAGAAGTCTGTAAGTAAAGTTTTGAGTTTGAATCGCAGCTTTTCATATAATCTCTTTTATTTTAAAGTGCAAACTAATTTTTAATTTAGATAAAATTTACTTCTCACGTAACCTTATAAATATACTGTCTATATCTTTGAATGCAGATTCTGACATTGTACCCAAATAAGTTTTGATTGTAAATTATTGTAATAAAATGTCTAATTTTATCCTAATGTTCGTGAAACAAGAATAATGTGTCCAAAGATAGCGAAATGATATCAATTTAACAGTAGTTTAGATGAAACCAGCTTTTACCAACAACGAAAATAATTCGAGAAAAAAATCATGAAACCTATACGATGATTTCAGCTGTCGTTGGGGGTAAACACAAAGTAGAAATGACAACCTTTACATCTGCCCCCCAAATATTATTTTAGATTTATTTCGCTTGTTGATTATACCTTATTCCTGAGATGACACAATAAAGCCCTTTGCAGTAGTAGTAGATCTCGAGTTTCAAAATTGTTTCTATATTTAATTTGGTAAGTATTGTTAATAAACCATTTCATCAAACATATTTGATCGATAAAATTTATAGTCGAATCCTCTTAATGAGTAGCTGCGCTACTGTAAATCATTTTTATTTAGTTCGGGAGGATTGTGGCATGACTATAAAGTGCAGACTTGAGCAGACTTATGAGGGAAGAACTTACTTTATTATTATTTAGTTCGGGAGGATTGTGGCAAGACTATAAAGTGCAGACTTGAGCAGACTTATGAGGGAAGAACTTACTTTATTATTATTTAGTTCGGGAGGATTGTGGCAAGACTATAAAGTGCAGACTTGAGCAGACTTATGAGGGAAGAACTTACTTTATTATTATTTAGTTCGGGAGGATTGTGGCATGACTATAAAGTGCAGACTTGAGCAGACTTATGAGGGAAGAACTTACTTTATTATTATTTAGTTCGGGAGGATTGTGGCAAGACTATAAAGTGCAGACTTGAGCAGACTTATGAGGGAAGAACTTACTTTATTATTATTTAGTTCGGGAGGATTGTGGCAAGACTATAAAGTGCAGACTTGAGCAGACTTATGAGGGAAGAACTTACTTTATTATTATTTAGTTCGGGAGGATTGTGGAAAGTCTATAAAGTGCAGACTCGAGCAGACTTATGAGGGAAGAACTTACTTTATTATTATTTAGTTCGGGAGGATTGTGGAAAGTCTATAAAGTGCAGACTCGAGCAGACTTGTGAGGGAAGAACTTACTTTATTATTATTTAGTTCGGGAGGATTGTGGCAAGACTATAAAGTGCAGACTCGAGCAGACTTATGAGGGAAGAACTTACTTTATTATTATTTAGTTCGGGAGGATTGTGGCAAGACTATAAAGTGCAAACTTGAGCAGACTTAGGAGGGAAGAACTTACTTTATTATTATTTAGTTCGGGATGATTGTGGCAAGACTATAAAGTGCAGACTCGAGCAGACTTATGAGGGAAGAACTTACTTTATTATTATTTAGTTCAGGAGGATTGTGGAAAGTCTATAAAGTGCAGACTTATGCAGACTTATGAGGGAAGAACTTACTTTATTATTATTTAGTTCGGGAGGATTGTGGCAAGACTATAAAGTGCAGACTCGAGCAGACCTTTGAGGGAAGAACTTACTTTATTATTATTTAGTTCGGGAGGATTGTGGCAAGACTATAAAGTGCAGACTCGAGCAGACCTTTGAGGGAAGGACATACTTCCAGGACCAACAATCAGGAATGGGGAATTTCAAATTTTCACTAATTAAACCCAGGGATCTCCAGGGATAAGAAAATTGACGATAAATTTGATATAGAGCCACAATAATGGAAAACAAAATTTAAAAGTATTGGTTTAAAAGTTTGGAAAATTGTAACAAAATTGTTAAAAATGTCTAAAGTTTTCGAGCAAGCAAATTAGATAACTTGATTATAAAACTGTGTACCAGTGTAATTTTCAGTTCAATGTCCCCTCGCACATTCTGATTAAACATAAGAAAAGTTTTTGATTTCTCATTTTTTAACGCCATTCTTTAATAATAAGATCATAGAGAAAAAAAAAAAAAAGAGAGGAATCGAAGCACCTAGAAGACGAAAATAGGCAGTGGGCCCAGGGGCCTAATTAGCGCTGTTGCCGCGCTAAATTTTATTGCTATTCCACCACTTTTCAAATGGGAGGATTACAAAATTAATATGTAAAGTTTTAATAATTTGAATATAATATTTAAATTAAAAATAAAAAGAAAATTTTGTTATTAAATAAAAAAATACCTACTAAAATAACAACATCTAAAAAAATATTTTTTTTACTTTTTACTTTTAGATATTGTCATTTTAATGTTTTAATTAAAAATTACAAAGAATTTATTTTTATTTAAAAAATTTGTGCATGAAATATGAATCCTTTCATTTCTAAAAAGGGGGAAATTTTTTTCATAATAAACATTCAGCTGATTCTGACCGCCCACGGCTGTTTGCTAAATATTGCTTTTCTTTTTATTCACATTATTATTTATGATTGACATACAAAAAGCCCTGGGCGGCTTTTGATTTTCGTCTGCTAGATTTTCTTTAAAAATTTAGGGATGGGGAAGTAGTATTTTACCATGAAAAGGGGGTGAGTATTCATCCTCTTATCCTTTTTCCTTATGAATAAGATAAATTCTTAGGTTGTTTGCTATGGAGTATATAATTTCAAAAAGCCCCGCGCGCACATAAATCCTCTTCTTTTATTTTACATTATTATCAATATGAAATTTGAAACCCCTCTAAACCTGTACAGAAGTTACAAGAAAGGTACTGTAATTGTGCAATCTTTTAGTCTAATGTTATTTTATTTAACCTTATATATTTTATTTTTATTGCTTAAAAATTGTTTTTATTTTCAAATTTGGTCAATTAGGATTTTTAATCAAATGCTTTGTTAACATCAAGAATTCTTCGTTTAAAATCAATCCTTAAAGTTCTTGAATTGTAATTACAGCAGTATTTAGTTATTCAAAGACAAAAACGATTTTTTGTTTTGCTACTTATGACATTCATCATTATTGTTATTCATTCTTTAAATATTTTAGGTGATGGTCGTATTTCCTCCCCAATATAATCCTGGATATCAGAGTTCCTACCAATATTCTGAAGAGGATCTTCAACCAATTAACATCGAAGTAAGTTATTATTATCTTGTTTACGTCTTGGTACTGTGGTAATGCTATTATTCTGCCCCTAGACGCTAGAGGCGAAGCCGCTGGTTAAAAAGGAGGTAGATAGATAGGCAGATATTTAGACAGATAGATAGACATATAGTTAGACATATATATAGACATATGTAAATATAATAGACATAAAAATAGATTGACAGATAGTTAGACATACAAATTGATAGACAGATAAAAATAAAGATAGCTAGACAGCTAGATAGATAGATACATAAATGTATAGTTAAATAGTCACATGGATACATAGCTGGATGGTTAGATAGAGAAATAAGCATATTAGAGCAAGAAGAATTATGTGTACCTTTTAGTACAACCTGTTAAAAAGTTATTTAAACAGATTTTTTTCAAATTGAATACTTGTAGTTTGCTTAGATTACGTCAAAAAAGCATTTTTGCAAAATAAGTTTAGAGATTACTTTGTGCTTTAAATTTAATTGTTTATAATTACATGTTAATCTCTTTTTATTTGCTAATATTTATTACGGCATCTCTATAAGTAATAAAAATAAGTAAGAAGTTTTACTCAAAACAATGATGAAAAACACCCATGAAAGCGAAGCTCTAAAAGCAAACGGTAGAGCAAACAAACAACAATAACACTTTTAAAAGTTAAAAATCAGCATCTTTTAAATAAACGTTAAATAAATTTTGCGTTTGACGCATAGGCGTCCAAGGGGGGGGGTAATGGGCCATTTGGCACCCCCAAACGATTTTGGGGGTGCCGTAGGCACCCCCAAAATTTTGTGAACAATACCCCCCCCAAAAAAAAATTACCCCTACCTAGGGGGTGCCGTAGGCACCCCCAACGATTTTGGGGGGGGGTAATTACCCCCCCCCAAAATAAATGTTCTTTAAAAAAAATTTTTGGGGGGGGTATTTACCCCCCCCAAATTGAATGTTCTTAAAAAAAAATTTTACTGAAAATTTTTTTTGGGGGGGGGGGAGGGAGTAATCCCCGCCCCCCCCCCCTAAAAAAGTCATAGTGTGACTCGAGCCTTGAGGTGTAATATATTTTATGTTCCTCGTTTGGTCTCCTAATAGTTAATAAAAAGTATATCCTAAATGGCTTTTGATAGTTTATTTTAGGATAGGTTATATTGGTTTAGGTGATTGCCCCACATGGTTAAGCAATTGGCCCCCCGCAGGGGCTAGAAATAGGAGAGAAGCTTGTGTGAAAAAAACGAAGAAACGCCCCTTAAAGAGCGTTGCCACAAAAGGGACTATACCCCAATATAGTCCAACCAGTTAAAACAGTTCTTAGCCATGATAACAAAAAATTTAATAGTTTGATCATGTTTTATTTGCTTGGGCCTTTATAAGGGGATCTATGATGTAATTGTAAAGCACTGAAGATTCCATAAAATAGATACCTAACTAAATTAAATATTTCATTAAATAATGAAAAAGAATTTCTATAGGCGATTTCTTTTGGGAGGATGTCAGGGTGTCTCAAAACTAGTTATAAAACTTACCAGGACCTATAAGACGCTTCACTTTAAAGTATAATCATATTAGTTCATTGGTTAGTGAGTTAATTATTGTATTTTTATGTTCTAAAGAATGAGATACTACTATATATTTGAATAGTAGTGGCGCCCTTAGCATCTAAGAACTCGTGTTTTCTAAAGGGTAAAAAGGGAGGAGAAAAATAGCCTAAAACCACTCAAAGGATTGACCTATAATAGTGTGGAACCATCATGGGATCTATGTGAAGCTTTCCTAAAAAGGAGAACTCAGTATTAAAAGTAATGAAATCTGAAGCTATAGTCAAATAAACCTTACTTACTACTTTATGTTATAGGATAGTACTTATTAACTTAATAGATTAGGTAGGTGCTTTTTTTACATAATTAAATTACCCCCCCCAAAAATTTTACCCCCGGGGTAAATTAGTTTGGGGGGGGGTAATTACCCCCCCAACAGATTTGGGGGGAGTATTTACCCCCCCCAACAGACTTTAGGGGGGGTAATTACCCCCCCCAATCAAATTTTACCCCTGGGGTAAAAATTTTGGGGGGGGTAAAAAAAAATTTCGGCGCGCTTCGCGCGCCATTTTACCCCCCCCAAACACGAATTACCCCCCCCCTAAAATTTTTTACCCCCCCCAAAAAAAAAAGCTTGGACGCCCCTGGTTTGACGTTTATTTTTCGTTGAACTCTCTTTCTAAAATCGAGAAATTTAAAAAGAAAAGTTTAATTTCTCCAGGGAGGGTGGTAGTTTCCTCCCCCAAAATAGTTATAAACCTTCCCGGGACATATGAGAATCTATCGTGTTAAGGAAACCCGATCGGTTCAGCGGTTAGCGAGATCATTTGGTACAAACATACAAACACACAGACAAACACACAAATACACAAACATACAAACATCCTGTTACTTTATTATAAGGATATACATATGTCTAGATTGTGTTTGAATCCCATCCTGGTCCAGATAATTGGGAAGTTGTTTGGAAACTAGGAGATGAATTTACCTTAACTGCAGATGAGGTACTTAACTTTTTGCTTCATTCGATGCTAGACAAAAAAATATTGACATGGGTGTGATTAAAATTTTCTAGGACTTTAAAACTTTTTTTTGAGGGTGGGGTGAATCTCCATAGTGGAGGTAAAAAAAGTATGGAGGGGGTAAAGTTTAATAGGGAGAGTAATTAGCCCAACCATTTGGGTTATTTGGGTTGATTACCAACATTTGGATGTGATATTTAAAAAAATCCTTATTTTTAAAATCAACTAAAGGGCGAAGCGCACAAACTTTAGTTTCAGGGGTTATAAAGCTATAAGGGCTACCCCCCCTGCATTTTAGGTATTATTTTGAAAATTTGTGGAAACACTTTTTTATTGTCAGATGTCAGAGGATGGTCAGTTTGAGACAACAGCTGTAGAGAGATTGGATGGAGACATGTTCAAGATAGGACTCACAATCAATTTTATTGATGCTGAAAGGGCTGCTTTCGATTTTGCTGTTGGTAATCTTATCATTATTCTTTACATTGAGCCAAGAACAATCTTTACCAAAAAGTAGTGTAGCATCATAAAGCTAAAAAATACTTTAGTTTAATTAGAAATTTAATATACAATCTTGAGAAAAGATGTTTAATCCTTTAATTAACTTGATGAAATATTGACATATTTTTTCCTTGCTTTTTGTGTATTAGCATCTTTTTTTAAAGAAGGTGTATCAACTTTTTTTTTATAGCTAGCCGGTTCTTTTAGTAAGTAGTAGATGTAAAATTTTTCATAGAATTCAGATATGCAATCGGTTTTTTTGTAGACCTCTTATTTTTTAAGTAATTTAATTTTTTTTTAAAAACAATTAAGTCAGTTTTAAGGTACTAAAACGCAACAAAATAAAAGAAGAAAATGGCCAGTAAGAACAAAAATAGTAAGATCTTTAATTTGACACCTTACTTTTAAAATTCTGTTGAGTAATTATTGAAAAAATCTATTTTTTTAACCTTGGTTTAATAAAAACTTTAGACCTAAATATTTAGAATCAGAAAAATATTACAAATCCATTGTAAGCAAAATTGAAAAAAAGTAAAAAAATAAAAAAAAGACAAATGGCCAATTATATTTTTTGTTCAGGCAACACTATCGTCTTCCCTTTTTTACCCCCTCTTTACCCCCTCTTTACCACCTTCCCATTTTTATACTCAATTCAAGAATTAAGACGTTGCCTGTACAATATAATATGATATTTTCATATAATTCCTTTTATTGTAGTTTATATACTATATTGTAAACTTTTTTTTCAATTTTGCTTACAATGGATTCGTAATATTTTTCTGATTCTAAAGGTATATATGAACCCATATTTTTTTACCTGTGAAATAATAAAAGTAAGTTCAAAGTTTTTATTCTCGTGGGTTTTAAAAAATCGATTTTTTCAATAATTACCTGACAGAATTGAAAAAGTAAGGTGTCAAATTAAAGATCTTACTATTTTTGTTCATAATGACCATTTTCTTTCTTTTTTTTGTTGCATTTTAGTACCTTAAAATCGACTTAATTTTTTTTTTAAAACTTAAATTACTTAAAAAATAAGAGGTCTACAAAAAAAACCGATTGCATATCTGAATTCTATGAAAAATTTTACATCTACTACTTACTAAAAGAACCGGCTAGCTATAAAAAAAATAGTTGATACACCTTCTTTGATCCATAAAATTCGCCAAATTCCCTAGGCTAGCTTAGAAGTTAGGATTTCCTGATTCTTACATATTCCTTTTATACATTGAAGCTCTGAGAAAACCCTAGTTACTTGGTTAGCCTAAGAAATTTATGAATAAATTTTCAAGTCATGGTTAAATAAGGATGGCAACATCCATAAGTAGCAAATTTGTCATTAAATCACTAAAAATGTTCAGCTTTATATCTTTAGAAGGAGCTGAGAAAATCATGTTTGTCTTAAGCTGTACATACATACAGACGGACAAAACAAGTTATGAAGTAGCTAAAACGAATTAACAATAATCTATTTGTAGAGGTATCAAACAAGTACAGCACAGAACCATTGGTGTTTCCCTTCACCATCCAATATATCCCCACCACTACTACAACAACCACTACTACAACCACAACTACTACTACTACTACAACAACAACAACTACTACTACAACTACAACAACCACAACTACCATTACAACAACAACGACTACAAAACGACAGCGGATGAATTTCAGAACTACACCAGACCAAGAAAAAGTAAGTTTTTTCACAATAGTTTTTAACTTTTTCGCCAATAAGAAAAAATAATGCATTTTTGTCATTTGCATGTCCATTAGAACCTACAAAAAGTGTATCTGAGTGAGTATATCTCATTCTTTCGTCTCTTTCTGTCTGTAAATGAAAGGACAGTCTTTTATTTTGGAAGTTTTAAGAAATTTTAAACTTTTTTAATCTAAGAAAAGGGTGAGATGTGTAATAAACTACTCATCCTAATATTATCATATCAATGATGATACACAAAATTACCCCTTCTGTAAATTACATTAGTGGTTGAAACATTTGGACAGCCCAACTTAATGATCCAACTAAAAATTTTTTTTTAAAGTCCCCAAAGTTGTTAATTTAACGAATAAGAAAACATAAAATTTTGCGGACTAGTGTAATAAGCAGCCCAATATCCCCTCCCTTTTCCTGGACATGTATACAGAAAGACAGACAACTAGAATGTTTAGAAGCTGCGCTACTGCTAAAGCAAACAAATCTTATTGTATCTAGGCAGAGAAGATGGGTACTGGTAGTACAGTGGCAATTGTTATAATTGTCCTGGGTATTGCTCTGGCATTGGGGGTTGTTCTCTACCTCAAGTTCACCAAGAAGGCTTGTTTCAAAGATTATAGCGAGGTAAATGATTGCTAAACTGTTTTGGAAGCATTTCTAACTCTGTGTACAATATTTATGAAGCAAACCCCTCTAAAAGCTGAGAATTGAAAGACACATAAACAAAAAATCTGAACCCAATGAATAAAAAAGTAAAATTTAATATCCTAATAAAAAAATTGTGTTGGTTATTATACTTACTTTTAATCCTGCAGTATAATACTACAGGTGTCAGAGTATATTTTTGATACAGCTTTTAAAAATGCTTTAAAATAGATTGAGATAATTTGATTAAATTTAAACCCTAATATTTACATAAGGCCAATTAACAAAGGGCGTTGGTTATATGTTTATGTTTTATTGCTATATCCCTGAATTTTCCGAGAATCTACAATGGTCTAAAGATAGATTTTTTGTTAGTTCATCAATCAATTCGCTGGCAAACGTGACTTGGTTTTTATGTAGTCGATATGTTGTTCCAAGCTTAAAAATTATTTAATATTTGTCAAAGTTGAAATATACTAGACAGATAATAATAATGATGTTCCGGGGAGAAGGGGGGAGGGTGCTCATAAAGACCCACCCACCTTTAGGTTATTACCTCTCACTTTGGTTGTGTTAAAATTACAATAACGATATTTCCTGACTTTCAAATATACAACTTCTAAATTGCATTTAGACCCATAAGGAATATATAAATCTATCACCCCTCCCCCCCCCCTCCCCTCCCCCAACAGGAATGGGGTTAATCTGGGATAAAACAACATTTATTTTTATTTCAGGTAAACCAAGTTGACCCGTTGGCAGCCAAAAATGGATCTTCAAAGCAGCCGCCTTTGAAAGAAAATCCATGAATGTAAAAAAAAGTACAAATGCCTTGATGTATATAGCATTCTTAATTTTGTCAATGATTAATACATAAAATCAAAAATGTATATATGTTCAGTTATTATCATTGTTTTATATGTTTAGATCTTTGGAATAAAAATTAAAATATTTTATATTTTTCTAATTAATCTTTATAGATTGATACTTGACTATAACATATAAATGAAGCTTTCAGAAAAAGAAGAAAATAAAAGGTCCAAAGTAAGTAAAATTGATGGTATTTTATCAATATTAAAAATTCGAAAAAATCCATCTTTTATTTAAAAGATAAGAAACGTCGTCTTTCTTGAGCAAATCATTTTAGTATCTGCTGTTATTAAGTTATCTTTCTATAGGTGTTAAATAAGTTCATTTTCTAAGAGATTTGGACAGATTTATTACCATTTCAAGTATATAGCAACAATATTTCATTAGATATCAGAGAGAGAGAGGGGAGGGACAAGAGGCTGTTTATTCCTCTAGACCCCAAAGTTTTTTAATAACATTTTCTTATTCGTTGGCTCAACAACTTTGGGGACTTCAGTGAATTTTGATTGGTTGTTTCATTAAGTTGAGTGTTCACACGTTTCCACCACTAACTTTAATTTACAGAAGGGGTAATTTTGTGCTTTGTCATTAGGGATGTACATCAATTAATGAGCAATTGTCTTATCTCTTTAGATCCATATTAGATCATCGTTGTGTCGATTATTTGACAATTATTATCACATCTTGACAAGAATTTTTTAAAAACTGACATGTCTGTATTTTGTCTGCCATGGCAACTCTTATAAATCATTACAATTTGTAAAAGCATTTAAAGACGCGACACAATAAAAATTCAGTAAAGAAATGCACCACATATTAAGTCAATTGAGGATCCGTTTTAATTCTTTCTTGGATTGGAGTAACTCCCCCCAAACCTCCAACCCCCAGACTACGGCATGAGGTAGACAATTCCTAAAACTCAGTTAATGCAATTTTGCAAGAAGGGTATAGTGTACGTACTTATATGTACAACTAAATTCGCAAAAGTGCAAAATACGCCACTGATACTTTAGGACAACTCATGATATTTTTATTCAAACTCCACAAAATATAAATAATTCGAACATGCATTCGTTGTCTAATTTTTCTTACGTTACAAAAGGGGTTATATCTGTTTTCGAGAGCCTGCATGATATAATATTTGTTTCCAAATATGAATTGAATTGCAGCTATTTTTTAAAATCTAAATCTGATTGCTGTGGGTTAAGAATAAGTATTTCTCAGCGCCAGATTCGGATTGTAAAAAAAGCTGCTACTACTGTAACGAATTTTGGCGATTTATGGCAGCTAAGATTTAAGAACAAAGAAAATCAGCTGCAGCTTTACAAAAACAACATCCAATAGCCACCTTAATGGTTGCTTTTCCTACATATAGTATATTACAGGCCGCGGATTTTTTGTTTTTTTTATAAGCATAATCGTCTAATTGCGGCTGTGGACTGCAAAAACTCTTTAATGCTGTCCAAAATAACTAAATCTATAAAGCTAAAACTGCCTCAGGCCAGAAATTGAAAACGCAGAGTCATAGAGTACATATAGCCAGTCAAGTGATAAGGAAATTTCATCACAAAACATTTCTGAAAGGTTCTAAGGAAAAAAGTTCAACAACATTACAGCAAATTTTTTACTAACTTACATATTATATATATTGTGATTATTTTCAAATCATTAAACAAAGAATTAGATATTTACTTTAAAGAAAACATTACTTTATAAATTTATATTATATATCTCAGTTATTTTAGTTTCTTATTATCTGTTAGTGCTTGATATTGTTTTTAAAAATGGCTCCACAAAAGAAGGTAATAATATAAATAAATTTTATTTAAAACATTAAGAATATAATGCATTTATCTTTACACAAATAAAACTGTGTTCTCAAAAATCTTGCTAATCGCTTAGCCGATATTGTTCTCCTTTACCGTGAAGCTTTTCATAGGTTAGGGGAAGGTTTATAACGTGTTCATTATTCCTTTAATCGTTTCAGAAGTACAGACAGACCGATATTAAAAGTTTTACAGTAACTTTGCTTCTAGAAAAATCGGCTATTGAATTTATTCAAATGTGTACGATTCAATTGATGTACATTTGGGTGCTAGCAACATTTCATTTAAAGTTATGTTGTTGAAACAATAACCTTGTAAATTGGTCATGATCAATTAATATTTAAAAAATAAGGCACTTTGGAGAACTGAAGTGGATTCTTAAAAAAAATTTGCCCCACTAATCGCTTTAAAAAATCATGAAAAATCCTCCAAAATCCCATAAAAATCTACAAAAATTAAATAAAATCTTATGTTCATAACACTTCTATGATTATGTTTATTTTTTTGTAGATTTTTAATGTGATTTTGGTGGATTTATCATGAAAACAATTTTGCCCCACTAAGCGATTAGTGGGGCAAACTTTTTTTAAGAATCCACCTCTGGTTTTTAAGAAGTGAACCTAAAAAAGATAATCCAATTGGTTCAGTAGTTATTGGGATCTTTAGCCTTAAGGGAAAAAAATTACTGCTTTATATAATTCGATAAAAATAACCGCTGCATATTGTTTAGGAAAAGATAACCCTGACGTATTTCAACATTGCTGGTAGGGCAGAACTATCCAGACTCATTATGGCATATGCAGGTACATCAATTTTAATTAGCGCAGCTAATTTTATCTTTTCTATGATTTTAAACTAATAATAGTTATTTTTTCGCATTCTAGACAGCTTTCTGCGGATATTAAAACTGGTATTAATTTTTTTTTTCAATATATAAAATTGTCTGTAATACGATGCTATATATGATTTTTCAGTATCGCTGGGAACCAGTTCTAATTCAACGGTTAATAATCGGTTTCGAAGCTCCATATTGTTGAAATTATTGTTATCCTATCCTATGTATAATATGAAGTAATTAAAATATTTTTCTGAGGATTAAGATTCACAATAAATACTGAACCAATTGAGTTTTCCTTTTAGGAAAGCTTTACATTGGTCCATCGTTAGTTTTTATGATTGTTTTAATTATAGATTTAAGTATTCCTTTCCATCCTCCTCTAACTTCTAGGGGTGCATACGCCAGTATTTCATAAAGTAGGGTGTTTTGTCTGAAGCTAAAGTTTTGAATAACTACAAAATTGATTGAGTTTTCCTTTTAAAGAAAGATTCGTCGTCTGTGTTATGTGGTAATTTTAGGCTATTTAGTTTTATATTTGTTTGGATGGTTTTATGCTTTTTTTAGGTGTTGATTTTGTGGATAAAAGACTAGAACGGGAAGAATTTGGTAAACTAAAAGAAACCTATCCCTATAAACAAGTTCCTATCCTGAAGATTGAAGGTTAGTTACAATTTAGGTTGCTAACATGGACTTCATTTATATATTGATCAGTTCGTTAATCCAGTGGGTGCGGAGGGGATGGGGTAATGAAGGTTGATGTGGGGGATCGTTAACCAGCTACAAGTTTCACTTTATTAGAGTACATGATTATCTGGTGTAAGATCCAAGTTTTAATAAATCCATCCTTAGAAAATACAATCTTTAGATTAAATATCCCTGTGAGAGTTAGATCATAATAGGAGGACACAGGTATTGGACATAGCCAATAAATCTTACACTAAATTAGAAATTTCATGTTAGATTATACAAAGAAATAATTAGAGTTTTAAAAAGATTTTAGGTATGTTATGCAAGTAACGATGAATAAAACTCAATTTTTGAGGGAAAAAAGCTAAATATTTAATCCTTGTATGCATAGGCGTCCAAGGGGGGGGGTAATGGGGCGATTACCCCCCCCATTTAAAATTTACCCCTACCTTGGGGGTGCCGTAGGCACCCCCAACCATTTAGGAGGGGGTATTTACCCCCCCCAAACAATTTTGGGGGGGTAAATACCCCCCCCAAAATAAAAAATCTTTAATAAAAAAAATTTTTGCGCGCTTCGCGCGCATTTTTAATACTATATATTTAATAAAATTTAAATTACCCCCCCCAAATATTTTACCCCGGTGGTAAATTTTGGGGGGGTAAACTAAATTTACCCCTGCCAACAGATTTCAGGGGGGGTAATTACCCCCCCCCCCCAAGCAAATTTTACCCCCCGGGTAAAAATTTTGGGGGGGGTAAAAAAAATTTGCGGCGCGCTTCGCGCGCCATTTTACCCCCCCCAAATACGAATTACCCCCCCCTTAAAAAATTTTTACCCCCCCCAAAATAAAAAGCTTGGACGCCCCTGCTTGTATGAAGTAAAAGTAATGTTTGTCTGTGTATGCACTGAAGGATCCTGCTAAATTAAATAATGGTATGGTTTTCCTTTACAAGTCTCAAACTGTAGTCTAGTTCCTGGTAAAGTTCAAAATATAGTGGGGGAGGTTACTTCAATCCTCCTAAGAAGAATCGCCTCTATAAAAGTAAAGAAAACCTTAAGTTTACTGTTTTCTTATTAAATACTTAATATACTATAACAACGATTATTTGCAGGGTATGGAAACTTGTGTCAGAGCATATCAATTGCAAGATTTTTGGCCAAAAGGTATTATAACATTTAGATAATATTTTTTAAAATAGTGAGGGATTTCAGTGCTCAACAAGGCACTATGAGGGAGTACGCCGTATATCTATCCTGTGACATTCAATCCTTATAATAAAGTAACAGGGTGTGTGTTTATATGTGTGTCTGTCTGTTTGTACCAAAGAATCTCGCTAACCGCTGAACCGATCGGGTTCTCCTTAACAGGGTAGCTTCTCATAGGTAAGGTTCATAACTATTTTGGGGGAGGGTAACACCACCCTCCCAAGGGCAATAAAAAATACGAAAAATTAGGATGATCAAACCTCTTTGGGCAACGTCCCTAGAGGCTAGGGGCGAAACCGCTAGTAAGAATGAAAGAAGAAAGGGAAATGAAAAACAATTTAAGAAAAATTTTTTAATGAGCTCTCATTACAGAGCTTCTTACTAACCATTAGACGGACTAACACGAAATTAATTTTTAGATAAGGTTTTATATACTTAAAGTTCAATATTTCTATGAATTGCCTTTTCAATTACCTCCCAAGACCGAAGCTGCTGTCCATAACAACCAATTCTTTGATTGCCTGACCTTTGTCCTGAACTGAGCATTGTTGTGTCTGTTTATAGGCTAAGGCATTTAATTATTTTTTAAAAGCTAAACTTTGTCAGGTATCATCTTGCTGGCCACGATGATCTTGCAGCAGCAGAGGCTGATGAGGTTGTTGATGCTGCCAATGATACTGCTGCTCTGGTTTATCCTATCTACAAGGTACTCTTTCTTTCCATCTATCTATCTATCTATCTATCTATCTATCTATCTATCTATCTATCTATCTATCTATCTATCTATCTATCTATCTATCTATCTATCTATCTATCTATCTATCTATCTATCTATCTATCTATCTATCTATCTATCTATCTATCTATCTATCTATCTATCTATCTATCTATCTATCTATCTATCTATCTATCTATCTATCTATCTATCTATCTATCTATCTATCTATCTATCTATCTATCTATCTATCTATTTAGTGTACAGATGCTGCAGAGAAGAAGAAAATGCTGGCTGAAGTGCTTCCCAAAGTTGAGGCTGCCCTGAAAAATCTAGAAGCAAGATTAGAGGCCAGAGGTGGACAGTTTATGGCAGGTAATCAAATCATTTGAAATCATTATGAAAATGTCACACAGACAGAAAGTTTAAGAGTTCTTTCCTTTCTTTTCTTCCTCTCAATTTATTAGTTTTTCAATCCATCACTTTCTTGTGCTACGCTACTTATTGATGTTATCATCCTTGTTAGTTTTCCAAGTTTGGATCATGGAAAGACAACGGAGTTTCGTCGTTTTTTCACAGTAGCTTTTCTACTATTTCTAGGGGGCTCTAACCCTGTGGAGCCTATTTCTTTACTTAGTGGGGCAATCATTATCATTTACCTAACGTAAAAATAGCCTATCAAAAGCTACTGTGAAAATACGAGGAAACCCGCTATTTAGTTTTCTTTCAATGATCCTCAAGTTCTCCAATACACGAAAATGTATTTCTTTTTTTGTAGGAAATACATTTACCTGGGCCGATATTTGTATGTATACTATGGCTGCTCATCTCAAGCTCAACGGAACAGGTAAACTTTTATAGGCATAGGTTTCTCTGTTTGTCTGTATATTTTACTGTCTGTAACGGCTCGTTAGTAAATATGCAAGATGTAAATTGTTTTTTAATGTTTGATATTTGTCAATAAAAAAAGAACTTATATTAAATTTGATGCTGTCTAAAATGGTGCAAAAAATGGGGACAAATTTCAAATTGATTTGACGGGGCTGTTTATTTACGTCACAAGTCAGGGGAAAGAAAAGGGAAGGAGGAAAGAAACCCCCTAGAAAAGAGATGGGGGTATGACGTCACACGCCAAAACAATTTGAAATTTGTCCCCATTTTTTGCACCATTTTAGACAGCATCCAAATACATTTTTGCAGGCCCTGCCTTTGATGGGTGTCCAAAGATAAACAATCTTGTAGAGAGGGTGGCCAACATGCCCAACATCAAGAAATGGAGAGACGCCCATCAATAATTATATTACTTATTGTGCTTTAAAAATTATTAAATTTGAAATAAACAAACATTTAGATTTATTTAGATAATTATTTAATTGAAACATTAAAGTTTGATTCAAACTTTAGAATTCAGTACATTTAAGGAAGCAGTTAATAATGCCTATAAAAATGACGCCATACAATACAAATGACCAATGACAGGCAAGTATATATTTTGATTGACCAATAGTAAAATATATACTGACATAAGATTGATCATTGTTTTGTATGACGTCTTTTTTATAAGCACTATAAGCTGCTTCACATTTAACGAACAGAATATTATTTTCCAATAGCCTTCATTCCTGATTATTTTTTATTTTTCTCTGGTTATATATTTTGGTTAGTATTTACCTACCCCCCCCCCCCCCCTCCTTCTTTGTTATTTAAATCCTAAAAAGTATTGGTTTACTACAACAAATATGGCAAGATTTGTCAGATATCTAAAGGGATAGGACAATGGCCGATAAATTATTGTACATCCCCAATGATGATACACAAAATTTTCCCTTCTATAGATTTAAATTAGTGGTTGAAACGTTTGAACACTTAACTTAATGAATCAAACAATCAAAAGTAAGCTCCTAAAGATGTAAAGCTAACAAATAAGAAAAGGATATTTAAAAACTTTGGGGACTAGTGTAATAAACAGCCAATTGTCCTCTTTCTTTCTGAAAATTTGTAAAACTTTTAATATGTAAATATGTAGAGAAAAATTCCTTTTTGATTGAAAAAGTTGAGAGTCATTAAGGCAATATCATACAGACTAAGCACAGATAGTCCCAGCCACAAACCTAGAGAGCTTCCAACATCAATTACAAACTGAAAGCTGTTGTAGTTGAACACCTGGATCATTAATATCTACTTTACAAATAAGCAATTTAGAAAAATATATTTGAAAATCTTATTAGCTGTTATAGAATGTTAATTATCCTATTTTCGAAATATTGATCATGCTTGAATGGGTATTCTAAATATTCTGTCAATGTTTGATCATGACAAAGTTTTTATCTTCTATCTGGCCTGTCCCCCTTCAAAGATGAAGAATAAAAAAAATTTCAATATTTGCCATGTGATCATTATACTGACAGAATTATTTAGAAATCTAATTCCATATGTGCAATATTACAAAATACGATACTTAATTTTGTCGTATTTTAAGCAATAATTTGGGAAATATAATATGATATTTTGCATTTTTATTTTCATTCTTTTCCTTAAAACAATTTCTACTTGATATTAAACTTTTTTTAAATTTACCTTTTCTGTAACAAGTACTTGTTGATCAAAGTTTATAATTGCCAACCCATTGTAAACTGAGGATCCACCAATGCTCCATTTTCCCCTTATCTTGATAGTAGATGTGGTAGTGTTACAAAATTGTCTACACTTGGCTTCAATTCTTGTTTTCCTGCCAGTTTCTCTCACAGTTTCAATATAGTCTTCAGAAAAGTTAGGATGACTCTCAAGAAGTGTTCCATTGAATGAGCTGTTACATGGATTGATATCTGATAGCCAAGGTGGTATACAATTTAGTGGTTTATCAAACTCTTTCCGCAGAGCATCATCAACACAGGTTTTCAAGTCATCCTTTCCAACTATGACTTTCTTAGTTTTGCAGGATGATCTTACATTAACATTTACATCAATGTAAACTTTAGTCTTGTTAGGTACAACAATCTCATCTCCTTGATGTGAGCTAAAGTCTCTGGAGAAGTAGCTTCTATAGGCACTGTCTGTGATGTAGATGATCATGTCCATATTAGTATTATCATTACCAAGTTTAAGTTCCTTAGTTGGATCATAGTTTTGAATTTCTTTGCAAAATCCATGTCTGGGTAGGAAAACAATAGTTTCTCGTACACCCTTGTGGAGAAGTTTTTTATAGTTTCAATAAGAAATTACATTATACTGGCCTACCATTGGTCAATTAAAATGTTGCTAGCCCGCAATTGGTATTTTAGAATATAAATTAGCCTATCAAAGGTAATTTAGTTTGTATATTGGCTTATCATTGGTAATTTAGTATGTATATTGGCCTATTATTAGCCATTTGTATTGTATGACATCATTTTTTAAAGGCACTATATAGAGCTTCCCTTGTGGACACCAGATTTTAATCCAAGTTTTCTTGCAGCACCAGCATTGAAAATTGTTTTTAGTAGCTCCTCATATGTTAGATTCAGGCTTCTTCCCCATGATATACATGGCTGATTATTGCAAATATGATCTCCCAATAAAAACTTGAAGGGTTTGTCGTAGCCAATCTCTTTCATTTCCTGCCATTTAATTTGATTTGTTTGACACATAGTAATGATTGGTAGGTCAATGTTAGTTATATCAACATCCTGGTTATTGATTATTATAACCTTTTGTTTTAGATTTTCTCAAAATTGTTGTTAAATCATTTAAATTTCAAAGTGTTTAAAACACAGATTTATAAACAGAACTTAAATTATGAAAAAACTTTAGACAGGTGATTTTTAATATTGGAAGTGGTATAGGAATTAGATCTGAATGGATAATATAATGGCCGATAAAATGATGTACATTGTACATGATCACCCCTTATATAGATTAAGATTAATCGTTGAAACGTTGAACACTCAACTTAATGAATCAACCAATCAAAATAAAGGTTCCTAAAGTTGTTAAGCCAACGAATAATAAAACGTTATAATAAACTTTGGGGACTAGTGTAATAAACAGCCCATTGTTCACTCACTCTCTGGGAAGTAATGCTAATTAATTATATATACAAGAATCTAATACAAAAAAAATATGTTCAAACGTGTATTATAATATCCTGTGTTGAATCTACAACTGGGGGAGCTATCAGGTTCAGAATTGCAGTTCTAAGCTGAACACAAAATAAAACCAGTGAAACTAGAATTATTATAGCTTTTACATACAACATGATTACAAGATTCAATATTTTTGTTCTATGTAATGTATACAGTGCAGTTTATAACTGACTGTAAGAATGTTGCCTATCAAATAATTGGCAATAATTAATCACTGTTAACCTATTACAATTATAGGCTACCATACTGATACATATATATAACAAGGATGAAAACCTCTATAAAAGCGAAGGTCTTAAACAGAAGGACAAACAAACACTTGTCAAGAGTGTCAAAACTGAAAAAGCAAAATATTAATGCTTAAATCTAAACAATAGTAAATTTGTTGCTAAACTTCTTAAATACATATGATACTGCTTAAGGACATGCTAACATTTTTAGGACTTTATTATAGATTCTCCGCTTATGAAATTTTACCCCGTTGTAATAGAAATCAGTATTCCAAAAATCAGATAAATAGTATAATTATAACAAACAAAAATTTTTTGTCAAAAAAGGTTAAAAATCAGCATGTTTTAAATGGACGCAGGGACTTGCTTGTAACGATTATAGAGTTGCTATCGTTTCTGAATTGTACATAACTGTTATAGAAATCATCATGTTAAATTTAAAATCTTAGGCCAATTCTAACATGTCTAAATTAGCGAAAAGAAACAACTGTCCCGGACGGACCGACTATAATTACAGAATTGCTTCGATTTAAAAATATGGATATGACAGAAATTATAGATAAAAATTATTAAAGTCAACAATAAAATACCAATAATTTGTATTATTGACTTGGTATATTATTTTTCTTTTCTTTCAATACAAATTGTAATATTTTGATTTAATCCAAAAATATGTATAAAATATACAGTTTTTTTAAGAGAAATGTATTTTTAAAAATATAATTATGAATGTAAAAATCCACAAATACTAATTAAAAGATCCGCCAAAATGAATTGAACAAAAATTGTTTAAACTATATGAAAACAAAGAAAAGAATTATCGTAACATGCTTAGTAAGAATACTCAATATTTACTCAGAGATCTAAAGGGATAAGCCAATGGCCGATTGATTGGTGCACATCCCTAATAATGATGCACAAAAGTTCACCTTTTGTAAATTACAATTAGTGGTTGCAACGTTTGGATTCTAGACTTAATTAACAAACTAATTCAACAAAAAGTTCCTAAAGTCAATGAATAAGAAAATGTTATTATAAAACTTTGCGGACTAATGTAATTAATAGGATAATGTCCCTTCCCTCCATGATATTTACAGTACAGGCCTTATTCATAGAGGTAATAAATAAATAATTACTATCATTTATTTCCTTAAGCACTCTTATTAAACCAATAAAAAAAGTAATTGAATTAGATTATTGATTATATTGTGTCAAAAACTTTGCTAAAGCAAATTCATTAATTTCTATAATGTAAAATTTTCTATAATATATCTTTTGTAATGATCTATAAATTTACTTCAGCCATTAATAAAATTAAGGTTTACTTTACAAATATATATTCCCCACAAATTTTTTTTAAGTATTTACCACTTTTCTATGTGTATTCCCTCCGTACACCCACAGACAGACGGAAAAACATTCTTGTATATAATGTAATATTTTATAAAATACTAGCGGCTTCGCCCCTAGACTCTAGGGGCTTTGCCCGAAGAGGTAATTAAAAAAAGTACTACTGGTGCTGTCAGTAGTTTTATGGCACTAACTGTCCCATAAACAAAAAAAATGGAGGGGGGATTTTTTCTTTCTGGGGGGGTTGGGTGTGTCCAACCCCCCCCCCCCCAAAAAAAAAAAAATAGCTTAAAACTACCACAGGACCAATAGGTAAATACCCTGAAGAGTAGAATCCGATCGGTGCATTGGTTACCGAGGCCTTTAGGGACAGACGGACGGACGGACAGATATCATTCTACTTTGTATTATAGATATTAATGTAATAATTTCAGTTTTATATAATTAGATATATCCATAACTATTAGTTCTTTGTTGCGCAAATATTAACTATTAAAACAAAATTACCTGTAATTTTCAACGTAAAAATAATATTAGATTTTAAAATACTTTTACTTACTAATTCTACACTTTAAATTGCCCTATTAATCTTTTAATCTTGTTATAAAAAGTAGTAAGATTTTTTGTCAAAAGCTTAAGATTGAACTGAGATGATTGAACTTTATTCATAGGTCCTGTGAAGTTTTAAGGCTATTTTGTTTTTTACGTATATGGTTTATGCGATTTTTATGCCACCATACCACTTTTAATATAGAGTCCCTAGATGATAAGGACGACCTAAGGGGGGTATTTAACCCTACCCCCCCCCCCCCCCCACCCATCCCTTTAAGTGCTCTATAGTCTTCTAGGGGCGTAGCCGCAAGTATTAATAGATCAGTCTTTAAAGCCAACAATGAAACATTTATTAAAATTTTTATCGAATGTTTTGTTAAGGTCTTAGTGCATTAAATTAATATAACTATTGTTAAATGGGAACTGTGTCTTTTGGAAACTACAAAGAAATTGAGGTAATACTTTTGTTAGTAAGGGAAATATTTTTTTTCTTCGAACAAAATTTTAACAAATCTTTGAATTTATCTACAAAGTTTCAATGTTTTCAAAATTAGCTGTCAATTTGTCTGTAATTTGTATTAGTGTTTTATGTTTTAAAATCTATAAGTGCATTTTAGTAACATAAAATATTAAATAGCAATAATAGCAATATTAAAATAGTATTTAAAAATTGAAAAAGAACCATCATAACTACAATTGATTTTACATATGATTATTTATTCATTCTTTCGTTTACTATCGGATACGGACCTGGAGGGGTCACTTGAGGAAAGATGCGGAGGGGGTATGTTTTGGTATGGTCAATTTCTGTTGGGACGCCCCCTTCACAAAAGTTATAAACCTACAATGGACCTGTATAAAGCTTCACTATAAAGGTGAAACATATCGGTCCAGCGGTTAGCGAGGTACTACTTAACTCTTTTGTTAAGTTTCAGTTATTTGAAATTTAGATTCATTGATGTATCCATATATACGAATATTATGGTCTATAAAATGAAACTTGCAGCGGGTCAAAATAATGATTCCTCCATCCACTCTACTACATCAATTTGATAAGTATAATAACAAAGAAATTTTTTTTTTTAAATTATTTTATTTCACATATAGTATATATAAAAGTGATAGTCTATTAATAATATCATAATACATTTGAATTTTTTGCCTCTACCCCAGTTGCTTAGTTCCTGAAAGATAATATATTGATTATATATACTTTTATTATACTTTTTTACTTTTTTTTAACTATAATACTTTTATAATATCAATAGTACTTTCTTTTCAGTATGACTTAGAAACCGATAAGAACCGGTTGTCGGCCACACACACACACACACACCTACAAACACATTACATCCAAGTTCTATAGCATTTATGATTGATAATTATACTTACAAGTAGACTCTGATTCCTTGCAGTAGTTAATTCCCCATTGTTGACCCAATTTAAGAACTGAAAAAATAGATTTTTAATTGCACAAATTATTTCTAAAATTTTTTTGTTTTTAAATTAATAAATTTTTGTTTTATCATATTTTTATTTTCATTTAAATAAATAATATCAATGTATTTTTCATTTTTATATAACATTAACAGGATCTGTATCTTTTTGTCGCGAAGGATTTTCTAACCACTTGACCTATATGGTTTTCTCTTCCAGTATATTGTTTCATAGGTCCCGGGAAGGGGTACCAAAACCATCCCAAGAGAAGTTGCTTCAAGCAAAAAAATTGAAAATGAGCAGAGAATGACTCACTCCCCCTTCCTCCCTGACCCCTTTCTCACTTAAAGTGCCCCTAGAGGCAAATAGGGATGTAGTAGCTAGTATATAAACATTCTATATAAATCTTAAATAAATTAAGTAATAATAAACCGGTTCTATCTTATAAAAAATGTCGTTATACAATACAAATGACCAATGATAGGCCAATATGTAGACAATATTACCAATGGCAGGCCAGTATATATTTTAATTGACCAAAGTTAGGCCTGTATGATGTATTTTTTTATGAATGCCATAAAAAGCTTCTATGCTATACCTCTAACATCTTTAAAAACGGACGGACGGACGGACTGACCATAATTATAGAAAAACTTCGCTTTAAACAAAATTACTATTTCCAGTCCAGTATACTACCAAGCATCTATTAGTTCTCTTATTAAAACTCCAGATGTAACAATAGTCATTATAATCACAGAAGTCAGAACATTGTGTATAATCTTGCAGGGTTCCTGGCCAAAGAAGATAAAGTATAGAATAGAATACAGGTAGAAGATTCTGCCTGGCTAGCCACAAATAAAATTGGAACTTTTGAAAGACACAAAAATTATTCTGCCTTTCAATAATTTACTAAAAGCCAGAAGGACTGGCATTTGGTCATCCACAATGGATAAAAATATTATGTGCAAAACCATGTACAAAATTTAATTTAGTAAAAAACGTTAAGAAATATTTGGACAAAAATAATGATTTTGGCATTTTCGATATACTTTCATTAAAAAAGTATTATTTCAGTTTTGTCCAAACTGGACAATTGTACAATTCAAGTTGGTGATAAGTTTTCCTCAGTTTTCCAAGATAAATTTGAGGTTTTCTATCATGTACTTTATCTTTTTTATTCCTGGCAGGGATTTATACTTGATGATAGGTCGACCGCCTCCTATCACACACTCAGTAGCATTTACTAAATAGATATTTTTAACTTAATTATTATTTTATTACATCAATAAAAAATCTAGAAAAGTACAAGCATATCTTACAAGAATACCAGAACTTGATGTCGTATTTTACATAAATAGTTGAGTAGGGGGAATACCTTGACCCAAGACAGGTGCAACTCATTAGGCAAGGTTTGTTCAAAGATACACCAAAATAAGATCCCATTGTGCTTCCCATTCATATAGGCTATCCTAGGCTTATTATGACCTACAAACAACTTAACTTTAACTCTATAAGGTAGATTTAGAAAGTGTCATGTGTGACGTCAAAAAAAATCTAAATTAAGGATGAAAGGAGAAGTTGAAAAAAAAACGTCAAACTTTTCACTTTCGAAATCTCCCTTTGTAAGAAATTAGCTTTTTCAATAATTAGCTGCACCATTAGATGGGCCATCTACTCTAAATGACTGAAAGTGTTGCTACAGAATTTAACATCTACAAGTAGTTTTTGTCAGTTTAAATTGCTCAAAATGTTTTTCTAAAAGCAAAAAACGAAACCTAAACAAAGCTTATAAAAAAAAACATACTTTAGCTATTTTTGGAAAGTGGGAAACATAAATTAGTTACCTGAAATTTGGCCAGAATTAACACAGTTGCTTATACCATAGATAAAGTTTTCATTTGGTTCTGACTTTACGAGGGATAGGTAACATGGATTTTCACGCCAAGGTTTCAGTGATAGATGTTCAAACAGAAAACAGTTCTCCAAGCTTCTACATTCAGCCTATAAACAATCCTTATAATAGAGCTGACTGTATGTTGTCTGTACCAAAGGATCTCGCTGATCGCTGAACCGATATGGTTCTCATTTACATGGTAGCTTCTCATAGTTCCTGGGAAGATTTATAACTATTTTAGGGGAGGGTACCGCCACCCTCCTAAGAGGAATCGCCCCTAAAATGCTACAATTGCAATTAAAATTTAGCAAAAAAGTTTTGCAGGTTTAATATTACTAATAATACTTGTAATAGTTATTTACCGCATCGTATTGTAGACAGCGTTCCACGGATATTAAAAATAAAATAAAAATCTAAGATTAAAACCCGTTTTGTTAACTACGAGGAGCCAAAGGCCCGATCTAACAAAGCTGTTATTAATTTTATGATTATTATTTTATTTGGCCGAGAACTTGTTCTAATCCATTATCCACCGGATATTAATCGGTTTCGAAGCCATACTCGAAAATCTTTACCTTACATAATTGAAGAGTTTTATACTCTGTTACAAATTGTCTTTCTAAATATGGCTTTGCATCAGAGAAAATACATTTCTCATCTAGAATTAAAAAATACAATTATTAAAACAAATATCATTCTATAAGAGCAACGTAATGTTTATGAGTCTTACTATACCAAAGCATCTACCTAACCGCTGAATAGTTATGGTTCTCCTTTATTATGTAGATTCTCATAGGTCTTTTTTATAGTAAATCCTGGAAAGATTTTGGAGGAGGCTACCACCACCCTCCCAAGGGAAATTGCCCTAGAAAAAATGCCCCATCCACTTTAAAATTCAATGTGAGGGAGGTAGATTTATCATCGACTCCCTCCCCCCTACTTCAAGTGCTCCTGCTAGTATTACTACTATTACTATTTAACTAAACTATAAAATAATTTTTATTTAATACCTTGAGCCAGAACTGTAACCAACAAAGTAAATAAACACAAGCAAAAGAACATTTTCCTACAAAAAAAATTTTAAAATATATAAAACGAATTATGTTCAGTATGGATTGAAAACCGATTAATATCCGGTGGATTAGAACCGGTACTCAGTCACACTAAAAAATCATGTATAGCATCGAATTACGGCCTATTTTTTACGAATATTAAAATAAAAATCCTAAAATTAATGTCAGTTTTGTAAGCCTGGACCTTCCGCTCCTCGGATCAGTATAAGTATTTCGTAATATATGCAGTGCATAGATTATTAGGATCAAAAAAGTTTTACCTGTTAAAGCAAATGAGGATGAAGGCAATCTAAAACCTAAAATGCACCAAACATTTCATAAAAATTCAACAGATGTTGATTTTTTCAAAGCAATTAAACCCTTACCCGGTGCTTTCCCTTCTAGTGTCAATTGAACACTAAAACAACCCTCTTATCGTTAAAATAAATTGAAAAAAAAGGTAGGGGATAGTTTTTTTTCAATGCCCAACCTCTGCGGGGCCTATACCACCGGTGCCCTAGCACTGCGCGGGTTAACAAGTACCCAAAATAGATTAACCTAACCTGACCTAAAGTAATTTTAAAAAATTAAGAACTCTTTCTCTCCCCTTTTTTTCTTTTTTCAAAATAAGCGAGGGGTTTTCTGTTCTCGATAATGAAAAAATCCCTCATTTACCATGAAGAATTTAGATAAAAAAAAACCTTTTATCTTTCCTGCAAAGCTATGATGAGCTTGGATAAATTTAGATAAATGATTTTTTACAAAAGATAGAAAAAACAAGTTTTATCTTTAGTTCAATATCTCCTCTCTCCCTGAATAAGAGCTAAATATGCAGGAATTTAGGAATAAAACAAGTAGCAAATAATCAACCACCACCAAACATCAAATTCTTATGTGTCAATATCTATTTTAGGTAGAAAATAAATACATTTATTGGTATTCCTATTGTCCTCTTCCTCCCTGATTACTATGGAGTTTAAACTATTTGCAGGAATAATTAAAGCCTCAAGGATGACATCATCCATAAGTAGTAAAGCACAGAAATATAGAAATGTTAAAGTATCAAAAAAAAAGTATGAAACGGACTGACATGAAAAAAAGGCAGTTATATATTAGATGCACGTAAATTAGGGGAATGGCCTTTGTAAATTTTTAAGGCAAATTTCATATATAACCATTACCAAATTTATTCAAAATCCAATCTCATCCGTAGAACAGATGAGCAAAGAGAATTATAGAGAAGATTCTTTAAATGCAGCAAGAATAATATTTAGAGAAAAAAAAACAGCCGTCTGTCTCTAATAGCAGCCGGGATAATCACATTTCCCCTGCAGGGCGTACAGCCCCCCCACCCCCCCCCCCTTTAAAAAGTAAACTGAAGCGATGTTGTTTTGTAAATACTGTCAAACACATACTTTATTTAAAGTAGGAAAGATCTTATCTTTAAAAATTTAATTGCATGACATTATCCAAGGCCAAATTAATAATCATATTTCACCTGTTATAGTGTAACTAAGCAGAATTTGCAGACTTTATTATTTGAAATAATAATAAAATGTTACACATTAAAATCAAAAAGTAAAAGAATAGAGAGGACACGAGCTATATGTATGTGTAACTTTGCCCACGGAGTAACTAAGTAACTACAAAAGAGCAGAATGCAATTTGCCAGCAGAAGAAAAAGGTCCCTACCACTTGGACCAGATATTTAGTTGTATGGGTTATACATTTATTGCCTTAACAGATTACGATGCACGATAAAACTATAACTAGATTTTTAAAAAATTAGCACCAGTTATTATCTTTGAGATTCTTTTTCCCTGGAATACAAATGGATTTATTATTACTTGGATCTTACACCATATTACAATGTACTCTAATAAAGTGAAACTTGTAGCATGCTGTAATAAGAATCCCCCACTCCACACTTTTTATCCCATATCTTCCCCTTTTACTGGATGAACGGGAAAATGAAAGGGAAAATAACAACCTAAATTGACGAAAAATTTTCACGTGTATTCTACATCCATTGCAGGTATAACCTGTCTTACCTCCTTTACTTGGTTTGTTTCCAAGTTATCAACGTATCTTTGTTACGTTATGAAAGTTAACAATAATTTTATTATTCTGAAAATTCCATATTGAAAAACAGCAAGGCAAAAAGGAATTAATTAAGATAAATTACTGCCTTTAATGAAACAAATAATTTATTTAATTTTTATTAACTGTTTTGGAAGCAAGAATATTACATTTTAACATATTTTTCTATGAAATTTTTATATACATTTTCTAACAAAAATTGTAAGCAATAAATATTTTATTGACTAGGTTATGGATAATCACAAAAAAACATAGGTAATAAAATACATTTTGAAAAGTAAAAAATACTGTTTTTAGAGTTAAAGTTAAAGACAAGTTTCATTGATATTAAAGGTTGAATTATTTTTGATGTCCAGTTTAGAAAAAGATAAACTAAAATTTACATAATAAACAATTTCAGAAGCATCGTATAGTACCTAATAAAAAATGACGTCATACAATATAAATGACCAATGATAGGCTATTATACATTTTATTTGACCGATTGTAAAATGTTTACTGGCCTATCGTTGGTTATTTGTATTGTATGACGTCATTTTTTATTAGGAAATATAAGCTGCTTCATTTTAATTTTGATGGATATTAGTTTTAAAACTTTCGTGTAAAATTTCCTATATTGTTGAAATCTATGGTGTTTTAGAGTTGATATCTGCAGTAGCTGCGCCTATGTAGGAAACCAGAAATAGGAATATGATACACAGATACAGAATAAAACATATCCGGTCCAAAGCCTGAAATAACAACAGAATTTTAATCCTGATATAAAAGTAACCGGATCTCCGTCTCTCTGTACTGAAGGATCTCGATAATTGCGGAACCGATATGGTTTTCCTTTACAATGTAGCTTCCCACAGGTCCTAGGAAGGTTTATACCTATTTCGGGGGAGTGTACCACTAACTCACCCCGGCCTTCCCCAAGTAAAAAATGAGAAGGTCCAATTAAACCCCCCACCACCTCAAGTGCCCTCAAAGACCTCTAGAGGCGTAGCAGCATTGAAATGATTAAAGCAAATTTGTTTTGAAGCTTCCTATAGAGTAAGTTTGTTAAAAAAGTCATAACAGTCTTAAAAACTGACTTTTAAAGTTATATCATGTAGGTTCTTTTTCTCTTCTTTCCTCCTTTCAAAACCTTCCCCGGACTAATAAGAAGCTTATCACCAAATGTCAAAACATATGATTACAAATCCTAACTCTTTGTCATAATAGGCCCTAAATATCATAAGCCATTAGAGGAATTTAAACACAATTGTTTTGTGACAAAGGTGCCTGTTTCACAAAAATGTTAGGTTTACCTACAGAATTTATAGGTTAACCTTTTATGGCATTAGTTAGCACTACTTGTTTAGGTTGACCTACTCAATAAAATAGGTCGACCTCTATTGGTCTTTTGTGACTTGGGCTTTGAAATTTGTAAAGCATCTTACTACAATCAAAAATCCTACCTGTGCAATGAGATTCCATCCCTTGAGTTTAGGAAGCTCTGGCTGCAGGGCCTCTGTATCCCCTCCCTGGCTCTGGGCCCAGGGGGGCACCACACTTGCGGGTACCTAATAAATTACAAATTAATTCTATCTGTAGGGCCTCTGTTTCCCCTCCCTAGCTCTGGTCCCAGGGGGGCACCACACTTGCAGGTACCTAATTAGTTACAAATTAATTATGGCTGCAGGGTCTCTGTATCCCCTCCCTGGCTCTGGGCCCAGGGGGGCACCACACTTGCTGGTACCTAATTAGTTACTAATTAATTCTATCTGCAGGGCCTCTGTATCCCCTCCCTGGCTCTAGTCCCAGGGGGGCACCACACTTGCGGGTACCTAATTAGTTACTAATTAATTCTGGCTGCAGGGCCTCTGTATCCCCTCCCTGGCTCTGGGCCCAGGGGGGCACCACACTTGCGGGTACCTAATTAGTTACTAATTAATTCTGGCTGCCGGGTCTCTGTATCACCTCCCTAGCTATGGTCCCAGAAGGGCACCACACTTGAGGGTACCTAAGAGATAAAATCAATCTTATAAGACGTTCACTCAAAGCCCAAAAATAATGGACTTAAAAGTGTATTAAACTGTATATAAGACATTTGCGAATATATTGATACCATTAATTTGCCTCTTAGATCAAAAAAAGTATGTTTTTTTAATATTTTTCTCTTGCTACAAATCAAATTTCAAATTTGAGTCACCAAAAATCCTAAACTAATTTTTGCTCTAGAAGAATCAATTTTTGGAGTTAGAAAGTGCTTAATACCTCATTTTAATTGCCTGGCATTGCTTTATAATATACAGGTAATGACTTGGTTGTTTATAGAACAGCTGACTAAAAAATCGAGGTTTTGTGATAAACCTACTTTTGTTGTTGCTCTATAAATGATATTTTCTCCAATTTTTTTGGCTGTAAAGAAGCTTTATATATTCATATAACATCCACCTAAATTTGACTTTTGGTATTTTATTAATAACATTACCAGAGGGAATTGAATTTTGGAAAAAAATATCAATTTATATTTTACACTGCTATGCATTGTTCTTATTCTTATATATAAAAAATATTTATATTATTAAAAAGAGAATTATTTAACGCTTCTATAGGTATGTTTATCATTTTTCTAGGCTAAATATAACTATAATTACACCATTTTAAAGTTAGACATCATAACATATTAACACAATTATTGAATCGGTCTGTATTATTAAGCTGGCAACCCTTAAAACAGCTGCATTTCATTATCCTATTATATAAAGTAGTAAGCTTTTTTGTCTGTAGCTTAAGATTTCGATAAAGTATAAGGTTATTTTACTAATTTCCTTACTCCTTTAATTACAGGGCTCCTAGATGCTTGGAGTGCAGATGCTAGTAAACAAACAAAGTAAAACGATTCCTGAATTATTGATTTACATTTTTAAAAAGCAAAACCTATTTTATAATTAGGATGTGTATATCCACGCCATGGTTAGCTCTTTTTGTTAATTCAGGCGTGTTAGAATTAATCTTAAATGTTGGAAGATGATTTTTGTAGCAGTAAGGTACTTAGCAACTTTAAAATCATTACTTTATGTAAACGGACATCCAGGTGGGGGGGGGGGGAGGTAGGGGGTTAAGGGTAATTAATTAATTTGGGGCAACCCCATAAATTTTAAATTTTTCAATTTTTAACCTTCCCCTCTCCCCCCCCCCCCCTCCCCAAAAAAAATATAAAAAGCTTTGACGTCATTGCCTCTATGATATAAAGATTACCCCCACAAAATGAACATGGGGATGCCCAAATTTAGATATTTCAATTTCCCCCCCCTTCCCCCAAATCAAAAAGCTTGGACATCCTTGATTATGTAAGCTCATTTAAAACATACTGAAATCAATTTGTGTACAACAATTATCCTATTTAGTTTTTTAGTAGCAAAGCTACTCTTTAATTCAAAATATTTGTCCGTCTGTTGTCTGTCCATTCATCTGTACGTCTGTCCATCGGTATGTCTGTCTGTCTGAGACAAAAAGAGGAAAACGTGATTTTCTCGGCTTCTATAAAAGATAGAAGGCTGAAATTTTCATGGATTGAATATTCTCTCTCTCTATCAATACTCCATATTTTCATCAAGTTTCATTAGGATTTGTCAAGAAACTGGGGTGGGCTATATCAATTCCTACATTTCAAGTTTTCTACTCCTATTCAAGATAGATGGTTGAAATTTTCAGGGATTGAATACTTTGATATTCTGCATAATTTTATCAAGTTTTATTAAGATTTACTTATTGGGGTTCTACCTCAAACGTAGGAGTCCCAAATGTCGGAGTGGACAAATGCAGGAGTCCCAAACATTGGAGTGGACAAACGTAGGAATGGGACAAACGTCAGAGTGGACAAACATTGAGGTGGACAAACGTCGGAGTAAAAAACATTGGAGTGGACATTGCTTAAATAAAACCTAGGAGTGACTGCTCTTTTAATAATATTACAATTTTGAAATTTTTTATACCTCTGTCTACAAAATAATGACTATGGCTGCAGCGCTCGGCCCCCTAGCCTATAACCTAACCTAACCTAACTAAGAAAAGTAATGGGACAAAGGGGGGGGGGCTGTGTTTGTATAAAAAAAATTCAAAATTGAAAAAAAAGTTTGGGACTCCTGTGTTTGTCCACTCCGATGTTTGTCCCAAAAATCCTGCGTTTGTCCACTCCGATGTTTGTCCCACTCCTGCGTTTGTTCCACTCTGACGTTTGGGACTCATGCGTTTGTCCCTCCAATGTTTTTCCACTCCTACATTTGGCATGGAACCGATTATTGGTTGGGGTGCTAGTTTGATTCCTAGATTTTTAAGTTTTCAGGATTTTCTACTTCTATTAAAAAAAATTTAAAAGGCTGGGTTTATACCCCCCATAATATATTATAGGGGGTGATTACCCCCATCCCTAAAAAAATACCCTCTTACAAGCACCTCCCCCTGGATATTCCTGCACTCCCCCTTGTAGTGACTAGGCAAACTTCATTGTCTCTGGTTTCAGGAAGCCCATTCAATTATGAGAAGTTCACATTATAATAGCACTCTTATAGCATCCTCTCTATTAGCATTACATGTGTAATGCATTATAGACAGACAGATAGGTATTGTGAGGGATCCTACACTTTAGGTAAAAATTGTTCCAATAGTTTTTGATATTGCTATTTTCTTTAAAATTACAATAACTTGAATATAATGATGTTTAAAAAATACTGAAATTATAGTTATATTTAGACTAGAAAAATGATAAACATACCTATAGAAGCATTAAATAATTCTCTTTTTAATTTTAAAATATTTTTTAGAAACAAGAACGAGAACAATGCATAGCAGTGTAAAATATAAACTGATATTTTTTTCAAAATTCCAAAACTATCCAGGGACCTATAAGAAGAATCCATAAAACAGAGAACTCAATAGGTACTGTAATTGTCAAAATCTTAAGCTGAAGACAAGAAAGCTTACTACTTTATATAATAGGATAATGAAATGCAGCTGTTTTAAGGGTTGCCAGCTTAATAATACAGACCGATTCAATAATTGTGTTAATATGTTATGATGTCTAACTTTAAAATGGTGTAATTATAGTTTTATTTAGCCTAGAAAAATGATAAACATACCTATAAAAGCGTTAAATAATTCTCTTTTTAATAATATAGATATTTTTTAGAAACAAGAACAAGAACAATGCATAGCAGTGTAAAATATAAATTGATATTTTTTTCCAAAATTCAATTCCCTCTGGTAATGTTATTAATAAAATACCAAAAGTCAAATTTAGGTGGATGTTATATGAATATATAAAGCTTCTTTACAGCCAAAAAAATTGGGGAAAAAAAATATCATTTATGGAGCAACAACTAAAGTAGGTTTATCACAAAACCTCGATTTTTTAGTCAGCTGTTCTATAAACAACCAAGTCATAACCTGTATATTATAAAGCAATGCCAGGCGATTAAAATGAGGTATTAAGCACTTTCTAACTCCAAAAATTGATTCTTCTAGAGCAAAAATTAGTTTAGGATTTTTGGTGACTCAAATTTGAAATTTGATTTGTAGCAAGAGAAAAATATTAAAAAAACATACTTTTTTTGATTTAAGAGGCAAATTAATGGTATCAATATATTCGCAAATGTCTTATATACAGTTTAATACACTTTTAAGTCCATTATTTTTGGGGCTTTGAGTGAACGTCGAATAAGGTTGATTTTATCTCCTAATTAGTTATTGATTAATTCTGGTATATAAACTATGCTATTAATAATACCTATGGGTCTAAAGATACAAAATAAATATATAAACTATGAAATAAATTGAGACAAAAAGGAGCTTAGCAAGTTGTTATTATGTATTCCCTTTCATAATACCAATCAGCTCATCTTCCATATAATTCTACTTATAAGTTTTACAATGAAAAAAAACAAAAGATTCACTTACCTGGCCAATGAGAGGAATATTTCCCAGGCAGAGAAAAGTTGAAACCATTTGTAGAGGAGACATCACAAAATTTGGAGGAGAATCAACTCTAAAAAAATATTTGAGTGTAAGAGGTTGCGTGACTTTTTGATAATAAAAACTACAGTTAATTTTAGAATTAGTAGGAAAAGATTCAAGAACATATTATATAACAGCAAAAGATTTTGGATCGAGTGAAAATTGTTCTGTATTTATGAAAAAAAAGTTATTTTTGTTTTGTAAGAAATTCTTAAAACTAACTATTGTCGACATTGTATATTCTTCTTAAAGAAATTTGCTATGTATTAATTAAGCCATTGCTTGGTTTATTAAAACATAAATAAATGGCCCAATCTAATTAAAGTAGATTTCAATTCGTATTTTAGTCTGACAGATAAGACACACATGCATCATACCTGGCAACTAGATTAAACAGGCAGAGTATGAGTATGAGTTGACCGATGGCAAGAACCAGAAGTCCAGATCCCATCATAACTATCATAGGTATCTGTCCACCTGATAGCGGTAGTATGGACCTAAAATTGTACGTAAATGTTTTGTTAGTAGCGCATCTACTCTTTAATCATAGCCTGTCCATACGTCTATTACTAGGGCAAAGTCAAAATCCCATTATAACTACCATTGGTATCTGTCCATCTGATAACGGTATTATGGACCTAAAATTTTACGTGAATATGCCACTCTAGTAGATAAACTACTTTAAAATATGAGTCTGCATATAAGTATAGGTTAAAGTCCAGATCCCATCCCATCTCTTCCCCTTTATTGGTTCAACGAATTGAGCAATAAATGACAGAGGATATTGCAACCAATATTGACGACAATTTTTCTCCTGTTATAATATCCACGTATATTATACTACATCCAATGTTAAAACTTACCTAAGAGCAAGAACAGAAATAACCAGAATTGCGCATGCAGCTATATTCAATCTAGAATTTTATTTTTAGAATTAATAAATGGTCATTAAACATAAATAAGTATGCATGAAAAAACCTTTATTTTGTCCCTGATTAATTTTAGTGATTTCTAATAAGCATGCAGTAAATGTTTGCTAAAATGCACAGATTATACAGTTTGAGTAAGATATGAAAACAAAGATCTTGCAATCAAAGAGATCTGTACCTGAGCCTGTTTGAAGAGGATGGGTGGATCCAGAAAACGGCCAGAATCATACAACATGACACTAAAAAGATAGATACATTAAAATAACAAAATGTGCGTCTGATTATAAATTTATAAGAAATGCCTTGTTTTTTTTATATATACTTGTTTACTATTTTACCCATACCTACAACTCCTTTCTCATAAAACTTATTTAAAAATCACATTTTATAACTATTTGTTCTCAACTTTAAATGCAGGTCAAAGCGCATCAATTTACACAAATCTGATTTCGTGAATTTTTTTCGAAAGAAGTTGTATCAACTTTTTTTTTATAGCTAGCCGGTCCTTTTAGTAAGTAGTAGATGTAAAATTTTTCATAGAATTCAGATATGCAATCGGTTTTTTTGTAGACCTCTTATTTTTAAGTAATTTAAGTTTTTTAAAAAAATAATTAAGTCGGTTTTAAGGTACTAAAACGCAACAAAATAAAAGAAGAAAATGGCCAGTAAGAACAAAAATAGTAAGATCTTTAATTTGACACCTTACTTTTAAAATTCTGTTGAGTAATTATTGAAAAAATCTATTTTTTTAACCTCGGTTTAATAAAAACTTTAGACCTAAATATTTTCTCAAACAGACATAAAAAACATGGGTTCATATATACCTTTAGAATCAGAAAAATATTACGAATCCATTGTAAGCAAAATTGAAAAAAAGTAAAAAAATAAAAAGATATAAAAATGGCCCATTGTATTTTTTGTTCTGGCAACACTATCGTCTTCCCTTTTTTACCCCCTCTTTACCCCCTCTATACCCCCTTCCCATTTTTATACCCAATTCAAAAGTTAAGACGTTGCCTGTACAATATAATATGATATTTTCATATAATTCCTTTTATTGTAGTTTATATACTAAATTGTAAACTTTTTTTTCAATTTTGCTTACAATGGATTCGTAATATTTTTCTGATTCTAAAGGTACCCAGGTTCTACGAAATACCATAAAAAAAGAGTCGTTTTACCAGAAAAGTGGTAAAGCTGGTCAACCTGGTATAATATACCAGTTTCGTGGTAAATTTTACCAGCAAAAATTTTAGCCAAAAAATTAGTCAAATTTTACCATTTTTTTTGTAAAATTTGACGAAACAAAAAAACCCGTTTTTTGTGTTTTAAATAAAAAACAGCTCTTCATAATCAGTTGTAGTACTTTAAAATAATGACTTTTATACAATGAAGCCTAAATTTAAATTTTTTTTTTTTTTTTCAATTTTACCACTTTTGGAAGTTTTACCAAAAATGTGGTCAATTTTACAACTCTATTTTTCAGGTTAAGTCCGAATTTTCGGACTTAGACAAAAAAACACAATTTGGTCAATTTTTACCAAAAAGTTGGTAAAATTTGACAAGGTATTTTTTTAGGCTAAGTCCAGATTTTTGGACTTTGCCAAAAAAAATGAACTTGGTAAAATTTGACCAACTTTTTGGTAAAAATTGACAAGGTAAATTTTTAGGCTAAGTCCAAATTTTTGGACTTTGCCAAAAAAAAAAACTTTGTAAAATTTGACCAACTTTTTGGTAAAAATTGACAAGGTAAATTTTTAGGCTAAGTCCAAATTTTTGGTCTAGTACTGATGCCTAAATGTCGATTGATAACAGTGCCACCTGGAGAGGGAAATTGTAATGCTGCTTTTATGGAGATTAATGTACTGAAGAACAATCAGGCAAGTCTCCTACCTGGAGGTACTCTGACTATTTGGCTGGAAGTTATAAAACCTGGACCTGAAAGTGCAGTATCCTGTCTCTCTGGTGACCTGGAGAATTGTTTTGAGGATCCAGAGTTTACTGATTGTTTGATAGAAACTAGTACCTCCAAATTAAAAGTGCACAAGTTTATACTTGCCTCAAGATCTCCAGTATTTAAGGTAGGTTTTTCCATTCTTACTTGTTAATTAAATTCTTGTCAATATTTTTAGGTAAATTTTTAGGCTAAGTCCAGATTTTTCCAAACAAACATCCTTCTACTTAATGATAAAAATCGCAAATAAAATATAATGATGATAATGATTTTATTTAGAATTTATTTCATATTATAACATAACAGGTCATATAGATATTATCCAGGTCAATACTGAAACTACAAAACTTACTAGTATCGTTTCTGTAAATAACATTTTTTAGAATTTTAGCTTGTGGAATGTTTGGAGCTCTCGAGTAGAACTTAATTAATAAACACCGATTGGGCGAATTGTAATCAATACGCTTTATATGTTAAAGTCAATATTTTTTAGAATTTTAGCTTGTGGAATGTTAGGTGTCAACATTGTCGTCATAATAAACACTGATTGTAATCAATACGCTTTATTTAAGTTAATTTTAACTGACTAACAGAATATTCTCTGTTCAACATTGATCGTCATAATAAAACTTATTAGTATCGTTCTGTAAATTATTTGTTAATTTTAACTGACTAACATATTTTCTCGGTTCAACATTGTCGTCATAATAAATAATGAAATTTTTTGTATAATCTGTGACTGTTACATCTTGAGATGGAACTCTAGTTGTTCTCCATGGAACTGCAAAGCTCCACACTTCAAAACTGGTTCAACTCCAAAATCCTGAAAAAGAATATTCATTTTTAAATTAAGCAATTAAAGGATTAACAAATCAAAAAGGCCTTACAAAAAGGAAAGTTAACGGTTTTGGGAAAATTTCATGGAGAAAGTAGATACAGCTTGTGTACGTGCCTGCTTATTAGAGAAAGTTTAATTCAGTTATCAATACATAACCAGACTGAGAGAAACTAAGAATGTCTTATAACGGGAATTTGGAGTTATGGTATGAATTAAATAGTCGTATGTTATTTTTAAGAGAGAGTCTAGAGATTAGAGCCAGAACTGACAATGTCGAGATCCAGAGGGAGGTTTGTAAGAGGTTATATCAACATGGATGGATTACTACACATCTTAATCGCTGCCGTCCTTCCCCTCTGCTGCCCGCCGCTGCCCAGGCTGCCGAACTGGCAGCTGTTCTTCACGAAGTAAACATGCACGAGGATGAATGTAATGCTGTTTAGATTTTAATAATATCCTGAATGTACTGTTTCAATAATATAAAGTAGTAAAATCTAATTTTAAATAGCTACCTATCTAGTACATTATTTTTATGTATTAACTTTTGTCTAACCAGTTTAATATCTATCTAATAAATTTAATAATAGCTTAATTGTTAATATAATTTAGTATACAGTTTCATAAAGGTAGTTCGATGTGTGTCTGTGTATATTAACTTCATATTTGTTATGCTTGTATACATGGAAACTACCTTTTGGGGCCGAGGTGTTGCCGTAGTTGCGTGTAGGATTATTCCAACTATCTTTTATTACAAATAATTAAACACTTACTTTTAACGGATGAATTTCTGACGGCAACAGCTTCATGTTGGTCCAAGAAATGTTCCACGGTCGAATTGCGGTCAGCTTATAATCGGAGAATAAACCCAGCTGTGTGCGAAGCTAAACCTGAAAAAGAATATTAATTGAAATATAATTTATATATATTTTTAATATTATTTTACATAAAACACATCTTATAATATCTTTCTATTAAGGGTATAAAAATTCGTTACGCTTAAAACAATCATAAACCTTAAAGGGCGAATATAGGTTGGATATAATATGAGCTTATTTCAAAGGTGCTATTATATAGATTATAATAAATAATTTAAAGATAATGACATATCTAATTGTATTAGTCTGTTTACAGCTTATAAAACCTGTCTAACTCAAGATAATATTATGTAATTAGTGTGGTTCCCTAAGAACTCAAACACTCTACCATCACACAAGGCTTCGTAGCAAGGTTGAATTAAAAAGGCTTCGGTAAAGGATAGTCTTAATAACATGGCCTAAAATATCCATGTTCTTATTAAAATTATTTTAACACTTACTTCTATGTAAACCATTCACTAATTGCAGCGCCCATATATTTTCTCACGAATCTGATTCCTGGTTAAGTCTGAAAAACAATATTAATTGAAATATAATTTGTTAATATTTCTATTATTATTTATATATATTAATAGTAGAATACTTTAAATATTAAGAATAGGATAAAAAGTCGTTCTTATATCATATATCAAAAAGGTTTAAAAAATTATAAAACAAACAGTTTATCGAAGCAGCTTAAAACCATGCGTAAGGTCCTAAATTATATTGATTTTTTATTACATTATTTAAACACTTACTTCTATCTCGCCAATCTTTAATTGCAGCGCCCAAATAGTTATTTCTGATGAATCAGTGTTGCTGAACCTGAAAAACAATATTCAATTTAAATATAATTTATTAATATTTCTTTTACATTCATATATATTAAACCCGGATTATTTAATATTAAGAATAGGATAAAAAGTGTTTCTTAGATCAAATCAAAAAGGCTTAAAAAAGGCTTAAAACAATTATCCTATTATATAAATATATTAATATTGTTCTCTTTTACAACGAAGCTTTTTATTTATTTTAATCTATAGCTGAAACTCAAATTAAAAATAGGATGAGGCCTCGACTTTTCTCTTCCTACTTTAAGTGCCCCTAGAGGCTTCTAAGGGGCATAGCCGCTAGTAAAACTTAAACCGTTAATCGAAGGCAGCCTAAAACCGTACGCTCAAGGTCCTATATTATTAATGTTTTTATATTAAAATTATTTAAACACTTACTTTTACGCAAACCACTCTTTGATTGCAGGGTCCATATACTAACAGCCAAGACTGAAGGTGGACACGTACTTTTTTAAACTTCTGACTATCATCTCTTTGATTGCAGGGTCCATATATCAACACTAACAGCCAAGACTGGTAGACAAGTACTTTTTTAAACTTCTGAATATATAGCTCTCTAGGCGTTCTTAACTGACATTCATATAAATCTTGTGACATGGACCATCTCCTGTCAATCATACTTGGATATAACACGTATTTTCTCTAAGAGACTTGAACTATAACACTCATTGTTTACAATAGTTTTCAATCGGTATAGCGGCATTCATGCACATGCTCTGTACAGGTATACAACTTTATATTGAAAAATATTTCTTTTATATCCATTGCAATATATTTTTTTATATTTTATCGATGATATTTCATTTAAGTCATTGCAAAAATATATTACATTCACATTAAAAAAAATTTACATTAATTTAACTTTCGTAACCCTGTTTTCAGATGATAAAATCAACGTGCTGGACAAAGTTGCCAAACTTTAAAAAACACCTTATGTATATAATATCATTTTAATATTTTACCGGTTAATTAATTAAAACTGCATAACTTATATAATTCATGAAATGTTATTATTCGTTGCAATTTTACGATTAAAAATATAACTGTCTTGCAAAGTGTTTTGCCACCTATTCAATCTGTATGTTGGCAACCGTAACTTTCCATCGGCGCAATAATTCAACTGGACTATATGACTACGGTGCATTTTTGTATTTTAGTAATCATTTTTAGTGAAATTACAGTGAATTTTGAAGTTAATATGTATCATTCTGTTTTATAATTCAAATTTTATCATTAATTATTGAAAATTCTTTCTAAAATATTCTTCGTATTCGTTTTTTCTCCCATTTTTGGGACTCTTTTTAGCTTACGTAATATACAGGACTTTTTTAAATGTAAAATTAATAAATATATGTCTTGCACCGTAGTATAAACGGATTGTCGCAAATATAGGAGTACAATTATAAGAATGAAACTACTTTTTTGGCCCAGAGGTGCCGGAGGCACTGGCTAAAAATAACTGTTTTTAATCTTATGCTTTTAGATTTTTATATTCGTAGAAAACCATGCATATAATACGATATGCTAGTTACCTAGTTTTTTTGCGTATGAATGAGAACACCTGTTCCTATCCACCGGATTCGAATGAATACGAGCTATTTTTATTTTGTAATTTTTTATTTCTTAAATATTCTACCTTTTCAGATAGTTCTGAATAACAGGCTATTCAAGTCAATCACCTGGGTACGCGTACATCATAATAACAGGTATGGGTGTATATTAGCTGTATAAGATTTATTTTTTTTCTCCTGTTACAAAATTTGTTTTAAATAAATAGGGGGGGGGGGGGAAGTTTTGACACATTTGCGTAAACAGGGAGTATAGGCTTTATCTTTGGACTGAGAGTATAGGTTATTAGGGATAAAATCATTCTTATATGATGAATTTTCCCAAGTTTTAATATTTTTTGGATAGGCCTCCAGGTTCCGGAGCTCCAGGCCTTCCCCCCCCCCCCCCTTGTTTAAGGACAAATAAAATACCGGAAAGTTAAAAAACATTAATCACACCCCTCCCAAAAATAAACAAGACAAACAAAATAATCATTCCTCAAATTAGGATGGATCCATACCAATACCACGAGCTGCATGACAGATGGGACGCCCTCATGGTTAGGATGTTGAGACTCTTCTCCAAGTTAAATATTCGAGTTCAAGAAGAATCATGTGGCATTGATGACGCTGCTGAAATAGTAAAACTGTTATACCATCACGGTTGGGTAGAGACACAATTAAAGAAGAATGAACCTATGCCCGAGAATCTCTACGAGAACGAGAGACCCCGCCTGGATGATACCGAGAGATATGTCATTGACCATGAAGCCGACTGTGCACCTTTCCTCACCAACGTCAGCCCTTTTTTCTAAATAAAACCCAGAGTAACAAGGTAAAAACTACGAAATTATTGCAGGGGTGTATATTCTGCTCCGGGGGGGGGGGGGAGGGGAGGGGGAAAAAAGAAATAAGTGGATCAATGATGGAAGTTGCTTCAAATCACCTGCTCTTGTTCATGGCTAGTTGTCTTTTGTAGCAGGGGAAAAAATTGTTTTTAACCAAAAAATGTTTCAGAATTCTTTGAGTTTTTTCATTAAAAAACGCTTTAGTTTTCTCATTTTTAATTCAATGTTCTTTCCTTTCAGGGAAGAGAAAGGAGAAGCTAGGAGAAGCCGAGCTCGCCGCCGGCGATTTCATCCAGCCTCCGGATATCCATGCTGAAAGCGAAATTTAATTGTAATTTGTGGCGTTATCCTCTTAGAAAATTTTGTTTGTATTATTTAACTCCCCATCCCCCCCCCCCAAACTAAATTGCTGGGTTAGGTTAGGCTAGGTTAAGTTATACGGCTAGGTAGAGGCCAGGCGCCGTTTTTCTAGGGGGGGGGGGGGTATTTCCTAAGAGGATAACATCATTTTGTTCTTTCAGAACATTTACGTTAACCTCTCTTTGATTGCAGCGCCCATATATTTTAGAATTAAGTACCCATGGTGACAGTGATCGAGCCCCACTGGTCGTGCAGATATATAATTTCCTGCATATAAACATTAATAAACATTATTTACCCCTAAAGCCGACGATTACGTATGCACGTGTACAGTTTTTTAAGCTTCTGGCTATAGCTCTCTAGGAGATCTTAATTGATATGTTTTATTTTTTGTTTTTGTTTTTTGATATTTTTGTTATGTTGTTTTATATTATTTATTATTATTTATTTTATAGCAAATTAACAAATTTTCTGGGTTCAACATTGTTGTTATAATAAAACTCCATGCAACTGCAGAATTCTGCAAAAGTCACGACCAGTGGGGCTCGATTATATATGCGTTCGTCGGCTTTTCAGGGAAGGCAGGAAATTTATATAGGTATTATCCAGGTCAGGACTGGAACAAACAAAATTTTATGTATATATTGTATATAGTTATTTTTTTCAAAGTAAAAAAATGTCAGACCAACGCTGGATGACGTATGTATAATTGGATCACAATTTTGATAGGTAAGTTTAATTAATTTTATAGACAATCAAAGAATAAATAAGGGTATTTTCTTATGTTTGTAACTCTAACTCTTTATTTTGTGAGTTCCTTTGACATTTAATTTTGGTTTCAAAAAGTGTCACTCCCCCCCCCCCCCCCCTTTTTTGCTTTCTCCTTCTTTCGTTATATGTAAACAAGTAATAACCTTATTATTATAACCAGGGGTGTATATTCTGCACAAGATTTATTTTTTTTCCCCTGCTACAAAATTTTTTATTTTTTTTCCCCCCTAGATTTTTCTGAAAAAGTAGGGGGGGAAATAGAAAAATATTTAAAGAACTCTATATTTCATTTATTTTATCCCTCCTACCACACATTTTTTTAGTTTTTTTAACCAAGGAGGGGGGCAAAATGGAAAAAATGTTTTCAGTTTTCTTAATTTTTACATTTTTTTTTCCTCCAACCACTTATTTTTTATTCCCCCCCCCCCCCCCTGAGCAGGGGATCCCATGCAGAATATACATCCCTGATTATAACATATACTTCTTATTTCAGGAGTTACCTATACACCCCTGTTAGACGTTATTGAAATGGGAGACAATTTGATTGGTACACTCTCTAAAGCTCTACTGAAGCGTATAAGAAGTGGAGATAAGACGAAAAATGTACAGGTGACTTTTTACAACTAATTATTTCTACATATTTAAGATGAGACCTTACTTTTCATTACTGTACTTAAAGTATAATCTATGCTCGACTTTAATTTCTATTTTTCACTTGCAGTCAGCGCACTATAAACATGCTTGCTCTTACACCAGTATAGTCATATGTACTGTAATCAATTGACACGTGTAGCTTGCCCAAATAACGATCCATAACAACTCCCCTATATTATTTTAAATAAGTAATTCACTAATTATGTAATCTTTTTCCAGTTGCAGCATAAACTGAGGTCCATAAGAAAACTCTTCTGTAAGGTAACGAGAACCAGAAAATGGCGCATGCAGAAACATCAACAAAGTGAAGACAGTCAGCCATTACTAGAAGAAGAACAGCAGGAGGATTTGATGGATGTGGAATATGAGAACGAAACTGCATCGTCAAAAGGTAACCTACAATATCTGTAATATAAAGTAGAACGATGTCGGTCTGTCTGTTTGTTGTTTGTTTGTCCAAATTCCCACAAACATTGTCTCCCAATTTTTGTTTTTTATTTTCCTTTCAATCTAAATTTCAAACAATTGGTTTGATCAAACGTTAGTTAAGTTTGTCTCAAGATATCCTTGTTCCAGGGGTGTATATTCTACATGGGATCCCTTAACCTAACCCACCTTCACCCACTCTCTACATTTATCTACTTTTTCTGGAATTTTTAATTTTTTAACTTTCTAATTTGACTAGTTTTTCTTTACGGCATTATCCTTATACTAAAGTAACAGGATGTCTGTGTGTCTGTTCAAAAGGATCTTGCTAACCGCTGAACCGATTGGGTTCTCCTTTACAGGGTACCTTCACATAGGTCCCGGGAAGGTTTATAACTATAAAACACCATGTTTAACATCGTATTTTTTTAGGTAAAGTTTGTACAGGCTGCAATACCAACTTCACAAAGGAAACCGAAAGTATATGTTATCAATGCTACGCAAACCAAGTTTTGGAGCGATTAAATAACAATCCTGAAGAAACAAACTACATTAATATTGTTGTAGACAATATTAACAACAATAATACCAACGATAATAATGATGCAGACAATGACAGCATTCAAGATGCTGAGGACTGGGACCACGTCGAATTGTTTGATATACCTGAAGATTATTTTGACCCAGATGATGACGATGACCCTGATGACGAACCTGATGGCGAACCTGATGGCGATCATGACGGGGATCGCTTCAAACATCTTACAGAACTTGAGAAAGAAATTGTTAATGATTTCAGAAGCGTTTGTGTTCTAGACAACCCCATCTCTCACAACAAAGTTAGAATCATCCTGGCGATTCTGAAACGCTCGTGTATTTTCAAATTTCCGTCATATAATACATTATTCAAACCCAAATACAAAGTTGAAATCAAAGAAAACAAATATAATCCTACAAATGCTCCTGGTTCACTGATTGAGTGCAGGTATGTTTATATACGATTTAGAAAGCGTAGCATTTCTATAATCATTACCAGAATTTCCGTACGCCATTTTAAACATGTCGATTTTTCTCCTTTTTTAACAACAAACTTTGGTTTATTGCTTCCTGCGACAACTTGAGAACAATATTATAAGCGAAGCCACTCTATAATTAATTCCTTAAAATTTAAGTATGTGCATAAACCTTATCCTTCTTGAAGTATTTTTTTTTAACAAATTTACTTACATTCAATTTTGGTTCGACTTTAATATTTTTAAATTCAGTTCAGATACTTCACAATTGTTAATGTCCGTTTGTCGTACCGTTACAGTGCTTTGGTTTTTATGGATGTTGTCACCCTTGTTCCATTACTTTTCATCGTAATATTATTTGGAGCCCGATGGTGCAAAATTTCTTTGAATTGTGCAAGTTTTAGTTAAAAATATATTTCTTTTTCCAGATTCCCTACCTATGAGATCCTCCAAGACGCCATCACAGACTTTAAACGGTTGAATGGACAACAGGCCGTTGATGATCATATAACTTTTGACATCTCGGGCGACGGAGTGAAAGCAGCTCAGGGATCTCATATCTCCTATTATACTGTCTGGATTAGGTAAGTAATTAATATATTGTGGATTTGAAAGGGTTGGGTTGGGATAAAGTTCTTTTCATATACAGCATGACCCTCGAAAAAATATTTTTTAGGATTGGCAGCCTATATTTCAAAGGATATCAAAATATTTGTTTTACATCAATTGACAGCCCAGATTTTTAAAGCCAAAGTTTAGGAAACCATTCAATAAACAAATAAGAAAGAAAACTAAGTTTACAATTGATACTTTTTTCTATTGCATACATATATAAAAATCTGTCTTACTGTATACCAGGACTTAATTAATACCATAAGTAAACCTAGTTTTTACCACTTTTACGGTAAAATTTTACCAGCCTTTACGTTTTATAAATCAGTGACTACAATTTTAAGTCTAAGGTATTAAATGCTATTATTATTAATTCTTCTTTATTATTTCAGGTTATTCTTCAACAAGGATTTCAGTGTTATATTGCCAGTCAGCATATTTGAGAAGACGAGGAGGCGTCCCTACAGTTACAACTTTCTGGATAATGTTACCCGATTCATCAACAAACTAATTCAAGAAGGATTACCTGGACATACCTTTCAATGTAGAACCATCATCCACGATGCCGTTGCCAGAGCCGATGTATTCGGCATTCTTGGCCATGGATCAAAAAATGGATGCCCACACTGTGACCTTCCAGGGATGGCTTTTTCACAGACTTATCTCCGTCAAAAGAACTTGGTATTGTTCGAATCAATGAATGTATTTTACCCCAGTGACAGTCAAAATATGGGTACGCCGAGGTCTGACGAGAAATTCCGCAAGTTAGAGGAAAATAATCAGAACATGAAAACCAGTTTTTCTGAGCTTGACCCGAGCTTGGATTTAATACAAGATACCCCCAGTGATCCGATGCACGCGTTGCACCTGGGCTATGTAAAGAAAGTGATGACGTACCTGAAGAAAGGACGTAATAGTTATCCAGAATTGGAAGAAGAAGACTTAGTTCAAATGGAGAGAATTACAGGGATGTACTGCATTTGACTAAAGAAATGACGCGTAAAATAGGTGTTTTCTTCGCGCATTTCTCGGCACTGCGATAAAATTCTGCATTTTTAGATTTATGTCTATTACACATTATTTGTACGCCTTGTTATGCCGCTTAAAAGAGTGTTAGTTTGAAAAGTTTAAAGAACTTAAATTTTGAAAATTTTCTCCTTATCACCCATATTTTACCATGAACTGCAGTAACTCCAATTATAGATGAAATCAACGATCAATTGAAGCTTGTTGGCGATTTTGATCGCGTTCCCCGTACGTCCATCATGCGCCTGACAGAGAAGAAGCTAGCCCTCAATTTGAAAAGTTCTGAATTCAAAGTACTGGGCTTTTACCATATGATATTTTATGCAGAGGTAGGTTTTTACCATATTATAATCTTTTTAGAATTTAAAGCTTATTTCAGTTTCATTATATTGTATAGCAATAACATTCTTTTTAAATTTGCGCACGTGTGCTATATTATATATATATTTCTATTGAGGAGGGTGGACTTCCAATAAGTATATAGGGCGAAGCCCCTAGAGGCTAGGGGCGAAAGAGCTAGTTTTACCTTAAATTATTACAATGTTTTTTTTTTCCAGTTGGCAAATCTTAAAGATGAACAATGTCTGATATGCAAGTTTTTATTCCACATATTGCGCAGTCTCGAAGAGCATATAACAACTGAACGTGTGGCTGAGCTCAAGACCATGATAATGGTCCTGAACTCAAAATTGGCGGAGATGTACGGCGAATCGTGCTTGAGTTACAATACTCACATGCTTTACCATATGCCGGAACATGTCCGCCGATTTGGACCATCCATGGCGTTCAGTTGTTATGCTTTCGAAAGTGCCAATCATGTGATATCAACTTACATCCGAGGATATAATTTTGGCCTTAAAGAGGTTTCAAACAGGTAATACTATTTTTTTTTAGTTGAGTTCCTTTGACTTTTAGTTTTGGTTTCAAGAAGTGTCACTTCTCCCCCCCCCCCCACTCTTTACAAATTTTAATGTAATTTTTAAAAATGTAACATAACTTTCTTTCCGTGTATTGCTGATCAAACACTTAAGCTATAACGATTTCACCAGCAACATACCTTTCCGTTTAACAGCCATTAATGACATAAATGACATATTTAGATTGTTGATATTTCACACAGTGAAACCGTACATAAATGAAAAGCTGGCTGTCAGGGGAAAAAGGAATGCCAACAAACGAAAGTTCGAAAGTAATCAATTCTATACAGACTGCCAAGACCTCTACTTTGTCCCAGACTGCCGTCGTGATAAAACAGTATGGTTGGTCCACAAAGTGAGGACATTTTTTCCGGCATACACCTTTCCTGAAGATTCCAGAATAATAGGTAGGGGTGTATATTTTGCACATGATTAATTGTTGTATAGAAATATTTCATGAACTATACATTTCATCTAATTCCTTTTTAACCTACCACAATTTATTTGTAATTCTCTTATCATGCCAGGAGGAGAGTGTGGTAAAGGGGGGGTCTAGGAAATATGAATTAAGTTTTATGGTTTTAAACACTGAAAATATACACCCCTGGTATTAGGAGTAGGCAAGACTGACGATCCCGAAGACTATAGCCATCCTCCAACACAACTAGCCTCCAACCTACTGAAGTACAGAGTAGCACATATCTCCGTACACCTGTTGCATCAAGATGTCTCCATCGTAATTCCTATCGGAATTTAATTTTGTACATTGAAAGCAGAGAAAGGGGGGGGGGGGAAATGACACTTTTTGAAACCAAAACTAAAAGTTCCATATTGGACCCTTATAAAACAACTGCCATGCAAAATGACAGATCTGTAACTGTTTCTTTAGTTCAGTTCCTTTGACTTTTAGTTTTGGTTTCAAAAAGTGTCACTTCCCCCCCCCCCCCCCTTTTGTTATAATATGTATGTAAAATGTTGTAAAATTCAACTGAAGGCCCTTCCCTCTTTATTTGGAATTTATGTGAAATGTACTTTAAAATATTTTTTTCATTAAAATTATTTTTTATAGCTAATTTTAAAAAAGGCATGTCAACTTAATTTAGCAAAACCCTACCTTTTTGGCCATCGATGGGTATGAAGTTAAAGTGTTATAAGTCTAGTCTGTAATTTGAAAGAGTACATGTTTGCAATTTAATTTAATTTTACATAAAATTTTAATTTCTGTCTACACATTTCAGATTTAAAACTATGCAAATTGCCCATGCCAACGACCTGGATACAACAGCGTAATTTCGACTGGCAATTGACCAAGCTAGATCCCAAAATGACGAGGACTGGAAAGAGTGCTAGTTCTGTAAAGGTAAAAATTATATTTAAGGCCTAATTTACTATTGTACAAATTGCTGCTACCCTTCGCTCTTAAAACTTATAAATTCGCATGTTACCGGATCGAAAGGAAAACCTTATCGGTTCATGCTTAACAGACCACAAAAGATTATTGACCAAGTATAATTATTTATTAATTTTCCACAGTGTGTTTAACATTTGATATTAGTAATTAAAATTCTAGGGGCGTAGCCACTGCTATCTAATATCTTATTATGCATTGTAAATACAACAATTATTTCTTGCTTTAGAACAACAAGCCTACTGGAGGTGGCAAACCTAATGGAAGTGCCAGAGGTGTAAGTGCCAAAGCTGCAAATGCCAAACCTGGAAGCAACAAATCTACTGGAGGTGGCAAAGGTACAACAGCAAAGGTAGAATTTTAAGTTTTATTGTTATCGGTTTTTGGTTTGTTGGTGTTTTGTTGTTAAACTAAACTTACTAACATGATGTCTGTTTGTGGGTTGGTACCAACAAATCTCGTTAACCGTTGAACAAATTGGGTCCCTCTAACCATATAACTTAACCTAGCCTAACCTAACACAGTCATTTTGTCGGGAGAGGGGGGGGGGAGGGTAAAGTTTTAAAAAATAGAAGAAAAAAATTAGGATAATGCCGGTGTTGTTTAAAACTATAATCCTCGGTAAGTAATGCTTTACAATAATTATCTATATTATTTTTAGAACACAACTAGAACCACAACATCTCCAATAAGGCCAATAAATATTACCCCACCTCCATCTCCACGGGCACGGCACCACTCCGCGAGTCAACGGACCGCGAGAGTTGTAGTTCCTCCTGCAACATCATCACGATCCCAGTCCCAGTCATCACGACCCCAGGGATCATCTGGCCCTTCTGGTGAGATGGAAGAAAGCGAGGTATTATTTTTATTTCATTTTGTCATCCAGAGGATACAAATTACAATTATTTAGGATATATATCGACTTAGCCTGGAAAAAATAACTTGTAAGATTTGACTAAATTTTTGGTAAACATTGACCAATAAAAATTTACCTTGTAAATTTTTACAAACAAGTTGGTCAAATTTTACCAAGTTGATTTTTTGGTCAAAGTCCAAAAATCTGGACTTAGCCTAAAAATTTACCTTGTCAATTTTTACCAAAAAGTTGGTCAAATTTTACCAAGTTTTTTTGTTTGTCAAAGTCCAAAAATGATGGAAGATGCTTAGGATCACTTGCTCTTGTTTGTGGATAGTCTTCTTTTCTACCACGTAGTTTTTAAAATACCAAGACTTGAAAATATGTGGTTTAATATGTTTAATTTTAAGGATTTGTTCACCGGGGCCGTTATGAACCAAATTCAGAACCAATTTCAGCAGCTACGTACTTTCTTGACCTCACAAATGAAAAATCAAATAGAGCCCATTAATGCGTCCATCAGAAACTTGGTAAACAAAACGTCCACAAACCATGAATTAGTGAAGAATGAAATCAAAGACCTGCAAGACAGTGTATCAAGAGATATGGCTGAAAATACTGTAACCCTGACAACAGAAATGAAGAAAACCGGCAAAATTGTGGAAACCTTGGTGACTGATCTAAGAAGACTGACCAATGTGGATGAGCTTGATGAGGAGGAGGCGAATAAAGGGCCTAGTGAGAATCAGGATGTTGTCGTGGACCAGATTTTCTCACCAGAATTTTACAAAGAAAGAATAAAGAACCATGACCCCTTGGAAAAAGATGGTTATATGCGAAGAGAAGAAATTGTCTTTTTCATCCAAAATTTCGAAGACTCACTGAAAGTGGATAAAGGCTGGCAAACCTTACTGAAAGTATGCCGAGACATCATAACCTTCCTATATGTCGTGTTCGAGCAGTTCACCTTTGACGCCCGCATCACCGCTGCCTTTTGGACTGCTCCGGAACTTATTGATGACGAAACTGGTAAGTAAATATTATTTTGTAAATTTGACATGATGAGAAAACGTTTAAAACAGGGAGAAGGGAGGTGGGGGCAAGGGAAATAAACCGAATAAAAGGGGCATTCCTATTCTTGCTAGCAGGTGACCATGTACAATAATCTTTTTATATATATATTTTATTTGTGAAAATAAATCTTGTGCAGAATATACACCCCTGGTACAATAATAAACATGTACCTATGCATAGTTAATTGAAAATTTCATTATTATTTCAGTGGAACGTTTCTTGGATCATTGTAAGTTAGTGCTTAACGAGACGTACCTACATGAAGCTATCCCACCAAATTTGTGGAGAACAGGAACCTATGTGTCTTCAAGCGACCTTTTTCTAGTGAGGAACCACATACAAGCTTGTAGGTAATTCAATTATTTATCGCATCTATTCCGCGTCTATTAAATGTGAAAGTGGTAGTTTCACAAAATGCATTTCAATGTTCTTTAGTTAAAAAAGTAGTTTCACGAAATGTTAACTGCATATTGTATTCTTGTTAAATTGTTAAACTACATTTCTATGGCATATGTTTCAAAGAATTTCAATTTTGTACCATGTATTTTTTTATGTGGCAAGACTTTTAGTTCATCTTTTCTTGATATATGTTATATGTTATATATTGAGACTGTTTTGATATAAACCCTTTTTTTATCTAGGTTCAAGCGCAATTTCGAACACACTTTTAAAAAGGACGCGACTGGTTTTTGTGAAAATATGAAGAGGGCCGAAGATTATATGATTGCTAATGAGGATCCTGTCTGCTGGAGGTTATTTCGAGGGCTGGTAACGCGAAAACAAGAACGCGCATTGTCAACCCCCCTCTACAAGTATGAACAGGTTTTTGAAATCAAGCCAAGCAAGGAGACAAGCAATAAGAAAGGCAAGAAAGACAAGAAAGACAAGAAAGACAAGAAAGACAAGAAAGACAAGAAGGAAAAGCCACAGAAACGATCAGCCTTACAGATGTGTGAATTGTATCTGGCCCCTGCAGAGATACAAAGAATTAAGCGGCATATTAAACCGAAGACAATCACAACTTCAACACCAGGTGTTACAGCCGAAGACAAGAAATTTTACTACATGTTAGGTGCCCACTCAATGGGTTGCTTACCCCACGAAGTTCAAGGAAAGAACCAGATTTACTTGAAAAGAAACAATGACAGGTCGAGTACTACATTTCAGATCAAAAATTATGCAGACATTGGGAATGCAAAGAAATCCAAGCAATTTTTCAAGACAGTCCATAGTGATAAGAAGGTTATACAAAGAGCTGTAATGTATTATTCGTACGCCACAAACAATTTGAAACCAGAAATGAGTGAAGAACAGACAAAGATTCACAATGCCAGTGAGAAAGCAACAAAAATTTCCAGAAATAGAAAGATCGGAAGAATGAACACCACTGCTGATGAATCCACTGCTGATGATTCCACTGCTGATGATTCCACTGCTGATGATTCCACTGCTGATGAATCCACTGATGGTGAAGACAATGATGGTGGAGGCAATGCTGTTGAAGACAATGATGCTGAAGGCAATGCTGTTGAAGAAAATGGTATGGAAAACATTGCTGATGAAGAAAGCAACAATGGTGAGGAGCTTGTAATTGATGACGGAGGCGACGACGTTGAAATGAATTCAAATGATGATCAGATTGGGAATGAGTTACGCATACCACCCGCGGAGAATCCAGCAGTAACTCCAGAACCAGTAAAGCAACCAGTAAAGCCACGTAGGTTATATGAAGATCCAATTGTCAACAGCCAGTCCAATAATAAACCCAAAGTAAATGTATTTGAAAACATCACAAGCTCCAAAAGGAAGAAGCATGGAAAGGGCTCGAAAAAGTCGAAGAAGATAATTATTTCTGAAACAGACGATGAGGGCCAAAATGTGGGAAATCTTGATGATACAGTGCCAATGCAAGATGATGAACCACCACCAAACTTTCCACCACTGCAAAGACAGAAAGAATTTTATGGACGAAATAATTCAATCACAGGTACATATTTGTTGAACATTAATTATTATTTATAAGTTTTATCTTTCCTCGTATTGTGTATATACTGCACAAGATTTTTTTTCCTCTGCTACTAATTTTTTTTAAATTTTTCTTCCCCCCCCCCTAGTTTTTTTTCACCAAGTAGGGGGAAAATTGAAAAATATTTAAAGAACTCTATGATTTATTTATTCTATCCCTCCTACAACACATTTCCTTTTAAAATTTTTTTTTCAACCAAGTAGGGGGGGTGGGGGGGTGGAAAAAATGTTTTCAGTACTTGCTTTTTGTTTGGAAACGTATAAAATTAATGTATAAATTAATTATTTACAGGCAACAGTAACGAGAGACAGGTGACTGGAAAGGCAACAAGTGTCGTGGAGGAAAGCAGCAGTGATGAGAATGATGAGGATGCCGAAGGTATTGTTATTTATAGTTTGAAAAACGTAGGAACTGTATCACCTAAATTTAAGTTTATTAATATTTTAGTTGAGAAGTAGTCTTAGATAAAAACCCTGTGGATTAATTTTGTTTTAAGGGAAACTTCGTACAGGCCCTGACAGGGTTTTAGGCTAAAATTTGTATGGGCGCAGCCGCTATCTATAATACTAAGTAGCTTAATGTCTGTCCGGCCGTCAGAAGCTTAAGATCTCAGTAACCACTGAATCGATCGAGGTTACGGTAAAATTTTACCACCTTTTAAATCGTATAGGCTGGTAAAATTTTACCATAAAAGTGGTAAAAACTAGGTTTTTTATGGTATTAATTGTATCCTGGAGATCGGATTCTACTCTTCTGTGTATTGGTCCTGCGGTGATTTTAAGCTATTTCCTTGGAGGGGGGGGGGGGGGGGGTTGGGTAACATTTATACTATTTGAAATAATGACTATAATAATTATTTAGATGATGTGCCGATCATTCCAAAGAAGAACCGGGAGCGAAGGCAAACCGCATTGGAAGCCGAAGCAAAAACCAAGAGAAGTTTACAGCTGGACTCAAATGAACCATCATTCGAGGTGGATAACGAAGATGACGGAAACGAGAGTGACGAAATTTTGGAGGTTGAGGACAGTGAGGGCAAGAATGACGGCAATGCAAGTAAGGAAATTCGGATACATCCATGTGGAATAATATTACCCAAACTTGCCATTATAATTGAAAACCACACGGGTCATTATGAGGTTGTTGCAGTAGGCTCAAATGTTTCTATATACAACCAAATGGAAATTTTAGAACTCATCAACATTGACGGTAAGTTACAGGTCTTAATGTAATAAATGGGGGGGGGGGGGGGGTGGGCGAAAGTGACACTTTTTTGGGGCTTTTATTGGCGGTTCTCGGCGGTGGCGACGCCGTTTCTTCACAGTTCCATATTGTACCCCTATAAAGCAACTGCCAATGCAAAATTCCCCCTTTTATCTTTGATTGGCATATAAATATAGGGTAAAAAATATTGCTTGTTTTCATTTGAATCTGATTAATAGTAACTAATGTTCATATAGGTATGGAAATAATATTGAAGCTACAATTATGTACATTTGCTTTAACATTTTTTATTTCTTTGTAGGAGAAAAAGCAAAGTGGAAAAAAGATGAAGAAGAAGGTGATTTAATTTCTGACATCAAAGAAGAAGCACCAGAAAGTGATGATACAGATCAAGGTCATCAATCAGACCCAGACACTGGAACTGGCAGTAGTAGTAGTAGTGAAGAAGAAGAAGATGAACGCAGGCCAAAAGCAAAAGTGGCCCAAAAGCCAAAGCCTACCAAAGAAGTTCCTAAACGTCCCAGAAAACAAACAAAATTTCCATCAACGAATCAAATTGAAGCGGTGTTGTACAGAAACCAGAGCAGAGCAAGCACGAGCAGAGCACAAAATGAAAGCCGGGAATATGCTGAAAGTTGCGGAGGCACATCAAATCCTGATGAAGACGTAAACCCAGAACCAGGTTGTAGTTATAGTCAACTCAGTGCAGAGCCAGGTTGTAGTAATAGTCAACTCAGTGAGCAACCTAACCAAATTAGGATGCAGCAAATGTTGAACAGAACAAATACACATTTGCCCGATTTCGGCCAGCGTGGTGAGACTCGGACAAGAAGAGATGCCAACAAACGAGTAAAGGCCAACATGAAGAGGCAAAGATTGTGGGAACAGGGAATCAGGCCTGAAGATGAAGAGTTAGAGAAGAAGAAAAGATCAAGCTCCAGACCACCACAGAGAGCAAGTTCTCAACAATGTTCTCAGAACATAAACAATTACAGTATCTTTGGCAGCTACATTACAGCTGATTCGGGAAAGGGGTGTATATTCTGCACAAGAAATATTGTTTGTCCACGGCTAAAAATTTTTAAAATTTACAAATGTTTTCAGTTTTCTTAATTATTACCTTTTTTTCTTACCTCCATCTATTTATATTTAATGAAATATAATATACATCCCTGTGCAGACTTGGAAAAAATATTACACATCCGAACCATGTAGAATATACATCCCTGGCAGAATGGAGACAAGTATTATTCGTCGGAACTTTCGTCTGAAAACGAAGTACAAGACGAAGAACAAGACGAAGAACAAGACGAAGAACAAGACGAAGACCTGATAGCTCCCAGTCAATCCCAATAATTCCAGGACTTTACGTATATATATATTTATATGTAATTTTTTTTTATGTCATAAGTTTCATCTTCAACTTTTTTTTATAATATCTAGAAAGGAGTAGTTTCCCAAAATGCATTTGAAGTTAATTTAGTGAACCGTATATTTGAACCTGTTTAAATGTGTTTAAACTTTATTTATATGGCATAAATTTGAAGAAAGTTAAATTTTCTACCACGTACTTTTACCATCTTAACAAAGAAAAATATGCAATTCACAAAATTAAGTTCAAATGCATTTTGTGAAACTACCCCTTTCCACCAATTAAGTTTAATGAGCTTAAAGTTAAGAGCTTAAACTGAAAATTTTTTGTTGTATAATCTGTTGCATTTTTTGTAATTCAGTATATAGCAGTTGTAGTTTACCCCCTAAACTAAGGAAAAAAAGTATTCACAACTAGCTTTTGTTAATTTTATATATTTGTTTAATTTTGTATATAAATATTATATATATGACAGTTATCGTAGGGAATGTTTTAATTAATACGGTGGTAGATTTCCATGGTAAAATCAGTAATGTTTCTGTGCTGTAATTAAAAAAGAGAACGTTTCAAATTTGTATTAACTTTTTGTAAATGAAATTTGTCTATATACTTGTTTACAATATAAGATATACCAATATGTGATCTTGCTGGACCCTATTATATTAAAATTCCCTACGTCAGTTTTTTGGACATTTATTCATGAAAATTTATAATTACCAGTGATAATTTGTTTCTTTTCAAATTTAATATAGAATGTCCGACATGTCCATGTCAGCCACAGCAGCAGCCGACTTAGAGAGAGACGAACAGCACGAAGAACAGAAGCCGGAAACCACAAGTGGGTGAGTAATATTTTAATATGTATAAAACGAAGTAGAATGATGTCTGTCTGTCTGTCTGTCCGTCCGTCCGTCCCTAGCTATATTTTGGTAACCATTCATCGAATCGGATTCGACAATCCATCACAACATAATTACATAAATACATATTACATATTTTTTGGTAATTACTTCTTTGGGCAAAGGTCCGATTACCTGGGATATATAATATATATTTATATATTTCAGTGATAGCGAAAAAGAGAAGAACGAAATGAGTGTATCTGAGCCTGAGCTGCCTGCTAAGCTGGCTGACCTGCCTGATACCCCTCCTAAATCGTCTGATACAGAAGATTTGAACCTAACTTTGGATTGCACTACGTAAGTTTATTTATTTTTGTTACCATTCTATTTCTGTTCGGAAGGTGGTAGTAGCCGGATTGAAAAGAGTAGGATAAACATTATTGTTATGGCGAATAATTATAGTTTCATTCAGGGGTGTACATTACGCACAAGATTTAATTTGTTCCCGTGGTACAAAATTTTGTATTTTTTTCCCACCTATTTTTATCTCACCAAGTAGGGACGGAAATGGAGAAATATTGAAAGAACTAAAATTTTTGGTCCTACCACACATATTTTAGTTATTTTCCCCCCACCACCTGAACAGGGGATCCCATATAGGATATACACCCCTGATATTTCAAATTAGCAGCTACGCTAAACCCTCTAATATGAAGTATATCTCTTAAAGTTTCTTTTGCCACTCCCTTCCCTTGCCGGTACCTATGAGAAGAACCCGATCTGTTCAGTGGTTATCGAGATCCTTCGGTACATAAACACGGACATCCTGTTACTTTAGTATTATTTTTTTTTATTTTTCAGGGACGACGATGGATGGGAGACAATGCAGAAAATAAAACAAGACCTTAGGGCAGCAAAGCAAAAAATTGCTTCTTTGGAAGAGGAGATCGCTTGTTTGGAAACACAAACAAAGTAAGAAATTTTTTTCACTTCTTTTTTTGGTATTTAATCCGGGCGACTGTGTTGTAAATGATTTTTCGGTACAGACAAATTCACCTTTATATATTACAAAACTAGCAAGTATGCCTCTAGGGGTAAGGTGGGAGGGGTAAATGTGGACCAAAAAAAAAGTTTACTATTTAATTATAATATGATTGCTTAATTCAGGGAGCAATCCAAGAGATGTCCGGCGGCACAAAAGGATGACCAGAAGGTCGGACAAGCCTCTGTTATGGAAGGAGAAGCAAAGTAAGATATCCTATTATATAAAGTAGTAAGCGTTTTTTGTTTGTCCCGAAGGATAACCGCTAAACCGATATTGTTCTCCTTTAAAGTGAAGCTTCTTATAGGTCCTGGAAAGGTTTTAAACTATTTTTGTGCAGGGTGTCTTCACCCCCTCCCCCAAAAAATATTTTTACTCTTCTGAAACTGAAATTGAAAATGGGAAGATGTTGATTTTTCCCCTTCCAACCTTAAGTGCCCCTAGAGGTTTCTAGGGGCGTAGCCACTAGTTTCTTTTAATAATCTTTTTTCATACTTTATCCGGGCGACTGTGTTGTAAATGATTTTTCGGTACAGACAAATTCACCTTTATATATTACAAAACTAGCAAGTATGCCTCTAGGGGTAAGGTGGGAGTGGTAAATGTGGACCATAAAAAGTTTACTATTTAATAATAATATGATTGCTTAATTCAGGGAGCAATCCGAGAAATGTCCGGCGGCACAAAATGATGATCAGAAGGTCGGACAAGCCTCTGTTATGGAAGGAGAAGCAAAGTAAGATATCCTATTATATAAAGTAGTAAGCGTTTTTTGTCTGTCCCGAAGGATAACCGCTAAACCGATATTGTTCTCCTTTAAAGTGAAGCTTCTTATAGGTCCTGGAAAGGTTTTAAACTATTTTTGTGCAGGGTGTCTTCACCCCCTCCCCCAAAAAATATTTTTACTCTTCTGAAACTGAAATTGAAAATGGGAAGATGTTGATTTTTCCCCTTCCAACCTTAAGTGCCCCTAGAGGTTTCTAGGGGCGTAGCCACTAGTTTCTTTTAATAATCTTTTTTCATACTTTATCCGGGCGACTGTGTTGTAAATGATTTTTCGGTACAGACAAATTCACCTTTATATATTACAAAACTAGCAAGTATGCCTCTAGGGGTAAGGTGGGAGTGGTAAATGTGGACCATAAAAAGTTTACTATTTAATAATAATATGATTGCTTAATTCAGGGAGCAATCCGAGAAATGTCCGGCGGCACAAAATGATGATCAGAAGGTCGGACAAGCCTCTGTTATGGAAGGAGAAGCAAAGTAAGATATCCTATTATATAAAGTAGTAAGCGTTTTTTGTCTGTCCCGAAGGATAACCGCTAAACCGATATTGTTCTCCTTTAAAGTGAAGCTTCTTATAGGTCCTGGAAAGGTTTTAAACTATTTTTGTGCAGGGTGTCTTCACCCCCTCCCCCAAAAAATATTTTTACTCTTCTGAAACTGAAATTGAAAATGGGAAGATGTTGATTTTTCCCCTTCCAACCTTAAGTGCCCCTAGAGGTTTCTAGGGGCGTAGCCACTAGTTTCTTTTAATAATCTTTTTTCATACTTTATCCGGGCGACTGTGTTGTAAATGATTTTTCGGTACAGACAAATTCACCTTTATATATTACAAAACTAGCAAGTATGCCTCTAGGGGTAAGGTGGGAGTGGTAAATGTGGACCATAAAAAGTTTACTATTTAATAATAATATGATTGCTTAATTCAGGGAGCAATCCGAGAAATGTCCGGCGGCACAAAATGATGATCAGAAGGTCGGACAAGCCTCTGTTATGGAAGGAGAAGCAAAGTAAGATATCCTATTATATAAAGTAGTAAGCGTTTTTTGTCTGTCCCGAAGGATAACCGCTAAACCGATATTGTTCTCCTTTAAAGTGAAGCTTCTTATAGGTCCTGGAAAGGTTTTAAACTATTTTTGTGCAGGGTGTCTTCACCCCCTCCCCCAAAAAATATTTTTACTCTTCTGAAACTGAAATTGAAAATGGGAAGATGTTGATTTTTCCCCTTCCAACCTTAAGTGCCCCTAGAGGTTTCTAGGGGCGTAGCCACTAGTTTCTTTTAATAATCTTTTTTCATACTTTATCCGGGCGACTGTGTTGTAAATGATTTTTCGGTACAGACAAATTCACCTTTATATATTACAAAACTATAGCAAGTATGCCTCTAGGGGTAAGGTGGGAGTGGTAAATGTGGACCATAAAAAGTTTACTATTTAATAATAATATGATTGCTTAATTCAGGGAGCAATCCGAGAAATGTCCGGCGGCACAAAAGGATGACCAGAAGGTCGGACAAGCCTCTGTTATGGAAGGAGAAGCAAAGTAAGATATTTCTTTTAATATTATTTTTTCATACTTTATCCGGGCGACAGTGTTGTAAATGATTTTTCTGTAAAGACAAATTCAACGTGTTCCTTTATTTATTAAAAGCGAGTACTAGCAAGTACGCCTCTAGCTGGGTAAGGTGGAAGGGGTAAATGTGGAACCAAAAAGTTAACTACTTAATTTAAATAGATTATTATATATATATTGTTTAATTCAGGAACAAAACAGCTGCAGCTGGCTCTCCAGAAAATTCGGATGAGAACGAGGTTAAGGAAGTCACTGTTATGGAAACACCAGCAAAGTAAGATTTTTTAAAAATTGTTTTTACTACTTTATCCTGGCGACTGTGTTGTAAATGATTTTTCTGTACGCTAAACCCTCTAATATGAAGTATATCCTTAAAGTTTCTTTTGCCACTCCCTTCCCTTGCCGGTACCTATGAGAAGAACCCGATCGGTTCAGCGGTTAACAAGATCCTTCGCTACATACAAACAAAAATCGTTTTACTTTGTAGTATAGATTGTTTAATTTCAGGATGGAAGACAAACCGGATTTTGATATAATTTATGAGAACATAAAGAATCCAGGACCAAAAAGCCCAGGTATAGTACAATATTTATACTAGCGACTGTGCCCAAAGCATATAGTGAAACATTTCTGTACTAGGCACTAAGAAAATGCCGTAATACATTGTATTATTACACTAGGTTAGGTTAGGTTAGGTTAGGTTAGGTTAGGTTAGGTTAGGTTAGGTTAGGTTAGGTTAGGTTAGGTTAGGTTAGAATAGGCTAGGCTAGGCTAGGCTAGGCTAGGCTAGGCTAGGCTAGGCTAAAACTAGAAATATTACTCTTTCTATTAATACACTAGGTTAGGTTAGGCTAGAAAAAAAAACTATTGTAAAATTGAAGTATTTTTTTGTAAAAAAAAGTAATTTTAAAAAATATTTTAATTTCAGTGTATCGGGTGTCAGATGATGAGCAGGAGATGTTTGAACCACCCCCTCCTACAATCCCGCCAGCATCAAAACTGAGTAGGCGCAAAAGAAGTGCAACACCGGGGAAAATCAAGACCTGCGCCCATGGACGCAGTCCCCGAAGCGAGCTGCCATTGAACACAAGACTCATCGAATGCACCTATATGTGTCCAGACTGCCGCGTCTTCTTTCACAAGAGGCAAAAACAAAGAAAAGAAGGACAAAAGTAAGCTGATGTATAATAGTCCTTCCAGTCAGATCATATATAAACTATTTGTGATAAAAAAGTGATATATATCAAGATATCTTGAGTCAAAAATATGTTTAACCACCTTTAATTTGTACGTACATTAATCTATATGACAGTTTTGACAGTTTTGTTCTGACGATGAGAATATTCATATAATATTATATTTGAAACCGCTATTCCTATATAGCAAATTTTTGAAAATTTAATAATGGAAAGTAACTTCGTAATATATTTTTCTTGTGTATAAAAATGTTCTAGTATAAAGTACAATTAGAATCCAGATCTCAGCAATTAAAACCTATGTATATTTGTGTTAATTTCTCAGCTTAAACCGATTAAACATGCAGTTATATTATCTGTAAAACTATGTAATATTTGGTCATTTAAACCACGTCTAGAATTATAGACTAATTAAGAAAATTTCTGTGAATATATACCTATATAGTATCGCGCTATCGTACCTATGTAAATCATTATGTAAAAAAATATGTTTAAGTGTTTCAATCAATAAAGATAATAATGAAAACAATTTTTTTTTTATTTTTGCGTTTTGTGTACAAGCGAGGTTTTTCTATAATTAAGGTCGTTTTTTACCACTTTCTCGTGATTTTTACCACCCGTTTTTACCACAATTATTGGTAAATTTTTACCATATTTACCCTATTTCTGGTAAAATTTTACCAGTTTAGGGCAAAAATATTACCAGGTGTTGAACAGTTTTACCACTTTTTCGGTAAAATCTACCAGAAATTTGCGGTAAATTTTACCAAAAAAGTGGTAAAAATTGGTCAAAATCTGGTATAAATTTGCGTCCTAAAATGGTAATATTTTACCGGAAATCTGGTAAAATTTTACCAATAATTGTGGTAAAAATCGCTGGTAAAAAGCGTCACAGAGTACCACCAAAAGTGTTTTTACCACGATTACGGTAAAATTTTACCACCTTTTAAATCGTATAGGCTGGTAAAATTTTACCATAAAAGTGGTAAAAACTAGGTTTTTTTATGGTATTAATTCCGTCCTGGGTATATATGAACCCATATTTTTTTACTTGTGAAATGATAAAATTGAGTTCAAAGTTTTTATTCTCGTGGGTTTAAAAAAATCGATTTTTTCAATAATTACCTGACAGAATTGAAAAAGTAAGGTGTCAAATTAAAGATCTTACTATTTTTGTTCATAATGGCCATTTTCTTTCTTTTTTTTGTTGCATTTTAGTACCTTAAAATCGACTTAATTTTTTTTTTTTAAACTTAAATTACTTTAAAAATAAGAGGTCTACAAAAAACCGATTGCATATCTGAATTCTATGAAAAATTTTACATCTACTACTTACTAAAAGGACCGGCTAGCTATAAAAAAAAAGTTGATACAACTTCTTGAAAATTTACTCTTGACTTATATAAAGAATTATAAACTTAAATGAAAGGTGATTGTTTTAACGATCTTTTGCTATAAACTAATAAGAAAATGAAATTACCTAATAAAGGAAGAATAGCAACTTTTTTGTCTAAAAACGACCTTCGCCTTAACAGCAATATAACCTAAAAAGGAAAAAAGTAATTGCTAATTGACAATAGTATCCAAGAAGAGTCACAACAACAAAAATATTGATGGTTTCTAAAAGTGCTTAGAGAAGCACAGACCCCCTCCCTATCCCTACTATTTTGAAATAAATCAAAAATATTATTAAATATTCTTGTATGTTTTTTTACTATGGGTCGGTTTATGTTGGGTCATAATTGGTACATAATACATATTAGTCCCGCATGGTTAGGGTCCCAAAGTTTGAGGTTCCGTAGGGTTAGGGCCCTCATAGGAGTTAGGTTAAAAAACGCCCCCCCTCCCCCTTTGATTTATTTTTAAAACAGGGCAGTGTTGGTGCTCACTTGGCATTTTGAGGGAAATGACCAAAATATTATTTCAATTTGAAAGGCATAATTATGAACTTTAGATTATTATCAGAGATAAACACTTGTTGATATGCAATAATTAGTTATGTTACACACAAAATATTTTGCTGAAAATTATTATTAGCTATAAAAATTTATATTAAGATTGAGCTGCCATTTTTATTGTCGCAAAAAAGCTTAAAATAAACAAATGTAGAAGTATAAAATAATAACCCAGAACACTACCTGGCCCATGTGCTGGTGACCTTCTTAGTCTTTTGCAATTGGCTCTTTGCTACTTTGTAGCGACTTTGCTATGTTTTTATTTCCGACACTATTAGCTGATATTCAAAGACCTAATTGAAAGTCGGTACAGGGTCCCCACCCCGTGGGTAGAGTTACATATAGCTTGTGCCTCCTCTATTCTTTTACTAACAAACAAAATAGCGGCTGTGATTGCCGAGAACTGCAAAAATGTACAAAAAAAAAACTAACCTGTAACTCCACATATTCTCCGGGATCTCCCCACTCAACCATCTCCCTCCGTTTCTGTATACCTGACACTATTTCCCAGGCTCCTGGTACATAGTTGACCCTAGATAGATAGATAGATAGATAGATAGATAGATAGATAGATAGATAGATATAAAAATAGATATAAAGAAAGATAGATAGATAGATAGATAGATTGATAGAAAGATAGATATAACTATACTTACAGATCAACAGCAGTAATATTGTTTCCATAGAGAGTGTTGACATCAATATCCCATCCAGTTCGAGTCCAACTTCCAATTACAATCTTGCATCTCTAAAAATAAAAAGGATTTAGTGTTTTATTGATAATGTTCTTGTTTATTGACGCAGCTTTTTATATGCTTAGTGCATATAGGGGTTAGTTATCAATTCTACTTAGCAGAATATGGTCGGTCTGTCTGTCTGTCCATCCATCCGGATGAAGCTTAACCCTTAACGGTCGGGGGGGGGGGCGTTGAACGCCCCCCCATCCGGTTTTTTCTATCTCATTTTCTGTGTGTGAAAGATAAAGAGCCCAAACTGCTTGACTTTTTAAGTATGGGTATGACACATAACTGAGAGTTGGAATTTTTTAAATATCTCCATCCTGGCGGGCACAGCATGCCAGCAAACCTGGCAGGGTCATCCAGGTAAAGAGCAAAAATATTTTTTTTGACTAAAACAAAGCATTTTATCATACCAAAATACTAAAAAATCCTCTAGTAGTACATCCTTATATGAAATACAGGTGTTCAAGTCACTTTCAGGTTCCAGGTATGATCCTGCAGGTCCTGATCCTCCAGGTCTCCAGAAATCTTTAAAAGTCTCCTGTGGCCGCAATTTTTGACTTAAAGACTTCAAATTTAAAACTTAAGCTTTTCTGACATGTCTACATAACGTATTAAAATTTCATGAAGATCCGCCGCCGTTTTCCCGCCGACCGCCGACTGCGGCGGCTGGCAGCTGCCAAGTACAGCTGCGGCCGCTGAAATTTATATTTTGATATTTTAAATGTAAAATTTACAAAAAGTTAAACATTTTCTGGAAAAAAAATTTTCTTCTAGCTTCAAAAATAAGAAAATTATAGCCGTTTGAAATTTTTAAGTAAAAAAAGACCTAAAAACAAAGGTTGTTAAATAAAAGGGTGAAGGAAGCGAAAATTGACATAGACTTATAAAAGGTCGGAAATTCATTATCAGACAAGGGACTTGCACAAAAAAATTTAGCCCTCTAGCTCTAATAGGAACTGAGATAATTAGGGGGGGCGTTGAACGCCCCCCCCCCCCCCCCGACCGATTAAGGTGCGGCTAGGGGCCCGACTGTAAAGGGTTAAGATCTCGCTGAACAAATTAGACACTACTTTTTAATAAATACACATATAAGCCATATCCTGGTTTTTGGCCCTTTTCTAGGCTGATGGTGAAATTATAAGTACACAAATGAGACAGTTTTAACTATATTTTTGTTACTGCTCTACTTTGGATCAAATTGTTTTAATGGTATAAAGCAAACCTGATAGTCCCATGGCCAGTATGTATAGTCCAGAGCACAGTTGGTCTCCACATTACCCGGAGGGTACCACCATATCTAGGATAAAATAAAGTTTTTTGTTATAAATTAAGGTTCCTTATCGCCTCCAAATTGAACCTAAGTTCTCCTTGAATATTAAAACATCTACTAAAGAACCCAAAGGCATCATTAGGTTGTTATGAGATGCTGTACTCGATTGACCAATATAGGATATTAAGTTAAGTAACTCCAAACAGACAATCACCACTTTTTCTTGAGGCTGTGCATTGTAAGGAGTTGCACCTATTTTTATGATTCACCAGACATAGCAGCAAACTAAACTTTTCTAGAATGACACTTCCCTGGCTGCCAGAACATTCCATGCATTTATAGGTTAAAAGATAAAGATAGGGGTAGGTTTCTGATAGAATCCGTAAAGGTTATGTGTTATAAAATAAAAACAGTAGTAGAACGATAAAAATTTATGTTCCCTTTTAAATTTTTTTTTGTCTATACTTCTTTTCAATACGAAATATACATATTTAGTGAAATTATCGTTCTACTACTATTTTTAAGCCTTAAAACACACACCTTTACGGATTCTACCAGAAACCTACCCCTCTCTTTATCCCTTTCTTTCAAATAGACTGTCGGAAATTTAAAATTGGAAAGATACAAAGGTTCTTGAGAATTATATACTTACTGTTCCAGAGCTCACAAGTGACACATCTGTATTCTCAAACTCATAATGCTTCACACTGTTAAAAACCATAAGATCTAAAACAAAAATAAAATAAATGAAGGTCCCAGCTATAAGCGTGATATAATCTAACCCTCCCCCCCCCCCCTTTAAAATTGAAATATGGAATATTTACCTTCTCACACCCACCCCCCCCCCCCCTTCCCTCCAAACTTAAGACTTTACACCCCCTGATGAGTCGATGGGCACGCCACTGTACTGTCCCCATATATGTTTTTATATTGAGAATATATGCTTTAAAATAGCTTTAAACCTAACAAGACCCAATATAAAGGTTCCTAGGAGAGTGCTCATGATATTGCGGGTTATTAAAAACACACAGACATACTTCCTACTACTTTAGTTAATAGATTTTGTTTTAACAATAATTTATAATTTAAAATAATCATTTTTGAAAATTAATTTTTTGTTTGAATTTCAATTATATAAAGTTACAATTCCCAAATTATTTTTTAGTTAAAAATGTATATAATTTTTGTAGTGCATAGTTTCATAAATTCATTCATATATTTTGATTATTTTTTTATCATTTTTGACGTATTTTAAATTCTTATGAATATGATGCAAAAATAAGAAAAGAACTCAAAAATAGTTGTATAAGCTAAATTATATCATAATTATAAACTCATATAAAAAAATAATAATAAGCTTAAACTTTATGGCATTTCATCTAAACTTAGGTATTGTATTATTTAAAGACCATTTATTTTACTCTATGATCTGCAATATATTTCAACTAGAAATGGCTAAAAATTTGGATTTATGTTGAGATAAACAAGGTAGAACAAAATTACCCCTTCTGAAGTTTGTTTGAGAGTTTGGAATTTGCTAGTTTTAACCAACCAAACAAGATATTAGTATTACCCAAAGTGTTTGAACCATAGAATGAGATATCTTTAAAACTATGGGGATCAATTTAATAAAATGTCAAACGGCGAACCTAGTAATAGTGTCTAACTTTTTATCTTTGTGACGTAACAAAAATTGAAGGATGAGAGGGGAGGTGGGAAAGGAAACCCCTAAAAAAGAGATGGATTTTTGTTACGTCACAAAGATAAAAAGTTAGACACTATTACTAGGTTCTCAAACGGCCCCCCCTCCCTCCTCCACTGAGTATAAACTGATCAAAAAGATACTATGTGACCAACCTGGTTTCCAAATCTTGTCAGGACCTATATGAACCACACTGAACAATAATACAAACTCTTAAATAAAATCTATGAATAAAAAAATCACGAAACCTTTGCAAAATCTGTTTTCTTACTTCTATTACTTTTATATAAGAATATTTGGCAGCAACAAATAATCAAGAGACTAACTTTTAACTAAAAAGATTTTGTAACATATTATGACCTCTTTTAATTAGTCCGTGTGGTTTTAGTAAAATTACAACTGCGAGCAAATTTTAATTGCCATTTTAGTTTGCAGATTTTTTGCAGGTTCATTTTAGCTTAAATACAAATGTACAGATTAATGTAAACTATAAAAAAAATAACCAAATCAAAATCGTAAAATCAAAGAAAAAGGCCAATAAAAGCACCGAAAATAACATGTTCTTTCTTCTTTTTTACATTCTTGATATTCTAGCAGCTACGCCCATCTAGGGGCAATTTCTCTTGGTAAGGTGGAGAAACCATTCTTCAAAAAAGTTATAAACCTTCCATTGATCTATGAGAAGATGTCCTGTAAAGAAGAACTTTATCGGTTTAGCAGTTAACGAGATCTTTCGGTACAAATAGACAACCTGTTACTTTCGTCCTTGTTTTCTAAATTCCCTTACTGAAATAAAATTGGTATAAAATTGTAAGAAGTTAGTATTCCTGATATTTTCATAGTTAGATGGAGCCCACTTGAGCCTGTTATCCTGCCAGCTCATTACAAACCAGGCATGCGCACTGTCATAATTATACAGAATATTATATTATACAATCAGGGAGGGAGGGGACATGGAGCCCATTTGAGCCTGTTATCCTGCCAGCTCATTACAAACCAGGCATGTGCACTAAGAGATATAAGTTTTCCGGAACTGTAATGTAGGGAGTAGATTTGAAATCTGCATCAAATTTTAAGGATTTTTTATTCTTTATCTAAAAGCGGAAATACAAATTAAGTTAATTAATTTTGGCATCCGTGATTGGTGGATTTAAAAAATCTGCGCTCTGATTGGATGTCGTACATTATTCTACCAATTAGAGCGCAGGTAGTTTAAAATCCACCTATCCTAATGGTCAAAATTAATTAACTTAAAATGTATTTCCGCTTTTAGATAAAGAATTTTACAAAAAACGAATTTTATAAAAAATCCTTAAAATTTGATGCAGATTTCAAATCTACTCCCTACATTAAAATTCCGGAAAACTTATATCTCTTAATGTGCACTGTCATAATTATACAGAATATTATATTATACAATCAGGGAGGGAGGGGACATGGAGCCCATTTGAGCCTGTTATCCTGCCAGCTCATTACAAACCAGGCATGCGCACTGCAGAATTAACAAAATACTTTTAAAGTTTTAGTTTTCAATAGATGAAAAAATTCTTTTAAGAAATATCCAATTATTAGAAGTGGAATAGTTATTTCTCGCATCGTATTATAAACGGCTTTCCGCAGATATAGAATGTACAATTATAAGATTAAAACTAGTTTTTTTTAGCCCCGAGGTGCCAAAGGCACCGGCTAAAAAAACTGGTTTTAATCTTTTGATTGTACATTTTTATATTCGTAGAAAGCTGGATATAATACGATGTTAGACATAGTTTTTTCGTATGGATGAGAACCGGTTCCTATCCACCGGATTCGAATGAATACGAGAAAAGTATTTTTTCTATGCAGCTTAAGATTTAGGTTCTCCATTTTATTGATGCTTCACATAGGTTCTGAAACGGTTTTTAGGTTATTTACTTATAGATTAAATTCTTTAATCTTTGAATACATAGCCCCAAGATACAAGAACGCAGCCGCTATTATTGATGAAATCGTCGCCCTTTGATTGATTTCACAAATATAGTTTAATATTTATTTATAGCAAATATCTGTATTAAAGTATTCTGTTTTGCCTGAGAGTTGAAGTTTCACTGTTAATATGAACATATAGGGGGATAAAGGATACCCCTACTTTAACTCCACTAAAATAGATATATGGAGTAGATAGAGAGATAGATAGATAGATACAATTATAGAGTATGTTTCACTGTTAATATGAACATATAGAGATAAAGGATACCCCTACTTTAACTCCACTAAAATAGATATATAGAGTAGGTAGAGAGATAGATAGATAGTTACAATTATAGAGTATGTTTTACTGTTAATATGAACATATAGAGGGATAAGGACACCACTTCTTTAACTCCACTAAAATAAATATATAGAGTAGATAGATAGATAGATACAATTATAGAGTATGTTTTACTATTAATATAAACATATAGAGTGATAAAGGACACCACTTGTTTAACTTCACTAAAATATATAAGCAAAATTAGATAAAATAATAAAAGATAATGACTATAGAATGGTGGATTGCTAAACAAAGAAATAAATAGATAGTTCGATAATAAAACATTTTAAGGTGAAGATAATCTAGCACAGCAACCTTTTATCTTTGACATTTTGAAATTATTTGAAAATAAAAGGGGGGGGAAGTTTATTGGGGTTTTACCTCAGGGTAATAAAGGTTAGGTTATATTGGGTGAGTACAGGGTAGTAATGCAGGGTTTGGGTATTGCAGGTATAAGCCCTGCACGGTTAAAGACCCTTGCAGGCGTAAGACACAAAAAAATGGAAATCATCTAATTTTTTTAATATCTAAAAAAACCTGACCTGTTAGTTATAGAACCAGGAGGTCTTGTATCTTTATTGTAATTTGTAAATACATCCTGAAATAAATTTCAGTAATAACACATTGGTATCATTTTTAAGTATGCCTTTGAAACCGATTAATATCCGCTGGATTAGATCTGGTTTTCAAAAATCATTGTGTCTCAACCATGACACTTTGGTTGAGTTTGACTTCCGAATTAGCGGGAAGTTCTCGAGATCTGTTGGCGAACATACAAACCCCCAATACCAGGAACCATCAAGTTTCAACAGCAGGTTTGAATATAGATTTATTGATGAAATTATTTCAAAGTCCTGAAATTACAAAATCAATTAGTTCATAATTCCAGTTATTTATAACCACGTAATCTTAACTGCTTTTTTTAAAAATCATTTTTCTCTACGATTAAGAATCTTCGGAAACTTTGGCTTTAAAGGAAAATTATTTGGTTTAATAAATCATTGTTAAATGCAAAGATAAAGGCACATAAAAATTACTAAAACATATATTAATCATAATTAAGTTCATGCTTAGCTGGCTAAAGCCTTTTTTAAAACTACATATAATCGTCCTATACACCATTCTTCTTAATAAAAATAACAAATTCTACCTGAAGTTCTTATGGTTTCAAATCCCTGGTATACTAGGGTCGTTCACACACTATGAGACCAATGATAGGCCCAATTTTCTTCTCCGAAATCTTCACACACTCATATCTCATTCAAAAGTAACGAACGTGCGCATCAAAATATACAAACAATCCATGCCGCGTCACATTATCAAAGGAAAGCCAAAAAAGACGACATTTGCGCTTAGTTTTAGGATAATGATAAGGAATTAATTTCGAACTTGATAAACACAAAGCTTCCTCGAAAAGAGGTTAAGACACACCCCCCGTTTGAAAGTCAAATTAACTTCCTTAACGAGATTCAAGGTTTTTTTGCGCTGAGCACTAGCAACATTTCTCACTAAACTCAACTCACCATAATCACATGAGAATAGCCATATCCCGAAAACGTGACAATTTTGCTCCTAACTAAATGAAACCCCGTGAAATGCATACACAATATTATACTCCTCACTAGGACTCATAATACCTCACATTTTAGGATAGAAGGATGGGGACTGGTTTGTACCATACAACATTCCATGCACATGACAATCACAAGATCACATACACAAATCCTAAAATAGATAATCCTATTAATCATGATGTTGTAAATATAACAACTATACTAAATAATAATCATTTCATAATCAATAGGTAATAAATCATTATTAATAAATCAATAAGTACCTACGAAATCAGGTCGAAATGTAAACAATAATAGTAAAATAAAACGAAATAAATCTTAGACAAGAAAATTAAGATTTATAGGTACTTAAAACTAAATTTGTTAAGCATCAAAAAGAGTAGTAAGAAAAAATATTTCAAAATCCTTGGGCAGAAAGTTTTTCAAACCTAATGAATAAGAACTGTAATATCTTAATCAACAATAAAACTTTTTAATACTTAAAGAATAGCAAAATAATAATATCTTCGTTAGAATTTTCATCGGAATTATAAAAAAAATACCAATTTTTCTTTGTAAAAAATATGAGACTTTAAATATGAATTTTCAATCATTCCTTGATCTGAATAAAAAATGTTTTACTTGATTGAAATTCATATATAATTTAAAAAAAAAAAAAATTTGCTAAAAAATACTTGATTTTTTTCTTAGAATAAATATCGAATCACGCAACCTCGACACATTTATTCCTTTTTGTTAAACTTTTCAGGTAAGTTTTATAATGAATTGTACTTTTGAAAAGAATTTAAACTCAATAAAATTAAATTTGAGCATATGAAATAGAATAAAATTTAATCGCATTCCATTTGATTCTTATTTTAGGCATAAAAATAGGCATATGAAAAATGTGGCTTTTTTACTAAAAAAAATCTCAATTTCCATAAAATAAGAATCAATTATTAATCATAATTTTTAACAACTGCCTGACTGATACAGCATGTTCTTCCAGGGGAGATTTATCTGTCAGCCTGAACAAGACTCTTGCAGTCTTTCTCCCATCTTCAATTCTCGTCACTCGGCCCATCCTCAAACATCTCATCAGCGGATTGGTACTTGTAACCAGAACTATATCTCCGTCAGCTAGTGGCTCCGCCATCTCATCCTTCCACTTGGACATCCGTAATATCTTCGGCAGGATCTCCTGGCGGTAGGCAGTCCAAAACTGGGCAGACAAATCTTCTAACAACTTCAACCTGGAGGAAATTTGGTCCTCCGGTTTCATCGCCACATTGCACAACGGCTGGCGGTCAACATTTCCCAGCAGCTGGCCAGGGGTAATCAGCCGCCAATTCTCCACGTCGTTCGCAGCTTCTATCGTCAATGGTCTACTATTCATCAACTTGCTAACCTCCGCCAATAGCACCAGGAGCTCGTTGAAATTAACAGAACTATTCACCAACTTCTTGGACAGCAATCTCTTGGTTAATCCCACCATTTTCTCAGCTTGCCCAATGAAATGGTGGGCTCGGGCCGGGATCTGAGACCAAGAAAACTCTACCTGGCTGCCCAACTTCTGTTCTAAAACTTTGCGAGCACCGGATAATTGTGTGCCCATGTCGCTTACTATGACCTTCGGCAGACAATGAACAGCTTCCAACTTGCGCAGGGACAACAGGATACTGCTGGTATCATACTTTTCCAAGGCATCTAGCCATAACGCCCCTGAGAACCTGCAGACCACCACGAACACCCACACCTTCTTCGTTGCTGTCTGACTCCTCGTTTTGGCGGCAGCTCTCCTCGTAACCAGCGGACCCATTAGGTCAACTTGCACAGCTTCAAAAGGCCTGCTCGGGACCAACTTGTCAGGTAACACATCCTTCATGGTAGTACGACATTCCTTAGCCCTCTCAACACTGCAGGGCCAACACTTCTTCACTTCCATGATGGACAACCTCCTTGCCTTCACAATCCAGCACCAACGGCGGCTCTCAGCTAAAGTTCCACGGACACCAGAGTGAAGCTCAACATGCGCTTCTCTCATAAAAACAGCAGCTAACCAATTACCAGGCTCCAAAATTATTAAACCTGGCATGTCTTCAAATATCATTTTACGGCCACCAGTAATGGCGTCAATGACGGGCTCTCCACGACCAACCATTTTAAGGATTCTCATCTCCCTGGTCACATACTTTCCTCCGGGACCAACGACAGGCCAGGTCAATGATACTTCATGCACTAATGGATTCAATGACGCATAATTGCCTTTAGCGTCATTTATCCATTCATCCTCTTGGCTTCGTGACACAATGAAAAGTTCCGCCGCCGCCATAAAATTGTACAAAGACGGCTTGTACACAGAATCCGCGGCTGCTACATGACTACCAGCGGCTGTAGTTTTACCTTCTTGTCTGCTCTTTAGCTTCTTCAACCAGGTGTTCGCTACTTGCAGGACAGCTGCCATAATACGTTTGGCCTGTCCAAATGATCTCCTGTGCTTAAACCTAAAGACATCTTCAGCGGCTTCTCCGGCAACTTTCATTGAACATAACTTAACCATTTTGGTATTCAACTCCTCTGGGGGTAAAACCTGCTTGACTTCTTCGGCAGTTTTCACCGGCCACGCGCTTTCATCCTGGCGCAACCATTCTGGGCCCAATCTGTACCTGGAACCTGGTCCCAAATCTGATACCTTGCAGGTGCTTCTGGTGCCCAAATCTGCAACATTGTGTGTCCCCGGGACCCACCTCCAGTCATCCTTGTTGGTTGCAGATTGAATTTCTCCAATGCGATGAGAATTAAAAGTGTTCAACATAGCACTGTTGGAAACTATTTGTGATAAAACACACGATGAATCAGTAAAGTACATCACTCTGACAATATCAAAGGGCAGGGCATCTCTGATGGACTTTGACAACCTTGTGGACATCTGGCACCCCATCAATTCAAGGCGTGGAATTGATTCACACTTGACCGGCGCAACTCTTGACTTGGTGGCTAGCAGAAACGTTTCAAATCCTTGTCTAGTTGGCCACCTCAAATATGCATTACATGCATAAGCCTCTGATGACCCATCCGAAAACATCATCAAGGATGGAAGGCCAGTTGGTTCATCCGGGACCACACAACGGTCAAACTCCAATTTAGCGACCTCAGCTCTGTCCTCCAGCGACTTAACAAGTTCATCCCGTAGACTTTTTGGAATGAAATCTTGCCAGCCTAAATTCAGCAAACATGTTTTCCGCAGGACAAGTTTAATTCTCAACAGAATAGGGCTGCAAAGCCCGATCGGGTCGAAGGTTTGGGCGGCGAACCTGTGGACCATCTTCTTTGTCAGATTCTCGTCCAAGGCGTCCTGGAGGTTGTACAAATCAGCATCCTCTTTCACCTTCTTTCCCTTGACTTTACCATCTTGGTTGACTCTTGTGGCGATGGACAACACATCGGTGGCTGGCTTCCATATCAGCCCGAGAACCTTGGTAGGCTGGCAATCATCTCCAGAATAAATGACTTGCTTGAAGGAAAAACTACCTTTGCCGATAATTCTGTCGGCCTCTTTCATCATCTCTTTGGCTTCTGGCTTCGATCCTGCTCCCGAAATAACGTCATCTACGAAGCTGTGCTTCTCAAGCTTGACTGCAACTGGAATCTGAGGTAACTTGAATTCCTCATCAGGGTAGGTAGGTATTTGTGGCTCCTTCCATAATTCAGGTTTAGCGACGATTTCACTACCGTTTATCTGCCCCTCTCCATACATCTCCTTGACCTCTGCTTCACTCTTTCCGCCGAACAGGCGGGACGTCAACTTCAGGGCTGTAACTGCCAAGTTTCCCGCAGCTAACTCGCCAAAATTCACAACTTTAGTCAGGTAAATTTCAAGAGGACCGTCTGGCGTCGGGGAAAATAAAACTCTCTTCATCTGGCTGTCGAACTCTGTGGCCAGGATGGAGTTATAAAACTTGGAAATATCCGCGGTTATACCAACCTTGTAACCGCGGAAAAGCATCAAATGATAAAAAATCTTCTGCATTGGCGGCGGGCCTCCCAGCATTATGTTATTAAAACTGGTACCTTTGAACGTCAGAGAACTATTTGCACACAATCTCATGGGCGTGGAACTTGAATCCTCCTTGAAAGCAACCACTATTGATGAACAAGACTTAGGTCCTTCATACTGCAATTCTTCAGGCGTGGCTTTTTGAAATACGCCTCTTTTTATGGCATCGTTGAATACCTCCACATACATTCCATAGGTACCTTCCTTGACCATCTTGGCACGATCCTTTTCAGCAATTTTGCGGGCTAAACTCTCATTGTAGGGTAAAGTGTGAGGATCTTCAATATAAGCATATTGACCTGTCCACTTGTTGGACTGCAAGTCTAGTGTTAAACCTGCCTCAATTATTCTCTGCCTCTCACGCTGGTCCCAGGTAGTGCCGTCGGCCATAGCCTTGCACTCTTGACAGGCAGTACATCCTGGACAAAGTGCCTGCGGCTGTACGCCAAACGATTCAGACGTCAGAAAGTCCGGCAAGGTGCCTCCACTGACACTGACAGCCTTATAAGCCGACTTTTGATCTCCAGCTCCACCGTCAGCACTCGTACAGATAAAACCACTACCAAAAATGGTTCGCCACAACATAGACTGGCCCACTTTCTGGTAGGTTGATGGAAACACGTCAGGATGTGTATTTCCAATGATGATATCTAAGCCTCCACTAATATATGTAAACCTTTCTGGCGGCATTTTAAATATCTCGGCGGCAGTTTCGGGGTGGACCGAGCGCATCTCGTTGGCCCCGCCGAGGGTAGGCATGACAGCTGCCTCAAACTCCCTCAAATTGCCGTCCCTATCCTTCAGATAAAACACAACATTGCGGCAAGAAGACTCACTGCCGTCAGCTACAGAAATAGTTGTAAATCTGCCGGTAGATTTCAGCTTCAACTTGTTGGATAATTTCTCAGACACAAGTGGCAAATTTGCCCCAGAGTCAAACATCACAGTGGCGTGGCAGGTGCCGCCGCCAGGTGCTACAACAGGAACTAACTGAAGTAAGAAGGTACAGGGGCTGGGTGCAGAACTTGACTTGTAGACTGTATTCACACCAGCACTGGCCTCATGGAGTAACCTAGAATGGTATCTGTCGCAATTATTGGTACCACAAACACCAAGCTTATCCGATTTATTACACTTGTCAGCAGTATGGCCGTCACACAGGCAGAGTTCACATAACTTCTTCTGCTGGACAACTTTCTTTCGGTCAACCACATCCATCTTCTTAAACGTGAGGCAACGGAAAATCGGGTGTTTCTCCTTGCAGCTCTCCACAGGACATGTACTGTTCCACTTGGAAGCCTTGTCCTTTCCAGCCTTTCCATTCTTATTGTCGTTGCGGCCAGATACTTGCGCGGCGGCAGCTCTGTCACGATTTCTCTTGCCGGCGTTAGTGTCATAGGACATATCACCGGCCAACATGGCACCCCTGGTCCTCTCCAGCAGTTCTACAATCTTCTGGATGTCTGGTTGGTTCATGCTACCCAGCTCCATCATAATTTTGTCTCTCAAATTTTCAGGGCACTTGTCTTTAAAAATATGAATAAGAGTTAGGTGATTGTAATCCTTAGCTGCAGAACCAACGATGGTTTCTACTTCCTGCATCATGCTCTTGAAGGTAGCAATTGCGCTGACCACGTCCACAGGTTTATCCACAGGTTTCATCTTGTTCAGCTTAGTTAAAATCCTCATGAACCGGCGAGTGTTTGATAAAAACATCTGATCAAGAAACGACCATTGTTCATTATGATCTCTAATCGCTGACACTTGCTTGCGTAGTTCCGGGTTGGTTATCACCTTCTCCATACACAACATCAGACTTAACCTCTGGTCAGCAAATCCATAACCAGAGCATAGATCTTTAAAGACCTGTTTAAAGTTCGGGTAATCCGTGTCAGTACCGTCGAACGACGGCAACAAACTGTTGTCCCAGCGCCCATACTGCGGGTTGGAACTCCGAATATCCACGGCAGACATACTTCTGGAGAGCATGGCAGGTGTCCCACTCTCATCCAGGTTAGATGAACGACGTTCCATCTCTCTAAGCCTTCGGTACATATCACGTACCTCTTGGCGCAACTCCACGGAAATTTTAAGCACTCCCATGTCCATCTTCACCTTCTCAATGACGTCGAGGTTCCTGGCGACAGTGCTTGACCTCGCGTCGTCTGAATCATTGTCAAGCCAGTACAGAATTTTTGTACACTGCTCCAACGACGCATAAACTTTATCTGCAACAGTTTTCTGCTCACTAGCTTCATCCAAATCACGCTTGAACTCGCGCAGCTCACTAGTCTCCACGGCAGGTTTTAGACTTTTTATTAGGTCAGATTGGTCCTTGACCTCACTAAAAATGTCACGAATTGATTTTACATTCACATTTTCACATGAACTAAAACTTTGGCAGGCTTTTAGATTGTCATAAAACACTTTTAACTGTTCGTCAAACACTTCTAGCCTTTCACTGCCAATAGCGATAGCTCGCTCAATTTTCTGCTTTTTGGTTAGTGGCATATTGATTCACTAGGTACTTATTTCACAGAAAAATTGTCACAGTTTATTGCATCAATAATTCACTGGATGCTATTGATCTCTTGATGAATGCTAACGCCTATTCATCAGATACTTTGAAATTGTCTCAACCATGACACTTTGGTTGAGTTTGACTTCCGAATTAGCGGGAAGTTCTCGAGATCTGTTGGCGAACATACAAACCCCCAATACCAGGAACCATCAAGTTTCAACAGCAGGTTTGAATATAGATTTATTGATGAAATTATTTCAAAGTCCTGAAATTACAAAATCAATTAGTTCATAATTCCAGTTATTTATAACCACGTAATCTTAACTGCTTTTTTTAAAAATCATTTTTCTCTACGATTAAGAATCTTCGGAAACTTTGGCTTTAAAGGAAAATTATTTGGTTTAATAAATCATTGTTAAATGCAAAGATAAAGGCACATAAAAATTACTAAAACATATATTAATCATAATTAAGTTCATGCTTAGCTGGCTAAAGCCTTTTTTAAAACTACATATAATCGTCCTATACACCATTCTTCTTAATAAAAATAACAAATTCTACCTGAAGTTCTTATGGTTTCAAATCCCTGGTATACTAGGGTCGTTCACACACTATGAGACCAATGATAGGCCCAATTTTCTTCTCCGAAATCTTCACACACTCATATCTCATTCAAAAGTAACGAACGTGCGCATCAAAATATACAAACAATCCATGCCGCGTCACATTATCAAAGGAAAGCCAAAAAAGACGACATTTGCGCTTAGTTTTAGGATAATGATAAGGAATTAATTTCGAACTTGATAAACACAAAGCTTCCTCGAAAAGAGGTTAAGACACATTGTATTACAGACAATTTTCTACGAATATTAAAATAAAAATACTAGTTTTGTTAGGCAGTGATGAAACATAAAATTATTCCTTCTGTAAATTAGTTATTGGTTGAAACGTTTGGACACTAAACTTAATGAACCAACCAATGAATATGTAATATAAGTCCCCCAAGTTTTTAAGACCATGAATAAGAAACCACTATTGTAAAACTTTGGGGACTAATGCAATAAACAGCCCATTAGTTACTCCCTGAAATTTTCACTAATTAATTAAATAAAATTTTAAGAAAATGTTTACCTTAATAATTTTATCTGTCATTTCATTTTTATCAGCTCTGATTATTCCTATTCCACCTATTTAAGTAATAGTATTTATATCAAATGACTTTCAAGTGGGCTCGGCAGCAACGCGCGCAAAGCCGAGCATAAGCATCAAATTTAAACCCGCTTGTTTGTTGAAAAAAATAAGAGGGATTGTGTGTTTATGAGCAGGTTTAGATATCAAGCTAAATTTCGGAGTTATAATATGACGATTTCACTGAGGCTTACGCATGGCTGACTAGCTCTGATCAATTCCAATTATTAAAAAATGCATATTTGCTTAAAACATGGTTTATCTTAATACCCCTAAGTGTATTGTCGAGACCTGCGCTCTTCTTTATTTAAAATGATTTGTTTTCCTCCGTTTGTTTCTTTGGTCAGATCAGATCAGAGCTCGATCTTTAAATCGTTTATAGGTGATTTAAACCGGGGCGATTCATTTGGCGCACCATCAAATTATTAATATCAATCTTTAAATCGAATTTGCATGGGCGATTTGAATCGGGCAGTGGCGCGGGCCCGGCGCGGCAATGGCACTCACCGAGTGCCATTGCCGAACCAAATCGGGGTGATTTGTTTAATAAATAAATATTTTTTTTTAATTACTTTAATATTTTATTGCAAAACTATCGTGAAAACATTTTTATAGTTATTTTCAAAATAAATTATATATTAATGTTTTATATAAAATACCATACGGACACGGCATTTTATATAAAATACCTTACTGACACTGCTTAAGTAATAAAGTTGTACTGGCGCGGATCGATATTTTAGTGAGTGCGCAGGCGATTTAACAACACCGCGCCGAAAATCTTTTTAAAATCCAAGTTTTATAGGCGCGCTGTGGCTTAACAACCAACGCACCTACGGTTTACCTCTGAATCGCCCCGGTTTAAATCACCATAAAAACGATTTAAAGATCAAGCTCAGGTAAGGTTATATTGGGTAATTGGTAGCCACTCAGTGTTAGGTTACCCAGGGTATTGACCATGCATTGTCTTCAATTTATCTTTAAATTAAGATGGGGGTACGGCTGCTCGATAGGCCCTTTAAAGGAAAGCAAAGTTATTTCCACTCCGCGATTTGGTAAACTTTCAATAATAAGCCTTTACTGGTGTTTTGTCATAAGCGAGACTATTGTAGTAAGAGATATTAAACCCGAAAACAAGATAAAACATGACTATGATTGGATGTTTAGGACTTAAAGGAAAGATTGTGCAATCAAATAAAAGGTTAGTCATATACCTTTTTCTTATTCTTAGAGAGATTGGTAGCTATGAAAGTTGTAATGTATTTCAAATTTAATTCTATGTTCAAAAAATTTAATCACCTATCAAAAATATGATGTAAAGAAGCATTTTTTTTAGGTCCTGAAAAGAAATAAAACGACGTTTTGTACATTTATTTAGTAAATAGGAAAATGGCTAAAAATTGCTATGAAATAAATAGAAATTAACATTTGTAAGAAATATGATCATATTTTAGCAGGTATTGTGTAAAAATTGGTTCTGTATAGTAAGATAAATGCTTTTAATCGTAAAAAATGGTGGACATAAAAATAGCTGTGTTTCTAAAAACTATTGAATACAAAAAAATTAATTTTAAAAAATCTTACTATAGAGAATCATAACTACATAAAATTATTATTTAATTATAATCACTACATATAGTTTGCTACCTCATTATCAACTAAAGTAATACCTAATCATGTAATTGTAATATGATACCTTTATATTTGGGCCTTAATGCATTTATATTGGGATAAATTGTATGAATTATTTTATTGAAATTTTGAAATTGCTTCTGCAATTTGTTATATTTTTATTGTTAATTTTTATTAACGTTTAGCTTTTAAACTAATAATGAAAATACTATATTATTGTATAATCCCTTTAAAATCAATATATTTTGGCCTTAATGAATCTGTATTATGGAAAAATCAAAATGTATGTATTTATTCATTTGATCATAGAATTTTTTTCTGCAAATTAGGTCAGTCCGTACGTAAATTTTATTAACGTTATTATTAACTTCATATGTATTTCAATTAAAAATAAAATGTATACTATCGCATCGATTCTCGAATAACCTACCGCTTTCCGCGGATATAAAAAAAATTGGGTGATGATTACGGTTTTATTGAAGGGCGGGCGGTAATTCCAGACAGGTACAAATTCTGTAATTATTTTCTTTTTATTTCCATAAAACTAAAGGATAAATTTATTTTTAGAAAGGCACAGAACCGGTTTAGTTCATCTGAGAATCTATTATAAATTTATTTTCTGCCCACTTATTTTAAGTGTACAAGTTTAAGTATCTCAAATATCAATAAAATTTATCTAACTGTAATAATCAGAAATGATTTTACAATTTTTAAACATTGGATTAGTTTCGCCTTTCTACAAATTGAAATATCAGTTATGTAAGACAGAAAATGTGCATGATTTTGTGATCTATATTTCCTTGATTAGAGTGTGGTACTAGAGGATGACTTGACTAGATTATTGTGGACTTCGATCCATTTCCTTTACTTTAGAGAACATTAATGTTCAAATTTTTAAAGAAATGAAGAAAACAGAAGAGTAAATTATGTATTAATTAGTAAAATTATTGTTAATTTTGGCAATTTCTGTATTCTTTATTTTTGAAGATTATTTGATAACAGGATACACCATTAGATCTTATTTTGGTGTATCTCTGAACCAACTTTTGCTAGTGAGGTGCATGATTATGTGGCTATAAGTCTTACAGACAAATAAATCTTTAGTTACATGATTCTTGTCTGGAAGTTATTACTGTGCATATTACGCATCTGACATAGCACAAGTATGGGCCTCTTTTCTTTCTTTGCCTATGATGCCATGTTGGTCTCAGATTCAACTTCACCTCAAACCTAACAAGCAAATGTGCGACTTGTCATGCTAAAGGTAAGATCAAATAAATAATAGCAAATACAGCTAAAATTTTCATTTGATGTCAGTTTTTTTCACATTCAGTTTAAGGAATTTTTTTATGGGTTGAAATTAATATTTTTATACTGATAAAAAATATTCTGTTTATGTCTAAGTTATATGTTTTAAGGTAAAATGGGACAACAAACACAAATTAGCATTTGAAAAGATTTTTTTGGTAATAATATTAAATATTAGTTAAACTTTTTGAATTTATGAAATTTAAGAATGTATAAGTTGTTTATATAAAATTTTAGTGAATGATAATTGCATTAAATCATGCCACTTCAAATAAAATGTCAAAGTTTATTTGCTAAGTATATATTAAATACAGCTGAGTTGTAAAATCAAGTCATTTGAAATTTTCCTCATTAAAATTTGCAATCAAACAATTTTAATTTAAAATTACTTGTTTTGTCTTGTTTAAATATATTAACAATTTTTAACATCATAATATTTTTTTAAAAAGAAGTAAAACAATAGAGAGGGCCCTAGATATATCTAACTATAGACCACCCTTCATGACTCTGTCCCAACTTCTTATTGGTTCTTCAAGATCAGCTGATAGCTTCAAAACTGTAAACACAGCCAGGTGCCTGTAAAAAGACAAAAAGGAAATTGCAAACTAATCTGAATTAGTATTTGAGCACAGGGACGTCCAAGATTTTTATTTTAAGCTGGGTAAAATGAGGAGTTTCAAATGTTTGTGGGGGGTATTTGTTAAAATTTTGAGAGGGGTAAAATGAGGGGTTTCAAAAAGTTTTTATTTATCTCATAAAACTAACAATAGCCCAATTGCTTACCACCCTCTAAAAGAAAGTTCGACACTTTAGTGAAGAATCAGTAACAGAACTTCACTGAAAACTTGTTTATTATGGTTTGCAAAAAAGTATTCAAACAACTGAATATAGAAAGCAAAGTTTAATGAAATTCTTTCTTGTCTGCTAGCAAAAAGGTCTTCAAGAAGGAGGCAAAGTAGTTGTCTTGAGTATACATCTATACTTACACATTTATTTTTTTAAGCTTTGCAAAAACAAAGTGGGAATTGGAAATTTCAGATTATAATCTTCCAGGTACAGAGAAATTTTTTAAAAAGAAATTTTTAAAACTCTTCCCAAGCATAAAATCCTAAAACATGAGTTTTTACCCCTAAATTTTTTATGTTGATCAAAGGAAAAAACTCGTTGAACACACTTGATCCCACAAACCTCTGAGAAGCCTTCCGGGATCTCTAGCGACAATTGTTTTAAAATCCGATATTCACGTTAATGGTAAATCAGACTATATGTGAGTTTTAAAGTCCTTCTGTCACAGTTTATTAACAATTTAAATCAAGCAGAATCTAATGTAATAATATGAAAATAAATCTCTAAAGAACGGCCAAATGCTGATAGAGTTAATTTTGCATAACTTAGTCACATATACGCAAGTAAAGGTTATCAACGCCCCGAAATTTTAGAAAGCTAAACCTTAAAGTCAGAGGATAAGGGCGTCCAAACTTTTTTAGGGAAGGTAACAAACTTAGTTTTGAATACAGCAGACGAGTATCAATAAACTTAATTTGTTATGAGATGGCTGGTTTAAAAATCTTTTTTTCTCCAGAAAATATCCTTTCATAGATAAACACTTTATTGTGATATTTGTGTAATAAACAATCTAAGAACCCTTAAATTTAGGGTTATGGGGCTATGGGTTGAACGGGTTTCAGGGACGATTTTTCTAGTAATTAATTACAGAATGGTTACGTCAGTCTGATGTGCTGGTAATCTAATTTTCAAATTAATGCTTTTTTCTTTGAATTTTTTTCTTATTTTATAGTTTTCTAAATTTGATTACCGCAACCTTTACAATTTCCTTCAAATTTTGCTGTTATAAATCTGGATTTCATTGTCTTTCAGCAAAACTTCTTAAATTTAATTAATTGCCCTTTGTCCCCTCCCTTACTCCCTGTCTGACACCTCTAAGCATAATTGTTAAATTTTTTTTTAAATGCATTAGTTTTACCCTATTGCACCGGGACACTCCAATCCTCTTTCTAAAAGTCATGAAATAAAAAAAAAGTTTAAGTTAATTCCAGAGAATGACCCCACAACAAATCAACAAAATTTTCTTCCTTATTTTAGATATTTAAATGCAAATACAGGGTGGGTCAAAATTAAAAGAAAAAAATGGTTTTTGTTACTATTAATCTTTTTAAGGTAGGGTTGAAGGGGAAATTTAACTATAAATTATAATGATACCCAAAGTGTATAAACAGTAATCTTTAAAACTTTGAGTACTTTTATCAAATCTTGGTTAGTTGGTTTAAACTGCAGAATAAACCAAAAGTGGTAAGTTTGCTTATTATCATTTGGAATAAACATTGAATTTTTGTCTTTTCTAATATCCCTTAAGATGTTAAAAAGTAAAGCTACTCTACGAGCTCGTTTGTTTGTAAATTTGAAGGTTTATCGATATACTTCTAAAAAGATGTTCAGCTCTTTTGTGATTAAAAATACACAAAAAATTATTTTTTTTTTCATTTTTACATTCTTCAAATATGAAAATAAAGCTTTAAATATATACAAAGTGAGGATTTTTTTTATAATAGAAAAAGGCATTAAATGACAATTCAACACCCTGTATTAATGCTTTAAATAGTAATTGGTATTTCCGCGATGAAAATAAATTATAATTGTTAAAATTGAGTAACATTTTTGTTTTTGTTCTCTCTAAAAGGTAACATTTTGCACATAGATTTTTATTTTATATTTAGAGGATTTTTGTCGAAGATAATAAATTTTGCTGTTATATAAGAACACATATGTGTAGAAAAAAGACTGATTTAACACTCTTTAGTGATGGGGGGTTAATTGAGGGACCGTTTTTGTACTTTATATTTTTTGTACTTATGGGATTAACTCAAGTTTAATGCACATTTAAAACAGTTTGTACAATCCCATAATATAAAGTAGTAAGAGTTTTTAGTCTAAAGCTTAAGATCTCAATAACTACTGAATTAATTGGATTCTTTATTTTGGGTAAGCTTCATGGTTATGCTATTTTATCTTGAGATTTAAGTTTTGAGATGGTTTTAATCTCTCTGCAACTTCAAATACAGAGCCCCTATATGTTTGGGGCGTTACCGCTAGTACGATATCTATAATATAAAGTAGTTTGATGTCTGTCCGTCCCTTAAGATCTCGGTTACCACTGAACCGATCGGATTCTACTCTTCAGGGAATATACCTACTGGTCCTGTGGTGGTTTTAGGCTATTTTCTTGGGGGGCGGGATACCCCCAAAAACCAAAAACCACCCCCCCCCCCCCAACATTTTATTTTATTTTTTACGATTTTTTATGAATTTTGCGAATTCGCTATTCATTCACGAAAATTTGTGATTCAATCGCATTTTTTTTTGCTGGGTAGGTAATAGAAGATGTAATTATACCTCTTGGAGCAAAGCCTCTAGAGGCTAGGGGCGAAGCCGCTAGTACAAAACAAACAGATTTATAAACTAAAAATTGATCAAACTTTCAGAAGCAGTTTTGGCCTTTGTACTTTTTAAACTTGCATACATTTTCGGTATACACGGTGGCTCTCATCTCTTTAGCAGCATTACTGTCAAAGTAGAACAATTACTTACAATATTACCAAAAATATATAACAGCAATAAAGACACACATTTATTTCTATTTGATTTATGATATACATAACACTTAGAATTTTCTTTAATAAGATTAACACAATAATGAAATTTGTATTAAAAATGATTATAAATTAAGCAACCTAATTTTTTTAAGAAACCTTCAATCAAAACATAAATTTTTTGATTCAAATTTTGATTCTCTTTTGCTCTTGTTTGATAATAGTTGTTTTTAGATGTGACAAAATAAGATGATATCATGTTCAGATCATGACAAATTAATCAAAGGGATTGGGAATTTAAATATTTCTTTTAATTTCAGAAAGAAAAATTTTAACAAATGCATCAAAGTAAAAGAATAGAGTGGGCAGGAGTTAAATAATCGTATGTTCACTGGGTGAGGACCCTTTGCCAACTTTCAGTTGGGTATTTGAATACTTTCCAATAGCGCCGGACACTGGGTAGGGACCCTTTGCCCGCTGTCAACTGGGTCATTGAATATCTGCCAATAACATCGGAAATATCAACACAGTGGCTACAAAACAGAGCAGAAAACAATATGCTAGCAGACACGAAAAAGGTCCCCACCAATGGAACCAACTAATTGTCGGGGTTATACATCTATACATATACATTTATTAAAGTGACAACAATGTTTCTATGTAGCAATAAAACTGAAAATAATAAAAAAGAACGTAAACCTATAAATTGTGAAAAAAAATAAAATACAGTTAAATAAGATTAGAAATGTAAGTATTATCATAATCAAACGGTGTCGGATTATGGAAATACCTTATTGATAGAATAGCAACTCTACTTTTAAAATACTTTTAAAGGGCCTTGGCAAAAATTATGATGTTTTAGAGAGAGAAAAAAAAAATATTTTAGATTTATTTAAATTCCAAATGCCTAGAAGCCCTGGGTACATGATGGTAGGTAATTAGAAAGGTCATGGATAGGCAAATATAAAAGGTGCTCTGGTCATTTATCATTCCACAGTTTCAGCTCAACTAATAATGCATCAAGATTGTCAATTAAAATGACACTATTATTGATGTAAAAGTGATTAAAATGTGATTGTTTTTATTTGTTATTATTTGGTGAACTCAAATTGTGACTTTTTAAATGATTATACCTAACGGTGATAGGAATCAATAAGTTATTATTTCTTTAAACAATTTTGATAATAATATTGAAATATTTATTCCAATAGATGAATTATTGCATCTGAAGTTTAGTTTAAAGGCCTCAACAAAAGGTGTTAAGAAAGTGTTTTATTTTAAATTTAGTTGATTTTGTTACCAATAATATATTTTTTCATTTTTATATTGTAGATAGGTTTTTACTATTTTTATATTAAAGCTCTGTGAATCAGGAATTATCAGAAATTTTGGCCATTTTCCTTCTATTAAAATTGGACAATAAACTATAGTTAGGTTAAGTGAGAATTAGGAGAGCCCGGGAGAAAGGTTCTTGGTTCTCTTCGTGGGTTTGAGGTATAGGACTTAAAATGACACCCCTATAAACAGCAGTTTGAAATGCTTTGCTTCCCCTTTTCACACCTTCTCAAGGCCTTACTTCCCTTGAAAATGTCTGAGCACACCACTGGTGGTCATATCAGAATTATTTTAGTTTGTTGGACGAAAATAATATTTAGATATTTAAAGAGGAAATAATCAAGAACCATGACGTTCACTACTCATTATCAAAAATACATTGTTTTATTATTTAAAAATAGGAAGTCTGAGTGTCTGTCCTTTATATATCTTTATATCAAAGGAAATTTTGGTTCTCTGGTGCTTTCACTCAACTCTAAAATTAGACAAGAGGAACCCCCTTTTTCAATTTTTAAAAAGACATTTTGAGTAATTTTGTTGGATCTAATCCTGCAGGGCCCTATCTCTACTAACTATTCCCGTGGGGCTTTCCTAAGATTGGCTTAGACTAATCTAACTAAAAATATAGTTTGTAAACTATATGCGAAATGAGAAAAATTGGCAGTAATCTTTCGGAAAAATGAATATTTGTCTCAGCCACTCGGGTAGCCTATACAGGACGGGATAAACAATGAAATCTTTTTGGTGCATTTGTAAACAAAATCTTGGTTAATGATGTGTGGTATTAATATGACCAAATGTGATTCAGATAACCATCTCTTTAATCGCACGACCTTGGTAAGTAGTCCTAACATTGTTATAAGTTGCGTCTGTTTTGGGATAAGGCCCTCAACCTTCTTTAACTATTTATGTCGCTTACTTGACATAGCAACAGTAGGAACCATTTTTATGATCTTTATTAAGGACGCGTGTGTTTGGCCGAGATTCGAACCAATCACCTTCCTGACAACATGTCTCATAGCGCAATGTTCGGAGATATAACTAAAAACCAATAAGTGGCTTCTTTTAATGGGGAAAAATCAATTCGTTGGACTATTTGAGGGATCTTAAGCGACAACCCTTCATTTTCATATATTGACACCTTTGAAAGCGTTTATTATTATCAATTACAAATTGGTGACAAATAAATTAAAGACCCTACTCAATTAAAACCTTTACTTTAATAATTTTTGTTTTTGTCAAGTTTGGAGGGAGGAGATAAAACAATCTTGCCCCATATATGAATTAGCTCTCATGGAAAGCCTTACTCTCTTAAGCCTACATCCCTACCTCACAAAAATGTAGCTATCTATAGTGCCCTAGCAAAATGGGGATAGATTTTACTGCTTTTTGCCAACCTACTCTATTGACGTCAGGAAATACACTATACCCCATTGATTTTTTGGGGGTTTCCTTCCCCCTTCCCGTTCTCTTTCCTGTACTATGACATCAATAGAATAGGTAGGCCAAAAGCGGTGACATCTATCCCCATTTTCCTAGGGCACTAAACACAGCTGCAACATAAATTTAAATTTCAGAAATAACACAAACCCTCCAAAGCAAAAATGAACCAAATGGGCTTGATGTTGTCCGCTACCCTGCTCGTGTGCGTGCTTGGTGTGGTCATGGGTGATGGGTACGGTCATGGAGGTCATGGTGGGTACGGTCATAGCTCCCATGGTATCGGTACTGCCTGCATTGTTAAGGAAAGTTCAAGTTTTATTATCTTAAAAAACATTGTTATTTATACCAAGTAAATCTTTTCTTTTAATTGAGTCAGAATGTCGGTGGTTTCCCTTTTTTTAAATTAATTAAAAACAGGGGAAGGAAGTAATTTTTTTTTAGTTTATTTGTATTTTGATTTAGGTTAGGTTAGATTGGGTTTCAAGGTAGTAACGAAGGGTTAATCATAACTTTAAATTTATATCCATGATAAAAGAGGGATAATGGGATGGGGACTCGGGGAGTGTTTATGTTCTCGCTAGATAAAGGAAAACACCACTTCGTTATTAATAGCTATTATCAAGCTCTTTAAGATCTCCATAATCGCCATCTATCATAAAAAGCAGCAGAGAAAATCACATTTCCCCAATAGTGCTACTGAATGACAGGCGGACTGACTGATAAACGGAAAGACATACAAAGTATATTATAGAGTAGCTTCGCTTAAAATTTAAATAAATATTAATATTTCCTTGTTAAAAAATTTTTTTTGTAAAACTAGAACTAAATATAAAATTAGACGGGATATGTTAAGGAATATTTTTTATTTATATTAAAATACAATTTTCTAGCTATAATTTATTTGTTTTAATAAAAACTAATGACTAATTTGAAAATCTTATTATTTAGGGATCTTACTGCCAATGTCATTACTGCAAGTGTGAGAAGGGACAAGTTCACTGCAAGGGTCATGGACACAGCAGTGGGGGTTACGGTAAGTGAGGTTATTTACACAACATTAGTAGGGACAGGTTCACTGTAAGGGTCTTTGACACAGCAGTGGGGGTTACGGTAAGTGAGGTTATTTATACAACATTAGTGGGGACAAGGTCACTGTAAGGGTCATGGACACAGCAGTAGGGTTTACGGTAAGTAGGGCTATTTTCACAACATTAGGGGTGACAAATGTTAATAAAAGTTAATGCTAGCGAAATGGACACAGCAGAAGAAAAGTCATCAAAAAAATAAAATAAATTGTAAGCGAAATAAGCACAGCTGCTTATTACAGAAAGTTAATCTTAGGGACATTGCAAATGGCAGGGTTGGGTTTTGCTTAAAGGGAAGAATTATGTAATCCGTTAAGTGGTTTTTAGACTAAAACAAAAAAGGAACTAGAATATTTATATTGAATTATTCTAAAAATTCCCATGCATAAATTCCCCCAAAAATGTACAATAATAGATGTATGTATGCTTATATGTATGTTTTAACTGTTGATTTTTTTAGGCAAGAAATACTGTTATGGTGGCACCGAGGGAGAATATTGTCATTGCGACTACTGCAAGTGCAAACACGGATTTGGAATGTCTGGCAAGGGTGGCTGCAAGGGTCACTAAGTGCAGACATTCTTGGCAAACTGACGCAGACATTTTATAATGAAGGAACAGAAGACACAGACATTATAATTTAATAAATATTCTAGTCAAAAATAATATTTTTTTAAACACATTTTAAAAGAACTGGTGAGAAATTAGATGAATTATTGACAAACTTCAAACATAGTTTATTTATCTTCAAGCTAATATTCTGGTGATTTAATTCAAACCTATTTCTTTTGGGGCCCTCCCATCCACTTATTTTTATTCTTGAAGACAAATTTTTAATATTTTACCTAACTTAAATGAAGAAACAACACTACATTTTCTCAAAAAAATTGGTCAAGATGTAATAATTTTAAAGACCATTGTAAGCATAAACTTTCATACTTTAATTACCGACATTTAAGACACTCAGAGATATTTGCTTTAGTATTGACTAGACACTATTTAAGGCATTATTAAATTTTTCTATTTAAAAGTTATCTTTTTTGTTTGAAACTGCGTTTTAGCATTATTTTGTTTTGTTTTTGAAATATTTTTATTTAAATTCCTGTTATTTTTGTTAATAAATTTCTCTGTAAAATAATTGGGTTTTTATTCTATATATTTTAGCAAAGCTTTTCTAAAATAATCTTTGTCCCTTTAAATAAGAACTTACGTCCTTTTCAAATTTTGTATATTATTTCATTCAAGCTAAAATTGAATATAAAATATTATCTATTGGTCAATTGAAAAATATTAAGTTTTACATTAAATTTAATTAATTTAATAAAAAAGTAACAGGATGGTTATGTGTCTGTCATATCGCTATAACCGATGAACCAACATGATTCACCTTTACAATGAAGCTTCTTATAGGTCTAGATAAGGTTTTTTTTAACTATTTAATTTTAAGTTTGGTAGCCTACGCTAAAATCCTCCCCACCCCCCCCCCCCCCCAAAAAAAAAAAAAAAATCACCGCTAGTTTGTATAAAACTGCCATTACTTTGAATTGTGAGTTCCGGAAAAGCCTTGAGTTGAACAATTAAAACGTGAAAATTCTAGAATCACGTTTTTGCAAAAATGTTTCATTATGAAAAAAGTATGATATAGATGTGATAGTTAAAATAACTTTACTATTCAGGGAAGATTCATATAGATATGTTTAGAATGGTGAAGAGCTGTTTATAATATTTACATAAATTAGCTTTTCTTAAATTTTCTTAAAGTACAAAAATTTATTTAAAATCTAAAGTACAAAAGTAATAAAGTCTAAATTTAATGTGTAGCAAAAGGACATTTCATTCAGTTTCCTTTCTATAATTAGAAATTAAGCCCAACCTCTCCATCCCATCCTCTCCAATGTTGACCCAATTAAAACCTTTAATCTGTAATCACAATGGAAAAAAACAAGAGGTTTTATATCAAACCAAAAGTTTATTTTTAGAAAATGAAGCTATTCTATGACCAATTGTGTCCGTTTGTCTGTTAATATTAAGTGTCTGTCTACTTAAGGTGTTGTATTTGATAAAATAGTGTAAAACTAGCTACTGTTCTAATTAGAGCTTTCCTCTAAAGTACAATCTTCTGTCAGTTTCGGAGATCTTTTGCTTTTTAAATTACTAGCGGATACGCCCCTAGAATCTTAGGTCCCTGTATTCAAAGGTGCAGAGAAGGGCTAGAAAAAAAGCTTTAAACCATCCCAAGACCTAACTCTAAAAACAAAATAGCAAAAAGGACCTGTATAAAGCATACCTAAACAAGGATGACAACATCCATAAAAGCGAAGCACTAAAACGGTAGGACAAACGGACATTAACACTTGTATAGTGTCAGAACTGAATAATCAGAATATAAATGTATAAGAGTCAAAGCAAAATTAAAGTAAATTTGTTGAAAAACTGCTTGATACAGGATAATGTTTATGGACATACTTACATTTTTAGGACTTTATTATAAAGTTGCTTCGCTTATAACATTATACTTTGTTGTCCCAGGAGTCAATATACCAAAAATCAGATCAATCGGATTATTAGATCACATAAAAAATTGTTGTTAAGAAAGTAAAAAAATTAACATGTTTAAAATGGACGTATGGACATTCTGGTAATGATTATAGAGTTGCTACGCTTTCTAAAGCGTACCTAACTACTAAAGGAATCCCCATGCAAAGTTTGAAATCGATATGACAATTCTAACATGCCTAAATCAACGAAGAAAGCTATCCGTTACGGACGTACGGACGGACCGACCCTAATTTTAGAAAAGCTTCGCTTTTAAAAAGAGAACCAAAATCAGTAAAGTAGTTGTAATAATAATAATTAGATTCAGACAAAAAACCTTACTACTTTTTAAAAAGTATGGAAAATTTTACTGTGACCCTTAAATAATTTTAGCATTGATTATTATCCAAGCAACAAATCATGATTTCCCCTATTTAATAAATATAAAGCAGGTCAAATTAATAATATGTTTTATAAAGACAACTAAATATTTTTAGTAAAGTAAAAAATAAATATACAATTTTTAATTAAAACAAAAGATTGTTGTTTTTTTATTTTGTTTAATTTAAATTGATAAATTTGTTATTCTAATCTATTTATAAAAAAAATTGAAAACATTTTCCTTTTTATATCTTTTTATCAATTATCGAAATGTTATTATTTTTAAAAGAATATGATTACCTCACTTTATATTTTTAAAAAAGATATAAAATTTTTAACTAAAACTTAATTCTTAAAAAATTTCTTTTATATATTTTTTCACTGTTTTAAAAAAACACCGCGACCAGCGGTCAACTAACCCATTCTAGCGCTTGTATGGGGATTGTGTGGAAAGGGAAGGCATTGAGCTGAAATACGGAATGGGGGAAGGGGGGAGGAGGTGGTTGCAACGTCGAAGGAAACGTAACAAAGGAGAAGAAAATAATTAAGGTTATGATTTGAATCATAATCTAAGGTTGTTGGAAATTTTTATAATTTATTTCAAGGCTTACAGGGGTAAATAGGTTTTTTTTGTTTAAATACTAATAATTTAAGTCATCACAATTTTACAAAACATAAATACACAGCATAATAATCTAAAAGTTTTTGGTATTGAACACACTATAAAGTAAAAATGAGTGAATAGAAATATTTATGCCAGGTTTTTGCAAAAGGTTACATGCATTTGAAATTTTCTTTTCATTTCTTTTTTTAATTAAAGCAATTTGACGAACCAACCTTTCCCATTTGTAGAATAGCTTTACTTTATAAAAAAAATTATCAAAGATAAAATATTCAATATCTAAATTACCCCTGTAAGGCCAAAAATAGATTTGCTAAAAATAACTCTAGAGAGGCCCAATTCTGAAAATCTAAAATCCAAGGGTTAAATTAGTTTTTAAGTTTCACCAGTTGGTTTCTGGAAGGCGAAGAATGAAGGTAAAAAAAAATATTTTCCAGTTTGGCTTCAAACCCGATTAATATCCGCTGGATTAAAACCGGTTCTCAGCCAAACCAAAAATCATGTATCGTATCACATTACAGGCATTTTTCCACGATTATTTAAATAAAATTATAATATGCATACCCTTTTCTTTAGCCAAGGCATTCGGCCCCACAGTGCTAAGAAAACTGGTTTTAATCTTATAATTTTCTATTTTAATATCCGTGAAAAGCTGTCTATCATGCGATGCGGTAAATAAAAGTATAAACCATGATGTTTTTTTTATAATGAAACAATACATGGCTCTAGCGTTGAAAAGATACCAAAAACACATCTCAAAATATACTTTTAATTTTTGTACTAGATTTAATTTCAATAGCCAATCTAATATACAAGTCTTAAATATTGGTTATTCTCTCGGTAAATTTTTTCAACCTTCTTATTTTTGTTTTATTTTATAATTGTGTTAAATAAGCTTTACTTCCGTTAGACAAAAGCATCCTTGTCATTTTCATAATATATTTCTATTTTAATAACATTTCATAACATTTCTATTTTAGGGTGTACTATTATTACTGTTGCCAGTTTTTGCCACGGGGGTGCCCTACGCCCCCCAGTGCCGGCTGATTGACAGCTTCTCATTCTTCAAATCTCCCTCCAGAACTGCTAACACGGCTAAGGTAAACTTTACTTTCAAGGATTTAAAAAAAAACCTAGGTGCTTTCCCTAAGAAAGACCTTTTAATCGCAGATTTAAGCTTGTAATAAATTAAAAATCTCTTATTTTCAATTTATTTTATAAAGCGTGGGGGAAACCGCCAGAAATTTGAGTCTAGAATGAAAAATTGAATATTTTCTTTATCAGTTTTACAACGTTTTCAAGCTACAATAGATAGAAAATTATATTCTTTGAATTGATGGTTGTTAGGAGATGCATCATATCCTCTTCAAGCCATTTGTTGTGTCTAAACTATATTTTTCTTTAGGAAATCGAAATGCTGACTGAATTCGCCAAATTCGCCCAGAGCCGTGTCCCCATCATGCTGGGCGAGTTCGCCAGGTACAAGAAGATCTTGCAGGCGGAGCCACAAGCTCTGCTGCGCAGCATTCACCGTCTGCCAAAGGCCAGGCTTTTTGAGGACATCGAGGAGATCGATATGGCTGAGGAAAGACAGGGATCAACCACTGATGCAGCCACGACAATGATGGAAACCACTATGGCGGAGACTACAACTCCAGCTGCGACAACAACTCCTGCAGTTACAACTACGCCAGCTGCAACCACAACCCCAGCTGCAACCACAACTCCAGCTGCAACTACAACCCCAGCTGCAACCACAACCCCAGCTGCAACCACAACTCCTGCCGCTACAACCACACCTGCCGCCGTTACTCCTGATGATATGGACGAACAAGATGAGATTGAGCGCAACATTGAGGAAGCCGTTGAAAACATCCTAACCGCCATCAAGGAAACATTCAACTCTTTCAAGGAGAAGCCACTGTCCATTGCCACCCTGCAGTCCATCGGAAACGGTGTCATCAATGGCGTTAAGCTGATTGCTGCCGAGTTTGGCTTTGCCATTCCCTCCACCCTGCCTGACCTGCCCGACGTTAACCTGCCCAACATTGACCTGCCCGAGATTCCTGAGCTGGGACCGTTCAACCTGGCGGACTGGCCCTGGATCTGCAAGGTCATCTGGTGGCCTCATGATGATGAGCACTGTGCCTCAATGAGATGCGCGGCCTGCGGACCATCCATGATGGCTGCCTCCAGAGCCTGTGAGCTGGCCGAGGGACGTGTCAGTCATTTCTGCCTGCGCCGTGTTCTCGGTGAGGGGGTCTGCAACTATTGTGCTGTTGACTATCTTGGATACTAACACAACTAACCGGCCAAATTTAGTAAATTTGATATAAATCAATTATTGTATATTTGTATAAAACATTTGAATGTTTGAATGCTTGAATATTGATGTGATAGAGATGTGTGAATGTTCTAAAATAATGAAAATAATGTAATAATTATATTTTATGTATTTTGTTAACAATCCTACAATAAGATAAACTATTATGAAGTAAAATTTTCAAAATAAATTCAATAATTAAGAACAAGTATTTGTTTGTTTTTATAGCAGCGAAGCTACCTATAATTCGAAATATCTGTAATTTCGTTTTTATGTCTGAAACGTGTGTGGGGAAACGTGATTTTCTCAGCTCCTATTCAAGAAAAAAAATTTTGTGGGTAATTTTAAAAGTATTATTAAGTGTCTATTGATGAAGGAATAAATCTATTTTTTTCTTCTTCAAATATTTGTGTTTTTGGTCCGAGTGTAATAGTAAATAAAATTTCATAGCCTTCTGTGATATTTCAGTAGCTAGCTATGACTAGCAGATTGTTATATTTGAGAGCCTCGCTACTTATGGGTGTTGTTATCCTTGTATTATTTTAAAAAGAAGAAGTTTATTTACTTAAATATAAATTAAGGTACGTACAATTGATTCCATAATCGGTGCAGAAATAACAAGCCAACATAATTGTTTTATTTAGTGTTAAAGTTTTAAAGTATTAAAATAGCTTTTGCGCTTTTCAAGGTAACTTTACATATGCTTTGAATTTAAGCCTACACATCTTGTTTGCAAGGGTGTAAATACGATTTGAAATAGTGATAAAAGTTTTAAAGAGCCCTAAATATCTCAGAATATCCGTCCCCTTCCAATGCTGCCTTTTCTTATAAATGTTTCTTTAAATATGGGAGGAAGGGGGAAGTATACCCCTCACTGATTTTAGTGAGTAAAGATATATCCCCCCTCACCCGGATGATGTGCACGCTTATATATCCAAGGAGGGAGGGGACATTGTGCTGTTGATTGCACCAGTCCCAAAAGTCTTAACGTTTCAACCCCTAATTGTAATCTACAGAAGGGTTGATTTTGTGTATCATCTTTGGGACGTACATCAATTTATTGGGCATTATCTTATCCCTTTAGATCCCTGTTATATATGTATGTATGTAAATAGGTTATCATGTTTGAATATTAAATTTCAAAATTGATAGGTGCATTTTATCAAGTGTTCATACATACCTACATACTTGGAGTAAAGTGAATTAAAACAGAGAGGGAGGGGCCAATGGGAATTTTATTTAACTAGACCCCAAAGTTTAAAAAAAACTATTCTTATTTGTTGGCATAAAAAGCTTTAGGGACTTGTATTGAATTTTGGTTGGTCAGTTGGTTCATTAAGTGAGTGTCCAAACATTTCAACCAATAAATGTGATCTACAGACTGTATAAATTTGTCTATCATCATTGGGGATGTACATAAATTTATCGGCCATAGTCTTATATATTTATATCTCTTGAACTAATATAATTTTAGCTGTTTGAGGAAAGAATATTTTTATTGAATCGCATAATAGACAGCTTTCCGTGGATATTATAAGATCAAAACCAGTTTTGTTAGCCCGATGGCGCCGAAGGTACAGGCTAACTAACCTGAGCTGGATCTTTAAATCATTTAGAGGTGCGCTGAACCGGGGCGATTCATTTCAGCGCACCATCAGATTATTAATACCAATCTTTAAATCGAATTGGCATGGGCGATTTAGCGCGGCGAGTGGCGCGGTACCAGCGGTACTCAACTAGTGGCATTGCCGCGCTAAATCGGGGTGAATCATATTTAATAAATAAATATCTTTTAAAAATTAGTTTAATATTTTATTGCAAAACTATCGTGAAAACATTTTTATAGTTATCTATAATACAAAGTAGAACGATGTCTGTCTGTCTGTCTGTCTGTTTGTCTGTCTGTTTGTCTGTCTGTTTGTCTGTCTGTTTGTCTGTCTGTTTGTCTGTCTGTTTGTCTGTCTGTTTGTCTGTCTGTTTGTCTGTCTGTTTGTCTTGTCTGTTTGTCTGTCTGTTTGTCTGTCTGTTTGTCTGTCTGTTTGTCTGTCTGTTTGTCTGTCTGTTTGTCTGTCTGTTTGTCTGTCTGTTTGTCTGTCTGTTTGTCTGTCTGTTTGTCTGTCTGTTTGTCTGTCTGTTTGTCTGTCTGTTTGTCTGTCTGTCTGTTTGTCTGTCTGTTTGTCTGTCTGTTTGTCTGTCTGTTTGTCTGTTTGTCTGTCTGTCTGTCTGTTTGTTTGTCTGTCTGTTTGTCTGTTTGTCTGTTTGTATGTCTGTTTGTCTGTCTGTTTGTCTGTCTGTTTGTCTGTCTGTTTGTCTGTCTGTTTGTCTGTCTGTTTGTCTGTCTGTTTGTCTGTCTGTTTGTCTGTCTGTTTGTCTGTCTGTTTGTCTGTCTGTTTGTCTGTCTGTTTGTCTGTCTGTTTGTCTGTCTGTCTGTTTGTTTGTTTGTTTGTAGCGAAGGATCTCGCCAACTGCTGAACCGATCGGGTTCTCCTTTACAGGGTAGCTTGTCATAGGTCCCAGGAAGATTTATAACTATTTTCTTGGGGGGGGGGACACCCCCAACCCCCCCAAAAAATGGAAAATACTCCCCCCCCAAAAAAAATTTTTTTTTTCTTTTTAAACTAAAATTAAAATAGTGGGGTCGACCAACCCTTCCCCCCCCCCCCCCCAATTAAAAAATAAAATTAAAAATAAATTATATATTGTTTTATATAAAACACCATACTGCCCCGACTTAAGTTATAAAATTGTATCGGCACGTATGGATATGTTATTGAGTGTCGCCAGCGGTCTAGCAACAATGCGCCAAAAATCTTTTTAAAGATCCATGTAAAATAGCAGTAGCTGTGGCGCACCATCAGCGCACCTCCGGTTCACCTCTGAATCGCCCCGATTCAGCGCACCATCAAAACGATTTAAAGATCCAGCTCTGGTATTCTTTTTTTTGATTATTATTTTGATAATCGTAAAAAAATTGTCTGTAATACGTTACTGTATAAGATTTTTCTGTATGACTGAGAACCGTTTGCAGATGACTACTCAATTGACTTGACTTTTTCTTCAATTACTTGCTATTGTTTTATCTATTTGCTTTTAAATATGAACATTTGTAAATAATGTATAGATTACCTTAATGGGTTTAGGTCCAGGGAGTAAGGGAGGGGACAATGGGCAATTAATTCAATTTAAGAGTTTTTGAAGAAAGGCCATGATAACCAGAATAATCCCGAAAATATGGTGGAAATTGTAAATTGATTGTTGATTAAATCTAGAAAACCATAAACTAGGAAAAAAGTTCCAAGAAACAAAGCAATCATTTGAAAAAAAGATTACCAGTATTACAGACTGACATAACCATTCTGTAATTAATTACAAGAAATATCTCCTTGGATCTCTTAAGATGACAGGGAAAGAGAAAAGAGATTTGGGGGCAAGTGATGTGAACACAGAAAATAGGGGCAGGCAGGCGTGTAGCTGGATGGGCAAGTATATGACCCGCACGCCTTCCTGCCCCTTTTTATCCTGTTTATTTCCCCCACCTCCCTTCTCCATTTTCCTTTCTCGTCTACTTTTAAAAAGGAGGTGGGGATGAAGGGAGTGAAATATAGTATGGGAGGGGGGCCGTGTATTTATATTTGAACTACTCTCTGTCTGCAAAACTATATATATTCAAAACTAACATAGCGAGTAACGGCATTCCCTGCGCAAGTCCCCAAACTCAGTCAGAAACTGCTAAATTCTTGCATATTCCCTTTAAGTCAGTCCCCAAAGTCTGAGACTCCTAAAGATTGAATATTCGATCCATTGTCCCCTCCCTTACTCCCTGGTTTAGGTCAGAGTAAACGTATAAAAAAATTTTAAATACAATTTTTTTTTGTCAAAAAAATACTTAACAATGACAAACGAACATAACACTTGTATAGTGTCGGATCTCGGTAAGCAAAACATTATTTTGTAAGTCTAAACAAAATTTTACATAAATTTGTTGCAAAATTGAATAAATACAGGATCTTTTTTTTCAATTTAGGGTTTGATTATATAGATTCATATATATAATAAATGGAATACGGACTTTAACCATCACGAAAGAACGGACGGAATACCGATCCTAATTATAGAAAAGCTTCGCTTTTAAACATAATTAACAATGACATATTCACCGGATAATTATATGTAGAAATTAATAAAATTATGTATAAGGTTTAGTAAATTTATTATTTTTGATAATAATAAAAGAATCACCATGTCTTAACAAAAATACAATAATAATTATCTACAACTATAACATCTAACAATTTTAGTAAATAAAAAAAAGTAAAAATTGTCATTATTTCATTTTTTTTTGTGTTAACCAAAAATTTTAAAGTTGATTTTTAATTAATTTATTCATGCTTTTTGGATTTTCAGTGACTTTTTACGAGCTTCCAATTTTTAAACTCACTTCAATTCTAATGATAGTTAGGACTTTTAAAAAAAAAAAATTTAAATTACTATTTTAAGAATGAACGTTAATCTTTCTTATTCTATAAACCTAGGGATCTAAAGGGATAATACACTTGATGTATATCTCAAATGATGATTAACAAAGTTACCTCTTCTGTAGATTACAACGTTGAATCTTTGGACACTCAACATGAACCAATCATTCAAAATTAAATAAAAGTCCCTAATATTGTTAAGCTAACGAATAAGAAATCGTTATCATAAAACTTTGGGGACTTGTGTAATAAACAGCTGAATGTCCCCACCCTCCCTGTAAAAACCACATAATAACATGAAGAAATAATGACAATTTTTACATTTGGCACAGAGTAAAATTTAGTTAAAATAATGTCCTCATATTTATAAGAATTACAAAATGCGGCATATTTTAAAAAATGCATCAAAATTGAGTCAATTTTTCTGCGGTAGTCCCAATGACGGCCATATGTCACCAGAAAAAAAAACTATTTTGCCTCAACATGGTTTTAGGCAATATAATTCAGAAAAGACCAGGAATCTAAAGTGATAAGACAATGGCTGATGTACATCCCAATGATTATTCACAAAATTACCCCTTCTGAAAAGTACATTCATGGTTGAAACATTTGAACATTCAATGTAATAAACCAACAAATCAAAGTTCACTAAAAGTTCCCAAACTTGTTAGGCCAACCAATATGAAAACGTTATTATGAAAACTTTGGAAACTAGTGTAATAAACAGCTAAAATAAAGACAACATATTCTATCTGAATGATTCTAAATGTTTGTGGAAAACAATTTTTCTTTCGGGTGACATATCACTGTATTTTGGGTAATTCACATTTTTCAAGAAAATTCATAATTTAACATTATGATTGCTAAATTCACCTTTTTTATATAATTTACTAGTCCATAAAACTATTCTGAACGTTCTTACATAACCCATAACCACAGAAAGTACTTTACTTTACTATTTTAGACTTAATGAATAAATTAAAATGAATAGTTTTTCTAGGTAACCCAAATAAAAGTTTTTCTTAATTTAAAACTTGTGTTTTCTTATACTCTCATGTAAACATCAAAATTTCTTTGTATTCTGTTTCCTAATTAATTATAAAAATGTATTTACATTTTTAATGTATCATTGAAACAGCGAATTATTTTGGGCATATCTATATAACCCAATTTATTTATAATTATAACTTTCGACTTCTGAATCAAAATTTATTCAATAGAAAATTTACATAGTTGTCCAGCTAACATTATCTTATTTTCACTTCCTCACTCCGAATCTAAATCCACCATGCCACGTTTTTAAAAGTCCACTCATAATAGTCACATTTCTATCTCTATATTATCAACCCATAAGTCTCTTAATTTTCTTTTTAGGCCAATCCACATTGCTATGTCTCAATATGCCCGCTTTGAATCAGGTTTGCTATTCGTTTGAATATATTGGCTACTTGTCTCATCACTCGTAGTCTCTCCTCCATTAGAGTCAGCAACTCTCTGTACTCCTCAGTTGTCGAACATTTCTGAAATAATTTTAATTTGTATTATTTTGCAGCATTTTGAACTTTCAACATCAAGGTGTAGACTGAATTACTGCTAGTTCTAAAAATTGCATTATTTAACTATTAAAATTTCATTCAAAAATGTGTAAAAAGCTAAGCTAAGTCTTTAAATCTTTTTGATTTTCTACAATGGACAATAAATGTACATCCCCATGGTCATAAACAAAACTAGTCTTTCATTAAATTAAGATTATCGGTTGAAAAGTTTGGGCATTGCTGGTTTGAAAAACCAATCAAAATTTTACAATAGAACCCACAAATTATTAGCCAACAAATGAGATAACTTGATTTTTTAAAACTGAGGTATAATTCATCACACTCAAATGTTTCCTCCCTCCCTGAATTAGATAAATAATATATGTGGATATTATGACAAGGGTAAAATAAAATTTACTTCAATTTAAGTTGCTAACATGGAGATCACTTATTGGTCAGTTCGTTCATCCTGTATAAAGGGAGGGGATGGGGTACATAAGGTGGATGAAGATTATTGTTATTTTAGCAAGCTACAAGTTTCACTTTATTAGAGTACATGATAATCTGGTGTAAGATCCAAGTAATAATAAATCCATTCTCCCTGCTGTTACTACCTGGTCTGTTGGAATATTATTGTAGAACAGGAGCGCTCTCTTGTAACATTTTACAGCAATGGAATATTCCTTCCTAGAAAAATAAAACATGGTTGACAACATTCATAAGTAACGAAGTATAAAAAATAGGTACAAATGAACATACTGCCAAACGGATTTTTAAAAAGCAGATGTTAAATGGTCAGAAATCAAGAATTAATTTATTAGGAAAAATCACGAAACCTTTCATTACTGTTTTTAAATATTTTAGTATTTATATTTTTGCAGTTAACTGACAGGAATAAATAAAATAATACTTTAATTTTACTTTGGGTGTTGTTTTATGCTAATGATGTTTTTAAGACAAAAAAAGCATGTGTTTTATACGTCGTACATTAACACATATCACAAAATTCAGTTGTCAATCGACTGTTAATCCCCTTTTAGATTAATTTTGCAAAATAATTTTTACATTTATTTCTTTCGTATGAAAGAAAATAATATTGTAAGAAGATTTGGCAAAATTGCTGATATTTGCAATTAATACACAAATTACAAAACACAGTTTAGAGGAAAACTAAGATTACACAAATTATAAGGTACAAAGTTTGAAAGAGCCTTGAGTCATCAATTTAATTCAACTTGGCATTTCCAAAAATTTGAAGAAAAAATTCGGTTGGAAGTACTCAAAGGTAAGTAAGTGGATACGAAGTGTAGAAATGATGGAAATGGACTGAAAGACAATCCTTTATTCCAGAAAACTTGTCACTTGTCCCTGTGTAATTGTATTAAACGGAATTGTGAATTAAAATTTGTATTCGAGCCCTCGCCTAAATGTTATATTCTTTACCATATAAGTAACTAGCGGCTACGTGTCCTAGAAGCCTCTTGGGAGGTTGGTGGTTGTAAATAACTAGTTATAAACCTCCCCTTGACCTATCCGAAGCATCATTGGAGAAATATATCGGTTCACGAGTTAGTGAGATCATTCGATAAACAAAAAACCACAGACTTTCATCCTGTTACTTATATGTGATGCGCCTGACAATAATTGTTGAATGTATATTGTATATAAATGTTTACCTGGAGTACCAACAGGATGATTGTATTATTGCAATTGTATAGAAATTGTATAGAAATGTTTACCTGGAGTACCACCAGGATGATTGTATCATTGTTTAGAAATTGTATAGAAATGTTTACCTGGAGTACCACCAGGATGATTGTATTATTGTATAGAAATGTTTACCTGGAGTACCACTATGATGATTGTATTATGGTATAGAAATTGTATAGTAATGTTTACCTAGAGTACCACCAGGATGATTGTATTATTGTATAGAAATGTTTACCTAGAGTACCACCAGGATGATTGTATTATTGTATAGTAATGTTTACCTAGAGTACCACCAGGATGATTGTATTATTGTATAGAAATTGTATAGAAATGTTTACCTGGAGTACCAACAGGATGATTGTATTATTGTATAGAAATTGTATATAAATATTTACCTGGAGTACCACCAGGATGATTGTATTATTGTATAAAAATTGTATAGAAATGTTTACCTGGAGTACCACCAGTTAGCAATTCTCATTCTTGACTGTCCCATCTTTCTTCTCTAAAATATTTAAGTAAATAGAAGCTCTGTATAGTTCCTATAAAAAAAATGACGCCATACAATATAAATGACCAATGATAAGCCAATACACAGAATAAAATACCAAATGCAGGCCTGTATACATTTTACTTGACCAATTGTGGGCCAGTATGACGCTTTTTTATAGGCGTTATAAAAAGTTTCAGGTAAGATATAATGTTTAATCTGTTACTTTTACTGAAACCTATTTTTGAGCAACCGAATCCGCCTCTTATATTTAATTTTGAGAAGAAAATATCATATGAAGTTCATTTTACTTTCAAAAGGAAGTTTGTTATTGCTTATACATCAGATGTTTGACTGATAGGAGAAATGAATAGTTCATGACGTAGTGTTTGGCCGAGATTCGAACCTATCAGCTTCACAACAACTTGTAATTGACCAATGGTGAATTGTATACTGGTCTATAATTGGTCATTTTTATTAGAAACTACAAGCTGCTTCAATGGTTTTACCTGAGCCCAAGTTAATTCGCTGATATCCTTCTGTTTCTCAAAATGTAGCAGTCCAAACAGATATGTTATTCTAAAAAATAGATTTTTAGAAAGATATCATACGCAAAAAAGATCTCAAAAACGGTCGAACTTATTGTATTTGCTTTTAGTTCATTTATATACTTATGCTACCCAAGAGTAAAAAATACAATAATACCTTCAAAGTTCATAAGAATGAAACTATTTGTGGAAAATTTGGACAAAGCTAGGTTGAAATGCCAAATAAAAATTTAACAAAAGTCCCCAAAGAATTACAGCCAACGAATGATAAAATCCGATCATAAAACTTTGCAGTTCCCCCTCCCCTACTAGGTACAACCATCATAATTATCATGTTTCTATATAATAACACTTGGTTTGACGCTGCCAACTGGAAAATGACCAAATAAGTAGAAATGATATCATTCTTAAGTTAACAATTACGCTCGTATTTTCTTAATCCCTAGACAAATAATATTTTATTTATCATATTTACATCATATAGTAGCAAAGGTGAGAACTTAATGTGAAAAAAAATACATTAAGCCTCAATTCAAGAACAATATTGCTTAAGCTTCTTCAGGACAGTCATCGTTCTACGTTGTGTAAAAGAAAAAGGTATTTATCTTAATCAGGGAATGAGTGGACATTGGGCTTTTATTTACACTAGTCCCAAAAAGTTTTATAATAACGTTTTCTTATCTGCTGGCTTAACAATTTAGGGACTTTTATTAAATTTTGATTCATTGATTTGAGTGAAAAAACGATTCTACCACACTAGTTGCAATCTTTAGGTAATTGTTTATCATAATTGGGAATGTACAGTACATCAATTTATAATCCATTTAGCTCCAGGTATCTGCAGTTGGCAATACAAATTTTTTATAATGATTTTTATATTTTCAGTTTTTTGGAAATACTTTTTGTGATAAGTGGACCAAGGTGAACATGTAATCCTATATTTACATATATATAAATATTAATCATAATAATATTTATAAATATATATCTAATATTTGCCTTTATTCATTATTTTAGGTTATTGATAATTTATACTTATGAGAGACAATGTGACCTTTATGTTAATCAAAAATCAAAAACGAATAACAAATCGAAATTAAGTAAGCCATTATACTTCAGTCAATTATCTGCATGTCTTACTAGCAGATAATGCTGGTTGGTGGAATGTCTTTTTTAATCTATTGGAGAAGCTTTACCCTAATTCTAAAAATCCCTCACAAAAAAACACCCTATAACCCCCCCCCCCCCCCCCACCAAGCAAAAAATAGTTTTTCTTTTGAAACGTAAATTTAGTTGGTGGGTCGACCTCTCAAACATATAAACCAGAAACAGTTATTTGATAAATTATAGACAGCTTTCGGAGAATAGTAAAATTGAAACTAAAATTTAAACTAAAACTAAAAAACATAAATTTTATGATTTTTATTTTAGTTTTCGTAGAAAATTGTTTATAATACCATAAGTTACATTTTTTAGTATTTCTCTAAATCGGGTTTAATCCATCGGATAATAATCAGTTTCGAGGCCATTCGGGAAAGGTAAGATTAAGAAAGTGATATTTTTTGGTTAATATGTAAATTGAAAACTCAATTGTACTTGGTATTATTTAAAATTGATAAAATAATAATTGAAATTACTTTTTAACTGCAATTAATAAAAAATTCATTACTTTCATTAATTAGAATGTAAAAAAAGTAAATTAACAAATTAATAAAAATAAAGCAAAAACAATATGTACGTTTTTTATACTTTTTCTGTTGTGGTAAGGATATTAAACTTTTTAACAAAATTTAATTTAAAGAACATAATTTCCTTTAAGTAGGCTAAAAGGTTTTTATCTACTTAAATAAAATGGAAGCAGCTTAAGGTGCTTATAAAAAATGACGTTATACAACACAAATGTCCAAAGATAGGCCAGTATACATTGTAATTTACCAATCGTAAAATGTATACTGGCCGATCAATAGTCATTTCTATTGTATGACGTCATTTTTTATAGGCACTATGTAAACTGCTTCTTAAAACATGACTCAGCTGCGGTGCCTGCAGCCGAAAAAGGCGGGTAAGGTTAGCTGCAGATACTGACCTAAGAAAAGAAATTTTTCCCTATCGGTTCAGCGAGATTCTTTGCTACAGACAGACAGAGAGTCACACAGATAGACAACATATTACTTTTATATCAGGATTATTACATTGCCATAACCGTTACCATACAATGTAATTTCAATAAAGATCTTACAATAATACCATATCTATCCAAGACTCACTACAAGAGACGTCTAAGAGGTGGGGCGATTACCTTGAAAGTGAAGCTCCTGATTTTAACCTCCAAAAAAACCTATAAATTCCTCATTTACGCCATCTTAAAAAAAACCTGGACGTCCTTATAGACTACTGAATTATTTACCTGGAATCAGGCGGAACGTCAGGTTTGCGTCCAAGTTCTCCATAGGCCATACTCGGCTTGATGGATATTATAGAAAGCTCGTTCTTTAGCATAGACTAAAATAATTATTTCAGTAATGGATTTAGAATATACGTGGATATTATGACAGGGGAAAAATGATCGTCCATTTAGGTTGCTATTTCCCCTGACACAATTGGTCAGTTAGTTGATTCAGTAGGTTGGGAGGAATGGGATAAAATAGTTATTCTAGCCCGATACAAGTTTCCCTTGATTAGAGTACATGTTAAACTGGTGTAATATCCAAGTAATAATAAATTCGTTATTTTATTTAAAGGAAGCCTGCAAGAAATACACTGATCTAACTGCTGAAAGATTGCCACAAGTTGATCCAATTCCCCAAATTTGAAGCATTCAGCTTTAGTAACAAAAAAAGTCATAGGCATTTTAAAATGACATTTTATGTACAATGAAAATTTTGTAAGATTTTTATTGCTCATGTAAGAAATTTTGAAATTAAACTACGTAGCCTTATAGGCCTATTTTCGTCATAAATCTAGGTTGCCAGTAACTAATTATATTTTTACAATAAAAGTACCCATTTTTGAAGAGATCAGTTACAGGCAACCAAAGTTTCTGACAAAGATAAGGTTTTGTGTCTAGGCGACGTAATTTAATATTGTAATTTCTATTATGAGCAATGAAAATCTTTCAAAATTTTCATTGTACATAAAATGTCATTTCAAAATGCATACAACTGTTTTGTTATTGAATTTAAAGACTTTAAATTTAGGGTAATAGGTCTACTTGTGGCAGCCTTTAAGCAGTTAAAGCGTTTTATTGTTTGCACGGTTCCTTTAATAATCACTTTTCAAACAAATAGGCAAAATTATTGGACAAGCGCCCCATTCGCACTACCACTAGGTTGTCCAGGAGCTAAGATTTCCTATTTTTACTTATTTTTACTATTATTTAAGGCTAAGGTAACTCCTAATCTCCTAGTCTAGCCTAGAAAAGTTATATGGAATAAGGCCTGTTATCTTTCATTTCATTTTTCTAGATGACTCTTTGGTAGGAATACAAGGGTAGGACATTGGAACAATCTTTTTACCTGTTTTATGGGCAAAATTTCATGAATTTTTGGTGGAGGTTTAGATTCCTTATCAAATTTGTCATGGGTGGTTTCAACTATTTTGCTTTTAGTATCTTTTTTATATAATTTTATAATTGAAGCATTTTTAAAGAAAATGATTAAAAAACAACATGATTGTTTGTAAGTTTTAATGCCACTTATTTGCATGTTAAAAACATCATTAAAAATAAAAGAATACTAAAGTAAACAACAAATTTCAAATTAAGGATAAGTTTAAGTTTAAGTATTCTTATAAGGCCAATTACATGAAATTATTCTATGTATGAGTAATATTTTAAAAATATATTTATCTATATATATCTATCCATCGATCTATCGATCTATCGATCTGTCTAACTATCTATCTATATATCGATCTATCTAACTATCTATCTATCGATCGATCTATCTAACTATCTATCTATCGATCGATCTATCTATCTATCTATATACCTGGACACATAGATCAAGACCCTGTATAACCTCATACTCACCTACTCTGAACTATATCTATCTATCTATATATATACCTGGACACATAGATCAAGACCCTGTATAACCTCATACTCACCTACTCTGAACTATATCTATCTATCTATCTATATACCTGGACACATAGATCAAGACCCTGTATAACCTCATACTCACCTACTCTGAACTATATCTATCTATCTATATACCTGGACACATAGAGCAAGACCCTGTATAACCTCATACTCACCTACTCTGAACTATATCTATCTATCTATATACCTGGACACATAGATCAAGACCCTGTATAACCTCATACTCGCCAACTCTGAAGACAAGAGTGGGGTTGTCATCTATCATGGTTCCATCTGAAATATATACATTTGTCAGTTTTTAATTCAACAACGAGGAAGGCACATTGAACTGTAAATTATACTGGTACCCAAAGTTTTATAAACATGTTTTCTCATATGTTAGCTTTAGGTAATTTTATGAAACCTTGATGGATTGGTACAAAGTACAGTGTCCAAACTGTTCAATCAAAAGTTTATGTTTTTCGTGTGATTAAATTTCAGCTTAGGCAAGGTAAGGTTAGGGTATTTTGGGTGCAGACTAGCCTTCCAGGCATCGTAGGTTTAGGCTCTGCAGGGTTAGGGCCCCTCCGCAGGAATAAGGTAAAATGGAAAAGGCACAGAAAATCATTGTTTAAAAATATTTACCTTTAAGTTTTCCCTGAGACTTAACTACGACTACATCTCCCTTCATTGGCCTTCCCTCATCTCTGAAATTAACTAATATAATTTAATTTTATACTTTTTTTTATAAAGAGGGAAGTCATTTTCTAGTAAATCCCGTAAAGGTGTGTGTTATAAGGCCTAAAAATAGTAGTAGAACGATAAGGTGCTCTATATAGTGGTATTCCCTATTGAATAGAACAATAGGGAAATTTTTTTTTTTATAACCGTACCTGGAATATCTATCATAAGAAATTTCTATCAAACGCTTTGTTTGGCTCAAACTGACAAAAATTAAAAAAATATATAATTATAATAATAATGTTTTCTATAGGTACAAGGTAAAGGTTAAGAACAATCTATACCATTAAATAAAGGAAGAAGCCATTCTTACAGGTTGTATGAGCAGTGAACATTAAAATGAAACTTTAACAAATCATTAATACAATGACTTAGTGAAACAAACCAACACAACAAGTTACATACAGACAATTTTGAAAACATTCAGATATACAATCTATATAAGAAGGTAAGAGATTCAAAGTGGAGGTTGCATGTCATATTCTTTCTTTGCTTGTTGTGTAGTATATCATTTTTAGTTTCAAATCCTATTTTAAAGCCAGAATATTTTTTTTTATAATAAAGATTGACCAAAATATAGTTGAAAAACAAGTTAGTTTTTTGATAATGAAAGTTTAATTTACAGAAAAAAATGTTCTAAAATGTAGTTGTTCGCTGTAGTGAAATTGAAATGAAACAATGCACATTGAAACCTTCTACTTCAAAGCAAACAAACATGAAATTCCACAAACATAAAACTAATTTTTGTCACCTTGAATAAATCAACCTGTAAAGAATGGCTTTTTCCTTTGTTTAATGGTATAGATTGTTCTTAACCTTTACCTTGTACCTATAGAAAACATTATTATCATAATTATATTTTTTTTAAATTTTAGTCAGTTTGAGCCAAACAAAGCGTTTGATAGAAATTTCTTATTTTTTAAAGATATTCCAGGTACGGTTTTCAAAAAAAAAAAAAATTTCCCTATTGTTCTATTCAATAGGGAATACAAATATATAGAGCACCTTATCGTTCTACTACTATTTTTAGGCCTTATAACACACACCTTTACGGGATTTACTAGAAAATGACTTCCCTCTTTAAAAGTAAAAATCCTCTTTTTTGTATTTGTTGCATGACTTGTAATAAAGCGACAAAGATCTGATCGACGCATAAAGAGTAAAGGGATAGAAGTTTGACAAAGCTAGAGCTTCCTGTATTATATTTTAACGTTCTTTTTAGGAGCGTAGCTACTCTATCTTTCATTATGTCAGCGGTCCGTCAACTATTCCGTAACGCTTTGGTTTTATATGCAGTGTATCTTTCGGCTGCTATTAAAGATAGACAGCTGAATGTTTTATGAAGATTCCTTATTCCGTTGAGCATTCAGTATATGGTTTACTTAATCCGTCAGTCTGTCAGTCATGCTACAAAAATATAGATATATACAAATACATGGATAAGGTTTCATTGATTTTGATTTTTTAATTCTTGATTTATGAACATTGCTCTTTAAATCCCTTTGATCGTATTTCTATCGTATTTTTGTGCTTCGCTACTTATGGATGGTGTCATCCTTGTTAATAATCTAAATTGATAGTTTGTTTTTGCTGTACAGCTTTAAATAAAATTTTAACTCTTTGACCTTTACCCCTTTGGTACAAAATATAAAGAGTAAAGTTAATCTAATTATAATATTAAAGTTCAACCTCATATGATACAAAACAAACAATATAACGTAATATCTTAATTGATTTAAACAATAATGTACTAACTTTTAAAACTTTTTGTTTGTCAACTTGTAAAAAATGTTGTACCACGCACTTTTTAGTAGCACAGCTACTATAAATAGTGCGAGGGTCTGTCAGTCCGTCTGTATGTTACTTGATATAATGAGAGTTTATTTTTATGTGTAGTTTCCCCTAATAACAGCATATGTTTAATCAATTTATCTTTTGACAATACTTAGAAGTTAGAATCCTCCTTGACTGCATTTTGCAGGGATCTAAATGGCCAATAAATTGATGTACATCTCCAATGACGATACACAATGGCCCCATGGCCCCTCTCTCTATGGCATTTGGGCTGTTTTAATTTTTGAGTTTAATACTGAATTGTTTGAAATAGATTCAAACAATGGATGTAGAATATACAATATATGTGGGCATTATTTATTGTTTAGTTCGTTCATCAATAGGAGGAGGGGTAGGGTTGGGATAAAAAGGGGATGGGGTGATCGTTATTTTGGCCGACTTAAAGTTTTTCTTTATTAGAGTACATGATAATCTGGTGTAAGATCCAAGTAATAATAAATCCATTATTCTAACGACCAGAGCTATTAATTACGGACTGACCATAAAAGTAAAAAGGTTTCGCGTTGAAGAAAATTAATAAATGATAACTACTAGATCCTGCAACTAAATGATTAATATTTCACCTGTTACCATCGACCAAAATACACTTTTTCACGTCACCGTTCTTCGTTACATTCTTCCAGTTGTACTAAAATAAAAATAAATTTAATTAGCACAAAAGTTTGAAACAATGACATATGCTTTTTTGATATAACAAAATTGCACAAATTAAAAAAAGTTTATCAAAAATTACATAATATTCCAAAATACAGGAAGTCTTGTAAACGATGGGACTAATCAATCCAAAATTGTTCAGGGAAGTTTTATATTAGTCAAGTGATGGTTATTACCCTCCCCCTTCAAAAATATGTCTTTGATATTAACAAAAAATATGAAAGGATAGCCCCCCCCCCCCCACACACCTTACTTCCTGATAAGAGAGAAGCCAATTGCTATATATATAAACTAGCGGTTGCGCCCCTAGCATCTAGGAACAGAGAAGGCCAGAAAAATAACCTAAAACCATCCCAAGACCTTAATCTAATGATAAAATAGCCTAAAACCACCCTGGTAACTATGTGGGTTTTTATAAACGGGAGAACTTAATGGGTTCAGTAGTTATTGAAATCTTGACGTCAGATGAAAAAAAAACTTAATACTTCATAGGATAGAGAAGATGCGGGATTAAAACCGTAAGTTAAGATATTTTATAATTATCATGAGCAACAATTCTATTTTTACCACTAAATTAGATTAAAAACAGCTTCTTAAAAGATTATAAAGTCTGTAAGTAAAAACACAAAAAAAGGACAAATATGTTCGTAGGAAGCTTGATAACTATTCTTTTAAAGAAGTAAGAAGAAGTCTGTTTCTAGGTGCTTATAGCGAAAGATACTTTATATTACAGATTTTCATAGGTATAATGAGCTTTTATCGACACTCCAAAAAAAGTTACCTCCTCATCCCCATGCAAATATTATTTTTAGTATTAAAATTAAAAGTTAAGGGTCAAGTTATGCTTTTTTGAGGCCTCTAGAGGCGTGACAGCTACTAAGATTACATATGAACAGCAAAAATAAAATAAAAACTTTAATAGTGTTTTTTTACAAGGGGTCATGATTAAAAACTGGTTTTATTCCAGCGGTAATTAATTGTATTTAGAGCAATACTATAAATGGGTTATCGCAAGAATAAATTTATACATAGATGTAAAACCAGACATGGATCCCCCTGTTAGGGACCTTTTTCGTCTGCTAGCAAATTGATTTCTGCTCTTTTGTAGCGACTTAGCTGTGTTAATATTCCCGATGCTATTCGTTGATTTTCAAAGACCCAATTGAAAGTCGACACAGGGTCCACGGAGCATAACATACAATTCTCCACATTCTCCTCTAGTGTTTTACTCCAATATCGCAACTATAAAATTATAGAGTAGCTTTTATTTTTAAAAGATAAGGACCTATTTATTTAAACATTTTATTCAAAACACTTAAGAATTTAAATTTAGTTTGTAAAACAAATGACGTATTATATCTGAAACCATATTTAGTATTTTAAAGTTGTCTCTATTAATAATGGATGTAAAATATAGGTAGATATTATGACAGGGGAAATATTGTCGTCAATTTAGGTTCCTAACATGGTCATCATTTATTGGTCAGTTCATTAATCCAGTAGGAGGGGAGGGCAAGGGGTCCAGGGGGTGAATTGTCATTTTAGCCAGCTAAGGATTCACTTTAACAGAGTAAATGATAATCTGGTGTAAGATCCACGTCATTATAAATCTTTTATATTAATCTTAATATGATAAATTAAATACTTTTAAAAACTTAATATGTAATATTTGATTATTAATTAGGTCAAAAATCAAAAAGTAGAATTATGTATGAATATTCGGATTCCTAAAAAAAATTTGCCCCACTAATCGCTTAGTGGGGCAAAATTGTTTTCGTGAAAAATCCTCCAAAATCTCATAAAAATCTACAAAAAACAAATAAAATCTTATGTTAATAATCCTTCTATGATTTTGTTTAATTTTTGTAGATTTTTAATGTGATTTTGGTGTACTTTTCATGTTTCACGAAAACAAATTTGCCCCACTAAGCGATTAGTGGGGCAATTTTTTTTATAAATCCATCTCTGGTCTGATTGGATCCTATTTTTCAGAAATCTAAAGGGATAAGATAATAGTCCATAAATTGATGTACATCCCTCCTAATACATGACGATAAACAAATTACCTCTTCTGCAGATTACAAATAGTTGTTGAAACGTTTGGACTCATCTCTATGAACCAACCAATCAAAATTCAATGAAAGTCTCCAAAGTATTTGAGCAAACGAATAAGAAAACTTTGGGGACTAGTGTAATAAACGGAACAATGTTCCCTCCTTCCCTGTGTTTATCAGTGAATCTATTTACTCTTAGGAAAAAGTACCAATAAATCATAGAAATCAAATTATGTTAAAAGGTTTCGACAAAAATATTAAACTTATAAACAAAAATTAAACCCGCTAAACATATTAAAACAGGAATCATGAGGAATAAGACATAAGCTGTATTTATATCACAAATGATGTAAAACCATCTCTTCCAGAAATTACATTTATTGGTCAGTGGCGTGTTAAGCATTTTGTCTGGTGGGGGGGGGGGGGGCATTTTGAACATTTAGCAAAATTTTGATTGAATAAGGGGGTTTTAGGGGGGCGGGATTACTTGATTATGGGCCTTCTAATCCCCATCCCTTCCCCCATCTCTTCCTCCTATTCCTTCCCCTATCTTTATCGCCCCAAGTGGCCCCTTCGGTTCGCACGCCACTGTTATTGGTTGACACGTTTGGACACTTCTAGTTTAAACCAACTTATCTAGATGTAATAGGAGTACCTAAAGTTTTTAAAACAACGAATAAGATATTAAAGTTTTGGTATCAGCATAATTTAAAGTCCAATTTCCCCTCTCTCCCTGACTAAAACTTACCATAAATCCATCATCAGTAACCTCTTTCCCGTCACTGTCACCTGTAGCCTCCTGTATAAAAAAATAAAATAAAGGAATTTTAAAACAGGGAAAATTTCAAAATATGAGCACTAAGAGTTAATCTTTTTTAACAAGGATGACAACATTCATAAGTACTGAAGGTTAAATATAGGGACAAAACCAGATATAGGGCAGATGTTCCATTGCCATATTAAACCTTACCAACAGACTGACGGACAATGTAAATAATACGCTGTGTGCCCATTTGAAAAACTTCAAAAAAATTGAACCTCTCCCACTTTCAATTTTTGTTTCTAAAAGAAAAAGTAAACAAAAATTTGGAGGAGGTCGATCATTTTCTAGCCATTTCTCATGGAAGCGTAATAGTAATATGCTCCATAATAGTTATAAACCTTTCCAGAACCTATAAGAAGCATCGCTGCAAAGGAGAATAATATGGGTTAGGCAGTAATCGAGATCCTTCAGACACACACACAAAAATTCTGTTACTTTTATATAAGGATAGAGTAAGAGAATTTTAACCTGAAGAATAAGATCATCCAGCTCTTCGCTCCCTTGTCTATCATTCTCCTTGTCGCTATCTCTTTTCTCCGAGTCCTAGATATATAGAGATAGATAGATAGATAGATAGATAGATAGATAGATAGATAGATAATTAAGTCCTTAGCTCCCTTGTCTATCATTCTCCTTGTCGCTATCTCTTTTCTCTGATTCCTAGATATATAGATAGATAGATATATTCTTAGCTCCCTTGTCTATCATTCTCCTTGTCGCTATCTCTTTTCTCTGATTCCTAGATATATAGATAGATAGATATATTCTTAGCTCCCTTGTCTATCATTCTCCTTGTCACTATCTCTTTTCTCTGAGTCCTAGATATATAGATAGATAGATATATTCTTAGCTCCCTTGTCTATCATTCTCCTTGTCGCTATCTCTTTTCTCTGATTCCTAGATATATAGATAGATAGATATATTCTTAGCTCCCTTGTCTATCATTCTCCTTGTCGCTATCTCTTTTCTCTGATTCCTAGATATATAGATAGATAGATATATTCTTAGCTCCCTTGTCTATCATTCTCCTTGTCACTATCTCTTTTCTCTGAGTCCTAGATATATAGATAGATAGATATATTCTTTGCTCCCTTGTCTATCATTCTCCTTGTCACTATCTCATTTCTCTGAGTCCTAGATATATAGATATATAGAGATAGATATATTCTTAGCTCCCTTGTCTATCATTCTCCTTGTCGCTATCTCTTTTCTCTGATTCCTAGATATATAGATAGATAGATATATTCTTAGCTCCCTTGTCTATCATTCTCCTTGTCACTATCTCTTTTCTCTGATTCCTAGATATATAGATAGATAGATATATTCTTAGCTCCCTTGTCTATCATTCTCCTTGTCACTATCTCTTTTCTCTGATTCCTAGATATATAGATAGATAGATAGATATATTCTTAGCTCCCTTGTCTATCATTCTCCTTGTCACTGTCTCTTTTCTCTGAGTCCTAGTTATATAGATAGATAGATATATTCTTAGCTCCCTTGTCTATCATTCTCCTTGTCGCTATCTCTTTTCTCTGAGTCCTAGATATATAGATAGATAGATATATTCTTAGCTCCCTTGTCTATCATTCTCCTTGTCGCTATCTCTTTTCTCTGATTCCTAGATATATAGATAGATAGATATATTCTTAGCTCCCTTGTCTATCATTCTCCTTGTCGCTATCTCTTTTCTCTGATTCCTAGATATATAGATAGATAGATATATTCTTAGCTCCCTTGTCTATCATTCTCCTTGTCACTGTCTCTTTTCTCTGATTCCTAGATATATAGATAGATAGATAGATATATTCTTAGCTCCCTTGTCTATCATTCTCCTTGTCGCTATCTCTTTTCTCTGATTCCTAGATATATAGATAGATAGATATATTCTTAGCTCCCTTGTCTATCATTCTCCTTGTCACTGTCTCTTTTCTCTGATTCCTAGATATATAGATAGATAGATATATTCTTAGCTCCCTTGTCTATCATTCTCCTTGTCGCTATCTCTTTTCTCTGATTCCTAGATATATAGATAGATAGATAGATATATTCTTAGCTCCCTTGTCTATCATTCTCCTTGTCGCTATCTCTTTTCTCTGATTCCTAGATATATAGATAGATAGATATATTCTTAGCTCCCTTGTCTATCATTCTCCTTGTCGCTATCTCTTTTCTCTGATTCCTAGATATATAGATAGATAGATAGATATATTCTTAGCTCCCTTGTCTATCATTCTCCTTGTCGCTATCTCTTTTCTCTGAGTCCTAGATATATAGATAGATAGATATATTTATAGCTCCCTTGTCTATCATTCTCCTTGTCGCTATCTCTTTTCTCTGAGTCCTAGATATATAGATAGATAGATATATTCTAAGCTACCTTGTCTATCATTCTCCTTGTCGCTATCTCTTTTCTCTGAGTCCTAGATATATAGATAGATAGATATATTCTTAGCTCCCTTGTCTATCATTCTCCTTGTCGCTATCTCTTTTCTCTGATTCCTAGATATATAGATAGATAGATATATTCTTAGCTTCCTTGTCTATCATTCTCCTTGTCGCTATCTCTTTTCTCTGATTCCTAGATATATAGATAAGTATAGATAGATGAATACATAGATCCCCTTGCATTAATTAGAGGTAGTGCTTCTCTTAATTATCTAATATTTTCATCTTTCCCCTAACAAACAGACATACAGACATATTGGCAGATAAGTAATTACCTTAGTCTAAGGAGATATAGAGCCTCCAGATGACCCCTTCTTACATCCTATCCTCAAGCAGACAGACAGAAAGATGGACAGATATATGTAATACCTTAATCTCAGGAGGATTAGAACCTCCTGAAGCCCCCTTCTTCCTTCCCTTCTTCTTACGCTTTTTCTTGTTCTTTTCTTCGTTCTCCTAAATAGATATCATTCTTTAATATGGGTAAATAAAATAGCCTAAACCCTCCAATAGATAACTAAGAGACATTCACCCTAATCTAAACAATCAGGTTATATATCTGTTGATACAACTAAAAGACTCGATCTTTCTGCTTAAAAGCAGAGCCCAATCAGTTCAACTGTTAGTGAGACCTAAGGCCGGACATTCGGACAAAAAAATTTTCTTTGTATTATAGATAATGATGGTTTCTACCCTAGCTAGCTCTAACTTATCTTTTAAAATGAAAAAAAGAAAAGTTTGAATTATTTCTTAGTGTAGGGTTTGACCTAAACGCGCCCCCAAAAGTAAAACCATCCTAGCACCTTATAAAAATTCTTGAAAAGAGGAAACCACTTGCTCTGATGGTCATCGATATAACAATGGACAGATCGACATACTGCCTATTAATATTAATTGCACCCTTCTTATTAATGGCTTATTTTAAGCGACATTTCTTTTTATATCATTTAGGTATTATCAAAATCTTAAAATCGTCTTAAATAACTAATATTTTAAAATTATGATTAAATTCAATTTGCTTAATGTAAAATATACTTAATTAATTGGAAAAGTTTAAAATATATTTCTGTTAAACCGCAGCTTTTTGTAAATATATAGTGTTCGTCAATAGGTACTGACTGATTGTTAGTATCATCTTTATAAATATAAAACCTTCAACTACATTTAATTTAATGAAGTGTATAGCATGTCATTATTAGTGATTTTTTGGCAGTACCTGCAAAAATCAAATATGTTTTTACCTGTATTTCTTCTGGAAGGTCGTCATTGAAGAAACTGTCTGGAAGGTTTCTTATTCCAGTTTTTACACTAAATAATTTAGTAATAATAAATTATAATAATACCTCATCCACATAGATAAACCTTTCTTAGCTTATAAAAGTTTTTAGTAAATTAGATATATAAACATTTTCTCACTTTCGTTGCAACGTTTGTTTGAACAAGGATAAAAACATCAACAAAAGCGGAGCATTAAGGACAAACTAACATTAATACTTGTAGAGTGTCAGAACTTAATAAGCTGAATATTAATAATTTAATTGTATTTAAAAAATTTAAAAGTGCTTAGATACAAATATTGTTTACGGACATACTTTTTAAATTTTTTAAGAAATACTTCACTTATAATATCATATTTTGTTGTTCTAAGAATCATTATATCAAAAATCATTTGAATAGGATAATGATATAGATCATACAATAGTTTTTTGTCAAAAAAGTAAAAATAGTCATGTTTTAAATTAAAAAGACCTTCTGTTAACGATTATAGAATTGCTACGCTTTCTAATGAGTAACTATTACAGGAATGATCATGCAATCTTTTAAATTCATAGCACAATCCTAAATTGACGATCCATTAAGGACATACAGGCACTAATTATAGAAAATTCTCACTTTCTTAAAAAATCTTACTTTACTGTACTCTGACTCTTGAAAAGCAGCTTTGTTATCTCATCCGTTGACGGTTGGCCCAGCCGGTTACAGCTGGGAACAGACTTGGCAGAGTTGCTGCGCGTAATGCCGCGTCCCGCGCCTGGCGCTGACGGGTTGCGCGTGTTGTGCGCGTTGCCGCGGTTTGTTGCTGCTGCATTGTCCACTGTTGTTTTCTCCTCGACGGTGTTTACTTCTAGATTAGATATTCTATGAACGAAGATGTCATGCACAGGTTTTTTAGAAGTTGTCTCAATCAGGGAGTAAGGGAGGGGACAATGGGCAATTAATTCAATTTAAGAGTTTTTGCTGAAAAGCGATGAAAGCCAGATTTATCCAGAAAATTTGACCAAAATTGTAAAGGGATAAAGAACAAAATTAGTTCTGAGAAAAAAATCATTTACTTGAAAATTAAATTACCAATACATCACAATGTAGTAAACATTCTGTAATTAATCACTAGAAAAATCGTGTTTAGAACTTTGTCAACCCTTATTATATATTTTTAACTGCCATCTAAATTCAAGGGGTTCTTAGATTGTTTAATACATTAATATCACAGTCGAGTTTCTATACATGAAATGACATTTTCTTGGGAAAAAATATTTGTTAAAACCAGCCATCTAATAAATAATTTTTCTGTCTGCTATATTCAAAACTATCTCAGCTAGTTAACGGGGCATTGAAACTGCTGAATTCGTGCAAATTCCCTTTAAGCCAGTACCCAAAGTCTGAGACTTAAAAATTGAACATTCGATCCTTTGTCCCCTCCCTTACTCCCTGTGTCTCAATAGTTAAAGAGTGAAAAATGAACATTATTTTTTTTAAAGGGATTAAGGATACCTTTGTTTAATATATTTTGGGCAAAGTTAACAGATCCTTAGTAATCTATTTATGGTTACCCGAGCTGATTATGATTTAGGTTGTTTATTATTATAATAATTCTAATTGTATCTGTATCTTGTAATTTTTATTTTATGTCTTTGTTTAAATTTAAATGCCCAAATAAATATGGTTAAATGATAATTTTGTCAAAAAAATTGACAAAAGTCTGCAATTTATGGAGATCTTAGAACCAAGAACCAAGCGATACCTGGATCCCTTCTCCTGTCCTTCCTGTTCTTCTTTTTCATTTGTCGTCTTTGCATGGCCGGGGTTGTGTTCTGTGAGGAGGTTGATTGGGCAGCAAAACTATAAAGGAATATACACCTTATGGTTTGTTTAACATCTTGTTCTATCTTTAAAATAATTCAAAAAAAGGGGAGGGTTATTTTTTCCCTATTCATTACCACTACGGGGGACCCTACGGCTGCGGTTCTACTCAGTACCCAATTTAACCTAACCTAACCTGACCTGAAGTAAAAAACAAGGGAATGAAAAGCAACCTCACAACCTTAGTTTCAATTTAATTTAAAAATAAGTTACTTTGAAACCAGTGAGGGCATATTGTAGAGTAAGTTATACTGGTACCCAAAGTTTTTTAGGCACCTTGTCTTATTCCTTTAACACATTGGGTACTTTTGTTAATCATAATTGGTTGTAACAAACAAACAAAGTTTCAACTTTTCCACCAATAATTTTAATCTACACATTGGGTAATTTTGTTTTATCATAATTGAGGTATTACCTAGACTCTTCAGGTATTGACTTGACATCTTCAGTGACATTGGCATCTTTGATATCTTTGATGACCTTGGTATTCTTGATGTCCTGGATATCTTTGATGACCTTGGCATCCTTGATGTCCTGGATATCTTTGATGACCTTGATATCCTTGGATACTGGAGGCTTCTTAGGAACGGCTCCTAACTTTGCAGCTACTGTCTACAAAAAAATATAATCTATAACATTTGTACACATTCATTTTGTTTGATATATTCGAAATTATTTTCGAATATTTATGAGGATACAGAATTTACTTGGTCAGTTAGTCATGTACGTCCAAGCTTTTAACCCTTATCAGTAGGGCCCCTTCCGCATCTTTATCGGTGGGGGGGGGGGGGGATGGCGTTCAACGCCCTCCCCCTATTATCTCAGCTCCTATTATAGAGGGATATTTTTTTTGCATGTCCCCTGTTTGATTATGAATTTCCGACTTAAAGTAAGTCAAAGTCAATTTTCGCTTCCTTCACCTTTTTATTTAACAACCTTTGTTTTTAGGTCTTTTTTACTTAATAATTTAAAAAGACTGTCATTTTCTTATTTTTGAAGCTAGAAATACAATTTTTTCAGAAAATGTTTATCTTTATGTAAATTTTATATTAGAAATCTCAAAACATAAACAGTCAGTGGTCGGCGGGAAAATAGCGGCGGATCTTTAAGAAATTTTAATACGTTATGAAGCCATGTAAGAAAAACTTAAGTTTAAAATTTGAAGTATCTAAGTCAAAAAATGCGGTCACAGGAGGCTTTTAAAGATTTCTGGAGACCTGGAGGATCAGGACATCGAGGATCATACCTGGAACCCGAAATTGACTAGAACACCGACATTTTATATAAGGGTTTCCTACTGGAGGATATTTTAGTATTTTGGTAAGATAAAATGTTTTTTTTTATTTTTGCTTTTCACCAGGATGACCCTGCCAGGTTTGCTGGAATCCTGTGCCCGCCAGAATGGAGATATTCAAAAGATTCTAACTCTCAGTTATGTGTCATACCCATATTTAAAAAGTCACTCAGTTATAGCCCTCTATCTTTCACACATAGAAAATGAGATAGAGCCCCCCCCCCCCCCCCCCCTCCGACCGTTAGGGGTTAATGTGTAATAGAATATTTATTGATCGCATCGTATTATACTCAGCTTTCCGCGGAAATTAACAAAAAATATAATATTAATTGGAGATTTGGTCTTGATCTATTATTTTTATTTTATTAGTCGTGAAAAATTTTTATAATACAGTGCGATACATAAATTTAAAGTGTGGCATAAAACCGGTTTTAATTCAGCGGAGCCATAATGAAGTATCTACTATACAATTAAACATGCCTGTTTGTTTGTACCTTTGTTAGTTCCTCACCAAGGCAAAGGTCTTGAAGACCTTCAATCTCAAAATTATCCATAAGATGTTAGTTTCCAATTTTAATCTAAAATATTTCAAAAAGGATTAATATAATTTCCAGCATGGCTTCGAGACCGATTAATATCCGCTGCATTATAACCGGTTCTGAGTCATACTGAAAAATCATGTATAGCAACATATTACAGTCTATTTTCCAAGAATATTAAAATAAAAATCTTCAGGGCTTAAAAACTGGTTTTATTCTTTTATTCATTTTAATATCCGCGGAAATCTGTCTATAATACTATTAATAAATAACTATTATAATAAACAAGTTAAGCTTAAAATAGATTAAGGGATTATTGAACTAGAACAAAAAATAGATTTGATTTTAAACAAGGATAGTATCTCATATTCATAGCATAGCTGAATCAAGCAGGGCTCTAAAAGGATAAGACAATGGCCGATAAATTTAAGTGTATCTCCAATGATGATACATAAAATTACCTCTTTTTTGACACAAATTAGTGGTTGAAACGTTTGGACCTTTAACTTAATGAACCAACTATACAATTAATTGTAGTAATAAAAGTTTTAATTTTAAAATAAGCTGTAAATACAAACGTAAAATTATCTTCAGACATATTTAGCAAATGTTGTGTTAACAAGGATAAGTCTGGCTATAAGTATCGCAGTATTAGAACAGAACAATATGCCTAGATGAATATTTAAAAAATCTTACAAAATTTGAAAGTTACATTTCTTTTACGTTGCTACATAAGGATAATCATACAATAATGTCCTAGTTAAAGAGTAGCTACGCCTCTAAGGAGAATATACGGACAGCTGGTTTAATTGTAAAGTAGTTTTGCAACTTCAATAATGTCAAAAAAAACAACAGTAAAGGCCAAGGAGAGAGGGAGGGGTGTGAATTACTCAGGTTCCTAGACTTTAATAGACCAATTCCATCAAAAACTTGTATTAAAACTTATTTGAGCAATAATAAGTAGCTGGGTCGAAAGTTTTCCACCAATTGTTTTTTTATATACAAAAGGCGTAACTTTGTTTAACGTAATTGGGGGTGTTAATCAATCTACCGTCTATAGTCTTATCTCTGAAGAGCCCGATTAAAAGCTTATCGTTTTAAATAAGATTTTAAACATCTAAATAATTACTTTAAATACCAAAAAGATAATTTTGGGCTAATCATTTAATTAAAATATCACTATTTTTTATATTCAAAAAATAGTTTTTATAACTAAGCAAATGTTATCACTCATAATTAATCAAAAGCTTTGTTTACGTCACAAAATCAAAATTTCAGAATGTTTTCGTCCACGTTTCTATTAATGCGATTTTTGTTCAGGTATTTACATATGCTAGTCTATCTATCTATTTATTATGTATATCTATCTATATGTTATGTATATTTATCGTCTTTATTAGTCTGTGTGTTTGTTTGTGTGTGTGTGTGTGTTTTTGTGTGTGAGTATGTGTCTGTGTGTGTATATACAAGCTTTCTCATATATAACTGCATAGGTAAAGGCAGTATATGTATATTATTATTCCCTTTATGACCGCTGGCTAGTCGCCAATGTAGAAAGGAGTGTCTACACCAAACAGATCAATTTTTCTTTCACAACCTTAAATACAGTGATTAGAACTTACTTTAAAAAAAGGAATTAGCAAAATTATTAAGTACTGGATGATCTTTTGCCATGAAAATCTTTATAAAAAAATGTTAGAAACCTATCCATTAAGGCAGAAAAAAACCAAATATTTATTTTCTGGAATGAGAGGGGGGGGGGTATCTTCTAACCCTAAAATATGCTATCTTAATAATAAAATGTGTATTCCCTTATCTGTTCTGCTGTTACAGACGTAAAGAAAACATCTTTCTACTAAGTATTTTAGATTAAAATAAAAGTCTAGATTTATTGTGGATATTGACAGTATCGCAAAAACTCTCCAGCAAGCTCCCATTTCACCACTTGCATATTATACTTAAGGTGTCTTTATTAGAAAATATTAGAAGCGCTTTATAGTGCCTATAAAAGATAACGTCATACTGGCCTACCAATGGTCAATTAAACGATGACGTCATATTGGCCTAAAATTGGTCAATTAAAAATGACGTCATACTTGCCTACTATTATTCAATTAAAATGCATACTGGCCTGCCATTGGTAATTTATTCTGTGTATTGGCCAATCATAAGTAATTTAGTCTGAGTATTGGCCTATCATTGGTAATTTGTTATTGTATGACGACATTTTATTAAAGGCACTATCAAGAATAAGATCTTTAAATATTAAGATTCTGGTAGGGGTAGGACGACGTAACTAGTTTATTAAAGAGTTAAATATGCGTTCGTATATATTGATTGAACACCAAAGCTTGACATTTCATGAAAGACTTGTTTTGGTCCCTGGAAGAATATATATAAACCCAAGATACATTAAGGATGATAAATTTTCTGGAAATAATTGTAGAGGTTTTGCCCTTGCAGATTCGTTTTGTAACACTAGCGGCTACGCCCCCTAGAAGCCTCTAGGGATACTTAACCTTTAACGGTCGGGGGGGGGGGGCGTTGAACGCCTCCCCCTCTCCGGTTTTTTCTATCTCATTTTCTGTGTGTGAAAGATAAAGAGCCCAAACTGCGTGACTTTTAAAGTATGGGTATGACACATAACTGAGAGTTGAATTTTTTTATTATCTCCATCCTGGCGGGCATTGGAGGCCAGCAAACCTGGCAAGGTCATCCAGGTAAAGAGAAAAATATTTATTTGACTAAAACAAAGCATTTTATCATACCAAAATACTAAAATATCCTCTAGTAGTACATCCTTATATGAAATACAGGTGTTCAAATCACCTCCCTGCGGCGGCTGGCAGCTGCCAAGTACAGCTGCGGCCGCTGAAATTTATATTTGATATTTCTAATGTAAAATTTACATAAAAATAAACATTTTCTGGAAAAAAATTGTTCTTCTAGCTTCAAAAATAAGAAAATTACAGCCGTTTGAAATTTTTAAGTAAAAAAAGACCTAAAAACAAAGGTTGTTAAATATAAGGGTGAAGGAAGCGAAAATTGACTTTGACTCACTAAAAGGTCGGAAATTCATTATCAAACAGGGGACCTGCACAAAAAAATTAGCCCTCTAGCTCTAATAGGAACTGAGATAATAAGGTGCGATTAAGCTGCGGTAAGGGGCCCGACTGTAAAGGGTTAAGGTTAAGGAGGGCGAAAAGTCGACATCATACCAATTTAAATTTGAGTTTCAAAAGAGTAAAAAAATATTTTTTTTCGGGGGGGTAGGGTGAAGACCCCCCCAATAAAAATAGCTTTTAAAACCTTCCCAGGGCCTATAAGAAGCTTCACTATAAAGAAGAACAGAATCGGTTCAGCGGTTAGCGAGATCCTTCAGGACAGACAAAAAACGCTTACTACTTTATATAATAACATAATTACCAAGGTAGAGCTCTACGGAAATTTATAACGTATAAAAACATCGGTTTAAAAAAAGAACACGATCCGATATTTCATTATAACATTTGTATTCTGATTATTCAGCTCTGACACTATACTAGTGTTAATGCCCTTTTGTCCTACCGTTTCAGAGCTTCGCTTTATGTTGTTATCCTTGTTAGACTATGTTGTACAAATTTATAATTTCTTCAAATATTGGATCTGATCGTTCTTCTCTATACTTATGTATGTTAGTTTACTAAAAAAAATGGAAAATATTGTGTTATTAAATTTTCATTTACATGTAATAAAATTTTACTTATTATTGCTGTATTACACTTCATTACTTTATTCTTGTGTATTATGTACAGTTCCATTTTATTGCTGCGCTAATTATGTGTATAAACGTCCTTGCTTTAAGGATTTTATGTAAGCTAAATGTTAAAAAAATAATCCACTTCATTTTTTAAGCTTAAAAATATTTTGATTCTTTTGGTTGTAATTAGTTCATTTTTATAAATAACACAATTAAGGATGTTCTCAAGTGGTTTTAAAAAAGCTTTTTTAAACGCAAAAATTTTCTATAATTAGGGTCGGTCCGTCCGTCCGTAAAGGTTAGCTCATAATTTAAACATGTTAGAATTGTCCTATCCATTTCCCAACTTTGCATCATGATTTCTGTAACAAAGCAAAGCATCTCTTTACTTAAGTCCCAAAAATGTAAGTATGTCCTTAAACAATATCCTAAATTTAAGCGGTTTTTCAACAAATTTGCTTATATTTTTGTTTCGACTTTTATACGTTGATTATTCAGTTCTGACACTCTACAAGTTTTATTGTTCGTCTGTCCTACCGTTACAGAGCTTCGCTTTTATGGATGTTGTCATCCTTGTTTAATAAATACTTTAATTTTGACATGCAATGCATGTTCAATAAAGTGTTTATTCTCTTACTCTGTACATTTATATATTTTATTTATATTTTTAAATTACTAATGGCAACGCTTATAACATCGAGGGGATATGTATTTGAAGGGTCATATATAGCTTAGAAAAAGAGCTAAAAACCATCCCAAGACTTAAATGTCAAAACAAAACAGCCATTACAGACCTATCTGAAGATTACCTAAAAAATTGAAACCAATCAGTTCAGTAGTTATGTATTGAGATCATAAGCTTGAGACAAAACCCTTGCTGCTTTATTTAATAGGATATATATTTTGCTTGTTAAGTTTCTGCATGTTTCAAGCGATAATGTTCGTTTTTCTACCTATTGATTTTAGAGCTTCACTTTTATGGATGTTGTCATCCTTGTTCTTTTAGAACTCATGACTAATAACTTTTTTGTTTAATGAGAAAATAAATTAGTACGATGTACATATTTAACTTGTATCGCCTAATACATTTAATAATTAGCAAAATTGTTTGTAGATTTTTGTTTACTTTCGCTTCCACAAATCTTTCTCTGAGTTTTAGGGATCTAAAGAGATAAGACAGTTGTCGATAAATTGATGTACATCCCCCAATGATGATACACAAAATTACCCCTTTTGTAGATTACAATTAGTATTTGAAACGTTTGAACACTCAACAAATAAACTAACTAATCACAATTCAATAAAAGTCCCGAAAGTCGCAGAGACAACGAATAAAAAAACATTTTAAAACTTAGGGGACTATTGTAATAAACAGCCCGATGTCCGCTCCCTTCCTGGTTAAATGCCATAGTTTAAATGACTTATTACTTGTCAAACTTGCAAATAAACCCTTTATTTGGAATTCTCCTGTCTGGGTAATGAATGTATAAATATAGATGTATAGCCAAGACTCCAAGTGGGGGAGGCCCTTTTCGTTTGCTAGCAATTTGCTTTTTTAGGGACTCGGCTGTGGTCATATTTCTGACGCTATTAGATTCAATACAAAATCGGGATAGAAGAGTCCCTATTCTAAGGGGAGAGTTACATATAGCTCATGCCACCTCTATTCTTTTAAATAATGTTATGAGTTTCAAACTCAACACATATTATATAAAATAAAATAGAATTGTATTATACTTTTATGATAATATAAGTTTTCAAGTGAATTTAATTCATGATAAACGTTGATTTTATCAAAGTTAAAGTAAAAATATATACACCAAATATTATCCAGCTTTTAAAATTTTAAGATTTTAAGTATAATATTTTAATTCCAAAAACTTATCTTGAAATTGGAACTAGTTGTTACGGGTTGAAATTTAATTTATTACTTTAATTTATGGTTGGCAATCCGTATCCGCCCAATTTTTGGTGAATTTTGGAATCCGAATCCGTTTTTTAAAAGCGAATTCGGATTCTCAATTGGTAGGCTAAAATTAACGTCTTGAGTTTTTTCTTTCAACTCCCTCTCTTTTTGAAGGTAAAGATTATCATAATTATATATAAAATCTTTTAAAATCTGGTTCGATTCTCGTAATCCGAATCCGGTCCAAAAATTTGACGGATTGCCATCCCTACTTTAATTTGCAATGTTTTAGATAACCTTACATAATCTCAAAAATTACCCTTGAATGAATCCCTAGAGGGCTCTTGGGGCGTAGTCGCTAGTAATCACTAATGTAACAATTAACCATTTTTAATTTTAGAGACGCTTTAAACACTTTTAAGTTTTAAATAAGTCGCATTTTACTTATAATTTTGAATTTAAATTGAATATTGAATTAAAATGAATGCTTACTTCAATTAGCTTATACATCAAACAATATTTTTTCACGCAAAAAAAGTAATTTACAATGTATTAATATAACAGCTCTGCTGCTGACCGTGTTTCGACTGCAGCTGAGGATATTAAGTAAATCATCCCCTGCGGTTGGGGAAGTTAGGCGAAGTTTTTCTACAATAAGATTCGGTCTGTCACTCCATATCATGAATCTAGTTTTGTTAGTAGTGTTCTAACGATATTAAACATTGCATGATGATTCCTGAATCAATTTAGAAAGTGCAGTGGCGTGCGAAGCACTTTGTCTAGGGGGGGGGGGGGGGCATTTTATAGATTTTGTAAAATTTTGTCCCCCCCTAAATCAAAGTGCCCCGGGGGGGCACTTTGCTTTAGGGGGGGGCATTTTGAATATATATACTAATTTTAAATAAGGGGGTTTTAAGGGGTGGGATTATTTGATTATGGGCCTTCAGATCATAGGCGTCCAAGGGGGGGGGTAATGGGCCATTTGGCACCCCCAAACGATTTTGGGGGTGCCGTAGGCACCCCCAAAATTTTTTTAACAATACCCCCCCCAAAAAAAAATTACCCCTACCTTGGGGGTGCCGTATGCACCCCCAACGAGTTTGGGGGGGGTAATTACCCCCCCCAAAATAAATGTTCTTTAAAAAAATTTTTTTGGGGGGGTATTTACCCCCCCCAAATTGAATGTTCTTAAAAAAAAATTTTACTGAAAATTTTTTTTTTTGGGGGGGGATCTATGATGTAATTGTAAAGCACTGAAGATTCCATAAAATAGATACCTAACTAAATTAAATATTTCATTAAATAATGAAAAAGAATTTCTATAGGCAATTTCTTTTGGGAGGATGTCAGGGTGTCTCAAAACTAGTTATAAAACTTACCAGGACCTATAAGACGCTTCACTTTAAAGTATAATCATATTGGTTCATTGGTTAGTGAGTTAATTATTGTATTTTTATGTTCTAAAGAATGAGATACTACTATATATTTGAATAGTAGTGGCGCCCTTAGCATCTAAGAACTCGTGTTTTCTAAAGGGTAAAAAGGGAGGAGAAAAATAGCCTAAAACCACTCAAAGGATTGACCTATAATAGTGTGGAACCATCATGGGATCTATGTGAAGCTTTCCTAAAAAGGAGAACTCAGTATTAAAAGTAATGAAATCTGAAGCTATAGTCAAATAAACCTTACTTACTACTTTATGTACTTTATGTTATAGTACTTATTAACTTAATAGATTAGGTAGATGCTTTTTTTACATAATTAAATTGCCCCCCCCCAAAAATTTTACCCCCGGGGTAAATTAGTTTGGGGGGGGGTAATTACCCCCCCCCAACAGATTTGGGGGGAGTATTTACCCCCCCCTACAGACTTTAGGGGGGGTAATTACCCCCCCCAATCAAATTTTACCCCCGGGGTAAAAATTTTGGGGGGGGTAAAAAAAAATTTCGGCACGCTTCGCGCGCCATTTTACCCCCCCCAAACACGAATTACCCCCCCCCCTAAAATTTTTTACCCCCCCCCAAAAAAAAAAGCTTGGACGCCCCTGGGCCTTCTAGTCCTTATCCCTTCTTCCCCATCCCTTCCCCCTTCCCCCATCCCTATTTCCCATTTATATCCCACATTTCTTCCCCCCCCATCTCTTCTCCCCCATCCCTTCTCCCCACCCTGCAATGACCGAAGGGAAGGGAGCTAGAAAGCATCTTCGAAAAAAAAGTACGGAAGATAATTTAACCTTCCCCCTCCCCTCACCACAAAACATTTTTTATGGGTGGAAGGGGATGTTATAAAATCTCAGCAGGAAGGATGAATAACCCCATTAAAAACATTTTTTTTTTGGGGGGGGGGGGAGATAAAATCACTCATTTTGGAAATAATTTACCAAAAATTAACCTAATATGTAAAACTGATTTTAAATATTTCTTTATTGTATGACAACATCTTTAAGTAGCAAAGCACAAAAAATCATTAATAAGAATACAGACAAGTAGATTTAAAGAGCATCTGTTGAAGTAAATATATATTTTAGGTAGAAAAAGTCACAAATCCTTTTTCCTGTATGTTGTGTGATGACAGTCAAAGTAAATTACATATTGGATGCTCCAAACAGCGAGAAATTTTATTTTTTTAAATATTATAATCCACAAAAAAATTTATTGTACCATAAAAACCAAAGATATAATGAACTATGTAAAAAATAAAAAAAATTACTTGTCCTTTCATCTACAAATATAAAAATCTCTTAGAAATATGGAAAACTTTGGGGTATAGTCTCTTTTGTGGCAAATAACTTTTTGATTAAATATTTTTTGTTTACAAATGTTTTTTTATAGAAATAAAAACAAAATATATGTACAATGTGATAAAAAGCAGAAACCATTTTGGAAGGGCGCTAAGCGCAAATTTTTTTTTTTTCAAATATGCAGGGAGGGAGGGGTTTTTGGGCTATTTATTACACTAGTCCTCAATATTTCATATAAAATTTTCTTATTCCTTGGCTCAACAACTTTGGGGACTTTAATGGAATTTTGATTGGTTGGTTAATTAAGTCGAGTTTCCATACATTTCATCCACTAATTGTAATCTATATAAGGGGTAATTTTGTGTATCATCATTGGGGGTGTACAAAATTTCTTTAGTAAAAAGTTTATATTATACAAAATAAAATACTTCCTATTACCTGGTTTGTTATGTTCAGTGAACAAGGATGACAACATCCATAAAAGCGAAGCACTGAAACGGTAGGACAAACGGACATTAACATTTGTATAGTGTCTAAACTGAATAATCAGAATATAAAGTATAAGAGTCGAAGCAAAATTGTAAGTAAATTTGTTGGAAAACTGCTTGATACAGAATAATGTTTATGGACATACTTACATTTTTAGGACTTGATTATAGAGTTGCTTCGCTTATAATATTGTTCTTTGTTGTCCCAGGAATCAATATACCAAAAACCAGATCAAACGGATAATTAGATCACATAAAATTTTGTTGTTAAAAAAGTAGAAAAATCAACATGTTTAAAATGGCCGTACGGACATTCTGGTAATGATTATAGAGTTGCTTCGCTTTCTAAATCGTACCAAACTACTACAGGAATCATCATGCTAAGTTTGAAATCGATAGGACAATTCTAACATGCCTAAATTAACGAATAAAAGCTATCTATCTCGGACGAAAAATCAACATGTTTAAAATGGACGTACGGACATTCTGGTAATGATTATAGAGTTGCTACGCTTTCTAAATCGTACCTAACTACTACAGAAATCATCATGCAAAGTTTGAAATCGATAGAACAATACTAACATGCCTAAATTAACGAATAAAAGCTATCTATCTCGGACGGACGGACCGACCCTAATTATAGAAAAGCTTCGCTTTTAAAAAAGATTATAACCTAAGTTCTACACTAATTTAAAAATTTGGTAAGGTTAAATGAATAGTAACAGTCTGTTTGGCGCGAAGCGCCAAATTTTTTTTTTTTGAGTATTTCTTGATCTTTTTTTTATAAAACTGGGATAGTTTTGCTTTTTGTAGGGTAGGGGGGCATTTTTGTTGACCAGGGGGGGGGGGCAAAATGGGGCATTTTTTAACATTTAGGGGGGGGCAGGGGGGGCGGTGGCTAGGGGGGGGCAGGGGGGGGGGCGTTTTGGTCGCTAGGGGGGGGCGATTGCCCCAAATGCCCCCTTCGGTTCGCACGCCACTGAGAAAGTGTATGCCCGTCCATTTTATCATATTGTTGTATTAGATATTTTGACATCAACTTTATAGGTAATACAGTTGTTTTTTAACGTTATTTAAGTATTCCTGGGATAATTAGAAAACTTCTTCGTCAACATTTCATTCAAGCAACAAGTTCAATAAAAACAAAACATAACAGCAACTTATGGAGTAGCTTCGCATTAAAATTTCTACCTAAGTCATCGTGATGTAATAAGCCCTAATAGTTTCGTCAAACAATTCTACACATCAGGAAGGAAGGGGACATTGGGCTGTTGATAACACTAGTCCCCAAAGTTTTATAAATAATAAGGTTTGTTTAACAACTTTGGGACTTTAAATTGAATTTTATTGGCTGGTTCATTAAGTTGAGTGTTTAAACGGTTTGATTATTAATTGTAATCTATAGAAGGGATAATTTTGTGTATCATTAATGGGGTGTACAACAATTTATCGGCCATTGTCTTATCCCTTTAGATCCCTGTCTACACATACATGTAATTTATAAAAATAGATCCCACTATCTCATGATAAAACATATTTGGGTAAATAAAAAATAAACATCCATTATCGAAATTAATCTTTTAATATTTGTTTAAGATTATATGAGTCAGAGGGAGTAGAGAGAGATAGATAGATAAATAAATATATAGAGAAAGAGAGTGGGAGAGAGAGAGGGGAGAGAGATTGAAGAGTATTTTTGTTGTAACTTCCTACGCAAAGAACACTTTCATTGGTGTCAATACAAAAAACGATTACTTTTGTCAAAAATTAGCAAAACAATATATAAATCAGAGTGTAATAAATTTGTTTCTAACCCCTACGGGAGCGCTTAAACTCTTCTTTCGGGTCCTATCCATATATCTGTACTCAAATTTTCAAAATTGAAAAAAAATTTCTAAGAGGATATTACTCTTATTTCTTGACAATGGCGATATGACGAAACCTACCAGATAATACGAAAAATTACAGGGATATCAAGACGTACGGACAACTGACTGAAAAAATAGAGTAGCTACACTAATAAATGATTTGAATTTTCATTAGAGTAGTTCCTTGGCCTTTCAGCAGGCATACATCATATAAATATGCAAAATGGTAGAATTCCTCTGTGTTAAGTGCTCAGCCTAAAGCCAAATCTACAAATCTTCCCTAAAAAGTATAACCCATACAGAACAGCAATTGCTAAGATCTTAAGCTTCAGACAAAAAAACTTACTACTCTATATTATAGTATTAGCAGATACACCTCTGTGTATTTAAAGGGTCAGAAAAATATCTTAAAATCATACAAAGATAAAAATCTGAAAAAAATTAGTCTAAAACAATCACAACCTACGGAAAGATTGCCTTAAAAGATATCCCAATCGGCTCAGTAGTTATTGAGATCTTATGCTTCAGACAAAAAAACTTTACGAACTAGCAAAAAGATTTAAGAATTAGCTATTTATTTCTTAGTTTAAATTTATCTTAAATGAATTAGCACCATAGCTCTGTATCACCTCCCCTCAAATAGTCAATGCTTACTTATAATTCCTCTTCATAAGCTGGTTTCTTTAATTTTTTTTTCATGTTAGAGCATTAAGATATTAATGATTTAAGACTAGTATATTCCGGGTATCTAAAAGGATAAGACAATTGTCGATAAATTGATGTACATCCCCAATGATAAAACACAAAATCATAATGATATAAGACTGGTAAATTAAAGGATTAAGACAATGGCTGATAAATCGATGTACATTCCCGATGATGACACAAAAAATTACCACTTATGTACATTAAAATTAGTGGTTGAAACGGTTCCACGACAAACGTAAGAGTCCCAAACGTCAGAGTGGAAAAACATCAGAGTGGACAAACGCAAGAGTCCCAAACGTCAGAGTGGGACAAACGTCAGAGTGGGACAAACGTCAGAGTGGACAAACGCAGGATTTTTGGGACAAACGTCAGAGTGGACATTTTATAAGTAAAACGTATGAGTCTCGATTTTATAATCATTAAAGCGCTGCGGCTAGGTAGGCCAGGGTGCTGAGTGCTGCAGCCAGAGTCATTTTCTTTATGATTAGGTTAGGTTAGGTTATAGGCTAGGGGGCCGAGCGCCCGCGGCTAGGCAGGCTAGGGGGCCGAGCGCTGCGGCTAGGTAGGCCAGGGTGCTGAGTGCTGCAGCCAGAGTCATTTTCTTTATGATTAGGTTAGGTTAGGTTATAGGCTAGGGGGCCGAGCGCCCGCGGCTAGGCAGGCTAGGGGGCCTAACTGTCTATTTTTTGTCATATAATTAAAATAGCATAGACTCTGATGTTTTACTTAAGCAATGTCCACTCTGACGTTTGTCCCACTCTGACGTTTGTCCCACTCTGACGTTTGGGACTCTTGCGTTTGGGACTCTTGCGTTTGTCCACTCTGACGTTTGGGACTCTTACGTTTGGGGTAGGACCGTTGAAACGTTTGAACACTCAACTAATCAAAATTCCTTAAAATTGTTTGGCCAACGAATAAGAAAACTTTGGGTACTAGCGTAATAAACTGTCCATTGTTCCCTCTCTCTCTGTGTTGTGTGATACTCTTTAAAAAATCCCCCAAACCCGGCCTCTCTAATGGTCCGTACGTATTTCTCTGGAAGGTGGATGGATCTGTATAAATAGAGGTGTGCTAGAAAGTGAATGACAGTCCCCAACAAATCATGCTCGCTTCCCCCAAGTCTTACTTTCATATATGGTGAGATATTCAACACTAATATATTGGTTCAAAAAAACTTAACATAATTTAAAAACCTTTAAAGTAGGTCAGTCCGTAATGAATAGTTCTTACTGTTAATTTCGGCATGTTAGTTTAGTCCTATCGATTTTAAACATGATGATTCCTGTAAAAGTAAGGTACTGTTTAAAGAGCGTACCAGGAGCATGTTGTGTTGATTTAATAGCTATATATTTAATTTTACATACCTTATTACCTATTCTTTTTCCTCGATTCCAATAACGATTAGGCAAAACTTTAGGTATAAGAGATACTACTCTATATCTCTATAATGTAGGTTTGTCCCAAATATGCAATACTTCCTGTATTCAAATAATTATGGAAAAAATTTAATCAGAATAACTGAATGGTTTGTTACTTTTCAATTGTCAATGTTCGTTAGTCCGGCTTATTGTTGAGCTTTTAAGAATATTATCATCCTTGTTGTTTTTTAGTTTTGTGGTGTTAGCCCTTGCATTAGCTGTTAACTGTGAGTCAAAAAGAGAAAACAACATTTCTGGAAAATACCGTAAGCATTTAGTATCCTTATCTTACTATGTAAAGTAGTAAGGTTTTTTTTGTATGAAACTTAAAATCTCATGAACTACTGAAATGAATGAGAACTTTTTGTTTAGGCCGCTTCACATAGCACCTGTGATGGTTTTAGGCCATTCTATTTTCAGATTTAAGTCTTCGGATGGTTTTAATATATTATTCTAGTCCCATTTTGCTTCTTCGAGTCCTTAGATGTTAGGGGTACAACCGCGTGTGTGTATAAAGGTAACATATGTCTGTCTGCAACTAAGGATCTTGATGTCTACTGGATCTTATTTATGATGAAAGAAAGATTTAATAATCATAAAATTATCTTTTAAAGCAGCCAAGAATATCTTGTTTAGTGACTCCATTATAAATACTTACAAACATTTCTTAGATAAGTAGTAGCTGCTCTACTGGTCAGTAATAGAATGAATAAGCGGCTGCTTTTCTACTTTGGCGAAAAGAAGCGGCTCCGGATCCACATTGTTGGCAAATATATGAAAATTAATTTGAATAGAAAATGCTTTACTAAAGTCTAAACTACACTAACAATCAATAATGAATTAATTTTGGTAATAAATATAGAAAGCCTAGAATTAGTTCCTCTAAAACTAATTACACTAATGCCTTGGGAACTATCCGACAACATTATTGGTTAAAAAGTGTATTCACAGAATATCTTAAGTTGACAGAAACTCCTTTAAGTTTGACGGATTATTGTGTATGATTGAGCATTATTTAATAAAACTACTCAATAGATACCGCAGCATTCAGAAAGTTTTTCAGAATTTAATCATTATTGAGAGAAAATGTATTCTTTTTTATCAGGACGTGCCGCTGGTTATTACACAACAAGATTTGGCAGAAGTGACCCATCCCTTAGACTCCAGGTAACTTACTAAAATCTTGTAAATTGCCAGATAATATGGAATATCTTTGAAATTAGAAAAATTCATTTGGTTCCAGCTCACAGAACTAAAGGTAGACTGTAAATCCAATGGTATCACAAAGATATATAATGCTGATGTGTAGTTTTCTTAGTTTTGGTGATTTAAAGTAGGACACCTGCCTTAATCACCAAGAATTTAGGGACGAGACAATGGATATAAGATTTATATTTTGGGCTGTCTTAATCTAGGGGTACCAGAACTAACGTAACTGTTCTTTGTTTGGATGTTTCAAAATGTCTTTCAGTCTGTATGTGTGTAGCAAAGGATCTAGGTAACCACTGAACCGATATGGTTCTTATTTCCAGTGGATCTCATTAGAGTGATTGTAAAATTGTAATAATGAAAATTTATTTTACTAGAGGATGCTGGAGCACTAAAATTCAATCTTTAAATTGTCTAATAAATAAATATCTTTACTCGAATAATCGTCATTGGCTTAAATACTTGAATTCAATAAAAAAATGAATTAGAAAATATTATACTAATTTCCAATTTACTGTATTTAAACTGTTAAGGCAATGGAAAATTAAAATTGATCCCACAATGCATAGCATGTGACTTCACATGTGGGTTGTAATTCTCAATTAATAGATTAAACATTGAAATAAATTTTAATTTTTTAAGATTAAACCTTTAGTTATAATTGCTCACTTATAAGTATTTTTAATTAAGTACATTTCAAATTGATTACTAACTGAACAAATGATATATTTAGAGTGGATTTGAATTTAAATTATGTTTATTAATACTGAATTCTTAGTTCTACAAGAAGCATAACACATATAAGTAGTAATGCTCAAAAGACAAAAAAAATGGGTTATTGAAGGCATATATTGTAGATAGACAGACGGACAAAGAAGTTTATTCTCACTAGTCAATTAAATCGTTACAAAAAAGTAAGCCATCTATTCCTGTTAGCAGCCAAGTAAATCCCATTTTCAACTATGTAGTAAACATTATAACCATAAAGAAGCTTCACTGCAAAAAAGTTCATAAATACAAAACATACACCTACTATAAATGAATGAATAGCGGTTTCACTTAAACTTTTTAACACAGTTCTGTTTGAGTTGGAAATATTTTAATCTTAGTTCAATCTTAACTTTAAAAACTTTTTATGCACATAATGCTAACTTATACTATTTCCTTATATTTTTGTAAAGCATCTACCCTATAAATAAAATATGTCAATAGATTTATAAGTCTAGATGATCAATCAGACACGATTCTCTGCTGAGACTTGCTTATTAAGATATTTGTTTTCAGTTTTTTGTTGCATATGATTTGATTCCTAAATATGAAAGCAAATTTTTTTGTGATAATGGAATTTCCCAACTAAAGCTTAACTTGAAGAAATCAAATCAAAATAATTAATAATAATAAATAGATGAAACATAGAAGAAAATATTGCCTTTTTTATCCTAAATATGTACTCTTGCTTACCCATTAAATTTGTTTATTCATTGTACTAGTATTGGTCTCATTTTGGGAGAGTTCATTTAAACTTTAAATATCTAGTGATATACCACTATGTACATAAGTTTCCTAAAAATGGCCAACTTCCTTATAGGTATAACTTATACATAGATTTTATAAAAGTAAAATCTTGACTTGTCAAAAGACTTTCTTGTGATCATCAGCATGTTAATGTTAAAGATATTAATTTATTGTAGGAGCTGGAACAGAAAAGGCAGGACCATATCATGGAGAAATTGATGAGAACCAGTTTTGTTCCTGATTTACCTGAGGTAGGACGGTCTAACTTTTATAGCAGCTGAGAAAAACAAATTCCCTTTAACATTGTTGTCCAACAGATAATGACAGACCATATAATTCTTAGTGATGTTCATTGGATAGCATACTGGATATACAATATATGTGGATATTATAACATGGGAAAAATTGTCTTCAAATTAAATTGCTATCATGGACATCATTTATTGGTAAGTTAGTCCATCCAGTAGGAGGGTAGGAGATGGGGTATTAAATCATTATTTTAGCCACCTATTTGCTTTACATTATTAGAGTACATGATAATCTGGTGTTAGATCCAAGTTACGATAATTCCATTGATAGCATACCTACTAGTTACTTAAAATCAACTATTCACATGTTAAGCAGCCAAATAAAGCACACATTTTTCAACTGGACAGACAGATGGACAAAGTTAGATCAAGAGAAGCATCGGTGCTTATAATTCTTCAACAAACTTATTTAAGTTACAAAAATTGATGACTTAAATCTTGTATTTTCTTGGTAGAAAGCCTACATGCCACTGGAGACAAGTGCAGAGGAGGTGAAGCACAATATTGATGATATTCTGGAGGAGAAACCCATGCTGTTCTGTACATTCTCCAAGGAGAGGATGACATATGTCTGCTCCAAGGTTCCCTGGTAAGTTCTCCAGAGAATTTTTAGATGTCTATTGACGGTTTCACTCCAAGTGCCTCGTAAACCCCCTCCCCTCCCATTGTTTTAAATTTTTAGAAAAAAGGAGGGGTACTTTTTCAATTATCATTTTAGGGTAGTCCCCCAGGGTTAAGGCACTACTCATTTTCAATTGACTTTAAAAATAAAAGGTGGGGGGGGGGGGGGGGGCTTGATTATAATAATTAGAACTACAAACCATAAGATTTAAAGTCATCTGAGGGTATACTTTTTTTTACAATATGATGATTAGGATAGTTAGGGGGATGACCAAAATGAAAGATTTAACTCAAAAAAAAAAATTTCTTATCAGCTTTGTCTTTCCAGTTTGGCTTCGAATCCGATTAATAACCGCTGGATTAGAACCGGTTATCAGTCATACTGAAAGATCATGTATAGTTTTATATTACAGACAATTTACCACAAAATCAAAATTATGATAAAAAATGAGTTTTATTAGCCGAAGGGATAACAAAGCTGGTTTTAATAATATGATTTTTTATCTTAACATCCGCGGAAAGCTGTATATGATGCGATGAATGTTTATTATAGGATGGTTGATATTGGCCGAGTTAGATAAGTTTACTAAAACAACATGACAACGAAAAATCACTACCCAGGGTGCTGACCGAAAAAATCCACCAAAAATTCATTTCAAATCATAACAAAACAAAAATATTTCTAAATATTAATCCAAAAAAAATCACCATTTTCATCGAATATGCCTAAACGCTTACAAAAAAATAACAATGGCTTTAAAACTTAAAAAAATATTTTTTTGAATATCTGAAGAATGCAAGTTTACATTATTTTTTGCTTAAAAATATGTATATTTCTACATCAAATTTTATTATATAATGTAATGGTATAAAATAGCAATGAGGCGAAAAAAAGCTATTTTCTACCTTTCTATTGAGGCTGAAATTTATAAAGCGTGAAGGTATTTTAGTATTATAATATACAATGCTAGTTTTGGTTGATGAGGTTATTGTTCTAATATTAAAATTCCTTCATGAATCTTGTTTTGTTACAACGTATTTAAGCTATTTAAAATACCTAATATTTCTTTCCATTTTAATTTTAACTAGCTTAAATATCTTAAAAATTCTATGACAATGAATTAAAATCAATTTATGCAGTATAATATACCTAGTTAAAAGTTTAAAATATTGATAATTTTGTATTTATAATGTGGTGTATTAAAAATATATTATGTGATTGCTATTAAAGTTATAATTTTAGCCAATGAAGACTTTGTTTCTTTATAGTATAGTGAATTATTAATAAATTTTGGAACCAGCTATTTATTACTTTCACTTAAAAACTTACATTGAATTTAATAATTTAACCTTTATTTCGTCATCATAGTGAGAGAACCGAAATAAATACTTAATCTTGGGTTGGCAATCCGTCCAATTTTTGGACCGGATTCGGATTCTTACTAAAATTTGCCAAGAAAACGGAATAATCCGTGAATTCCAAATTCTAGCAATATTTAAAAGGCTCTTTTAAAAATAAACTAAGGGATTAAATTTTACTTGGTACTGGGAAGATCTAAAGCTGCGTTTTTTTTCTTATTTTCACAGTAGCTTTTCTTCTATTTTTTGACCCTACAGCGGCCATTTCCTAACCCTTACTCAACCTAACCTAAAATAAGCATGAAAAGCTACTGTAAAATATTTGGACCAAAAAAACTCAAGACGCTAATTTTGTCCTAACAATTAAGAATCCGAAATTAAAATAACGGATTCCGGATTCGGATTCCAAGATTGTCCAAAACTCTAACGGATTCCGGATTAGCAACCCTTACTTAATCATTTCAACTAAATGAAAACCGATTCTAAACAATGTACAACGTAATTAAGAAAGGAACGTTTAAACATTTTCGACAATTTTAAGGTATAAAAAAAATAAAAAAAAACTTATTTTAATTTAAAGTTATTTATTCTTTTAAAGGTATAAATTCAAAGAAATATAAAAATGTTAAATTTACCTGTGCTAAAGATACTTAACGTACTCATTGTATTTCTTTTCATGGATCTTTTAAAGATTTTCTGTTGGGTTTGATTTTGTATTAAATGTTTCTGGTTTGCTGGCAGGATATCTTAGTTAATCCCTCTCAATACAAGCAGAGTTTCATCATTCACCCATTCAAACACACACAGATTGGAACATTTATCCATAAAAGCAAATAATAGACTAGGATCTAAAGGGATAAGACAATGCAATCTCCGATCTATTGAAGTACATCCCTAATGATGAAAATCCAAATTACCCCAATTGAAAATTACAATTATTGGTTGAAACGTTTGTGCACTCAACTTAATGAACCAACAAATTAAAATTCAATAAAAGTCCCCAAAATTGTTTCGCCAAAGAAAAATAAAACATTATTATAAAACTTTTGGGACTAGTGTAATAAACAGTTAAATGTTCCCTCCATTCCCTCCCTCCCTGGATCTAAAGGGAAGACAATACACGATAAACTGAAGTACATCACCAATGATAAGAATCAAAATTATCCCTTCCGTAGATTACAATTATTCATTGAAACGTTTGGACACTCAACTTAAAGAACCAACTTATCAAAATTATATAAAAGTCCCGCAAGTTGTTGAGCCAGAAAAGCTGAGGGTCCGGACTACAAGAACTGGTATTTATTTTATGATTTTTCAGTATGGCTGGGAACCAGTTCTAATCTAGCGGATATTAATCGATTTCGAAGCCATTTTTTGTTAATATTCATCATCAATGGCAAATACTGTTATAATAATCAGCAAAGAAAATAACAATTTCAACTGCCAAAAAAGTTAAAATAAAATAGGTAAAAATTACTCTGTACTGTGGAACTAATTCTTTTAAAGGATAACTTGCCATATCCCCAAATACTTTATTTTTTCTTTGGCTATTTATAGTTATTTGAAAATTCTAAGGATAAAGAACCTAAATAAAGCGAAGAGTGTAAATATATCTCGGCCGAAGACGACAAGCGAAGGATGACAGCATCAATAAATAGAGAACAAGTGTAAACGAAATTTAGCAAAATATCAAGGAAAGTCAAACCAACGGACTGGTAAAGTAAGTTATATTGTGGATACACAATAATAAAACGAATTTAAGAATCCATAACATGGTAAACCCAGAATATTCCCTAAAAAGCAGAGTACAATCAAGCAACATCTAAAGCTTCATCTGGACGGACAAACACTGCTTTAAGTATTCTATAGTTTTAGAGTTACAATCAGGGATGCGGAGCCGGAGCTGTCATATTTTGCTGAAGCCGGATCTGCACCAAAAATCAAAAGGATCCGCATTCCCCTGCACTTGTTACAATCGTTTAAGTAAATCATTTTGCTTTGGTACATATTTGTTGATTTATGATTCAATAGATATGAGAACTGAAGAAACAGTACCTAATCAACGCCAAAACAGCATTTTTTCGATCATTTTTTATTTGATAAGTTTACCGAATTAAACAATTTGCACTTTATACCTCCATGGCCTGGGAAATTTCAATCCTGTTGTTTAGTGATTCCTTTGTGGCAAATCCACATATCCCCCATTAAATTGAAATCTAGTTACATGTCCGTCTAGTTACTTTTTGGTATAGGTAGTAAGTAATCTTTGTTTTAAAACTCACTTCTTGAAAACTTTACTAAAAATTAAAAGACAAGACAAATCTTTTTTGGTCTAACCCTGTAGTGTAGAAGGCCAAAAAGTTTCACATTTTGAATGTCCAAGTGTATGCTCATTTGAAAGAATTGGATAATCTAAGTGTAACAATTTTAGGGTTTCAGATTCCCAATTTCGTTCCAAACATTTCTTTTCATACTTTACCATAAAAAAATCATAATTATTTCTTAGATTCATTCCCATTTCATTTGGTTTCAAACTATGAACAAAAGAGGTTGAAAATAATGTAACTTTTATTTGGAAAAATTCAACGGTCATGTTTCTTATTTTTTTTTCATTCAATATACAAATTCTTTTTTTGCCATTGATTCGGGTTTCCAGATTTGAATTTGGAATTCAGAATCAGAAAAACTATCTAAACATTGAAATAAAGATTAAGTTCATATAATATTAATTGTACAATATATGTATGATTCTGAAAGTCTTTCATAGATGCAAAATTTAAAAAAAAATATCTTATTGCACAGATTTTTTCATTTAAAGAAAAATTATCTAATAAAAACTTTCAGTAGGTATATTTCGAGATTTTTAATAATAACTTTTAGTTAAAATATGGTACTTAAAAAAAGAACAAAAGAGATTGTAGCTTTTTTTCATCAGAAAATTCTTTTTTGTGGATAAAAGAAAAGTATGAATAATGCCAAAAAAGGTGAAAGAGCTAGAAGAAAGAAAAATTTTGAAGAGCTATCGTAATTTACAAAAAAGCATTGTTAGTAAAAATAAGTCATACAAAGGGCAAGAAAAAAGTTTTTAAAATTACAATAAAAGTGATATTTATTAAAAATTTCTTTTGTAATTGTATAGGTAGGTAGCTGAATGTAAAAAATTTGAAAAAAACGGAGAAGAAAAAAACATAAAAAATATTGTTACCTTTTAAAGAAGACATAGCATTTAAATAATTTCATAATTTGACAAATATGGAAAACTTTGTTGTATTCTTTTGGGTTTCAGAAAATATTTGAACATTTTTTTGCTTAGATTGGGAGATTTTTTGGAGTAAATGATATTCATAAGTAATATTGAAAAACATTTTTTGTATAGGTTAGTAATTTGTCATATTATACTTAGGTCTCACTTGAAAATTTGTTTTGTTTTTTGTCTTTCACTTTAGTTGTTCTTTGTATTTTGGATTGTTTCTTTTAAATTCAGAATATTTCAACTTTCAAAAAGCTGATTCGTTCTTCTTTTCAGGGACAGATCTTTAATTCTTGTTTACAAGTAGTAGAACAGGATATACAAAGTTTTAATTAATTTTAAAATTATTTTTCCAGTATGGCTTCGAAACCGATTAATATTCGCTGGATTAGAACCGGTTCTAAGCCATACTGAAAAATCATGTATCATATTATGTCCAGTTTTCTACGAGTATAAAAATTTACAATCATAATATTAAAACCTTAATCTTCTAAATGTACATTTTTATATCCGTAGAAAGAAGTCTATAATATAATGCGATTTTCTTCCTTACTAATGCTTTAATTTTGTTTTTAAAACTTTGTCTGTCCGTTTCTAATCCACGATTTTAGAATCAAAAATCCTATCCCCTTACTTTGTCACGTAATTCGAGTTGCTTTTGGTTTTTGTGTCACACGCACAGCAGTTAGAGGTTTAATATCTTCTTCTATCTGGTGTACGGGAACGCCTGCTAATCATGGATTCAGGGATAAGATCATAGTTTTGTTAAATGCTAAATTAGAGGCGTGAAGTTAGTAGTGAGCCAGCGATAAGGTATAGCCAACAAGAAACAAAATTCAAAAATAATTGGTGGGGGCGGGGGGGGGGGAGCAGATAAAAAGGTCGTCTTTAAAAATCATGAAATATTAGCCAAAATTACTAAATATTTTTTCGAATTCAATAAATAAATGGATACAGCTTATAGTAAGCTACTCTATAATTCCGACTGTCCGTCCGTCTGTCAGCTATGTTTATGATGCTATCTATAATACAAAGTAGAACGATGTCTGTATGTCCGTCTGAAGCTTAAGATCTCGGTAACCGCTGAACCGAATGGGCTCTACTCTTCAGAGAATATACCTACTGGTCCTGTGGTGGTTTTAGGCTATTTTCTTGGGGGGTGGGACACCCCCAACCCCCCAAAAACAAAAATTCCCCCCCAATTTTTTTTTTGTAGGAGATATCCTTGGTCCTTTTTTTTTGCGGGAGAATTCCTTGGTCCTTATTTTTTTTTCGAATTTATTCTTAACTTTTTTTATCATCTCTTAGGGCAAAGCCCCTAGAGGCTAGGGGCGAAGCCGCTAGTTTAATACAAACGACTGTAATTTTTTTGTGAAGTTTCACTTTTCTAAGGCATGTCGGAATCCTCTAAAGATTATTTGAATTCTGTAGAAAAATTTTATTTACTCGGCTTCTATTATAGGTAGACGGCTAAGTATTGGTGAAGGAAGAATCTCCTGACCAATGAATATCTACTGTACAGCTCACTTCGCTAATGCTTTTCAGCCTGTCTGTAGTGTTCTTAAGAACATAAAAATTTATATAAGGGAATTATACTTTTCTCTTATGCTCTTTAAAATACGAGGTTAACTAATTTGCTCAATTTTTTTAGTTATTAACAGAAACTAGTGGCTACGATCCTAGTCTCTATGGGCTCAGTATTCGAAGATCTAGAAATGCAGCTTAAAACCATTTGAAGACCTAAGTCTGAAAATAGACTGTCTAAATCAATTACAAGAGCTATGTCAAGCTTACTTAAAAAGGAGAACTCAATCGGTTCAGTAGTTATTGAGATCTTAAGCTTCAGACAAAACCTTACAACCTTACATAAAAGGATATATGTAACTATTCTACAATTATATTTTATCATCCTTGAACTCCTGCCTGGCATGGCGTTTCGAAGAAGAAGGTCTAGGTGATGGAGAACCCCGGCGGTCATAATATCTGTCACGAGAATCATACCTGAAATATTACATTTTACTTTTCAAGGGTATATATTTTCCATAACCCCCACCCCCATCCTTATGGTAAAGTAAAGGTATCTTTCTGTCTAACCCGATATGATTCTCCTTTACAATGTAGCTTCTCATTAGTTCTGGAAAGGTTTATAGCTGTTATTGGGGGGAGGGTCCACCATCCAAACAAGAGAAATCACCAAAAATAAAAATAAATATGAAGCGCCGCCTAACGGATATTTTTGGTAGGTAAACAGCTGATCTTTCAATAGATTGAGAATAAAACATCTTGCATGCCCTTAGGGGCCTCTACAGGTGTAGCAACTTATTCCAAAAAAGGTAAAATCCGTGAATTGTCAAATATATTTAATAAACGAACATTAAGATATAATCTCAAAGATGACAAATTAAACAAATTCTTTAGTATGTTAGATACTACCTACCCAGTTAAAAAAATAAGAAAACGGTTAAAATCAGCAATTTTTTTAAAACCACATTACCACTATTGGTCTACACACATAATTTGAAGTTAAAAAATTCTAATGATACCTATAATAAAAATATGATTTAGACAAGAATGGTACTATTTCCCCTTCCTCTTATTTTCCTGTATAAAAAAGAGATAAAAAGTTATCGTATAATTGCTTGTAAGGAACCTACCTTGGTGGAGGTGGGGCTGGGGGATAGCCACCCCTGCTGTCTCTGTAATAATCCCTTTGGGGTGGGCCGGGGGGTGCCCGCTCGTATCTGTCATCATACCTGTCCTCACGGTATCTGTCCTCTCTGTACCGATCTGCTAGCAAAAAAATTCAAATAATAATTTTCATAAACAAAGAAAGAATGGATTTCATAAGAGATCCCATGAAAAAAAATTTAGAAGGCTAAAATTGACACAGAACTTTGTATAATTGTCCATTTCTTCAAGCAAATCGTCTAATATTCATAAATGAACAAAATACCTATTAACGGATTAAAGTAAAATTTGACATTTTTTTAGATTGATTTTTTTAATACCTGTTTATAGAAAGAAAGCTATAAATGATTTTTTTTGTATTTCTAAATCGATTTTAATATAAAAACTATTTTATTTTCCCGAATCTCCAATCATATTTCCCTTCCTTTAAAAAGTAGGTAGTTAAAACAGTGGCACAAATTCCAGAACGAAAATAAAAAACAGTACAGTTTATCATTTAAAAAAAAGATAATACCTGTGTAATAACGATCCTCTTCCCTTCTATCTCTGTAATAATGATCCCTCTCCCTGTAATAGGAGTCTCTCTCATAATAATCACGGGCATAGTAGTCTCTGGGTGGGGGAGGCGGGGACCTTTCACGGTAGGAGTTACGGCGTGGTGGCGGATAGCCTCCGGGGGATCGTCTACCACTGCCGGCGGAACGTTCACCAGGCTTATAAGCTTTACCTATAAAAAAAATAGTCTTTCGTTTAGAACATATTTCTTACAAATTAAAGAAACATTAAAAAACTATATATATAGGTATCTACTATATCTATTAAACAAAATATTCACTAGGTACGTTAATTCCAAGCACAAGCAAAATTTTACATCCAATTTTTTCGGTTGTAAAACAAGATTTATGAACTAAAATTAGCTGTTATTCAAATATTAGCATAGGTACCTACAATATTATTATGCTATTGTAATTATCCCTCCTGGGAAACATTTGAAGGAAAAATCTTAAAAACTATTAAAACTGAAATGTTATTTATCGCATCGTATTACAGCTCACCGCGAATAATAAAATGTAAAAATATAAGATTAAAACTGCTAGGTATTAATTTCATGAATTTTATATTAACATTCGTGGAAATTTGTCTATAATACGATGCTATTTATGATTTATTTAGTATGGCTTAGAACCAGGGTGGGCATACAAAAAACCCAACCAAAAAAAACCACCCAGGGTTATTTAAAAAAAACCAATAAAACCCCCATAAAAAAAGGGTTTTTGGGTTGGGTTGGGCTGGGCTTTTTAAAAAAACCCTGGGTTTTCCCCCACCCTGCTTAGAACCGGATCTAATCCAGCGTATGTATTGACCGGTTTGGAAGCCACACTGTAAATGTATTTACCATGATGAAAGTAAACACCAGGCGTGGGTTTGTGTGCTTCTTTGGTGATGGAATAGTCCACACGAATTGTATTGCCCTGGAAATCTTTACCGTTCATCTCAGCACGGGCTTTTGAGGCATCCTATCACAATATTAGGTTAATGCGAGATAAAAAATCTTTTTTTTATGAAAATTAGGCTTTAAAAAGTTGGAGTAGGAGAATAAGGGGGGGGGGGGAAGTTGACACATTTCCGTAAACCTGGTACCTAGGCTTTATCTTTGGGCTGAGAGGATAGGTTATTAAAGATAAAATCATTCTTTTCTGATGAATTTCACGAAGTTTTAAGATTTTTTGGATAGACCTCCAGGTTCCGGAGCTGCAGGCCTCCAGGTGATCTCTGTACAGGTAAAAATGAAAAAAAAAAAAAATTTTAAAGTTACAAATCAACTTATAAAACAAAATATGCATTTTTCTTCAAATATGTGAATAATATTAAAAAAGATGCATATTTTGTTTTGTAAGTTGACCTGTAAATTAAAAAAAATATAAGAATGATTTTATCTCTAATAACCTATCCTCTCAGTCCAAAGATAAAGCCTAGGTACCAGGTTTACGCAAATGTGTCAAAACTCCCCCCCCCCCCTCTTAGTTGTTATTTTGTGTAAGACTTATGTAAGATTAAGGTATCTTACTTAACATAGTTGTTAGGTCTCTTCAATTTCATGGCTACAACTATGCTATTATGTTGAAAAGGGATGTGTGATTGGTTCGATTTCTAATATTAGGCATTGTAGCATTAATTTACCTACTTTTAAAAACTTTAATTAAAAAAATTTTTTATGATATTAAAAAGTTTTACCTCAATATTTTTGAAGTAAACGAAACCAAATCCTCGTGATTTTCCACTAAAATTAAAATATGCATACAGACCTAATATTCTATGTGTTACTTATTCTAAAATAGATTGTTACATCATAAAGAAAAATCCATTAAAAACCTTCCTAATGATAGGTGTTACGATTACGAATTTTAAATCAAATCTTTTTCTAACTCTTGTTTGAAATAGTTAATTCTAGAGTATTTGCTTACTATGATTTATTTCAATTTTTTTTCTTCATTAAACTTCGACATCACTTCAATAATTACAATTTACAAACCAGTATCTCCAGTGTGCATGCATTGAAAAAGAAATCTTTAACTCATCTCCCTTTATTTAATCTGAAAATTAAACAAGTCCAAAGCAATCTGCTTATAAATACAACTTATTCGGATCTACTGCAGTTCACGGTAAAATATTGCTGGTAACGAATATTGCAAAAAATCTATGAATTTTAAAGGCCGCTAGCTGCCAAACGGCTGAACGTAGAGATCAAACCCGCACACTATTTTAAGCGGCATAAGAAGGCCTACCAATAATCTGGAATAGCCAAGATTCAATGATGCACAGGGAAATCTTCACTGAAGAAAAAACGCGTAAATTAGGTTTTTTTTCGCGCATTTCTCTGCAATGCAAGATAATTATGCATTATTGATTTATGGCTATTCCAGATTATTTGTAGGCCTTCTTATGCCGCTTAAAACAGTGTGCAGGAATGATCTGTACGTTCAGCCGTTTGGCAGCTAGCAGCCTTTAAAATTTATAGATTTTTGGCAATATTCGTTACCAGCAATATTTTACCGTGAACTGCAGTAGATCCACTTATTCTGCTTAAGATATTTTTGAGCAATTTAAAATAAATAATAACTTACGTTTTACCAGCAGGTCCATCAAGAACAAGAACAACCTTATCCAGAGGTCCAAACTTGCCGAATGCATAATCCAAATCATCATCTGTAGTTTTGAGATTGAGACCAAAAACTCCGAGGCAATTGTTTGGGTCCGGCTGCTCTCTATCTCCTCGGGGAACAACCATCTTGTAATCTTTGGCCTTGCTTCTAGAAAAAAAATATAATATTATGTATAATCATACAAAATTTATAATACAATTATCAGTATTACCTACGCTTAAATAAAAATTAAATAGAAACATAACCTAAAAAAATACATGCATTGAAAATAATCTATCAATAATATTCATGATTGGAAATTCAAAGCGGATCGGTATTCCTTTATCATGGACATGTAGTGTCCAGACTTTTCTACCAATAACATTAACCTACTACCTACAAACCTTAGTCTAACCTAGATCCCAAAATGCAATGGTCCTTTTTAGCTGCAATACCTGGAGTCTCTGTCACCACGAGATCTTGACCTTGACCTTGTTCTTCTGTGTGAACGTGACCTTCTACGATCCCTTGATCGTGACCTTAAAAAATTTACGTAATTCAAAAATACAAATTCTTTCGTTATTATTTTCACACAATAAATGACAAAAAGTCTGACTAATTTCTAAATATGCCTAAAAAACTTTTATTAAAACATCAACTTAGTTTGAAGTTAGGACCTAATACTTAATTTAAAAAAAAATTTAAATTCTTAAGATACTTTTTATACTTTACACTAGTCCCTAACTTTTTACACCAACTTTTTTTATATTCGTTGTTTAAAAATTTTGGAGACTTTTATAGAATTTTGATTGGTTAGTTCATTAAGTTGAGTGTCCAAACGTTTTATAGGGGTTATTTTGTCGGCTAATTTCTTATCCCTTTAGATCCCTGATGTATGATCATTGTTAAAAATGCTTCACCTTGAGCCAGAAAAAGATCCAGATTTAGATCTTGTTTTGTAATCCCTTGAAGCAATGCCAGGCGGCGACGGAGAACCAGAATAGGACCTACAATTCACATCAAATATAATTTCATACAAAATTAAGAATTTTATTAAAATGTACCTATAGTTTTCAAAGAATCATTAAACATATTTTTAAAACCAGCAAGTAGTTTCAACACAGAGTATAACGATATATATCTCTTCGTCTGAAGGTATATTTTTCCACAAAAACTAAAGAACCGAAAAGTTTTAGCACGTAAGGGAATATGTATCCAATAAATGAAGGTTTAAATCCACTTCTAGTTTGACCCCCGCTTCGCTCTCCACGAAATTAGCATTTTCTTGTGGCCTGCTTGGGACCAATAATGTTTCAAGGAGGTTGGGGATTTCCTGGATTTTGACTAGTGATCATCACACGTATTAGATTCACCTTTATATGTAGTGAATTCCAATATATTCAAAAGGTGTAATTTAATAATTCCAGATTTTACTGAAATCGAGGAATATAATGAAACTGTGAATATATATATATAATGAACCCGATTTTAATTTAAAACCATTGCAAATCTTTGGGCTCTCCAAGGAAAGTAAGTATTCATCTCAATATCTTGGTGGACCTGAGTCCCCTATATAAGGTACCTAAGATATTTCTCCAAAATTGATTTTAAAATCTGCAGCTTTGTCGTCTATGTAAAATAATTTTATACATATACCCTACTATGTTGTCCTATAATAAACCCATTTAAATGGATTTCATATATAATCGCAAAATGTTTTCAATCAAGGAATCCTCTCACAATTCTTAAATTCAAAAGTTAGAAATTTTGTTAATATACCCCTTTCAAAACAAAGCTGCGGATTCGATGTACCAGAGTCCACTAGGGAAAGGAAGTGATTTCCCTAAAACAAAACCTCAGTGGACCAAAGTACACCAAGAATGGGAAGTGACTTCTCTAAAATGAAGGGATGTCACTTCCCTAAATGAAGGGAAGTGACATCCCTAAAATGAAGGCAAGTGACTTCCCTAAAATGAAGGGAAGTGACTTCCCTAAAATGAAGGGAAGTGTCTTCCCTAAAATGAAGGGAAGTGCCTTCCCTAAAATGAAGGGAAGTGCCTTCCCTAAAACGAAGGGAAGTGCCTTCCCTAAAATGAAGGGAAGTGACTTCCCTAAAATGAAGGGAAGTGACTTCCCTAAAATGAAGAGAAGTGACTTCTCTAAAATGAAGGGAAGTGCCTTCCCTAAAATGAGGGGAAGTGCCTTCCCTAAAATGAGGGGAAGTGCCTTCCCTAAAATGAAGGGAAGTGACTTCCCTAAAATGAAGGGAAGTGACTTCCCAAAATGAAGGGAAGTGACTTCCCAAAAATGAAGGGAAGTGACTTCCCAAAAATGAAGGGAAATGACTTCCCTAAAATGAAGGGAAATGACTTCCCTAAAATGAAGGGAAATGACTTCCCTAAAATGAAGGGAAATGACTTCCCTAAAATGAAGGGAAGTGCCTTCCCTAAAATGAAGGGAAGTGACTTCCCTAAAATGAAGGGAAGTGACTTCCCTAAAATGAAGAGAAGTGACTTCTCTAAAATGAAGGGAAGTGCCTTCCCTAAAATGAGGGGAAGTGCCTTCCCTAAAATGAGGGGAAGTGCCTTCCCTAAAATGAAGGGAAGTGCCTTCCCTAAAATGAAGGGAAGTGACTTCCCAAAAATGAAGGGAAGTGACTTCCCTAAAATGAAGGGAAATGACTTCCTGAAAATGAAGGGAAGTGCCTTCCCTAAAATGAAGGGAAGTGACTTCCCTAAAATGAAGGGAAGTGACTTCCCTAAAATGAAGGGAAGTGACTTCCCTAAAATGAAGGGAAGTGCCTTCCCTAAAATGAAGGGAAGTGATTTCCCTAAAATGAAGGGAAGTGACTTCCTTAAAATGAAGAGAAGTGACTTCTCTAAAATGAAGGGAAGTGACTTCCCAAAATGAAGGGAAGTGACTTCCCAAAAATGAAGGGAAGTGACTTCCCTAAAATGAAGGGAAGTGACTTCCCAAAATGAAGGGAAGTGACTTCCCAAAAATGAAGGGAAGTGCCTTCCCTAAAATGAAGGGAAAAAACTTCCCTAAAATGAAGGGAAGTGCCTTCCCTAAAATGAAGGGAAGTGATTTCCCTAAAATGAAGGGAAGTGACTTCCTTAAAATGAAGAGAAGTGACTTCTCTAAAATGAAGGGAAGTGACTTCCCAAAATGAAGGGAAGTGACTTCCCAAAAATGAAGGGAAGTGACTTCTCTAAAATGAAGGGAAGTGACTTCCCAAAATGAAGGGAAGTGACTTCCCAAAAATGAAGGGAAGTGCCTTCCCTAAAATGAAGGGAAGTGCCTTCCCTAAAATGAAGGGAAGTGACTTCCCTAAAATGAAGGGAAGTGACTTCCCTAAATGAAGGGAAGTGACTTCCCTAAAATGAAGGGAAGTGACTTCCCTAAAATGAAGGGAAGTGACTTCCCTAAAATGAAGGGAAGTGACTTCCCTAAAATGAAGGGAAGTGACTTCCCAAAAATGAAGGGAAGTGACTTCCCTAAAATGAAGGGAAGTGACTTCCCTAAATGAAGGGAAGTGACTTCCCTAAAATGAAGGGAAGTGACTTCCCTAAAATGAAGGGAAGTCACTTCCCTAAAATGAAGAGAAGTGACTTCTCTAAAATGAAGGGAAGTGACTTCCCAAAATGAAGGGAAGTGACTTCCCTAAAATGAAGGGAAGTGCCTTCCCTAAAATGAAGGGAAGTGCCTTCCCTAAAATGAAGGGAAGTGACTTCCCGAAAATGAAGGGAAGTGACTTCCCGAAAATGAAGGGAAGTGCCTTCCCTAAAATGAAGGGAAGTGCCATCCCTAAAATGAAGGGAAGTGACTTCCCTAAAATGAAGGGAAGTGACTTCCCTAAAATGAAGGGAAGTGACTTCCCTAAAATGAAGGGAAGTGACTTCCCTAAAATGAAGGGAAGTGACTTCCCTAAAATGAAGGGAAATGACTTCCCTAAAATGAAGGGAAATGACTTCCCTAAAATGAAGGGAAATGACTTCCCTAAAATGAAGGGAAGTGACTTCCCTAAAATGAAGGGAAGTGACTTCCCTAAAATGAAGGGAAGTGACTTCCCGAAAATGAAGGGAAGTGACTTCCCGAAAATGAAGGGAAGTGACTTCCCGAAAATGAAGGGAAGTGACTTCCCAAAAATGAAGGGAAGTGATTTCCCTAACATGAAGGGAAGTGACTTCCCAAAAATGAAGGGAAGGGACTTCCCGAAAATGACAATTTATACCTGAAAACTGGCATTAGGATGACAATTTTATTTTTATTCAATGATTGGACTGTTGTAATATTCTGGAGGTCTATTAGAGCCCCCTTCCCTCCCCAACACATTCCCTCTTTTATTCTGTTTACCCTTAAAAGTATTTTGTTTACATTTTAATTTATGGACCTCATTGAGTGATATCAATAAAGAAATAATAATTTTCAAAGCACATTGATATTTTGTTTAAATCACCTGTATTGTCAGATGCCAGTTTAAGACAAGCTACCTTACATTCATTCTATTATTCTAGATATGACGAAATCTGGAGATAACCTAAAGCAAGGATGGCCAACTTTCAAGCCGAAATCTATGGATACCCAGAAAGACTGGGTAAAGATAATGCCTATTCTATCAGAACAAGGAATGATTCTTTGATTTAAGCCACTTCTCAGGTTTAAATTCTATTGCTGTAATTTGGTTTGTTTTATCTGGTAATACCCAATTTAATACAACCCTTGAACCCCCCCCCCCTTTACCTTCCCTCACCCCTTCTTTATTTATCTCGTTTTATATTTCCTCTGGAAAGCAATTTCCTTTATGTCTGAATATTCCCTTAATAATTTTTAGTTAAATTTCAAGACCCTACTCATAGTTTAAACTAAGTATCCATACTATCCAGATAAAATATAGGGATAGTTGCATAAAGCGCATTTAAAAAGTTTGTTTGCATGCATACTTTACTAGAATGCCATTTAACATAAATAATTTTATATTACAACAAATAGCAATCAAATAGACACCACCAAAAAAGTCATCATGGAAACAAGACAGCCATTTATGTTGCACTAACGGCTGTGCCCCTAGCATCTATAGCCTCTATATTAGTAGGGATATGGAAGGTCAGAAAAATAGACTAAAACCATACCTAGGCTTATAGAGGTAGTTTAAACAATTTTAAAAAAATAATAATATGCAGTTCACTAGATTCCAGTTTAAATGCACTTTGGGAATCTACCCCTTTATGGTTTCCTTAATTCATCAAAGAAAAAGAATTTTATTTTGGAAACTAGATCATATGGAGAGATGTATCAATGAACAACGAGATTCCATGACTCAGAAATGGAAGGAGATAATTGGCTCTCAGTTATATTTCACGGAGATAGAGTTAAAAACCCGCAATATGAACTTCAAACCACCAATACGATCTTCAAACCACCACCTAAGGATTTGGCTTTCCCCCGTTACTAGTCACATTTTTCTCAAAATTTGAGTAAAATTAAATTTCTTTTATCAAGTTGAAAGTCCTCAGAGTAAGTACCATTATTGTTTTTGTTGAATTTTGGTTGCAATATTTACCATCTTGTAATATCTTTATGGAAACAAAAGGTATCAAGACAATTATTAAGTACAGTGCCTTTCGAGACTTACCTATTGGTTTTAAATTATAAAGTTCTGGATTTTGAATCAAATATAATTTAAAATGATTCCCCCCCCCCCCCCCCTAGATTGATAATGCTGTAACAATGAGTTACTCATAACTTGAAAATGCCAGTTTCTATGAAACATGATACCGAAATAGCACATGAAATATAATCAACCAAAAGTTAATGCTTAGGATTTTCTCCTTATTAAGAGCTAAATGCATCTATAGTAATAAATACGCTACGGTCTACTCTTAAAGGACCACTGGAAACTCCCAATTATTTTGTGGTTTCTTTCATTCAGTCAGATATTCACAGAGATCCAATTATAGAGAAACTGCAATTGTAGATATTAAAGATTCTGAGCATTACAAATCTTTATCATTGAGAAATTCTTCCTACAAAAATTAATCAAACATGACAACCTCCATAAAAGAGAAGCTCCAAAACGATAGGCAAACGAACATTAACACCCGTACTGTTTATAAACTGAGAATTATCAGAATATGAATTTTTAAAAGTCTAATCAAAAGTGTTAATTAATTTGCTGAGAACTGCTAAATATAGGATAAATTTTGAGGACATACTTACATTTTAGCGGACTTGATATAGAGATGCTTCGCTTATAACGTTTTACTGTGTTGTCCTAGGAATCAGTTCCATAAAGTCAGATCAGTCGGATGATAATATCACATGGATTTTGTGTTGGAAAGTAAATAATCAATATGTTTAAAATGGACATACGGGTTTTCTGGTCACGATTATAGAGTCGCTACGTCGGCTAAATTATACCTAATCTAATAGATCACCATGCAAAAGTTGAAATTGATGGAAAATTCTAACATGCTAATTTACCTACCAAAAGATGCTATCCGTTCCAGTCGTACGTAAGGACGTACGGACGGAAGGACCAGACTTAAAGAAAAGCTTTGTTTTTACTAAGCTAACAAATTTTTGATAGTTGAGTAATTAGAAGATTCCTCAATGTCACTCTTTTCTTTATCCACATTAAATAAATCCAAGTTTACCCATTCCCCCCCCCCCCTTCCGATTTTTTTTTTTAAATATATGCTTCCTCCTACTAGTATTTACCTATACAATCTTAGGGTGAATTTTCTGATCGCAATCAATAAAATATACAAACAAAACTTCTGACTTTTTGGAAGATATTAAGATTTAGTGATTAATGGCAATCGCTTATATTCTTTTTCTCACTTAGAATTGCATTAGGTAATTCATAAATTATTGTACACATTAGGTAGGTACCTACTATTCAGGAAATAGTTTCCTGCTCTATTTATTCTTGGGATCAGATCCTTTTACTGACCATTTATTGAAAACAAATTTTTCAAATAAGGATTCTAATTTGATGATTGGAAGTTATTCGAATAACTGCTAATAAGCGATGAAATATTGATAAATGGATCAATTAGGTATACCAATTACGAAATGATTTTTTTTTCTTTCAAATCATAAAACCAATACGTGGTTCTCAGCTGTTGTTGGGGGTCAACCTAGTAAAATTGACGACCTATCCATTAGCCCCCACAAATATTATTGTTTTTTACTTGTTGGTAGACCGGATACCTTAAATTATTGATATGCATCCTATACTAATATTTACAAAAGATCGATAAAAAGTATTTTTAGAAGAAACCTTTATTTGACTGATTTGGATAATGGCAAGATGTGTACCTATTGTTTAGGAAGGTGGGTAACAATTTAGAGCAAGGTCATTTTTCCTTAAATGTTCCATCCAGAATATGATATAAACAAGGATAAAAGCGCCCATATAAGTCAAAACACAAAAAAAACATCATTCAAAATAATTTGTGACAAAAATTCCTATTGCAATAAAAAACAACTCTGAAAATAACTAGAGCTAAGTTCTGTTGTTGAAAGTAAATTTTTTCCGTGCAATTGATATTTTTTAACTAAAATATTGTTCATGATTATGAGACAAGAATTTTCCTATATTAAATAGGAAATTTAAAAAAAAAAGTAATGTTTCCCCTCCCCGTTTCTTATGGAAAGAAATAAGGACGAACTATTCGAGATATAGGGTAGCTTAGTTACTAATTATCGATGAATTTTGCCTTATCTTTTGTTGGAAAACCTTTGCCTCTCCCTTTATTTAAAGTTATTAAAAATATATATTTCCAGCACCTTCCAATTTAAGTATAGAAATATTTTGCCTTTTCATAAAGAACTCTTTTTACAACTAACCTGATGCTTCATAAGTTTTGGTTTTATCTACTTTAATTTTTAAGCCCATATTAGGATGAGATTTTGGTACGGAAATATAGGTATCTGGTGAACGTCTCAGTATGATGCTACAAATATTAAGTGCATAGTCACTCCTAATATCCTGTATTCTAAGATAAATCAAAACATTTAAAATGATCAAAACACAATGACACATTAGGACAATACTGGCAAATAAATAACCCTAAACATAAAAGCTTGAAGGTCCCTTGACCTAAATATGCATATTGTTTTAGTTTTGCCTGTTTATCGACTAATTACCATTGATATGCAGGCTGTCAATTTTTCTTAAATTTATGAAGTTTATAAAAAAACTTCATTATTTGGCAATATAAATTATTTATAGACACTTGGATAATGATAACCTTTACCCTATTAAGATTAATTCATTTCACGTGAAGTATTGTTCTTTTGGAAATAGATAAATATTGCATGTCTTTAAAGATTTACTTCTAACTACCTTAGAATATATTCTATACTGGTAGAATTTTAACTTATGTTACAGGTAATATGTAAGTCCACAACCCGAAATAATATATTGGCCGGAAAGGCTTATTTTCTTGTATTTAGAACAAAGTTAATGCAGTATAATATTAATTTGAAGTCATATGTCTATAAAGGGATATATTAATATTAACCAATACCATCAGTTAATATCATAAGAGGACTGGTAGTTTATCCCTAAAAAGTACAACCTAATTTTCGAGCAGTTATTAGATTTTTCTTCGGATTCTATTTTGTCTAGGTAATTAATTATCTGTCTAATTCTCTATTATATAGACGGCAAATCCCACAAAATTTAATAGATATCCAAGTTTCTAAAATCATTTAGTAAATATAGCCGTAGATCAACTTTTTAATATCAGAATGTAGATAAGTTGAGAACTATCATAATCTTTTCAGAAATACACATGAATTTTGGTTTTCATCCCAGTTTTAATTAAACTCACAAAGAGGAACATGTAGTATTATTACAGCACTAAGTATGATGTAAGGAATTAATAGAAACATGTTTAGACAAAATTAATTGTTGCATACACCCTATAAATACGATTTGTAAAATCTTGATGTCTGTGAATTTTAGACTGCAGAATATCTCTGGAAATGAAACTTAAACCATAGATATTACTCTACCATATTAACAATAAGTCGAGTTAAATTGATTAGTATGCAAGAAGCTTATAACAGAAGTATATTACTATAAGACAAAATATTAGACACTGTACGAATTTATTGCCTTATTCTTTGTGTTTAGTACTTTTTAATGCTTATGAAGTTACCTTTTATTTGGTTCTTACACCAGATTATCATGCACTCTGATAAATTAAAGTTTGCAACAGAAACAAAATTAAAAGTAGTAGCTGGCTAAAATGACAACAACCTTCCCCCCCCCCTTCCTATTGGATGAACGATCTGACCAAAAGATGATATCTATGTTAACAATTTAAATTGTCAACAATTTTTCCCCTGTCAGATTACCTATGTATAATCTACTTGCCTTTTACTAATTCTCACACAGAGTTTTAAACAGATAGGACACTTCAATTATATCTTAAATTCCGTCCTTCATTTCAAAATGCAGGAGTTCTTTGTTTTTGAGGATTTTTGTCGTACAAAAAAATTAACGCTTAGATCTTTTTAAATATAATACCTATAAACTATACCATTACCTACGGGATGCATCCTTAAAATTGAAAACTCAATAGTCAAAAATAAATTGTATGTATTGAAATTGATGAAATATCAAATACTGTTTAAGAGCATGCTTATTTTTTGTAGGACCTAATTATAGAGATTCTGTGATTATAATGTTGTACCTAGCTGTTCTAGGAATCATTTTCAAAAAGAAATAGGATAAATACTTATATAAGAAGAAAAATGTCGCTAAAAAGTAAAAAATCTGCATGTTTTAAATCAACGTACAGACTTTGTGGTATTGATTATACAGTTGCTACTCTGTCTAAACGAAACTGTTACAGAACTGATCATGTAAAGTTGAATCTAGAGGACAACTTATAACAAGTTTCAGCTAAAGAGCAAACCGTAACGGAAGGACATACAGACATTCCTTAATTATAGTAAGGCCTTTTAGTAAAGCGAACAAAGTAAAAAATTAAAAAACTAGTAAATCTTACACCAAACATTGACGAAAAGTTTCTTTTCTCGCAGTTGATACTAAAAGGCACAAATATTACTTGGATATAGATAAATGAAATTTTCAATATTATTGTTAAAATTCATTCTTCCTGCAAATCTCAATAATTCGAAGTACTTAGCTTAATAATAAATAAGTTAATATTTTAGATTTATGTTATTCATCGAAGTTATAACCTTAGCAATAATAGATAATTGTTAATTTAAATATTATAAGTTTCCCAAAACCATTTTGTTTATCAAAATTTTCAAGACTTGAATTACTTTCAAGTAATTAGCAACCAACAGCCAAACCTGCTATAAAATATAGCGGTTTGTAGGAAATTGGCTGTGAATGTAAAAAAAACAATAAAACAATGCTAGAAATTCAAAATTCAAAGTTTTAAAAAATCAAGACACAAGGACTGTCCAAAGTTTCATGTGGGGACTAATGATCATAACAATATATTTATATATTTTAATGTCTTAGCATAGATTATAGCGTCCCATGACCATCGGGATGTATAGCACATCTTATTAGAATATTATTAAACATGCAATTAAAGCTATTGGCTAAATAATTTACTTTTATGTTCTTTATCAGAGCTAAGACCTTTATCTTGGAAATGAGGAAATGACAACTACAATTGATGCTTTGCTGTACTTGATGATTTTAGGAAAAAATAGCAATACCTTCTAATTCAAAACAAGCTATACCTTGTATTTTTAACTTTTACGAAAACATAACAATGAGGTAGTTGTGATTTTATCCATTACGGGTAAACTTAAAGCATAAATCTCGTAAATAGTTTCTTCAGTATTATCTATATATATTTATAAAAATGTCACCACCTGAATTGTTGGTCATTTTAACACAAGAAAAAAAGTAACATGTAACATGTAAAAAAATATGCTTATTTCAATTGAAGGCTGCAAAAAGAAAGAATCCAACTACGGGAATACTTGCTTCGGTAACTTAGACCTAAACTAATAAAAGAAGGGGATGCTTCGCAATTTTGGTTAGTGGGATTAAAGAATTAGATCAGGGAGGAAAAAATTTAAAGAAATTTTAGATTAAATACCATTAATAATGGTATAGACAATTGAATTAATTTATACGCCACAAGGGCGTCGCACTTTTTTCCTCCCTAATCCGTAAGTTAGTTTAGGTTATTTCTTATTCGTTTTCGAAGCAAGTAACATTTCATTTTCAGCCAAATTGTATCAGCTAGGGTTAGGAGACTGCCAGTGAACCTTAGAAGTACGAAGAACAGTCAAAATCCAGGTAAGATGTCCATGGCCTGCTTGGGACCAATAATGTTTCAAGGAGGTTGGGGATTTCCTGGATTTTGACTAGTGATCATCACACGTATTAGATTCACCTTTATATGTAGTGAATTCCAATATATTCAAAAGGTGTAATTTAATAATTCCAGATTTTATTCTGAACGAGTCAAAATGACCCATACCCGCCCACCCTGTTAGTGGGATTAAAGAATTAGATCAGGGAGGAAAAAATTTAAAGAAATTTTAGATTAAATACCATTAATAATGGTATAGACAATTGAATTAATTTATACGCCACAAGGGCGTCGCACTTTTTTCCTCCCTAATCCGTAAGTTAGTTTAGGTTATTTCTTATTCGTTTTCGAAGCAAGTAACATTTCATTTTCAGCCAAATTGTATCAGCTAGGGTTAGGAGACTGCCAGTGAACCTTAGAAGTACGAAGAACAGTCAAAATCCAGGTAAGATGTCCACGGCGTGAGATATTTCCTTTTTTAATCAATGTGTGAGAGTTGAATTAATTCTGAATAATTATGACAATATTGACGTAAGTGTTAAGACAATGCAGGTTCAAGAAAAATGGATATCTTGACAGGGGAAATTTTTCGTCGATTTAGGTTGCTTTGTGGACCTCATTTATTGGTCACTTCGTTCATTCAGTAGGAGGGGATGGGGTATTGTTTTGTTATGGCCAACTCCGAGGTATCACTGTGTAATAGGACAGCATGAACATCTGATATAACACCCAAATATTAATAAATTGATATATTGTTGTAGCTAACCCTTAAAGACGTAGTACAAAATTATTTCTACCTGCTGCGACGCGGCCGTCTAGTACTCAAAGATCTGCTTCGACTTGGAGACATTTTGACTGAAAAAAGTATAGAATTAGTTAATAGTTGAATGAAAATTAATTCAGGAAAATCTTATTTTCATGTTATAAATAAAATAAAATTTAGGTATCTTCTAGCTACCACACTACTTTAATTTAAATTGTAGTTATAACCAAGCATGAAGGGACATTATAATGGTTTAATTTTCGTTCTCTCAAAAAGCACTTAAAATATTTTAAAATCTTGAATGGTTGTTAAAACAACATCAAAACTTATCTACCATAAATTTTCAATTAAAGAAGGGGTAATTTTGTTTATCATTCAGATGTTAATTTAACGTCTATTGCGTTGTAGATTTCCGCAACTATTTATATTAACTAATGTAATTTTGCACCGGTTGCTACTAAATATAAACAATGAGGCATTGAGGATTGAGGTTTCATTCAACATATTACGCGGCATTCATGATATTTGAAAAAAACGACGACATTTTATTTATTGGATTTTTTAAAGTAATGAATATAAGATTCATGTGTATAAGAAAATGTTAGTTTAGGTTGCTAATACGGAACTCATTTATTAGACAGTTAGTCCACCCAGTATGAAGAGAGGGTAGGGTAAAAGGTGTAGATGTTGGGGTATCTTTTTTTTGGTTAGCTGCAAGTTTCACTTTATTTGAGAACACGAGATGTATATAACATCAACATTATTATATATTCATTTTTTAGTGGTTGTGCATCTAGCCCCTTTGGGTTTTATTTAAATATTATTTTAAGAATAGATTAAAACGTGCCTGAAAACGTTTAAAGCTGTATGGACAAGCGATTTACAGGGCATAGATTCATTGTTTATAAATAATAAAAATACAGAAATTCACGAAAACTTTCGAAATATATATTTTGTGGCACGACTGACAGACCAACGGACCAAGTTAATTGTAGTTTCATTGTCTTATGAATATTTTCTCATTTATGGTATTCAGTAATCTTCTAAAAAATATAGCTGTGCATCTTGAATAGCAGCATAGATAATCTTATTCTCCCCTTAACGTAACTGACAGACGGACCCAAGGACATTAGTAATTATAGCGTAGCTTCGTTGCTAATTATAATTATAATTTGTTGACAACCCTGTCTAAAGAATAGGTTTTTTAAAAAAAAAAAGTTGTCAGCCCTTTTTCAGTTTGTCTGCTAAAAATGTAAACAAGACATGTTTTGGTTTTCAGCTCGGTAACAGGTTTAATTCGTAGTAAAATTAAAATGAAAGTTTAATGTTATTGTTGTTTTTTATGTTCAATTTAATTTCGCATGGAGATTCCTGTAATAATGAGGTATTATCTATGGAAATGTTATCAACGCTTAATTTTATCAGCGGGAAGGCAATGTAACGGTCGAAATTTTCTATAAAAGAAATAATTTTTTGACACTTAAAGCAGTACGTATATAACACATGAAGGACATGTACTTAAAATCTCCCCCTAGCCTATACGAGTTGATTGTAGAGAAGCTTCGGTACTAAACTTTCTATATATTCTTTTCAGATAATTGTAAGAGACCAATAATATTGAAATGAGATAAATTTGATAGAAAATGGATCCTTGGCACTGTCCAAACTGTCGATATTCTAATAACCCAGCTCACTACAGATATTGTAAAAATTGCAATTTTAACAGAGGTAAATCTTTCAATTTTTAGTGGTCTCCTCCCCCCCCCCCCCCCCCTCACTCATATGTTTTCATATTAATTCCCTTAGGTTAGGTAAGTAAAGTAGGCCGAAGAACCACTAACTTTTCCTAAATAGAATACTGAGGATGTTCTTTTCTAATGTAATGTCTAATGAACGGATCTTATAGATAAAAACAGCTGAATCAGCTATGTAATATATTGTATATTAAATATTTTCATCAATTTTTAATTTATCTACGAGGGAATTTCAATAACATTTAAAATTAAGTAGGTAGGTAAGTATTTTTTTAGGGATGGCAATCCGTCAAATTTTTGGACCGGATTCGGATTCTTACAAGAATCCGTCAAAAATAATTGCGGATTCCCTCGGATTCTTATTTTTGGCGGATTCCGTATCCGGATTCTAGAAATATTTTAAAAGGATTTTAAAGTTCTACATATGTTCTAAAAATAAATTTTCTTGGTGTTCTCTATAATTCACTTTCGAGAATCGAACCAGATTTTAAAAGATTTTATATGTAATGATGATAATCTTTGCCTTCAAAAAGCGGCAGTTGAAAGAAAAACTCAAGACGCCAATTTTAGCCTACCAATTAAGAATCTGAATCCGCTATTAAAAAACGGATCCCGGATTCGGATTCCAAAATTGACAAAAAATTGGGCGATTCAGGATCTCGGATACGGATTGCCAACCCTAATTTTTTTATAACTTCTTTTCTTATTTTTTGTGTATCAGGCCACTGGGAATGTCAAAATTGCCACTATCCGAAAAATTTCAATGAAAATCAAACCTGCTATAAATGTAGCGCACCAAGAATACATCACCATCAATATACTTTTTCAAGAGACTCCAAAAAAGGCTGGATATGCCCTTGTGGATTTCACAACTATAATGATCGTACAGAGTGTTTTAGATGCAATAAACGCTGGATATGCTCTGATAAACATTGTGGATCTGACAACTATGGTTACCGTACACATTGTTTTGTGTGCAGACGGCCAAAAAGTAATACATCTGCATATTCCAGAATATCTAATGAGGAGTCTTCTAGTTCTAGAAGACCCAATGATGAAGTTTCAAGTTCTAGAAGACCCAATGAGGAACATTCAAGTTCTAGAAACAAGTCTGAGAAATATGCACTCAAGGATAAAGAAGGAAATGCTACTACTGAAAGGTTGATAACTGGAGATGGGCAGAAGCTTCAAATTACGTTAACAAACACCACGCCATCTTCTAAATCTACAGGTAGTTTAAGTTTTACTAGCGGCTACGCCCCAAAAGGCCTCTAGAAGAACTATTAAATGTTTTCTATGTCAGTGAAGGCCTCTAGGTATAAAATGGTACCCTTGTACAAAAGAAAGCCTCTAAAGTCATACAGTGATGGTCTAGTGGCACTTAAAATATTTTTTTTTGTATTTCTTTTCTAGGGGTGATTTCTCTTTGGAGGCCCGGTGGTGGGTGATACTTCCCCAAAAATAGTTATAATATTTCCCAGGACCTAAGAGAAGCTACATTGTAAAGGAAAACCATATCAGTTGAGCGGTTAGATAGATCCTTTGGTAGAGACTGACACACATACACACACAGATCCTAATTATAAATTTTCTTTTTTAATTCATTAAAATGTTTTATATTTTAGATGGAAAAAGCTCAAGAAATTCATCCGATGAAAAAGGAACGAAAAGTCGTCGACATACACTAACCCAAGAGATAAAGAGACGTGTCAACTCTGGTGATAAAACAAATAGACGACGTCGTCTCTCTGCAGAAGACACAAAAAGGCGTCGAGATAAATCAGGAGTAGCGACCAGATCACATTCTCATGATTCCAAAAGACGAAGGCATAACAGTGACAACACAGATTTACGTGAAAAGATTGACAAAGCAAAATTGGAGGACCTAAAAAATCTGTCCAAGAAATTTGAATCTAATAAATCCGGGAAACGCCAAATGAAAAATTCTGAGGAAAGAGAAGGTAAAAGATCTAGAGAATGTACAAGGAGCCAAGAAAGAGCAACATCAAAGCGAGGTTTCCTCAAGGACGGAGACAAGGTGAATATTATATTTTTTAAGATTGCCATAAAAATAAGAGAATCACTTATTGAAAGAGGTCTTTTAGCAAAGTACTTACTTCAGTCCATTTTTAGCCCATAAATAAATTAGGTAAAATTTATTTTTCCATGCCAGTGAATTACGAATCATATACCTACCTGTTGTTGTTGTATTGGCTGCTCATAGTCCATTTTCGTGTCCAGGGTCGTCATCAGTAGGTGGGGGAGGGGAGGCTTATGGGGGGGGCTCTGGAGGGGGGCGTTGAAGAGGAGGGAGGCTGGTGAAACTTGGGTGTGATGATAGGAAGGCAGCTACAAGGGCGGGATTATGCCAGAGGTCAATGGGATTAAGGTTGGTGGGGTTATTAGGGCAGGAAAAGAGGTGTTGGACAGTTTCAGGGGTGGGATTGTTGGGGCAGGATGAGCAGTTGGGTGAAAGAGAAGCGTTGATGGAATGCAGGTAACTTTGGAGCTTAGGACAATAATTGGATCTCAATTGGGAGAGGATGGTTCTGTAGTGCCTAGGAAGTTGGATCTCAGAGGGGTTGATGTTGGGAGGGGCGTGGTTAAGGACAGGATTAGGGGGATAGGAATTGATTGCTTGGGTAACTGTAGAGGTGTGGAGTCGGGAGATGGTGGATTTGTAATTTGCAGGGAGGAGAGTGTTCTCAGGGGTGAGAAAAGGTTGGAGGGTCGGGAGGAACATGGATTGGAGGGTGGATTTCTTGGATCTAGGACCAGGAGGGGTTGTGACATTGGGGAAGGATGGGTGGGAAGGGCGGAGGGAGGAGGCCAGGTACTGGGAGCATAAAAGGGAAAGGTGGTTCCGTACTGGTAGGATTTTAGTTTCTTGGTGGAGGTGGCTAATGGGGGATTTTTTGGTGGAACCAGTACAGATGCGGAGGGCTTGGTTTTGGAGGACTTGGAGTTTATCAATGTTGTTTTTGGAGGTGTTGGGAAACCAGACAGGACAGGCATAGGTGGTGATGGGGCGGAGGAGGGTGTTGTAGGTGGTGAGGAGGGTCTCCTTCTGGTGGCCCCATTTGGTGCCAGCCAGACATTTAAGGATTCTGAGGCGGGAGGAAATTTTAGAGGAAATGGTGGAGACATGGGAACTGAAATTGAAAAAGGTGTCAAAGGTAACTCCAAGGATTTTAGGGGTTTTCTCAAGGGGGAATGTGGAGCCGTTAATTTGGACTTGAGGATGGAGGTTGGATTGGTGTTTGCGGTCAGGAGTGAAAAGGGTGACAGTGGATTTGTTGGGGGCGATAGAGAGGCCATTGGTGGAGGCCCAGTCAGCGATTAAGGAGAGGTGGGAGTTGATGGATTCAACTGACTGGGGGATGTCAGGAGATGAGTGGAAGGAGTTGAGGTCGTCGGCATAGGAGGAGGTGGTGGCGGGGGGGTTGTGGGGGGCATCTGCTATGTAAAAGTTGAAAAGGACGGGGGAAATAACAGAGCCTTGGGGGACACCAGTGTGGACAATTCTGGGGGAGGAGTTGGTGTTTTGGTAGGAGCAGAAGGCCATCCTGCCACGCAGGTAGCAGGATAGCCATCTGATGATGTTTGGATGGAGGTTTGAGGAGGAGATTTTTTGGAGAAGGAGGTGGATTGGGATGCAATCAAAGGCTTTGGAAAGGTCAATGGATGCTACGGTTGTGCGGCTGGGGGGGAGGTTTTGGTTGAAACCGTTAGCAATGGAGGTGGAAAGATTAAGGAGTGAGGATGTGGTAGAGTGGAGGGGTTTGAAGCCATGTTGAGAGGGGTGGGTGGAGAGGGATTGTTTAAGGTATGGGAGAAGGAGGCGTTCAAGGACTTTAGCTGCAGGACAGAGGAGGGAGATTGGGCGGTAGGAGGTGGAAAGGTCAGGGGGTTTACCAGGTTTGAGGAGGGCAATAATTTTGGAGAGCTTCCAAATGGCAGGGATATTAGCAGCGGAAATGGAGAGGTTGAAGAGTTTGGTAAGGTAGGAGATGCCATTTGGACCAAGGTGTTTGAGGTGGAGGATGTTGAGGTGATCAGGACCAAGTGCAGATGAGTTTGAGGAATTTTTAATGGCTTCGAGGACGAGGGCAGGGGTGAAAGGTTGGAAATCTCTGTTGAGGCGGTGGCGGTGTCTAATTTTGCGGATAATTTTTCTGGAGAAAGGGTTGGAGGTGTGGCGGGAGACAGAGGTGAATTGTTTGGTAAAGGATTCAGCAATGTGGGCATGGGAGGTGTGAACTTTGTTGTTGAAGGAAATGGGTTGGTTGGAGGGAGGGGAATTATTTTTGCCAGAAAGGGATTTGAGGAGGGACCAGAATTTGGAAGGGTTGGTTCTATGGTCGGATTTGGAAAGGGTTTCTTGCCATTTTTTGTTGGAGTGTTGGTTAACTATTGAGGAAATTTGTTCATTGAGGATTTGGATTTGAGGATCATGGGGGTTAATTTCTCTTAAGGAGTCTCTTTGCTGGATAAGGGGCTTAGCAGACTGGGGGAGGGAGGGATTGGAGTTTTTGATGAAGCCAGCGGGGACTGTGTGTTTGGAGGCAGTTTGGAGGATTTGGCGGAAAGTGGCTTCACCTTGGGAGCAGGAGGAAGGATCAGGAAGATCTTCAAAGAGGGTTTCAGTTTCAAGGGTGAAGGTGTCCCAGTCTGCTTTACGGAAGTTGTGGAAGGTTTTGACAGGGCGGGGGTTTCTGTTGATTTCAGGGAGGGAGAGGAGGATGGGGAGGTGGTCAGAACGGAGGGTGGTGAGGGTGTGCCAGGAGAAGTCAAGTGCAAGGTGGGCAGAGCATAGGGAAAGGTCGGGGGAGGTAGGTTGGCCGTTGGGGGGGAGACGGGTGGGGGAGTCCTCGTTGAGGAGGCAGAGGCTGCTCTCATTGAGAGCTTCCAGCAGAGCCTCCCCACGATTCATGGCAGATTGGTCAAGGGTTATGGAGTTCCAGGCAGGGTTGTGGGCATTGAAATCACCGACTAGGATAAGGTCATTTGGGTTGTCAAAGAGGAGGTTAAAGTCAGGGGTGTATTGGGGGGGACAGGAGGAATGTGGAGGAAGGTAAAGGTTGATGATTTGTGTAGGAGAGCCATTGCGGGAAATTTGGATACCATCAATCTCTAGGGGGCCATTGGAAAGGTGATTGAGGTCAAGGTGGGTGAAGGGGATGTCATCGGCAATGAGGAAGGCTATTCCTCCACCAGGTCGGTCTTGACGATCCTTCCTGAGAAAGTTATAGCCAGGGAGGGGTTTGGGATTGGATTTGCTGGAGAGTTTGGTTTCTTGGAGGCAGGTGATAGGGATGTTATGGGTAGAAATAAGGTTGTGGAGTTCATCTTGGGTGGTAAGGAGGCCATTACAATTGAATTGAAGGACAAAAGGTTTACCAGGAGGTTTTCGGGGGGCAGGGGTGTTTGGAGGAGGGGGCGGGGGTGAAGGAGGAGCTGAAGGGGAAGGTGGGGGAGACAGGGAGCTAGGTGATGGGAGGGGTGTAGGGGGTGGTAAATTAGGAGAGGGAGGGGGTGAGGTTGGGGGGGAACAGGAAGGGCAGAACCAGAAAGGAGAGTAGTGGGTGGCAGATGGGAGGAGGGAGCATTTGGGGTGGATCCATTGGAGGCAGGAGTTACATTGGAAGGAGCCAGTGGATTTTGTAACACCTAAGGAACAGACTGTACATGGGAATTTAGGACCGCGGGGTTTGGATGGTGGTGTTGGTGGTTGGGGGGAGATAGGTGAAAAGGGAGTTGTTGAGGCAGAAATGCAGGGTGGGCAGGACCAGTTGGAATTGTAATCGGATTTGGATGGAAGGAGGGAACATTTAGGATGAACCCAAAGTTGGCAGGAGTTGCAGAGGAAGGCACCAGTGGAGCGGGTAATATTGCGGGAGCAGGTAGAACAGGGGTATTTAGGGCCAGGATTTGGATGGATGTCGCCAGAGAGGATGAGGGGAGGAGGGGGAGGGATGTTGGAGGGTTGGAGTTGAAAGGCCTCCAAGGCCTCCAGAGCTGACAGGGGCTGACTTAAAAGCCTATTAGGCCGGCCCCTTGGTGGGAACCCGGACAGGGTGAATGGTCAAGCAGGTGTGTTTGATGCAGGTTTGCCCGGGGACTTCTTCTCCATCTCCCCGGATAGGACCACTCCGGAAAAGCTTGCATCCTCGGTCCTAATACCTAATACCTACCTACAAATATTAATTCCTACTAATCCTGGAATAATCAGGGATGCGAAACTGTTTGATTTGGTTGTTGCTCCAAAATTTTCAAGTCTATTTGTGACTTTCGAATGTTTTAAAAGTTTAAATTTTGAGAAAAATGGACTTAAAACACTTGAAGGGTTTCAAAATTATAAAATATAACCATAAAATCTAATCAAGTTATAAGAAATCTTGTAATTTCAAATTTTTTTAGCTACCCCCGGGGCCGAAGCCGCTCTAAAAAAAGGGTTCCGGCTCCGCATCCCTGCTGGAATTAATTTTGTATCTATTGATTATTATCCATTCAGTTTAGCTTTACCTAGATATAATAGGTATCGTAATCTATAAAGAAATGAGAATTTTTTGCCTTCAGCTTAAGATTTCAATAACAACTGAAATTATTGACCTATCCATTTAATGGAGGTTTCACTTAGGCCCCTGCATTGTTTTAGGCATGAGATGGTTTCATGCCATTTTTCTGCCATCTTCTTAACCCTATAAATACTAAATGTTAGGGGCGCATCTACTCGTGTAAAAATAAATAAATTTGCTCATTAAAATAAATATTAATACAATTATTTTTAAGGAATTCGGGTTCGACTCACTGTCAAGAAATGAATCACCCTGCAAAAGTAGTTTTCTGTATAATTTCAACCCCAACAAGTTACCACCAGGTCCCTGTGTTCTTCCTCCCCTTCCACCCCGACCCAAACCCATTCCACACAATAGAACTACCTCAGGTGTGATTATACATTTTTTAAAAAGGTTATTATTATATTACAAATTCAACACAAATCTCGTAATGTTAGAGTTTTTTTTTGGCTAATATTTCATTTCCTATTACTGCAATGGTTCATTCATTAAAATGGTTAAAAATTAAATACCTCAATGCCTTGATGCCTTGTGTAGTTATAAGTTCTATCATCTCCTAATACACTGATATCATTTAAGTTAAACACATTAAAGAACACTTAAGTGCAATACAATTCAGATGTTAAAGAACAATAAGAATTATTTTGAAGAAAGCAATATAAGTATTTACACTAATGACTCATTAAGTAAATATACTTATGTGTTATTAATCTAAGCCCAATTGTATATAAATTAGATGATAAAGAATCTGCCATATCCACTGCTGAAACAACCAGCCAGACAACCAGCTGCTACCAGGATACAATCAGTCACGATACAGATATAACTGATGTTACAACTAAATATCTATCTATTGCCAAGGAAATAAGCACTACTAATGCATTTGAAACTGAAGGTAATTTTGTTATTTATACAGTGGCTTCCACTCAAAATTTAGATATTACATTGTTGGCTTTGCACCTATACATTATGGTCTTCATTTTCATTATATCTCCATTCCATCCCCCTTTAAAATAATTCGGTAATATCCTCTTAGAAATTTTTTTTTCAATTTTGAAAATTTGAGCCCTCCCCCCTCCCCTCCGACAGAACTATGAACACTGGCCGCAGCGCTCGGCTCCCTAGCCTGCCTAGCCGCAGTGCTCGGCCCCCTTGCCTGCCTAGCCGCAGCGCTCGGCTCCCTAGCTTATAACCTAACCTAACCTAAAATAGTTGTTCTCTGTCGGGGGGGAAGGGGGGGGGGGGTGTACTAAAATTTTCAAAATTGAAAAAAAATTCTAAGAGGATAACGCCAATAGTTCATACTGCTTCATCAATTTAAATTTTAATTTTTAACTTGTTTTATTCTTTTAAGTACCTGAAGTAGTAAGGTTTTGTTTTGTTTGTCTCCTAAGATCTTGCTAACCACTGCACTGAACTGAATAACTTATCTATTTTAATCAAGCTCTTGATGGTGTGCAGGGATGTTTTATTCTCCATTTTAAATTAGGTTTTGTTTCAGATTATTTACTGCCCCCTCTATTGCCTTTCTATTGCCTAATAAAAAGCGCCTAGATGCAAGTTCTGCAGCACCCTTTTTTCCAAAAAGAACTAAAAACAAAGTAAAAACACCGTAGGTGAATTATTGAAAAAACTTTTGCCCCACTAAAATCAGTTTGTCTCACTAAAATTTTAGTGAGGCAAAATTATCCCCTCTAAATTTTTAGCGAGCCTCACTGATTTTAGTGAGGCAAATTATTTTAAAGAATTCACCTCTGTTTAAAAACTGATTAATAACCGCTGGATTGGAACCGGTTCTCAGCAATACTGAAAAATTATGTAAAGCATTGTATTATATCCAGATTTACAAAAATATACAATCAAAATATTTTATAATTGTACACTTTTATATCCGCAGAAAGCTGTTTATAATACGATGCTATATAAATACCTATCTTATTTAGAGGAAACCAAACAAGATGAGGCCTTTTCACAGGAGGAAATATATAAATCTGCGAACACAGGAATGATTATTTTATTTATTTTATTCTAGTTAAAACCTTTTCTTAACAAGGACTAATATGTTCATAGTAGAGTAGTAATTCAGTGATTTTAAACTCATTAGGTATGGTGCATTGTAAGACATTTCAAACGGCAGTGTCAATAAATTACTTTAGGTAAATGATATTTTGCTAAAAGATATCAGCAATTTATGTTTCAAAATAACACACTAATTACTTACTAATTAAGATGTTTAGGTACTATTATTTCTTAAATGCAACCATCTCGAAATCAATGTATAAATGGCACTTAGAATTCGAATTTCGATCTGAAATTTTGCATGATTAATCCTTGGTAGGTCTATTTTCCCTAAATCGAACAAAAAGTTGGAAAAATAACGGCTAACAGCTGGCGGCTCAGCAGTTTAGCCATTTTTTGGGCTATTTTCAATGCAAATCATCACGAAACCTATCTTTACATAAAACTATTTTCTGCTCCAAAATGTTTTCAAACGGTTCTAGCCGGTAGTTACTGGTACTAGAAATCTGAAAATGTTGTTTTTGTATCATTTCACATGATTTAAAGCAAAAATATGTTTCAAAAAGTTGATTCCTACGTAATTTATGACAGATATGCCCTAAAAATAGCCAAAAAACGGCTAAACGGCTGAGCCGTTAGCCGTTACTTTTTCAAGTTTTGTTCGATTTAGGGAAAATAGATCTACCAAGGATTACTCATGCAGAATTTTAGATCGAAATTCGAATTCTAAGTGCCATTTATACATTGATTACGAGATGGTTGCATTAAAAAAACCCCCTTACTCTTAAAGGACACTTTCGTTATTTCAACGTTACTCTACAAGCCGCATTTGTTGGTTGGTCAGTTGCTTAAAATGTGTAGGTATCATGTGCATCAAGACTGCTTTTAATGCTTGTGTAGTTTTATTAACATATTACTATGATTTTTCGTACTCTTGTTTGATAGAAATGTCATGCGTACTTGCAAATTGAGAAGACTTAATAAAGTTTATATTTGGATGCTAGAAAGGAATTAAAGTAAGGAAACGGGAAACGAAAAACAGGTATTATTGAACGCAATAGTCTGTAAATATTTGTTTTATTTTTTTGTTTTTGAACATAGTAATGAAATAATCCTTTAATAGAAGTCCATTCTGTATTCAAAGTATTGCAACAACTCCATGGTAAATCAAAATCTTATGACGAAAACAAAACCATTACAAAAGATGATATCTATGAGCCAGAAGAAATGGATGTTGATGAAAAGATGAGGAAGAGAAAAGATGGTGCCAAGGATATGGATAATGCTAAGAAAAGAAAACATGACTCTATAGAACCACTTGAAGAAGAAACTAAAACAGGAAATTAGATATATACATTGTAAACTAATAGAGATAGGTTTTTAAGATAAATATAAAAGTAGGTATAAGTTTATCACATATCTATAGGAAAAGGTTTTTGGATTTTACAATAAAATTACTTACATTGCATTGGTACTTTTAATTTAGTTTTGATTTTTCTTAAATCTAAGCGTATTTCTGTTATGTCTAGAGGTAAAAACTGCTAACTACATTTGTAAGTAAATGTTTATATCAAATAAATATTTAGATACTGATGATGGTACATCTAAAGTGTTGAACGTTGCTACTTTAGATAAAATGATTGAAGAACATGAAAAATTGCTGAGTCAAATCAAGGAAAAAATTTTGTTTGCTAAGTACATAATTTTTATTTTCTCTTTAATGTCTCCAAAATTTAAACTAAAACAACGATGAATGAACACATCCATAAAAGCGAATCTCTGAAGTTACATGTTAGAACAAACGAACATGAACACTCGAAGAGTTTCAAAACATAATAATCAGAATAACAATTTACTAGTATAAACAAAATGCCTAAGCCGTTACTTTTCCAATTTTTTGTTCGATTTTGGGAAAATAGACCTAACAAGGATTACTCATGCCAAGTTTCAAAATGAAATTCGGATTCTAAGTGCCATTTGCGCATTGATTACGAGATGGTTGCAATAACCTCCCTACCACCCTTTTTATGAGTTTAACAGACCGTAACAATATAATTTATAATGTAAGTTTGCTTTGGAAACCTTTGAAGTTGTAAAGCTTTTCTATTTTTTCTTGGCTTCTGTTTAAAAACTTTAACTTGCTCTTATCCTTACCTATAAATTCTAGTTACCACATGGGGACTTGCACTCTCACCACCGTAATTCATTGCGTTACCACTGAGCTACGAAACCCGTCAGAAGCCTTATACTAAAGTAACGGGATGTCTATATGTTTGTGTGTCTGTTTGTTTGTACCGAAGGATCTCGCTAACCGCTGAACCGATCGGGGTCTCCTTAACAGGGTAGCTTCTCATAGGTCCCGGGAAGGTTTATAACTATTTTTGGGGAGGGTACCACCACCCTCCTAAGAGAAATCACAATAAATCGAAATTTTTTTTCTCGAATAGAGACTCTTAGTAACATTGCAAAAAAAAATTTTAAGTGCCAGTAGAGGCCTCTAGGGGCGTAGCCGCTAGTGTATTATATAGGACAATAGGGATGTTCACCTGAAGTGTTAGCAACAAAATGATAACTGTACAGAATCACAAGGAAGATGTAACTAAAATAAAACAACTAAACCGTAAGAAAGACAAGATTAAAAAGTCAATTGCTGAATACCTCAAGAATCCAACCTATCCCAAAGACTGCAATATTCTTCATGCTGAAATTCTTCAAAAAGCATTTGAGAAAGAAGACTTGTTAGATACTTTTGGCAAGTATGGAACTCCTAAATTATTTGCATTGTTTGAGAGGGAGGCCGTTATTCAATATGTTGTTGTTTATAAAAATACACAGCTTCGTGACAATGTTGTATTCAAGATCAAATATTCAAACCTAAAAATTGATCCCATACAAGTCCAAGCTGACTATGAAAATCTTATGAGTAAGAAGAAAACAGCTGAAAATGTTAAAAAAGCTGAAGAAGCTATGAAGAATATTAGCACCATAACAGGACTTAATTTGCGAGGGATCTCACCTATGTCAAGTGATCAAAGTAGTGATTGCAATTTACTTAACCAATCATGGGAGAATACCCAATCTCCCAATGGAAGACCTATTCCAGTAACCGGCAAATCACAATCAGCTACATCTTCAATTGTACTTTCAGCTTCACACAGAATCATGACAGAATCCCAACCCTCAAGAATTTGGCCCATTCCTCATATTTCAAATGTTCAATCACCAATAACCAATTCTAGTCCCCGTGGAAATTTTCAAACTTACTCAAAACAGTCCAGTCTTTCAAGTCCATTCAGAGGTTACCAGTCAAATATTCCCTCTGCAAGCATTGATCATAATTCATTCAGTCAATCAACAAGTCATCAGTTTAAAAAGTCTGAAGCAAGTCAGGGAAAAGATTCTTTCATTAATAGTTCTGTTAGAGTGCCATTTTATACTCCTTCACCCGTATATGCCAATAACCAGGCTTGCAACAAGCCCAGTGGAGGATGGTTTGACAGCTCTTTTGATGTCAGAGATAGATCAACCAAAGATTATGTTCATCATCAAAAAGGAAGTTATTCTCATTATCCAAATAGTCATCAAAATCAACATCAAGGAAGTCCCTATCAATCTTTTCATAAGAATCATCAATCCCAGAGTCAAGAGGAATATGCTCTCCAAGATCAACAATCTAATTTACAGGAATTTCATGAAAATCCTCAATCCTTAGAGAGTGAAAATGTACAGCAATCATTTCAACAAGATGCTGATCAACTTCAATCTTATGCCTATCAAGAGGATACTGAGGAAACTCTTATAATAGACAACACTGAAAAATTTGATGATTCCACAGACAATTTAGAAGAAGATAGCTCGAAAGCATTGGAAGAAGAAGAATCAAGAAATAAAGAGAAATTTGCCAATAATTCGCCAGTCTTGATAAGAAACAAACTTCTTGAAAACAAAACAGTTGATCCTAAAATAGTAGTTGAAGCAACAAAGAAAGTTAGCGCAAGTGCATCCAATGAAGTGGAAAGAGAAAAAAATGCACCAATCAGATCTGGTTTTAGTGAAGAAAGGGATAGGGACACAAGAAATGTTGATGATGAAACTAACAAAAGATTGCATGGAGATATTGATGTCCGAATAGGGTCTGGTCTAAGTGAAAGAGGACAAAGAGATAGGGATATCCGAAGAAGACGGCAATGTTACTCTTGTGGGGCTGATAGCCACTTAAGTTTATGTACTAAATGTTCCTTTAGGTAAGAGTTTTAATTGACAAATTTTTATTGCGGTTGTGAACGGTGATTTTTTGCGGAAAAAATCGAAATTGCCGATACTTAATGTGTACACCCCCCCGCCCTCCCCCCCCCCCCCCCCCATCTGTTTACCTATTTGTTTTACAGATTCTAAAATTAACAATCATTTCTTTTTCTGTCGCAGCTACTCTAACTGTTTTTCTAGTATTCCTAAAGTTTGAATTTAATATTTAATAAGTGCCTATAACAAATACCAGCAAGTAGCACCAAGAATTAGGTGTGTGTGTGTAATGTGTATGTAGAAATATTTTCTTTACCTAAAAGGCTAAAAAAGGCAAAAACATGTATTTTTTAGACCCAATCGTCCACGTAAACAAGAATCTACTTGGAAAGAATTTAAGAAGGAGCAGCCAGTACCTAGTAGTAACCACCGGTTTGATCGGTCATATACTAGCCATGACCGGATGGAGCGGTCATACAATAGTCATTACCGGGTAGAGCGGTCAACTACGAACAGTGACCGAAGTTCAGGAGAGAAAGAAAATATGAGCTTTTACCGAAGGAGTCAAGGATATCTAGAAAGTAAAAAGGTAAACAACTAGATTTTTTATTTGATTCATATGATCAACAGGTAGTGTAAAGGATGTCCGTCTGTGTTTAGCCTCTCGGGGCGTAGCCAATTGTTAATGATAACTCTAATTTAAAGAATTTACCTATCCCACTTCCCTTGCATTTATTTAGCTTTATCATCCGTGTTAATTTTTCATCTCTCAGGAGAATCGATAATGATATATTACCTATTACTTGGATATTGCACCAGTTTCTTATGTACTCTGATAAAGTATTACTCGCAGCTGGCTAAAATAATGATGCCCCTTTTACCCCTCCCCTCCTTTAGGATGGAATACCTGACCAATAAATGAGGTCCATATTAGCAAACTAAAAATTACATATTTCCCTCTGTCAATATATCCACGTTTATCCTATATCCATACTCAGGAGCAGACGAGAGAAGTAAGTTTGAGTCTGTCTCCCTCCCCTGGACCTTCCCATAGAACATCTCCTCGGCCTCCACATAAAAGATCCCATTTCAACCAAGATAGAGGCGAATTAGAACCCACACCCCGGGAGAGAGCTGTATATAAGCAAGATAATGAGAGTGCAAGTCAGTCAACTTCAACATATGGAGTTGATTTACCCAAGACCCAGCCATTTGATAAAGAAGGAAACAAGATTATAAAGAAGGTTGGAATTTGTTTTCCAGTATGTCTTCGAAACCGATTGATATCTGCTGGATTAGAACCGGTTATCAGCCTAAAAAGCATGTATTGCATCGTATTACAGACAATTTTCTACTGTAAAAAAAACGACGAAACCCGCTACTTCGTATTCTTTCCATTACCTATCCGATATTTTGTATGTATGTCTTTTTCACTAAAAAGTAAAAAATGAAAATGAAACTTTTAAAAAATCTGATATTAAGGTGCAAAACAAGTTGATGTCCCTGGCAGGTTATGTATCAGATTCTAGCCATGGTACCAAGTCATTTTCCCATCAAGTTACTGCTTCAAAAAAATCTAGGAAAATTATTAATATAAATGATTTAGGTACTATAAACATTATCCCCAAATGTTTTCGCCATTAGAATAAATATTTCATTGAACTTTTTGGGTTAACTATTGATAACTATTACAGCAATTAAAGTATTCCATGAACACTAAACAGTATAAAATAAACAGAAAAAATTATAAAGATGTAGCTATTTGCACGTAAATGCATTTGAACTTAAATCAGAGAAACCTAGCTGATAATAAAAACATCCTGTGGCTGTATAATTATATAATCACTACGAATGTAAATAATAAATGTAGAAGATGTATAATTCTGATAACTTTATGCACTAAGTTGCAGAGACTTTTCGTCTGCTAGCAAATTGCTCTTGTTATGTTGTAGGGACTCAGCTGTGTTTATATATCTGACGTTATTAGCTAATTTCAAAGAACTAATACAAAAATGAAACAGGGTCCTTGCAATTAATGGAGAGTTACTAATACATATAGCTCATGCCCTCTCTATTCTTTTGCTTTAATATGTAAATAACGGTTGTAAACGTGACAACAATGTTTAACATTTAACATTAGAATACTTTTTTATTTCTTAAAACTGAATTTGATAATTCCTAATGCAACAGTGATGACATGACTGAGAAAGAGAATTGGGCCAAAGAGATAACTGATCATGGAGGACAGGGTAGTGAGGACCATGGAGGACAGGGTAGTGAGGACCATGGAGGGCAGGGTAGTGAGGACCATGGAGGACAGGGTAGTGAGGACCATGGTAAGAGTAGTGATGATGATATTGAGATAATCAGCTGTTCAACCACTTGCCACCTAAACAACAGGTAAACTTTTGGAAGATGCTATGTTTTCCAGGCTTCGAATCGATTAATATTATTATACGCTGGATTAGAACCGGTTCTCAGGCATGCTGAAAAATCGAATATAGCATCTTATTAATGACAAATATCCACAAATATGAAAATCATGAAATTAATACCTAGTCGTTTTGTTAGCCCGGCCCTCAGAACTTCGGATTGACAACACTGAGCTGGATCTTTAAATCACCATTAAAATGATTTAAAGATCCAGCTCTGGTTAAAAATTTTTAATTTTTCATTTCAAAATCCCCTGAAAGCTTTCTACAGTACGATGCAATAAATAACAATTAGGTATAATTGGTGGTAATTAAGATTTTAAGATAGATATTCCTACGGTTGTATCATAGATGATTTATTTAATACAATTCCGTTTACTTTTCACGTGATATTATTGTATGCTGGGAAGGAGGAACAGTGGGCTGTTTTTTTTACACTGCACTTGTACCAAAAGTTTTATAATAACGTTTTCTTATTCGTTGGCTTAACAACTTCGGGGACTTCTGTTCAATTTTGATTGACTGGTTCATTAAGTTGAGTGTCCAAACGTTTCAACCAATAATTGTAATCTACAGAAAGGGTAATTTTGTTTATCATCTTTGGTGATGTACATCAATTTATTGGCCATTGTCTTGTTCCTTTAGATCCCCGGATATAAGGGGGGGGGGGGGGTTAATGCAACCATCTCGTAATCAATGTGTAAATGGAATGGCACTTAAAATTCGAATTTCGATCTGAAATTTTGCATGAGTAATCCTTAGTAGGTCTATTATCCCTAATTGCCCTAAAAATAGCCAAAAAACGGCTAAACGGCTGAGCCGTTAGTTGTTAATTTTTCAACTTTTTGTTCGATTCAAGGATAATAGACCTACTAAGGATTACTCATGCAAAATTTCAGATCGAAATTCAAATTCTAAGAGCCATTCCATTTACACATTGATTACGAGATGGTTGCATTAAACCCCCCCCTCCCCCCTTGTATACAAAACTTTAAAATTCCTTTTATTTCAGTTTTAGACCTGGAAGGAGCAGAGATAGGGTAGATTATGATAGCGGCCTGTCTACCGGTCACGATTTTCCCACCGCTGGAGCAGAAACTGGCGATGAAATTGAAGATGGAGAAATATTTGATCCATTTGTACAGGATATTTCTAGTCTCTCAAATTCAGGTATATGGTTTTTTGCCAGGCTACTCTACAATGATAGGGAGGAATGGGGCTGTTTATTGCACCTGTCCCCAAAGTCTTATAATCATTTTTCTTATTCGTTGGCTACTCTACAATGCCAGGGAGGAAGAGGACATTGGGCTGCTTATTATACTAGTCCCCAAAGTCTTATAATAACGTTTTCTATTCGTTTAACAACTTTTGGAACATCTATTGAATTTTGATTGGCTGGTTCATTTAGTTGAGTGTCCAAAAGTTTCAACCACTAAATCATTGTAATCTACAGAAGATGTAATTTTATACCTTTGGAGATGTACATCAATTTATAGTCCATAATCTTATCACACTTTATATCCTTGCTACAATTTTGTTTACACTTAGGTATAAAATAATATTTTGCTTTTTTGTCACTTTTATAATATCAATAGTTAATAGGTAGGTACCTATATTTTTGATAATAAGTTTTGTTAATTTAGAATTGAGAAAAGAGTTGGCAACGTCCAGTGGGAAGAAAAAAGAAATGCTGCTCCGAACCCTGGGAATAGATTCCAATCATACAGATGAGGTTACTCCAACAAAATCAAAAGTGGTAAAACTTATTTGATACCTTAATTAAAAAATAGCGGCAATGGTCCAAGATGCCTATATGGATTTGGAGGGGGAATTAAGTCGACACCCTTAATCTTCCATTTTAGATTTTTGGGGTTAGGGGGGTTAGGGGATATCTTTTGCTTGACCTATCATAAGCTTCATTAATAAGGAAAACCATATCGGTCCAGCGAGATCTTAATCTACATACAGATAGACATTCTATTAATTAGACAGCACCCTGTTACTTTTTAAAAAGTATATTAAAAAATAACAGACTAGACTTATTTATAGATGTCACTATGATTAGATTAGTTATTTTAAAGGAGGAAGTATTAGACATGTGCTTGAAACTAACATCATTAAAAAAGTATAAAGAATGATAAATGTTGCAGGGAGCCAAACAGAGCAGCAGTGGACCAAAGGATGCTGTAAAAGAAAAACATCAGGAGGACTGTCCAGCACCCAGCTATGTAACTCTGGATTCTGATGATGATGAACTTGGCAAGTACAGTCCTTGTGGCTCTGACGATCTTCAATGGCTTGAAGGAGTGTATTTTTAAAAGAATTAAAAAAGACATAGGTACCTACTTAAATTAGGAAAAAATGTAAGTAGATAGGAACACTAGTTTTCATCACATTTATATATTTTTAACAAAAGAGTTCAAACTATTTTTTTTTTAGAAAAAACTAATAATGTAGATATTTAAGCACAACGAAATCTGTCATCAATAACAAGCTTATTTATTAGTAGCCATTTCAAATAAGCATAATTTTGTATATCTTGGTTTCCTTTTTAATATGTTTTAAAAATACGCTTTACTACAGAAGAAAATATACAATCACAAAGCCAAGACAAAGCCAATGAAACCTCACAAAATTCGCCACAAATGCCATCCAAAACCGTAACAGAGCTTAATGACAAGTCTAATGATTCTAACAGTAGAAAATCTTCCAACGATACTGCAGAAAATGTTCCAAATGCGAAGAAAGATGAAGCAAATGTAGAATCTTCTAGTCAGTGTGATAGCACTCTTGCCATTAATGAAAATATGACACTTAAAGGTCAGTTTAACATTTATTACCTGGAAAGCCCAACTTTTCTTTGAAATCATCGTTTGTACGGCAGTATTTATTGTCAAGTGAGCGCAGTAACGTCAATGGATGTGTGTGTGGAAGGGGGGGGGGGTTGTTGATGATTACCCTCACCATGTATCTTTAACACACGGAATAAATTTTTTTGAGAAATAAATCAATTTTCACCGAGATTCTTGTGCCATTTTTTACCCCAAAACCCCCCTCCCCCCAAAGAAAATTTGAAGTATATCAAAGTTTCATTAATTGATATATACTTACTTATTAACTTGATATTGCTTAAAGAATATTTTGTATTGGACTAAGCAAATCTATAAAAAAAAACCAATTAAAGCTTCCCCAAACTGGAGAACTCAATCGGTGCAGTAGTTGTGGAAATTTTAAGCTTGAGACAAAAAAGTACTTTGTATAATTGGATACGTATTTAGAATTAAATTCTTATTTTTTTAATGTTAGATCTGAAAGAGATGCTACTAAAACAGGGTAACAGTGGTATTCAAATGGAAGATCTTCTTGCCAATTTAGGTCTTCCTTCTACAGGTAAGATTCATAACATAGTCACTACGCAACTATTTTTTGTAGTAGGGATTCTTTGCGGTTTCTCCTCGTGTAATCTCTAGGCAGTTTATAACTTTATATTCTTGACAGTTTCTTTCATACAGTCTACAGATCAAAGTTTCTATGCAGCTGTATGCAGTGTACGATCTTTATTCAGTTTTCTTCCATCTATTCTACCTACAGTATCTCTTACTTTCGCTCTATGTATTCTACAGTTTTGATGCAGTTTTTCTTTGTTTAGTCTCTGTATAGTTTCTTTCTATGAAGTTTCCCTAAATATGTAATCGCCATTTTCCATCTTAGTAGTCTACAGTCTCTACGCAGTTTCTCTACAGTATCTTTTAGTTTTCCTCTAAACTACACAATTTACCACTTTCCACCAGTAAAGCGTAAAGTCTAAACAGTTTCTCTCGGTATTAAGATATTCTTTAATTTAAAATCTTCAAAAAGTTTTTGTTGTTCAGGACAACCAAAAAAATCCTCGAGATCTGAACCAACAGCTGGTGGTTCAACTGAAACTGATAACAGAAAGACATCAGAGGAAAAGGTTACCTTAGATTTAAGATTAAAATAAGAAAATAAAGGGGGTGGGGGCATAAGCTATATGTAACTCATCCCACAGGGCGGAGACCCTGCTTCGTTTTTGTATTAGTCTGTAAAATCCGATAATAGCGTCGGAGATATAAACACAGCCGAGTCCCTACAAAAAAAAAAACAGAATGAAATTTGCTAGCAGACGAAAAGGGTCTCCACCACTTGGGGCGGTAGTTGTCTTGATAATATATTTATTGATTCAAATTGAAGGCTATTTAATTATCTCTAAGGATCAGTTTTTTAAACTATTAGGTATTGTTCCTAATAATGTTGTAATAATGATAATAATGGATATAGAACATGTGGATATATTGACAGTGGAAAATTTGTCGTCAATTAAAGTTGCTACATACCCTCATTTATTAGTCATTTCGTTCATCCAATAGAGGGGAGGGGATGGAAGGTGATATCATTATTTTAGCCAGCTGCAAGTATCACTTTATTCGATTGCATGAAAATCTGGTGCAACACCCATATTGATGATAATATTTAAATATTTAAGGATAATGGTGCAAACAACAAGGACACCACTGCTAACAACAAGGACGCCACAGCTAACAACAAGGACACCACTGCTAACAACAAGAACACCACTGCAATCAACAAGGACAATAATGATGATGATGATGAGATTGTTGTTTGTCTCTCTGGAAATGAAAAAGGTGAGATATCAATAGATAATAATTTTTGGTGATTCCCCTCAATGTGCCTATCAATAAAAAGATTGCGTGAGTTTGTTCTCTAAGGCGTGTTTCTTATCATAGCAACTATGCATTTTTAGTTAACCTTTTAAAGCAAATTAAATAATTTTTTGCACTTATTTCTCACTCGATCGTAAGTTTATCAAATGTAGAACTTAGGTGAATAATTATTTATCTTTTTACTAATACTAGGTGGCGATGATTCTTCTGATGACGAGCTTGGACTCTACAGTCCCATTGATCCTGATGAAATTCAGTGTTTGGAGTAAATTTAATTATTCGGGTATAGTCTCTTTCGTGGTAACGCCTCTTAAGGGGCGGTTCGTCCTATTTTCACAGTAGCTTTTCCCCTATTTCAAGCCCCTGCGGGGGGCTTTAACCCTGCGGGGGAAATCACCTAAACCAACGTATACTAACCTTAAATAACCTATCAAAAGCTACTGGAAAAGTACAACGAAACGCCCCTTAAGAGGCGTTGCCACCAAAGATACTATACTTAATTATTCTATCATTTAAAAACAAACTATCAGCAGTAAAACATCATTAATTAAAATGTAAAAATGTAAGTTTTTACAATGATTTACAAAAGAGAGCTTTAAGGAATGTAATCCGCTAGTTTCATAGTAATTCGGCTGCAAATAGGACGTCAGAATCTGTTTCTATACTTTGACATTTTCGTGGTGAATCTTTTTACTAGAAAACATTTATAGATATTCTCTATACTAACGAGCATCCGGTATATAATTGATGTGGTCCGTCGGTCTTTCGATCGAACTTCAAAGACTTGAAAAGGTTTTTTAAAAGGATTTATCGCATAGGTACCTATATTTCTTTTTTGATGATAACGGGATTCTTCGCTTTTTATGGGTGTTGTCATCCTTATTTGCTTATTACTTTTCCAGCATGGATGAAAAACAGTAAAATCTTAATTATGAATAGATCTTGATTTTTCTCATCTGCAATCAAATTATTAGGAAACGAGCAGATATTTAGGTGGTTTCCCTCAAAGTGCCTAGTCGAGCACAGGTAACCCTATTCCCTTATTTTTAAATTAAAAAAATATCAAGGTGATGTATAGTTAAGTTTTTCGTGTTTTACTTTAGGTACCTAAGGTTATGTTAAATTGTATAAAGATCATCCCTACGGGTTTAGGGCAACATAGGTAAAGGCCCTACAGGAATTATGCGTAAAGAAAAACTACTTTACCCAAATATTTTCTTTTTTTTAATATGTTGGAGAGGGGGGTTTTTGTGCTCGCTCTCAGTGAAAACTCGTGTAAACTATATAGTATATATACTAAAAAAAGTTTATATTGCAAAGAAATGTTAATAATATTGTTCTAAATGTTATTTGTATCGTATTATAGACAGGTTTCCGCGAATATAAAAATGAAAAATTTCAAGAGAGGCCGAAGGCTAGGCCAACAAAACTCACTGATATTTTCTTATAATTATTATTGTAATATTCGTGGAAAACTTCTGTTACACGATGCTTTACATGATTGATTTTCCAGTACGGCTCAGAAATGGTTCTAATCCAACGGACATTAATCGGTTTTGAAGATTTACTGGAAATATATTTCTATGCCATTTGTATTCAGCAAAATGCTGAAAAGTTTATTTTAACATGTCAATATATATTTATATTTTGTGTGCAAAATTCAGTAATTAGTAATTATGCGAAATTTTTCTCATATATACCTAACCAATCCATTTATACACTAAATTAAAATATGTACTACATATTGTAGTTTTGATATTAAGTTTCTATATAAAATTACTAGAGGCTTCGCCCCTAGCTTCTAGGGGCTTTGTCCCAAGAGGTGATCAAAAAAATAATAAATTTGGCGAAATTCGTAAAAGGACCAAGGAACTCTTCAGCAAAAAAAAATGGGGGGGATTTCTTTTGTTTTTTAGGGGGTTGGGGGTGTTCCACCCCCCAAGAAAATAGCCTAAAACTACCACAGGACCAGTAGGTATATTCCCTGAAGAGTAGAATCTGATCGGTTCAGTGGTTACCGAGATCTTAAGGGATGGACTGACAGACGGACGGACAGACATCATTCTACTTTGTATTATAGATATTTCTATTCAATCTTGTAACAGCAAATTCTTGTTTAAAGTTTTAGTTACCGTATTTTTAATACTTGTGATTATTTGTGCCTTATCCGCTCAAAAGGTTACTGTAAAAAAAAGTTTGAATCTAACGCCATTGCATTTATAAGTGAAAATCTGTGTTTAAAAATTTATAAAAAATTTCACATATCGCAATTCTTTTATGCAAACCTATTATATGGAATATGTGCCTTTTATTAATGAAAATGGGTACGACTATGCACCAATGAAAGGGTATTCTAAGCAATATCTTGTAAGGTTTAATTATTTTTTTTGTGTTAATATACCAGAATTCTGTTCTAAGGGGGTGGTAATTTTTTAATTATATAAACAGTTTTAGTTCAAAGCATTTGATTAAATTAGCTTTTATTTAAACGTTGAACTCAACAAAACATTTAATGTTTTAACCAAAATTTTAGGAAAGTTTTTTTTCTTCATTTAAGCTCACATTTTTTCGTTTTTTTTTAATATATAGGTACATAGTTAAAAATTAATGTTTTTAAATCCCTACTAGAAGGTGTTAAGAAATACTTGCTCTCGTTTATGCTTAATCCCCAATTAAAGTTAAATTTGTGATCATAATGTTTATTTTTTTTACTTTTATATGTATGTAGAGTCAGAAAGTTCTATTGAAATATATTTTTCATACGTTTCATATAAGAATCTTTGAGGCAATTATTCTCTTAAATTCACTTTGTGTGTTGCTACCAAGGATTATAAGGCAAAAGACAACTGATGATTAATGGAAGTACTGTAAAGTGTAAATCCCATTACGTTAAACTAAATTACTCCCTGTGTAAATATTATAATAATTTTGGACAGTGCTTGTTTATACATCCCAATCAAGATAAAAAGAACCAAATATTAAATCGTGTTATTAAATACCATGGGAACAGCTTAATTCACAGTCTAATGTCCTCTCCCTCATATTGATATTTCTGCCAAAAATCTGCTGAAATAATATCGCCCTTTTTCAGCAACATTGATATACCTATCTAAGTTATTTATCGCAGTCTAGATTTGATTACGTGGCATACAAATAACTAAGAGTTACACATAATTGTTTGCCAAGGCATTCCCTATAGTTTTCGTATTTATTGACTTTCAAAATATATTAAATATTGTCAACGAGAAAAAATAACACAGGTTTAGTAGAATTTTCTATATTTCTGTTTTGTATATAAAATTATGAAAATAATAATTAAATAATTATAAATAATTCACATTGGTTTCTGTGTGGGATGAGAGAAAAATATTAAGATCTGAGTGAATTTTTGCCGATTTTTACAATTTTTGGCAGATTTTTTATTTCTGCCAATAATGCAATAGATGAATCAACATATTTAACTATTGGTTGCTTTAAATAATAGGATAACAATTAATATTAGATATAAATGTTATGGTAATAATAAATGACTAAGTTGCGCACGGTATAATATTACTAGCTCTCTTGGGGAGGGAGGAATTATTTAACCGAGAACAGCAACTCCGTGATGGGGGAGGCCATGGTGGGCAACGGCGTGATGTAGAGGTGCGGGGTGACCGTAAGCGGGGGCGTGGTGCACCACAGGGGCAGGGTGATAGGGGGCGGGGTGGTAAGGAGCAGGCTCAGGGTGGTAGGGAGCTGGCTCGGGGTGATAGGGAGCGGGGGCAGGGGCATGATAGGGGGCGGGGACGTGGTGCACCGGCTTGGGGTGGTAGGGGGCGGGCTCGGGGTGGTGGGGCACACCCTCGTAGCTCACATCGGCGACGAAACCGTTGTAGTGATCAGCGTGATACTTGACGTGCTGGGTGCGACCGTCGGGAAGCAGGACACTGTAGCTGCCCTCGACGTTGCCGGTGGGGTCGGACACCTCGGCGGCGTTGAAGTTGGCTCCACTGTACTCGTCGTGGACTCCGTACTCGTAGCTGTATGGCTTGGGCTCCTCTTTGTACACTGGCTCAGGATGGTGGTAAGGGGCGGGTGGTGGTGGGGGTGGGTGATAGGGAGCAGGGGCAGGATGGTAGGGGGCGGGGTGGTAGGGAGCGGGATGACCGCCGTAGGGAAGGAGGGCGGGGGAGGCCAGAGCGGCGCAGGAAAGGGAGAGGAGACAGGCCAATACCTGAAACAAACAAAGTAAATTAGTAATCAACTCATAACACATTTAAGAGTAGAAGGGCTTCTTTGTAAAAATTGTTTCTTTAAAGAAATGAAGTTTAAATCTTATCAAATTAAATTATAAGTGAACCTACTGATATCCATCCCTACACATTTTTGTAGCCTAAAAATTTCATGCATATAGATAATCATGTTTATATGGATGCAAATTTGTTGATAATCAGTTGCAAAATACATTTGCAGAATTCATCTTTTTTTTAACATACCAATAATTAGTGTTTTTGCAATTATAAACTTTTATAATAATGGAAATTTAACTAATTTTATCATTATTAAAAGTTTTTTTAAAATTTTTAAAGAATGTTTTTAAGTTCAGCTTTATGTTTAAAATTTATACTAACAAACATCGCTTTTGTAGACATTTTTTTTGGTGTTTTGCAAAAATACGCGAAAATTTAATATTTGCATTTTCATGATTAGAATGAGGGATGGATGGGAACAATCTTGCAGTGTCATTAAATTATCAGAAAAAGCATAAAAGTTTTTTTAACAAGATCAAAAAATCAACAATATAATTTTTAAAATTTCATTTCTAGAATTATTTACTCACTTAATTAAACAATATGACGTACGGACAGGCATTAGTTATAGAGTAGCTTCGTTACTTATAAAGATAAACATTGAAATGAGATCAAACGCTGAAATAAAAATCTTTAAGATGCGATTAACCTTTGGTAAAACAAACCCAATCATGTTTGTTTTTTAGTAGCGAAGCTACTATAGGGTAAGATAATAATGTTTTCCGATGGCCTCGCAGCTTTTGAATATAAATATATATAAATTTATGCTTTTTATGGCCATGTATGTACAGGGAGGGAGGGGACATGTGGCTGTTTACTACACAAGTACCCAAAGTCTAACAATAACGCTTTCGCTATCTTATTCGTTGGCTTAACAACCTTTTTAATTGAATTTTGAGTGGTGTGTTTATTTAGTTGAGTGTCCAAACGTTTCAACCTCTACTTTTAATCCACATAAGGGGTAATTATGTGTATCCACATTGGCTAGGAGTGTCCTATCCCTTTAGATCCCTGATGTATGTAGCTGTAAAAAGTTATAAAGATGAGAAAGGGTTATGACCCAGTTAAATTTACAGTGTCAACAAAAATAGGTTCTTTGTTCCAGCTTTTTAAAGCAGGGAGGGAGAGGACATTGGACTGTATATTATACAAGTACCCCAAAAAAATCTAATACCTTATCTCATTTGTTTGTTGTTGGTTCAAACTTGAAATATTCAAACTACTCAACCATTAGTTTTAATATGAATGGGGATGTTCAACAATTTATTGTCCGTAGTCTTTTCCCTCAAGATATCTGATTTTCTTCGATAGGAAATGTATAATAAATGAATCTATTGTTTGATAATCTATTATTCTAAGTTAATCATAAATTAAAGGTAAGCAGAAGAAAACAATTCATTTTGTCTCAATAATAATATGTTTTAACTTGCCGAAAAGTTGAGAGCCAATACGTTTTTCTGGAGTGAATTAAACCTTACTGATTAATACAATCTAATTAAAAAAATATAAATCTGTTTTAATAAATCCAAAATTGCAAATACGATGTAGAGCTAGTAATTATTTAGAGCATAGTATCAATTCAAATTATAGGCCTAAACTGTCACAATTATATTATAATTTATGTTCAGTAGTAAAAGCGGAGCTGCTCTTTGACTATGGTAGGTCTGAGTAATAATCCGGGGAGGGAGGAAACATTGGGCTGTTTATTACACTAGTCCCCAAAGTCTTTTAATAACGTTTTCCTTTTCGTTGACTTAACAACCTTTTGTTTATTTTGATTGGTTGGTTCATTAAGTTAAGTTTCCAAACGTTTCAACCACAAATTGTAATCTATTATCTCAATTATCGGGGACTGTCTTATCCCTGCCAATAACATTATTACGTCAAAATAAATATACAGAAAAATATACCTACAGAAATTATTTGTTCTAATTTATTTATTTGTTATAACTTATTTATTTATTTATTTGTTTGCATACTTACTTATAAAATTTAAAAATCAATAAAAAAAAGTACTGAAGTAATTGTCTAAAGTATAATAAATGATAATAAAAGTAGCAATTACAGTTTTTTAAAAAGGTCACATTTGACAATACCGAACTTGTCATTAAAACCAAACTTAAACCGAAGATATCCTTCCGCCTTTTTTGCGCGCGGATTTTTCATAAAACAGCATAAAACTATTTTAGCAATTGATGTAATTTACCAATTTAAAACTGTTGTACCAAATAATTTTTGGCCTTGATCATAAAAAGGAATCATTTTAATGTATGTTGTTATAAAAGCTTGCCTGAATTGGTCTCAATACAGAAACTTTTAACGAATTGGAGGTAAAATAAGATAATATTTTTTTACTACAATTTGTAAACACTATACTTAAGTATAGATCACATATAAGGAAGTTGGGGGAAAAAGGGTTTGATATTTAGGTGAAGTTTTTTTTGTGTAAAATCATTTATTTTAATTTTGAATTATACCAAATCGTGATTTAAAGCGAATTATGTGATTTACTTTAAATTTAATTAGGTCCAGTTAAATAAGATTTACCGTAGACTTTCATTTAAAATGACGTATTGAATTTTTTGCTTTATTTCTGTATATTTTGGATAATAATATTATGCCTAATAAAGATACTTTTACTAACATTCATGAAAAAGTAGTGATACCGCCTCTAGCATTTAGGGGCCTCATTTTTAAAATAGTAGGGAGAGCAGTGCATATAAATAGCCTGAAACCATCCTTAGAAAATGATAGGAAACATAATTTTTCAGTATGGCTGAGAATCGGTTCTTATTCAGCGGATATTAATCGTTTGCGAAGCCATACTGTAATATGATACTAAGAACTTGATGACTATTATTTGCCTACTCGTGCTGAATGACATGTGCCATAATTTGAAATGATGGCACAATTCAAACTGAAATCATGTTTAACTTGAAACATGAACTTTTCATAATGTTAAATAATCATCTTATTATATAGTTTGAAAAATCAGGATTGTAGGTATATAATTTCTTTTTAAAAATATTTCTGCAAATATCTTTACTATTAAGACGAAGTGTGTTGTAATAGTTATTGACCAAGTAAATAATACAGTAGGACAAATGAAGAATCAAATTTTAGTCCTTGTACAAAACACTTTATTATGGAGTCTAAATCAAGAACGAAGGGGACAAAGGGCTGTTTATTACACTAGTCCCCAAATTTTTATGATAACGTTTTCTTATTCTTTGGCTTAACAACTTTGGGGACTTTAATTGAATTCTTATTGGTTTAATGTCCAAATGCTATAACCACTAATTGTTATCTACTAAAGGCGATAAATTGTGATCATAATTGTTGATGTACAGCATTTTCTTATCCCTTTATATCCCTGAGTTTAAATACTGTTGAAATGACAAAGATTATAGAAATATGTAGCGCACGGAGCATGTATGGGTGTGCGTACAAAACAATGGTAAATTTTAACAAGGAAGATAACGTCTAATAGTTGCGAAGATGTTTATTTTTGTCTGTCAAATGAGAGAGATTTCGCTATCCCCTAAATTGATTAAGTTCTCCATTGTATTTTACTGCTCTACCTTAGATGTCAGGGTCGCACAGCTGCTAGAAGTTTAAAAATAAAGAATATTCTAGTCCAAACTGTAGAACATAAATATATATATTTGTATATTAATAATGTAGAGAAAAAGAAATGAAAATGTGTAAAATTATCTTACAAAAAAACTGTAAACATTTGGGGGGAAAAAGTGTTGTAAAATATGATTGTACATTTTTATATTCGTAGAAAGCTGGATATAATACGATGCTAGACATAGTTTTTTCGTATGGATGAGAACCGGTTCCTATCCACCGGATTCGAATGAATACGAGAAAGAAAATTACTGTATTTTGAAACTATCAATAGCATATACGTGAAGCGTGATAAGTTAAAGACTCTAAAAATAGTTCATGAACACTCAATATACAAAAGATCAATCTTATCATTTAAACGTTCCAACAAAGAAATGTAAAAAAAATCTTTTTTAAAAAAGATATTCCAGAATGGCTTCAAAACCGATTGATATACGCTGAATTAAAACTGGTTCTCAACCATACTGAAAAATTATACATTGCATAAAATTAACAACAGTTTTGCTAACGTCGGCCTTCGGTCTCTTGGGGCTACCAAAACTGGTTTTAATCTTATAACATTTTATTTTCATATCCGCGGAAAGCTGTCTATATATTAGAAGTTAATTTTACATTTTAACGAAAAAAAAGTGTTGGTGGAAATGTATCATTACTTTTAAGCTCAGTATCTATAACTATAACTATGCATTGTTATACATAGATATCTTAGTTTTTGACATTCTAGAATCTAAGTTTGTGCTTCAATGTTAAAAGTTGTACAATCTATAATCATTTTCGGCCTTGTATAAGATTAAACTTTTGAAGAAAAAAACAGATGATTTTTCAGGATCATTTTGCATATGTGAATAACATGCTTCGCATAAATCCCCCTTAAAATTTATTTCAATACCTTTATGGTGCATTTAATCCTACGTTGAATATCACTTTTCTAAAGAAAATCTTGAGGAGAAAAAATAGTTTAAATTAAGGACAATTATGTATACAGTAGCAAAGCAATACAGATTGATGTAAATTTTGTCGAAAAAAATTGTTTTTTAGAATTGTGAATGAACTACTATGAATTATCTCAATTATTTTAAAACAGTTTTCAACATAATCTGACGTTTGACAAACATACCCTACATTTATGATATCTGCGATACTTTAAATCCAGGCTTACAATCAATTCATGTTTGCAATAATCCATGCAAAAAAATTTGCATCTAGAATAATTTTTCCAGTAAAGCTTCAAAACCTATTAATATCCGCAGGATTAGAACCGGTTCTCAGCCATACTGAAAAATCACTTATAGCATCGTGTTACATACAATTTTCCACGATTTAAAATAAAAATCATAAAATCAATACCAGTTTTGTAAGATTGGGCCTTCGGCCACTAGGTGCTAAGAAAACTGGTTAGAATGTTATAATTTTTCATTTTAATATCCGCGGAAAGATGTCTATAATACGATGCGATAAATAACTATTACCATTAGAGACTATAGCTGCGTGTTTTATTCAAATTAAAATGGGTGTATGTATGAAATTAAAATGTAACTTTAATGTTTTAATATTAAGCAAGACATAGGTTGAACCAATGAACAGTAACACACCCCTTTATATATATATATTAACAAATGTCTGTGTTTAAATTTAAATTAGATATTATAGCAAAGCTGCAAAAAGACTGTAGTTAGAATCAGGGATCTAAAGGGATAAGACAATGGCCGATAAATTAATGTGCATCCCAAGTGATGATACACAAAATTACCCCTTCTGTAGATTTATATTACTGGTGAAAACGTTCTAACACTCAACTTCATGAACCAACCAATTGAAATTCAATTAAAGTCCCTAAAGTTGTTAAGCCAACGAATATGAAAACGTTATTATAAAGCTTTGAAGACTAGTGTAATAAACAGCCCATTGTCCCCTCTCTCTCTCTCTCTCTCTCTCTCTCTCTGGTTTTTATCACTTTCATTAATGCCATATTTAACTAAATTTAAATATTTTTTGCAAATCTTTTTTATTGTTGAAACACCGTAGATTATGATATTTAAAACTAAGACAGAACCCTCCTCTAAGTTAATGATAGGATATTAAAGTTAACCTTTTATAAAAATTAAGTTGTATATGAACTTTAAATGGTAACATACAAGGATAAAACTAACCAAAAACTGGGATTCTTATCTTGATGTGATTTATAATTTGAAGATTATAAAAAATAATTTAAAATACTTCCAATTTAAACATTAAGCCATTTTCTTCGATAATCTGTCTAACATTATAAGCAATACTCCTTGAAACTTATATCGACTTTGTGAAGCCACTCTAAAAATGACAATTGTTGTCTTCATATGTAGTAGTTGATAGTTAAATAAGTTTTTCTTTAGATGTACTAGCGGCTGTTCCTAGCATCTAGGGGATCTGTATTCAATGAGTTATAGAAGGGGCAGAATAATAGCCTAAAACTATCCCAATGCTTTGATATAAGAATGAAAAGACTAAAACCCTCCCAGAACATATGAGAAGCTACCCTAAAAATGAATCAGTTTAGTTAATTGAGATCTTAAGCACCAGACAAATAACCTTGCTTCTTTATATAATAGGATAGCATAATTCTTTATAATTACAGCTCATTACTCTAACCAATAATTTAAACTTCCAATATTTTGAATTTTGATAATTGCAATCGAAATATTATTACTTGGATATTGCACCAGATTTTTATGTACTATAATAATGTGATACACGAAGCTGGCTAAAATAACGATAACCCCCATTAATTTCCCCATCCCAACGCTTTCTACTGGATGAACTAATTGACCTATAAATGAGCTCCATATTACCAATCTAAATTGACGGTAAATTTTCCCCTGTCAATACATCCACGAATTCTATATCCATTTTTACAATATATTCTGAATTTTGATAATTGCATGGTTTAGTCCCAATATGAAATGATTAAATTACGTGGAATTATCAGGGCGGGAGGGAGGTTACAATGATTCCCCCCCCCCCAAAAAAAAAAAATAATAAAAAGAAGACATTGAAACCTATGAAAGACTAATTTAAGTGTAGACTTTGGGTGGTAGACAAATTTATCCGTCCATTTTCCCATCCCTGAAAATTGTAGAGGGGCAACAGAGGAAATTAAAAAGTGATAATTACATACTAACAGTGATGGGGAATTTTTCTCCAATTTTTCTGCCAATTAAAATTTGATTTATAAAAATCATTCACTTTAATAAGGAGAAAAAAGAAAAAGTATAATTTTTGATTGGCTTAAAAACTGTTTGATAAAATGTTTAATAAGAATTTAGTAGATTTTTTAAAGTACACACTTCTCATGGTTATTCTAATCTATTTTATTCTAGTCTAGTCCATTGTTGTTTTCTTAATACTAGTCCATATTCTTTAATATCTAAACCAATATTTTAGCAATTATAAGTTTTGTATATGTAGATTTGATTTTAAGTTTGTTTAATGTATTTTATACCAATTTTAGTAGGATATTTTGAATTTTTATGGTACTTTGCAAGTAAATTATTTGGCCTATAATTTAAAATGAAAATAGTTTTTTAAGGTTGATAACATCTAACGTAAAATGACGTCAATTTTAAAATACAAACGCATATTATAAAATATAGTTGCTAAGCTTCTGCTAAAAAGCAACGGATTATTCATACCAAATTGGAATTATGGATAATCATTATTCAAAACTGTTTTATTAGGAAAAGATATAGAAAATATTTTTATACTGTAATAAATTAGGATGGGTTTATTTTATGAAAGCTATGACTTAAGATGGTTTTAGACTATTTTGCTGCACCCAGGACTTACGTATTAAATCTCAGGGTGGGAGGGGACATTGGGTTGATTATTACACTCGTCCCCAAAGTTTTATAATAGCGTTTTCTTATTCGTTGGCTTTTATTGAATTTTGATTTGTTGGTTCATTTAGTTTAGTACCCAATCATTTTAACCACTAATAGTATTCTTCAGAAGGATAATTTTATGTATCATGATTTAAGATTTACAACAATTTATCGGCTATTGTCTTATTCCTTAAGATCCCTGATCTAATCTATCCTCATTAAAAAAAAATTCAGTTCAACAAATAATTTTTTATAATAATTGTACTTTTCATCGCATCCAACTGTTTTGAAACTTCACCAATGCGTTCAGTTTTGACAGATCTAATTCTAACACACTTCGTTTCCAAACAATTTCTATCTAACTATGCATCAAATTTTATCTTTCTATGTTTGATGTCTATAAAATTAGATAACTGACTATATTTTTTCTTATTTCTATCTTATTTTTTCCCCAGGGATAAGACAACGTATGATAAAATGATGTACATACCCAAATTATGAAAAACAAAATCACCCATATTAGTGAAACTGTTTTGTATCAACCAATCAAGATTTTATGAAAGTTCTCAAAGATTTTAGTCACCGTATAAAAAGTATTTTCATTCAACTTTAGATTCTAATGTAATTTCCAGTATAGCTTTTAAATCCGCTGGATTAAAACCAGTACTTAGCCATGCTGAAAAATCATATATAGCATCGTATTACAAACAATTTTCTACGAACATCAAAAAAAAGAATCACAAAAATTAATACCAGTTTTGTTATCCTGGGCTTTCGGCTACTCGGGGCTAACAAAACTTATTTTAATTTTTTTTTCATTTTAATATCCGCGGAAAGCTGTCTATAATACGATGCGATAAATTACTACTACAGTAATTTATTTTCACATTTTTCTCCTTGTCATTGAATCATTAAATGAATAACAAAGTATATTATACACTGAACAAATTACGCGTAGCTTGCTTTGCCAAAAAATTGAATGAAAATAGATTTTTAATTAAAGTCTTGTTATACAAACTGGACTTAATTGTTATTGTACTTATATTCTTATTATGCATTATAAGCAACTTGCGTCTAGGCGAAAGTGGGAGGGGGGGGGGGGGCAGTTAAATAGCTTTAAACCATACCAAGACTTAAATTACAAATAGAATAAAGTCTAAATTATAATTATAAAAAATGAACAATTTATGGGATATTTTGAAATTATAAGCAAAAACTTATTAAACTTAAAAATAATATTGAAATAGAAAAATCATATCTATCTGTTCGTGGTTGGTATAAATAAAGATATAAAAATAACATATTTTTCATGCTTAAATTTCAATGCCCTTATATTTTAAATATGCTTTTATAAAACAGCAACATTCATGATATATAAAAATGATTATTTTAAATGATTTAGTCATAACTGCTTTTTTCATCATAATGGTATTAGCTTGTTATTGCTGCGCTTATTGTGGACATCAACAAGTTACCTAAAATTGAATCTTATATTATCCTATTTTGTTAAATAATATAAAACATTATTATTCGTTTTGGATGAACACTTTTTAATACACCTTATAACATACCAAAACAATATCTTTGTTGATTTTAAAAACATCTTAAGTATGACGTTTTCAAACTGCATTTATATGCTATAGTTTTTTAAGCGTAGCTACTCAATAATTTTATATATATTCGACTGTAAGTAAGTCATAAAATTTTTGATTGTAATCAATCAATCTGTAGTTTTTTGTTGCATAATAGATGTGGTTTCAGGGGCATAATTTAGTTTTGGGTTTTTTCAATTATGCCTTTGTAAAAGGAATCTAGTGAACAAAAGGTTATGTTTACTTGTTTGTTCGTGTTTTTTTGTAAGAAGAAAAATTTTGTAAACAAAGTATCGTGTGAGCAAAAGTCCATATTTCATCTTGGAATCCTGGTAATTTTGATGCAAAAATAATATGATCTTATATTCAGATGTTGATACTTTAGGACCATGAAAATATCTTTGGACCATCAAATTATCAAAGAAATTATATTTTGGTCCATTGAAAAATATGCTTTTAGAATTTTTATTATGCAGAGATCTAAAGGGATAAGACAATGACCGATAAATTGATACATATCTCCAATTATGTTATACAATATTTTCACTTATGTAGATTATAATTAGTGATTGTAACGTTTGGACACCTAAATGAACCAACCAATCAAAATTCAAAAAAATCCCCCTAAGTTGATAAGCTAACGAATAAGAAACTTTATTATAAATCTATTGGGACTAGAGTGATAAACAGCCCTATGTCCCCTCCCTCCCTGGTATTAAGTCTTTTCAAAAAGATTTTAAGTAGGAACAAGCTTTTGATTGAAAAACATGCAACACATATTCTAAATTTGTCCATACTTACTAGCATCAAATAGCACATCTTAAAAATATTTGTTTTTAAATTGTAGTAGGAATGAGAGGGAGGATAAAAGGGTTGCAGAATTTTTAAAGATAAATACAAAGTGCATCAGCTTTTGATAGGTATGTGTTACGAACTTTTAAGGCTAAAAAAATTAGGCTTACTTACATCTTTCTTATTATATAAAGTAGTAAGGTTTTTTTGTCTTAAGGTTAAGATCTCAATAACTACTGAACTAATTGGGTTCTTTATTCTAATTAAACTTCACATAGTTCCCGTGATGGTTTTAAGCTATTTTTAGCACCTTTAAATACAGAGCCGCTAGATTGCTTTTAAACATTAAATAAACGTTATAATGGCTCACTCATTGATGTGACGTAAATCTAATGACATTATTTTAAGAACACTCTAAAAACATGTATGTGTGTTTCAATAGCCCCAAAAATCCCATGAAATTTGCTCAATTAGGAAAATTTGTAAATTTTAGACAAATATGAAAAAAAAATCCTCAAAATATTTTAAGAATTTCCGGGAAAGGTTAATTTAAAATTAGTGATGGGAATCCGGATCCGGAATCCGAATCCGGAATCCGGAATCCGCCCAATTTTCGGCCAATTTTGGAATCCGAATCCGGATCCGGAATCCGTTTTTTATAGCGGATTCCGGATTCTAAATTGGTAGGCTAAAATTACCGTCTTTTTCTTACAACTCCCTCTGTTTGAAGGCAAAGATAAAAAAAATTTTTCTACATAACAAATTTTAATAATTACTAATGTGATGTAAATGTTTTAGTTATGCTGGAAGTCAACACTTTAAACAAATCAAGGCTTCAACCAAGTAACATAGTGATAAATTAACGAAAAAAGCTATCCCTCTGTGACGGACGGCCTTTTAAAATACTGCTAGAATCCGGAATCCGAATCCGGAATCCGCCAAAAATAAGAATCCGGAATCCGCAAGAATCCGTCACTTTTTTTGACGGATTCCTTCAGAATCCGGAATCCGAATCCGGCCCAAAAATTCGACGGATTCCCATCCCTATTTAAAATATAAGATAGACTTTGTAAATTCATTTTAATATCAGTTTTCACACAATTATATGAAGTAAAATTAACCGAAAAATGTACTAAGAAATGTTTTTAAACGTGTGATAAAAAATTGCAATTGAAAACCACAAAGATAAATTTTATTGCAGATGTTCACAAATGATTTTTAAAAATCGAGGAGGGGGACTTTATATAAATTTTTGTAATCTAGGATTTACATACAAACTTTAATACGGTTTTTAGGACAAGACAATGAATAATAAATTAATGTAAACAGCAAAATTAATCCTACGGTCGATTCAATTATTGGTGGAAAAGGTTGTACACTGCAGGTTTGTATCCATCAATCAATATTTTATAAAATTCCTCAAAGTTTGAAAAAGATAAAAAAGGAGTTTTTTTTATCAGATATACTTGATTACGAAAAATCTATTTAGATATATACCCCCTCATAAACCTTTGTTAATATTTCCACTTAGTTGGTTATTTTTTAAAAGTAATGACACCATATGTAATAAGAATTAAATCAAAACTCTCAAAACGTTTTTTTTTGACATTTCATCTTTCGATTTCAGGAAAAAAGTTTTAATTCCATACATTCTTACATGCAATTAATTAACAAACTTAACCAAAAATGTAAAAAAAACTTTCCAGTATGAAAAAAATAAGAATAGCATTGTATTACAGACAATTTCCCATGGATATTAAAATAAAACTCATAAAATTATTACCAGTTTTGTGAGCCCGGGCCTTCAAAACTGGTATTAATCTCATAATTTTTTATTTATTGTCCGAGGAAAGCTGTCAATTATACGATGCATATGCGATAAATAACTAATCTAGTTGTAAAATTGGATGCTTTCTTCCTCTCTTTTCTCTAATTTCCTTTTTATCACTCTCTTTCTTTCTCTTTTTCATTGAAGCGAATCAATATTCTTTCTTTCTAGTGCAATTTATGTATTATAAATGATAAATATAAATTAACTAAATTTCCAACCGCAAAATTTGATATGATTATCTCATATTACAAAGAGAAATAAATTTGGGGGTAGCCATCCAGAGAAAATTTTCCTACAAGATGCTTGCATTATTATCAGGAAAAGAGGGAATATTGGACTGTAAATTAAACTGGTCCCAAAAGATTTATGATTAAAAATTCTCTTATTCGTTAGTTTTGGGAACTTTTACTAGCACTGTATAATTTTTTCAACGAATAATTTTATTCTACAGAGGGGGTAATTTTGTTCATCATAACTGTAAATGTACATGAATTTATAGTCTATTGTCTTATTCCTGATTTTTCTTAATAGCAGCGCAGCAATAATAAAATTGGAACATTGTCTGTCCGTAGTATTCACCCTCTTATTAGGAAACAAAAGTACTATAGAGGCTCTTTTCTTATGCTACTTTAGCGGTTGCGCTCCTAGCGTCTAGGGCAATATATTTGAGGTGGAGTGGAGTGAATAAAAATGTACTAAAACCATAAATGGAACTATATGTGGCTTCCCTAAAATAGGAAATTAATAATCTAATGAAAAATAGAAAATAACGTACTACTTTACATAATTGGTTATCACAATAAAATATCATGTTATAAACCTACCCTAAATAAATTTTCTAGTTTTACTATATTAAATTTTACTGTTCTTTTATTACAAGTTTTTGAAGATCAAAACATCTCGATATAATTTAAATAAGGGCAGTAAATCCAATTAAAAGTTCCTTTGAAGAGGAAATTTTACCTCCAATATTTTCACAAATAAAAATAATAATTACTATTTAAAAATGTTTAACTTTTCAGCTTCTAAAATGTTATTTTTACTGACATAAAAGATGAAAGCAAAAAAGCTTTTCCGTAGTTGCGTTTATATCAATAGAAATTACAAAAATAAAAATTCTTGTTTTAACATAAAATTGAAAATTTTATCACTAAAATTAAAGTTTTTTTTCTCTGAATAATGTATCTTTTAAAGTTAAGGCCCATTTTTAAATTTTTGGTATGCTTAAAAAAAGGCCCTAGAAGTAATTTTTTCAAAATGTTAAAATGTTTCTTACTTTCATGATAAAGCTGTCTATTCACCTACTGATACCATTTCATAATCTACATTTCTCTTTTATAGTTTTATTCTACACATATCTTTCCTTCTATTCAACATTTTACCCTTTCTTTCTCCAAAAATATATGAGATTGTGGGGGATTTGTGTTGTATGGGGATCCCCCTCCCATTTGGGGAAAAGCAACATCTTTCCCCTGCGGGCATTATTACGCACTGACGCAAATGCAGTTTGCGGCTTGTGACGCAAAAAAGGGAGAGTTACGCATTCAGCACCCCGTCTCTGTAAATGCAGCTTATTGACGCATTCCCTTTTAGCGATGTGACGCTCTTTTGGCGTTTATATTTCTCTAATTCTCTCCCTCTCTCTCCTTTATTTCAATCTTTCTCTATTTGAATCTCATTTTACATAGTTAAGAGTTGTTTCTATGAAAATTCTAATTTTATTATAGAAAGTAGTAAGCTTTTTAGTTTTCCCTAGAAACACTGAACTGATTTAGTTCTGTTTTTTTAGAGAAGCTTCTCATGGTTTATATAACACGCGACCATGGCATGTCCACGTCATAAATAAAGACGTTAAATACGGTTCCTACTGCTGCTATGTCATGTGCGCGACACAAATAGTTAGGGTAGGGGGAATGTCTTGGCCCGCATGTACAGTTAGGACTTCTCGGACAAAGGTCGTGCAATAAAGGGTTGATTGTCTAATGGGCAAATGGAAGCTTTACACCGCAATCTTAGGTCTTATGGCCATTATTAGGGAAGGATATCCCAACAAATTTATTTATAAGCCTCTAGAATATTGGAAGTAAATTAGCTATTTTCAAACACTGAAATGTTTTATTTGTTTTGTATAATCACCTGTGTAGATTTCATACATAGTACATATATAAAGCTCTGGCAATAGATATAGAAAGAATAGATACTCAATTCCTTAATTGGACCATTAAATCCCAATGTAGGAACAATCTTATCATAATATTGGTACAACTGTTTTTTTATTTTATCCATAATATTACTTAGGAAAAACTATCGGCTGCGCCTCTAGCATCTAGTGTCTTTGTACTGAACGAGGTAAAGCTGAAAAATAGCCTGAGGCCATATATTCCAGAACTTTAATCTGAAAATAATAATACTTAAAAGCATCCAAGACAAGCGTGAAGCTTCTCTAAAATGAAGAACTAAATCGATTTAGAATTAATCATATCTTAAGCTACAGACAAAAAAACCTTACTACTTTATATAATAGACTAGGACAGTTTTAAGTAATTGAATTTCTCTGGATAATTATTTGTTTTGGTAAATTTTATCGTCCAAAATTTTCGTCGCTCTTATTATCTGGGAGAAATCATAAGCAAAAATCTTGTTACGCTACGAATTCCTTTTTAAGATATATGGATTGACTATCTAGCGTAATAGATCTATCATCTAGCGCATATGTATAGAAACGTGCGTCAAGTGTGTAACATAATACCACCGAAATACGCAAACAGAATGCGTATAAATGCGTAACCCGGCGACTTTACAAGACTTCTCCTTATTTGCCCCCATATTTTCAATTTGACATTTTCAGAACAAGACACTGAGCGTGGGAGAGAGAGAGAGAGAGAGAAAGAAAGAAAAGAAAAGAAAGAAAAAAGGGAAGGGGGAGGTCTAAAATAGAAATAGAAAAGAAAAGAAAATATATATCTGAAAGTTATATTAAAAAGAAAGAAAAAATTACCAACAGAATAAAAAGATTTTTTAAAAACTTTATGCTTGTTACATTAAAGTAAAACAAAAAATTAGGAAGGGATTAGATAACTCTATGTCCCCTTTCCGAGAAACCCTGTGCCGACTTTTAATTGGGTCTTTGAAAATTAACCAATAGCGAAGGAAATTATAACACAGCCAAGTCGCTACAATAGAGCAGAAAATAATTTGCTATCAGACGAAAAAGTTCATCAATAGAGGGATCCAGGTAGTTGTCTGGTTATAAACATCTATACAATAGATTTATTCTTCAAAGAACATGTCCTAACTATTGTGATTTTTAAAAAATAGATAGTCGGTGTTTTTAGTTAGTAGTAGATGTAAAATGATCCATAGAATTTAGATAGGTAATTGTTTTTTTTTTGTAGACCTCTTATTTTTGAAGTAATTTAAGTTTTTTAAAAATTAAGTTAGTTTAAGGTACTAAAACGCAACAAAAAAAGAAGAAAATTAAAAACAAAAATAGTAAGATCTTTATTTTGACACCTTACTTTTTAAATTCTGTTGAGACATTATTGAAAAAATCTATTTTGTTGAAGCTCGTTGAATCAAAACTTTGAACTTGCTCGAAACGAATAGGCAAAAACAAAATCACAAAAGTTAGGACACGTTCTTTTGAAATTTAGTTATTTTTTTCATGTACAAGTTATTTTTTAATTCTAATTAGGGAATGTTTGATATTGTTTTTAAATAAATCAAAATCTATTCTAGATAATTAAATACTTAACTAACATAGCATTCAACTATTCATCTAATTTTGTTTGTAAACTAATTGTATTCTAGAAGTCCCACAGAGGCTAAGAAAAAATAATAAAAAATATCTTTTGAACTTTAAAGGCTATGTATATTGTATGTATATCAGTTGGGTTCATCTAAATAGCATCATTTTTAGCATGTAGGGCATGTTCCATAAAGCTTAGCTGCCCTTGCTTTGTGTTAGTTATTTGTTTTAAGTTTGATAAATTCTGACAGTAAAAAAACCATATAGGTTGTGTCTTTTAAAAGATATTTTGTTTCACATAGACTTTTTTTGTATATGTTACAAATAAATGTATATTTTTGCTTTTATATTTTAATTTATTAATATTTCCATCCTTGTTCATACATAAGTACATGTATTAATTAATAAGGTTAAAAAACAAAAAATCATTTTAGAACAAGACATATAGTAGCTTTGATATACAAAGTAAACATTGAAAGTAATCGATGAGATGAAAAAGCATAATAAAAGATACATTAGCAAAGAAAGCTTTATATGGATCCTCGTCCTACTATAAGTAGCGAAGCTACTTTAAAGTATACTTTGTTTGACGTCAGACTGACGCTATGGGGGAAATGTAATTTTTTTATTTGGCTCCTAAAATTGCTGATTTTTGCGAAGAACATCAGTAAATAATTTTGCACATTTTTAACTCATTATGTCCAGCTTTATTTAAGATTCTTTATATTATTCTAAAGATAAATTAATGGAACAAATTTTTTAACCTTAAAAATAATAATTTTAAGAAAAAATTATAATTTGTTAAACTGTTATACAAAATAATATTTCTACTGTATTTATCGTTGCTATTAAATCTTTTAATGTAATAAAAGGATAGATAGATTGATAGAAAGAATATGGTAACGGCAAAACTATAAATAAATATGAAAATGGCTTTATTATTACTTGGATATTATATCACATTTTAATGTACTTTAAAAAGTTAAACTCGCAGCTGGCTGAAATAATGATACACCTATCCCCTTCCACCCTGCTTGATGAACGAAATGACCAATAAATGAATTCTATATTAGCAATCTAAATTGACTACAATTTTTTCCCTGTCATAATATCCACGTTTATTGTACATCCATTAATATGAAAGAAGAGGGCATAATGTTAAGATGTTAAGAATAACATTCATGCAACTTTAGTTTTAAAAAATTAAACTAACTGAAAACTTATAATTTTAGTAGCGAACCTACTTTATATCTCACCGTCTCCACCTCTCAAGAAATAAAAGCATTTTGTAGATTTACATGGATATAGGATATATGTGGATATATTAACAGGGCCGGTAAACTTTAGCTTGCTATATGGACCTCATTTAAGAGTCAGTTCGTTCATCTTGTAGGAGGAGTGGGGTTGGGGTAAAGAGGGTGGATTGGGTGTATCATTAATATAGCCAGCTGCGAGTATTACTTTAACAGAGTAAATAAAATCTGGTACAACATCCACGTATTAATATATCGATTAGATAGACATATAATTTTAGTATTCAATTCCATAATATTTTCTCATAAAAGTAAGATATTAAGCACAAAAAAATTATGGTTCTCGCTTAGTTTAAAAGGGTTTAAATTAATCTGTTTAATAAAGAAGATCAGATAAAGATTTTTGTTTGGTTCATAAGCAACCATGCTTCATTTGGTCACAGAAAGCTAAATGTGGTTACCCCAACCCAAACAGTGGACCAACGAACCCCTTCCCCCTACATCAAATTTTCTTATAACACTAAAAAAACGTGTTTTAACCTTCGATAGAAAGCTACAAAGAGGATAAACCTATCTTAACCTAAAATAAGCATAAAATTATTCTGTTGAACAAGTTTGTTTGTCGTCAATTTTAGGTTAAAGGTAAATTGCCCTAAATGCATTTGTTTAATGAATACTCATTCATGAATGGGTCACTGGAAGATATTTTTATGCAGGTTAAAAAAATTTACATAAAAAAGTAGATAATTAAAGGCATAACAAAAAATTCCCAAAAGAATTAAGGGAATATCTTATGCAATGATTTGCAACTTACCTATTGACAATGACTAAAGTAGCTATGCTTCTTAATCGTTACAAGAATAATTCAGTTTGAGGATTATTACCAGTTATCTTAAGGTATAAGACAATTAAAGATAAAATTGGTGGCATCCCAAACTAATGATGATTAAAATTACCACATTTGTAAATAAAAGTTATTGGTGGAAAAGTTCGGAAAACGCTAGTTTAGACCAACCAATCAAAGTTGCAAAAACAAACCAATGCGAGGACGGGCATATAAAACATTAGGTACAAGTATAACTAACAATCTTATGATTATTATATCTGAGCTTTCCCTTACCTCCAACAGGCAAACGTACAGATATATAGCATTTGCGATACCTTCTATTAAAACGTTCAAGTCTCTTCATAATTGCAAATCTAAGTTTAATAGATTAGACAATCCGTTCTTTGGATCTTCAACATTAATTCAATATTTAGACTTTAGTCAAGCTAATCTTTTTGGAGGCTTTTTATAGTACTTATTAAAAATGACGTCGTACTGGCCTATCATTGCCAATTAAAATGTATCCTGGCCTAGGCCATTGGTTTTGTGTATTGGCCTATCATTGGTCAATTGTATTGTATGGCGTCAATACCTATATAGGCACCCACAGTGCCTTCGAAGATGCTTTGACTTTAGTGTCAGAACCTAAATTGGGACATAGTGCATTTCATTACCCTAGGTTAGGTAACTTCATTTTACTTTTCAATAAAATATAAAATGCAGCGGTTTTTGAGAAAATTAGATTTAAAAATTTCAAGTTCAATTTTCACCCACTAGGAGTTACCGCATAATCATGACAAGAAAAGCAAAGATTATTTATTTAAAATTTTGAACAACTTTACTTATATAAAGTCAGTCATAAAACCTCTCTTTATATGATTTATTTAAGGCTGAATTTCCGTGACCTTAGCAAAGCAATGATAAAAATGGCCATTAATTAACTCACTTCAGGAGTGGTTTTATGAAGAACTTTACAAAAGCAAAGTTGTTCAAAATTTTAAATAAATAATCTTAGCTTTTCTTGTCATGTTTATGCGGTAACTCCTAGTGGGTGAAAATTGAACTTTAAATTTTCAAATCTAATTTTCTCAAAAACCGCTGCATTTTAGATTCTATTGAAAAGTTAAATGAAGTTTCCTAACCTAGGGTAATGAAATGCACTATGTCCCAATTTAGGTTCTGACACTAAAGTCAAAGCACCTTCGAAGGCACTGTGGCACCATAAATAGCTTCATATTTTTGTTATTTATTTCCACTCCCTAATGCAATATTCTCTTTTGCTGTGTATATTGCACTCTCTTACATGTTATAAATTTGCTTAACATTTTGTTTTGAATAACTTACTTTTCGTGCTCTGGGGGTTACAATCATTTTATTCTCTGCTTTGACAGTTACAAACAAAAATAAGAAAAAAGTCAAAAATAGACAAAAATTTTGAGATATAAAACAAAAAATAAAAATCAAATATAGCTGATTTTACTCCTTTATTTATGAAAGCACTTTATACTTAATTTTACTTGATTATTTAATTTAAAAACAATATACTAAATCCAATGTATTATCGGTTTAGTTCCTTGAAAATTATTTGATTAAAAGATTTAATATAGTAGCTTTATGTCTTTGTTTTATTCTATATTACTTTTCTTTGATAATACATTATAGAGTAGCTATACTCTTCTAAAGTTAAAAACAATGCGTAGCCTATTTATTCCAAAGTATTTTTGTTGAAATAATCAGGGAGGGAGTGGACATTGGCCTGTTTATCAAACAAGTCCCCAAATTCTTAAAATAACGTTTTATTATTAGTTGGTATAAAAAACTTGGAGACTTTTCTTTAATTTTGATTGGTTGATTCATTTAGCTGTGTGTTCAAACATTTCAATCAATCATATATTCTACAGAAGGTTTAATTTTGTGTGTCATCATTGGGGATGTACATCAATTTATCGGCCATTGTCTTGTCCCTTTAAATCCCTGGAAAATAATACACATACACACATGCAGTTAAGATATCATAATAATTCAAATAATTTGGATCAATTATAATTGTTCCGGACAAACAAGGGTAGTTCTTTCTAATAATAAAATCTTATAAAATTCTCTTCAATTTAGAGTAGTTATAAAATGAACCAAACATATTCAAACCTACATTTTACTGGTTTTCTGTTTAAGGTTTTAAAGCACTCAAGCCCTGCAGGGGGTCTAAACCTTTCGGTATCCGAAACTATCCTGCACATGGGAATTGCCAGACGCCCTAGTATTAGGTAGGCTATGTTGCGGATGCGGATTAATAAAGAAGGTGGGCTTGACTACAGTTTAAAAAGAATTCTTTGCTGCATAACAATCACAGCAACTTTTTTAAAGCTGCGGCTGCCTCGCCCTGAAAATAAACAGTGTTGTGTATAATTGAAGCAACCATGACTCTTTGAAATGGCTTAATCGTGTTCAAATAAACACATTCCCACTTCACCCCATATTCGTGTGCTTGTCCTTTTTTTGTTTTTGTTTTTTGAGACTTTTGGGAACATAAAGCTGCTCAATAAAAATTGATTTGAAAGTAGGTCTTTCTGTGTGTTTTTCTGTTAATTAATTGTTATGAAGGCCTATACATAAACGTCTTCTTATTCGTTGGTTTAACAAATTTAGTGACTTTCATTGAATCTTGATTGGTTGGTCCATTAGTTTAAGCGTCTAAACGTTTCAACCACTTATTGTAATGTTCAGAATATCTAGATGTGAAATGAAATTTTTTTGATGCAAGCGATAAAAATAAAAGTTTTAAAGTAATCTATAACAAATCTTATGTATTATGTATATTGAACAGTACCTATCAATTAACTTTGCCTATATTATTAGTGATAGTAAGCTACTCTATAATTAAAAATGTCCACACGTCTGCCTGTCCGAGGTTAATGTTTTTGGGGTAAAGTGAATTTTTCTGACTGCTTTGAATGTGTGTGAGAAAAATGTGATATATAAAATTATCTGGGCCAATCTGGAACATATACACTGTAACATTGGATGTAATTATAAATACACATGGATAGTACTAGCCTGGAACTAATCTACTTGTTTGTTAGTTCATCCAGTAGTAGAGGAGGGGATGGGTTAAAGAAGGTGAAAGGGGGGATTCTTTATTTTAGCCCTCTGCTTGTTTCACTTAATTAGAGCAAGTAAGTAATTAAACATTATATACGTCAGGAATTTAAAATACCAGCAATATCTAGTTTTTAATCACCTTGTCTATTAGTTTTATTAAATTGTAATTACTTCCATTGATTTTTTTTGCTACTCATGTTTGTTGTCATCCTTGTTGGAATTGAAGCAGCATAAGTTACTAGTACAATATATCAATTAAATAGTAGTTAATGAAAATTCATAATGAATAAATTAATTACAAAATTTTACCATATTAGTACATAGTTCATTAAAATCGTGATTTTAGTAAAATTTCTGAAGCATTTTTAATATGATCTTACATATTTATTTTTATGATTTTAATATAATTTCTTGCCTTTTTCTTGAAGTAGTTTAAAGTGCCCAAATGACCAATGATTGGCCAGTACACATTTTACTTTTGGTCAATTCAATGAATACTGGTCTATCATTGGTCATTTGTAATGTGTGACGTCATTTTGTATTAGGCACTATAAGCTGCTTCCTTTTTCTAGAAAAGTAGACTATTTATTGTCTTTGTTTAATAGCTTATCTTATACCGTATAGCACCAGGAATCCTTATTCAACATTTCCAAGCTATTTGTTACATTATACAGTTTTGGAAATCATAAATGAAGAAAAGGCTTCATTTTAGAATATTCTTTGATATTTTGCTAGGGGAAAACATGAACATCATTTATTGGTTGTTTTGTTCATCCAGTAGGAGGGGAGGGGATGGGGTAATGGGTGTAAATGAAAGGTCGTTAATTTAGCCAACTACAAATTTCACTTTCAAGCCAGCTTTCAAATTAGAGTACATGATAATCTGGTGTAAGATCCTAGTTATAATAAATCTATTATTTTAATAAAAAAAAATCCTAAAAATCTAAAATATTTTTTACCGCGCTTTTTGAGCGCTCTATATATATTATACAATAGGTTTATTAATTTATTCAGTAAATTTAAATGCTAATGATTTCATTTCATAACCTGTACGCATAAAGTATCACTTTAAAACTGTAAAACGCCCAAATTTTTAATCTATTTTTACGCTTAGTTAAAAAAAGATTAAACAAGGATGAATTTATTAAAAATAACGAATTAAATTAAGTTCGATAAACCAAAAAAATATTTTAAAAAAATATTTTATTATTCCATTGGAAACCATATTTTGACGCTTTGCATGTGTTTTTGTGTATGCACCAAGCAACGTTATCTTTAGGAAGAAAAACTATAATGAAATAATTCTTTACTAATAATTAATAATAACTCTTGACGCCCCAAACGACATACCAACCTAGTAATATTAGTTAAAGAGAAGCTTCGTGCCAGTATAGAATATTCAATTTTAAAAGATATAGATTACTCAAAGAAGAAAAACAAGGATGACAACATCCATATGTCTATTCTAAAAAAAATAAAATGTTTATTTGATACTCCAAATCTTTAAGATGAAAATCCAAATATTAATAGATTCTAAATACGACTTTTTTTTAGAAAATCAGCCCTTGAATTTCACGGACATTTCCACCACCAAATGCAAAAAAAGCAATTTATCGTCCAAGGATTATCTTCACACATCTGACATAGCTGCTGTGGACAAATTTTCATTGCCTAGAGCTACGCTGCCAAGATTCAAACTCATCACCTCCTAAACAACTAGAATAAAACATATAAAAAGTCTTGAGTAGGGGATAAACTGACTTACATATAGGCCTAAATTTTAGAATATCTTCAGTAAAAAAGTCTATTTATAGAAAAAAGAGGAGGGGATGGTTTGAAACACAAAAGAAGCCCTAAATACATTGACTAATTTACCCAATTTTATACCCTTATATGGAGATTATTAACAGCGAAGCTTCTCTATAATTAGGGTTTGTCTAAACAACCAACCGTTTGAAAACAGGCGCGACTTATCTTTAAATGAAATAACGCCCAAAGAAAGTAATTTTGGGACATTTTAATGTGATTTATATTATAAAATAATGTTTATTCAATATCATCAATTGAATAATGTTTGTTTGTCCGTTTGTAGGGTTGCTTTTATGGATGTTTTCATCCTTGTTATAAATACATGCTAAAAAGAGAGAATTATGTGGCAAAGCTTGTAGTTTGGGATTAATCAGGTCATTTAGGATTTCAATCTTTTTATTTACAAGGATAATAGTAGCCAAAAGTAGCAGGGATCTAAAGGTATAAGATAATGATGGATAAATTTATTGATAAAATGATGACACAAAAATTACTCCTTCTGTAGATTACAATAATTGGTCGAAACGTTTGGACACTTCAACTTAATGAACCAACCAATCAAAGTTCAATGAAAGTTCCCAAAGTTGTTGAGCCAATGAATCAGAAAACGTTATAAAACTTTGGGAACTACGTTAGTGTAATAAATATCCCACTGTCCACTCCCTCTTTGCATAAGTAGAGAAGTAATAACTAAAATTTAGATAAAAACCAACAGTAATATACAAAATTTATATTTTTGATGCTTTCCTATCCTAAGATTTTAAATCCAACATGTTTGTTACACTATAACTTAACCCTTACAGATCGGGGGGGGGGGGGGGGGCTCTCAATGTCATTTTTTTGTAGGTAAGATAGAGAGCTGTGACTTCATGACTTTTTAAGTTTAGTAATTATACTGATAAGGTGGGAATTGGGGCCCTATCTGTAAGGGTTAAGGATAATAAAATATAACAATAGACCGAACTGTCCGAAGTTTTATGATGATTTACTCATATTAACCATCCTTTTCATAATAATGCTTATCTTAATCAGTATAAAAATTATGCCATAAAAGATCCTTTATGTAATATTTTTAAACTTTAGTTTTAGACAATAATGTTTTGTATGATTCTTGTGAGGTATTTTAAGACAATTGATGCATCAATGCATAAACAAGGTAAATAATGTATAATGTGTAAAGTAGCTAAACTCTATAAGGCGCACTATTCATTTCACGCAATTACTAATGTAAATTTTAGAAATTTGTTAACAAGGTTAATAATCAAACAAAGATGACAACATCCCTAAAAGTGAAGCATAATGCAAGATTTAAAATCGATAGGACATTTCTTTCATGTCTAAATTAAAGGACGCCTGCAAGAAATATCATGCGTTAACTGCTGAAAGACTGCCACAAGAAGACCCAATACCCCAAATTTAAAGCCTTCAGCTTCAATAACAAAAAAGTTCTAGGCATTTCAAAATTGCATTTTAAAGGGTGAGCAAAAAAAAATGCGTAGATTTTAAAAATTCAAATTGCGCGGCTTGTGTTAACAGTAGAAAAATGTTACGTATATCATTAGAACCGATAAGAAGTCTATTTTTTGGAAATATAAGAACGATTCCTCTGCTACGTATAGTTAGGGAGCTACATGTTAAAATGTCCCAACTGACTTAAAACCTGACTTGCGAGTATATTAGTAAATATTAGACAATAATTCTTGCAAAAAGACGTGCATACATTTTTAAAATTCAAATTGCGCGGCTTGTGTTAATGGTAGAAAAATGTTATGCATACCGTTAGAACCGCTATGAACTGTATTTTTTGGAAATATAAGAACGGTTCCTGTGCTACAAATAATCTAGGAGCTAGGTGGTAAAATGTCCCAAAATTTACTCGCAAGTCAAGTTCTAAGTCAGTTGGGACATTTTAACATGTAGCTCCCTAACTATACGTAGCAGATGAATCGTTCTTATATTTCCAAAAAATAGACTTCTTATCGGTTCTAATGGTATGCGTAACATTTTTCTACTATTAACACAAGCCGCACAATTTGAATTTTAAAAATCTACGCATTTTTTTTTGCTCACCCTTTATGTACAATGGAATTTTTGAAAGATTTCTAATGCTCATAAAAGAAAAAACAATATTAAATTACGTCGCCTAGACACAAAATTATAACCTTATCTTTGTCAGAAACTTAGATTGCCTGTAACTGATTACAATTTTACAATAAAAACACCAAGTTTCATAGTCAAAATCTATGAAAAAAATTCGATTTAAATTACATTTTTAAACGAAAATCATAGCAGAAACAAAGGGGTAAACTAATACAAGCTTAGCTGTGATTGGTTGTTAAGCTGATTCAGCCTTCTGATTGGCTACAGTACATTCGGTACAACGCAAGTAAAACTTAATTTTTTTTAATGATTTTGACTATAAAAATGGGTATTTTTATTGTAAAAATATAATTAGTTACTGGAAACCTAAATTTATGACAAAAATAAGCTTATAATTTTGTTTCTAGGCTACGTAGATTAATTTCAAAGTTTTCAACATGAGCATTGCAATTCTTTCAAAATTTTCATTGTACACAAAATGTCATTTTAAAATGCCTAGAACTTTTTTGTTATAGAAGCTGAAGGCTTCAAATTTGGGGTATTTGGTCTACTTGTGGCAGTCTTTCAGCAGTTAAAGCGTGGTATTTCTTGCAGGCTTCCTTTAACAAAAAAGCTAACAGTTATGGTCGGACCGATCCTAATTATAGAAAAGCTTCGTTTTAACCAGTATACTAACATATCTTAATTATAGAGTAGCTACTCAGCTGAATACAATTCTATTATAAATATGATATATCGGATCAACTGCAGTTCACGGTAAAATATTCCTGGTAACGAATATTTCTAAAAATCAATGAATTTTAAAGGCTGCTAGCTGCCAAATGGCTGAACGTACAGATCATGCCCGCTCACTGTTTTAAGCGGCATAAGAAGGCCTACAAATAATCTGGAATAGCCATAAATCAATAATGCATAATTATCTCGCGGGGCAGAGAAACGCGCGAAAAAGACCTATTTTACGCGTTTTTTAAGCATTCCCTGTGCATCATTGGATCTTGGCTATTCCAAATTATTTTTAGGCCTTCTTATGCCGCTTAAAATGGTGTGCGGGTATGACTTGTACAATCAGCCTTTTGGCAGCTAGCAGCCTTTAAAATTAAAAGATTTTTGGAAATATTCGTTACCAGGAATATTTTACCGTGAACTGCAGTTGATCCGATATTTCTTTAATTATTACTAGTGGCTGCACACTAGCCTCTAGTGATATTTTTGTTTTAGAAATAAGAAAATTAATATCATGCAATTGTAGCTTCCACGCAATAGAGAACTTGGTCTTCAGCGGTTCACGAGATCTTAACTGACAGACAAAAAAACCTTACTACTTTATGTAATTGGATATATAAAAGTTTTAAATGATTTTTAAGGAATGTCATGCATATATGCTTTAAATAACAATGATATTTTCCAGAAGAATTTCTAGAGGCACAGCTACTCAATGACAAAGGTTACCTCTGTCAAGTAAAATGGTTTCATTCTAGGTATCCACCCCTCCCCCCTTGACATAATTCTACAACCCCCCTTGCTTACGCCCTTCTTCTTTCTAATACAAACAATGGGAGGGGGGGGGGTGGGGTGCCAGGTTAAAAATTTATAAATTTATGGACGCTTTTAAAATTTTCTGTGGGTGAGTGGACAACATGGAGAGTGTGTCCACCACCTTGACACAAAAAAATTCAAGGAGAGCTTCATCATTTTAAAGATTCATAGTATTAGTTGCATAAAAATAGATAATAGGCCAAATCCTATAAAATATCTTGCACTAGTCTAGGAGTGATGAGGATTTCCTAAGTCTTACACATTCTTTTATATCTAAGTAAAACTAAGGAAACCCTAAAATCTAGACTAGCCCATGAAATCTTATAGAACTTGGCCTAAAAATGTTAGTGCTGCGACACTTATGTAAAAAATTGTTCTAGTTTATTTGCTTATAAACAAAGTAAGTTAATATTAATTATCCCTTAATAAATATTAATAAAAACTAAATGCCAATTATTTACTGTACATTTAAACTTTAAATACCAAACCAAAGGCGGATAAATACAGGGAGGAAGGGGATATTGGCCGGGCTTTTTATTACTCTGGTCTCCAAAGTTTTATAATAACGTTTTCTTATTCGTTGGCTTAACAACCATAAGGACTTTTATTAAATTTTGATTGGTTGATTTATTTGGTTCAGTGTCGAAACGTTAGAACCACTAATAGGAATCTAGAGAAGGAGTAATTTTGTATATCATCATTGGATATGTACATTGTACATAAATTTGTCGGCAATTGCCTTATCCCTTTAGATACCTGACATAAACATAACAATAGAAAGGCATTCTAATCAATAAATATACTTTGGCCTTTTAAATAAAATTCTAATATTATGTGCTTTAGTGTCCTAATATGGCCTTCATAGGCATTCATTAATGATTATAAAACATTTATGACTTACACATAGGGTAATTCTATTGGATGTTATATTAGTCGCAAATTTCTTTCAACTCAGTTCATTGCTTTTATTTATTTGATTATATTAACATGTCAGCTTATTGTGCTGTGATTGTTGTCAACAAAGTAAATACTATTGTTATACAAAAGTAACAGGAACTTTGTCTGTCTGTACCGAAAAATCTTGCGAACCACTGAACTAATATGGTCCTTCTATACAAAGTAGCTTTACAGTTCTAAGGAAGGTTTATATCTATTTTTAGGTTTAAGGGAGGGTTCCATCAAACACAAAAAAGATAGTGCCCCTAACATATAGTTTTGACATAATAGTTTGAATTCTATTGAAAATTTAAATTTCATTTTACCCAATGTAAATTTCTAACTCATTATAACCAAATTTATAACGCAACAAAAAAAGAAGAAATTAAGCAATTTTTGTATGGGTGTAAATATCCAGGGATTTTAAGGGATAAGACAATTGACGATAAATTGATGTACATACATAGTGGTAATAAACATAATAAACCCTCCTGAAAATTTAAATGATTGTCTTAAAAGTTTGGGCCCTATTAGTATGAAATCAACCCATCAAAATTGAATAAAAGTACCCAAACTTTTAAGCCATCGAATAGAAAACACGGTTATAAATCTTTTGGTACCAATATAATTTACAGTCCAATTTACCCCCCCCCCCCTCTCCCTGGAGAATATCAGAGTTCTGTTTTGGTCTTATCTTTGTTTGCAAGCAAGACATAATTTTCATAAACAGTAATTTTCCATACATCAGGGCACCCACTAAGCTTGCTAGGGTCGAGAATTAAACCCAAACTATAATAAAAGTAACAGTAATGCTGTTTATCTGTAGTTTTGAATCTTGCCAACCGCTGGACTAATATGGTTCTCCTTTACAAAAAAAAAGCTTTTTACATATTTGAAGAAGGTTCAGGACTATTTTTAGGGAGGATGCCAAGATCCTCACATAAAATCGCTTTAATTTTCCTTTAAAAACTAAAATTGTTATTCTAGGGTAGACTTAACCCCCTTTATCACCAACACCGTAAAAAACAAATCGAAAATTAATTATAGTTGCTTCCTACAAGGGTTATATCTGGAAAATTAAACTAAGGAAGGGCATAAATTTACTGTGTTTTTTAATATTTAGTTTTAAAGTCTAGTTTTTAAACTTCATCATAATAGTAGTTGTGGGTCCTTTAGAACACATATAATTTTGTACATATAAGAACTTCACTTCAGACAGATTGATCTATATAGAGTTCCAGTAATGGTCGGGGACCTAGAGATAGGATAATGAAACATAAATCATAGGTCTTCTCAACAATTGCAAGCTACTCTTATTTTGAAAATAATAAATTTTCTTGCGATGACTAATTAATCTCACATTGGATTATCCCTGTATACCAGATTTAAATTGGGTTTGATCATTGTGATGCTTTTGTATTCTTGCTTGAAATCAAAATGCAATTTTTCTTTTTAAAAGCGAAGCTTTTCTATAATTAGGGTCGGTCCGTCCGTCCGAGATAGTTAGATTTTATTCGTTAATTTAGGCATGTTAGAATTGTCCTATCGATTTCAAACTTTGTATGGTGATTCCTGTAGTAGTTAGTTACGATTTAGAAAGCGTAGCAACTCTATAATCGTTACCAGAATGTCCATACGTTCATTTTAAACATGTTGATTTTTTTACTTTTTTACTAACAATTTTTTATGTGATAAAATCATCCGATTGATCTGATTTTTTTTATTACTGATTCCTATTACAATAAGGTACAATATTATGAGCGAAGCATCTCTATAATCAAGTATTAAAATGTCAGTATGTCCTTAAACAGAATTCTGTATTTAAGAAGTTTGCAACAAATTTACGTATAATTTTGTCAAACCTTATATTTTCATATTTTGTATATTCAGTTCAGACACTCAACAAAAGTTAATGTTCGTCTGTCATATCGTTTCAGAGCTTCGCTTTTATGGATGTTGTCATCCTTGTTTTTATATAAGCGGCTCGTGAGGGAGGAAGGAAGGGGCAGTCAACCTTTCAGGCCCCTAGTTTTAGTTTTCGGAATCTCGGGGCTAAAAGAAACTGGTTTTGATTTTATAATTGTATATTTTATATCCGCGGAAAGCTGGATTTTTTTTGCAAGTAAATAGAAACACCAATAAAATTAGGGCGTTATGATATAAAGGAATACTTAAAAATTGCTCACAATCAACTTAGTATTTTGGTTTGCAAATTTTTTGTGGTATAGGCGTAATATCATTTAATTATTATAGTTTTATAAATACATATAGTAATTATTTTTGTATTTTATTGTCATATTTTTGAGGGTTCAAATATCGTTTAGTGCAAATTTTGAGATTGGTCTAAATTTCAATTGAAATCGATCACCATTACAAAATTTACAAAATGGCTACTTTGCTAATAATCTAAATTTCAATAATATAACTAATTTTAAATTTAAGGTTTTTTTGTCTGTAATTTGAGATCTCGCTAACCGCTAAACTAATTAGGGGAAGCATTACATAGGTGACGGGAGGGTTATAGGCATATTATGTTTTAAAATAAAATCTTGAGATGGTTTTAGGCTATTATCCTACAGTCCCTACTAGATTAGGCACTTATAGATTACATATAAAGCATGGTCTAGTTTGTAAGACAACCATACATAATTTCTTATTTTACTTATTTGTATTTCTGGCTTTAATCTAATTGTGTGATAAACAAAACCTATAAATTGAAATGAACACACCCGCTAGTTATCTTTCCAGAAGAAGAAAAATAAGTTTATAATATTACTTATAGTTTATTAGCATAAACATGTTGTAAAAATATGCATATAATTTACATAATTAAAAGCAAGGCTTTTCAGTAATTAGGATATGTGGATCTTTCAAGACATAACAATGCAAAAACTTAACTTAAATCATGAAATTATATCATATATATTAATATATTTTAAAAGATATTTTGTTGATTATTTAGTTTTGTTTAGAAGTAAAAAAAAACGTACATGTATCATTTTTTGTCCATTACGACTTCAAGAACTGCTGAGGCGATTAGAGACATCTATTGATAGTATCATTTGTTTGACAGTTCTAACTTTCTTGATAAAAACATCATTATAATATTGTACATATCCAGAAAACTAGCACATTTTGTGTAAATAATAATTATTTAAGACTAATACATAGTTTGCAGGATTATTAATGTTAAAAGTTTATCAAATATAAGAAAATATAATACTATAAATATAAAACTGTCGTCTTAATATAGTCTTAACATAATTATTTATGGATAGATGACTGTTTATTTTTACTTAACCTATTTTAGTACACATTGCCAAACTTTGCATTATGGCATAATTAACCTCAGGGATTCAAGGATAGGGTAATGATCAATAAAAAATATTTCCCCATAAAGTTTATATATAACATATCGTATATAAATTGACGTACATCCCCAATGAATACAAAATTTATTATACCTTCTGTAGAAAAAAAAACTATTGGCTTAAACGTTCGGACACTCAACTTAATGAACCAACGAATCAAAATTCAATAAAAAAAGACTTAAAGTCAGTCCATTGCCCCCTCCCTCCCTGAATTAAACTTAACTTTAGGGTGCAGCTATTTAATTTTAATAATAATATTAACAGAACTTAACCTACATGTAATAATCAAGGATAGGTACAGACATTCGGAAACTTTCTCAGATTTTTAAAATAATCTGGGGAGGAAGGGACTTTGGACTAATAGTGTCCAAACATTTCCACCAATAATTTTAATCCAAAGAATGAATAATTTTATAAAAAAAATTGTACATTGCTAGCTTATACTAACCAATTAAGATTTAATAAAAGTCCACAAATTTTAAAGCCCATAACTGATGAAACACTATGGGGACCAGTTTAATTTGAACAGTCCAGAGGTGGATTCTTAAAAAAAACTTTTGCCTCACTAAAATCAGTTTGCCATACTAAAATTTTAGTGAGGCAAAATTATCCCCTCTAAATTTTTAGCGAGCCTCACTGATTTTAGTGAGGCAAAAGTTTTTTAAGAATTCACCTTAGATGTCCCCTCTAACACAGAACCCAATTTATGATTAAATTTTAAAATATATATTCATTTCGCTGCTACCAATATTATGTTGAAATTTGCCGGTAACTTTGAAATTATGCATGTCTTACATAAAAATTGTATATTTCAATAATATACACATAGAAGAACAAGGATGACAACTTTCATAAAATAAGTACACATTCTAAATTAAGATAACATTCTAAATAAAAGTAACCTGCAGGATAGCTTTACATTGAAGTAAAACAATAGAGGGGTAAAGGTTTAAATAAATGTAGGTCACCACCCCGAGGTCCCTGTGCTGGCTTTCAGTTGGGTCTTTAACCAATAGCGTCAGGAATATTAACAAAACCAAGTTGCTACAAAAGATCAGAAAGTTATTTGCAAGCAGACGTAAAAGGTCCTCAAATAAGCTGTGCAACCTTAACAATTTCATGAAAAGGCTTTCAAATATCTAAAAAGGTTACTAAAGAGTATCTTTGCTCCTGGTAATTTCTAAAGTTAAAGAAAACAGAGAACTGCGGTTAGATGCATTATATTATTCAGCATTCCTATAAAGTATAGGTTTTAAAAGTAACAGTTCATTTTGTGTCCCAATCCTAATAATATTCTATTGTGATTTTAATGATTTTAGAACCCAACTTTGGATAGAGACCAATTCGGTGGTGATATTTGAGGTAGGGCCAATAATTAGTGTCCACCCAGAACAGCAAACATTTTGGATTCATTTATAGCTAGCAAAACTTAACGTGATTTCATGGGTTTTAATATAAATAGTGAATTAACTAAGCACAAATCACAAAATATCGAAGTTTTTAAAATATATTCTTGCTTTTGCGTAGAGACTTGAATGTAACATAGACAAATTATTTCTCAAATTAGATATTTACAGTGCCACTAGAGGACGAAGCCCAATCTGTCCCACACTGTGAGGAAGACGATTCCTATATGACGTCATATAAAGGGAAAAGAAAAAGGGAAGGGGGGGAATAAATTTTATTTTCTAAAGAGATGGGAGAAAAGGGAATTGTCTTCCTCACATTGCATTGGGACAGATTGGGCTTCGTCCCACTAGATGCATCTAGGGGCGTATCCACTAGTACCATTTAAAGTAAAGAATGAAACAAAGATATAAAATGTTTTTAGGACATGTCCGAGCTATAGAAACACTAGAATATTTTTTGGCGGATTTTGCTTTTTTAAAATAAAATTATTAGATTCATATAAACACTGCTAAGCGCATAAATTGGAAATTGTTAAATATCAATGCACGTAAATTAGACAGCCAGAAAACTTCTGCAGCATACTCAGGCATCGTGTAAACTGTATGTTTGAACCAACAAGAACTGACGGACATTTGAAAATTTGATGACTTTAAATTTAAATTAAAATCTGAGATTGATCTTAAATTTCATGGTAATGCTAGGTTGTACTTATCAGGGGAGCTTTATAAACCCTTGGTGTTATTTCATGTTGTTCCCAACCAAAAGCTATAAAAGAAATTGATTAATTAAGAGTCCCTTGGGTATAGTCCCTTACGTAACATCGCACCTTATGGGGCGATTCTTCGTATTTTTCACAGTAGTTTTTCTCCTATTTCTAGCCCCTGCGGGGGGCTCTAACCCTGCAGGACCAATTACCTAACCATGTGGGGCAATCACCTAACCCAATATAACCTAACCTAACCTAAAATAACCTACAAAAAGCCATTTTAAAAATACGATGAATCGCCCTTTATGTGGCGATGTTACGAAAGGGACTATTCCCGAATTTTTCAGTCCACTCATGAGAAGACCAAAAAGAATAACATAAAGTAAACTACAGATGGATAAGGCAAGTTTAAGTATGAGGTGTTTACAACTTTGCATTACAGAAGTACAGACAGACATGAACACTTTTGAGCAGCTTGACTAGAAAAAAACTTCATTAGCATAACTAGAAACCACAGTGTCCATCAGGGTGGGAGGGAGGGGACATTTGAATGTAAATAATACTGGTACCCAAAGTTTTGAATACAAGTTATCTTATTAAAAACTTTGGGTACTCTTATTGAATTTTGACTAGTAGTGCCCAAACTTTTCAATTGAGGATTTTAATCTACAGGCGAAGTAATTTTGTTTATCATCATTATGTGTAAATATTAATTTATCGTCCATTGTCTTATCCCTCCCAATCCCTTGTGTCTAAAGTTGTATCTGCAGTTAGACATTGATATAGATTAGACACTGGCTAATTAAGTGATAATTGATTATGAAAACCAAATAGACAATCAAATTATGGAGTTTCATCACAAAAAGATAAAATTATTTTAAAAATCTAGCGGCTGCCCCCGCTGCCATGTTCGAAGGGTTATTGAAGGGCAGAAAATAGTTAAAAACCATACCCAGATGTATTTATTGAAATATTATAGCCTAAAACTATTATTGCCTAAGTTTCACCGTAAAAGAGAACCACATCGGTTCAGCGGCTTGCGAGATTTTTTAGTCAGTATTTTTTACTCCATTTAAGAGTCCCAAAAGCTTCTGCGGCATCTTTAGCCTCGTGTCTTACATAGGTTCCAATTGGCGCGCTTATATAAACAAATATTTAAATGGGCAACTTAAAAAAGTAAGTCAACATTTAAAAATAATTTAAATCTAAATACAAATGAATGCTCTACTTCTCATCTTAAATGTCATTAGCAAGGCATATTTAATTATAGCTCGAAATTATATTTATACAAAACTACCAATATCTATAATTTTAATAGCACTTATTTCAATATATTTATCAGGGAGGGAGGGAACCTAAAATGGCAAGAACATAAAGTTATGTATATTTATGCTACACAATTTACTTCTTAGCTTCTGGGACTTTAGAATAAGGGCTTTCTGATTTTTTTTATAAAAGTTTATTGATTACTTTCATACAGCTCATATAAATAAATATTTGCTAAAATGTATAAGCGGCTATTTTTAGTTCTAGATATAACTCAGTAACCATGTAATTTAGATTTTAAGCATCTTTTTCGTCCTCACACAATACAAACAATAAATAAAAATAGCGACATTTTTAGGGGGTGCTTCCACTTCTACGACTAGCAAAAGTTTAACTGTATCTTTGACAAATTAAAGGGTTTGATTTTTGTTTAATTGTATTTTGGTGTAAAATTAGCAATATTTATGTTGATTTCCAAACTTTGTCATTATGTTAGATTTTTTGGATTGTTGTATGTATATCTCTTCTCTTTCCTTCTTGGCTTTCAGACTATCAAAAGCAACGATCTCAAGGGATAGGACAATGAACTATAAATTGATAGAATAAGCAATCAACAAAATTAAAGCTATGTATATTGAAATAATAAGTAAAAAGTTCGAGCCATGCACTGAAAGTATTTATATTTTTAAAGCCAAAAAATGAGATAACTTTTTTACTAAACTATGAGTACCTGACACAAGTATGATCTATTGTCCAATTTCCCCTCCCTTTGTTTTCAAATCCAAGTTGCATTAGGTGGGATTTTTTAGGTTAGAATAGTGAAAGAGAAAGCGTTGATTAAAAGTTACCAGCTACCCTTTTTTGGGGGGGAAAATGATTTATCATCATCATTCATTATCCAATCATGCTCAAATTACAGGTTTTGAAAGCAACAAACCTTCTTAAAGGCAAAGACCGGTTTCTTAAATAAATCTTCAAAATCTAAAATAATAGACGGAGTGGGTGACAGAGTATGCTATAGAGTAACTATGCTACGCAAATATCAAAGCACTTTTCCTCATTACAGCTAGCTGTAAACATCATGTATGTTCAATGTTCATGTATGTATGTCGAACAGTCTGACTGAAATGGCAAGCATGACTACTTTTTAGCGTTTCTTCTTGATATGCTTTGATATAGGTGATTTTACACAAAATATCGGTTGATAGCTGACTATAAATTGAAAATAAGGATAAATTCACATAAATAATAATTTTGTATTGGACTGTAAAAGATTTAATCGTCCTTGTTTTGTATTGTAAAGAGTGGAATAAAGATGTTATCAAATGTTAAACATTGCTAATAAATTCATGTCTATATATGTCCTAATGTTTGTCTAAGTCGACTCAATAATTAAAACAAGGATGACAACATCCACAAGTAGCGAAGCTCAAAAATTATGGATGGATATCCTGAAAAAAATTAATTATAGAGCAGTTTCATACAAAAACATTAAATCAAAAAAATCACGAAAGATTTAAAGATTTATAACGTGAAAATCTAGGAATCGATCTAGCACCTGAACCAATAAGCAAATCTTAATGAAACTATGTGGGGATAAGTAAATTGTAAACTTATTTAATCCTTAAAAATATCAGCCGTCTATCTAGAATATGAGTAAAGAAATTCATGAAAACTTAGGAATCGAACTGGCACCCCAACCAATAAGCAAATCTCGATGAAACTTGATAAAAGTACGCATAATATGAAAGTATTCAATCCCTGAAAATTTCAGCTGTCTTTCTAGAATAGAAGTTGAAAAAATCATTAAAACTTAAAAATGTAGGAATCTAAATATCTAGCAGCCCAACCAATAGACGAATCATAATGAAACTTAGTGAAAATATGAATTATGTTAATATAATTAGTCCCTGAAAGTCAGCTCTCTATCTTTTATGGGAGCCGAGAAAATCACGTTTTCCCTTCTCTGTCTCAGACGGACGGACATTTCGAATTATAGAGTAGCTTCGCTACTAACAAGAGTAGTAACATACATAAAAGCGGAATTATAAATTAAGCATAAAACCTTTTCACTTGATTTCCAGTTTGGATTAGAAACCAATTAATATCTGCTGGATTAGAATTTGTTCTGAGACTTACTGAAGAATCATGCATCGTATCGTATTATAGACAATTTTCTACAATTAATAAAATAAAAATCATAATGTTAATTAGTTTTGATAGCCCGGCCAAACGGGACTAACAAAACAGGATTAAATCTTATAATTTTTTATTTTACTATCCTTGGAAAGATGTTAATAATACGTTGGTTTATTTTCAGATAGGAACTTACTAGAATATGGTAGAAAAAATTCTTATTGCATAGCTATGAATACCATTATACTTGAATGGGTTATAATAGGAAGAATTAAAATAATTAAAGAATTTTAAAAATTTCAAATTATTCTTGCACTAGTTTCTGGAACACTTATTCATCTTACAGAATATTGGGACGATTATTCTAAAAACTTTTATATGGAAGCTAAGATTTAAACAAACAGTAAACTGAAAAAGCTGAAAGATTGTCATTTAAAAATGTCTTTTAAAAAATAATATACTCCTAAACAACCCCTCCCTAACTTTTAATTAAACAAGGATGACAACATTCATAAAAGCGAAGCTCTGAAACTAAACGAACATGCACTATAACTTAGGCAAATTACACTTTAGCTTGCTTAGATTAACGAAAAGAGCTAACCGTTACGTACGGACGGACGTTCATACACTAACCATAGAAAAGCTTCACTTTAGAAAAAATAGGTTCTATAAAGGAGGTACTATTATCATACAGTACCCCACCCCTCCGGGACACGTAACATATCATTATCCATGCTCTTCTACCCGATAAAAATACATTTTCAAAAATAGAATGGTCAATTTTAGATATGGAACACAGTAATAGTGTCTGACTGATTATGACGTAACAAAAAAAAATTAGCCAATGAGAGGCCGTTATTGACCAATGGTAAAATTTATAGTGGCCTCTCATTGGCTATTTTTTTTTGTTACGTCATAATCAGTCAGACACTATTACTGTGTTCTTAGATATGAGGTAAGCCCCCCAAATTTTGAATCATCTTGTATATCATTGTCAAACTTTGCAATAATTCAAATAATTTTTAGAATAATTTGATCCCCATTTTAATCGGAATTTGTACTTAACTCTTTAAATTGTACATTTCTACAGTTAAGTTTTGTACAAGACCTTTCATTTACTCCTAGTGTTGTGAGAACTCCATTTTTTTATTTCCCTTTATTTTTTTCTTCTCTTCTTTATTTATTCTTTTGATGTATTAAAATCTTGTATTCAGTGCTAAAAAGTATTAAAGATAGCTTTAAAACATTGTTTACTGAAATAACACTAACAATATAAAAACATGGTCAGATTTTATGAAAAACAGATTACAGAATACATTGAAATTATACTGTATATTTAATATATTCCAGTAAAATCTTATTTATTAATCGATCAGACCTCCCCCCATCCCTGCGGGATTTCTTTCTTTATTTTTCTTGTTAACAATACTTAACTTATATGTTGCATTGGATTTGTTGGACCTTGTTTGTATGCCTGCAAAGATATGCAATTGTTGACAGATTTGCAGTTTATAATTGTCAGAGCTGAAAAGGTCAATAAACAATAACTATCTCATAATATTACATAGAAAATATGTTAGAATAAAAATTAAAATTTGTAGCTACCCACTTTCCAAAAAATAATCCTTTATTTTAGTGATTTAATTCTATATGGTCCGTTTTTTAATGTACAACTCAAAACCATTTGTTATGTTTTTTTATAATTTTCTTAGAACATGTATTTACAATTTACAATTTTTCTTTGAAGTGCAGATGCCGCGGTTTTTTTATCACCAGCCGCAAATTGCCTATTGGTTGATACAAAACAAGCTGATCCTTATTGGTTTAGAGCGATAGCCAATTGAGAGCGGCCGCCAATTAATTAATTTAATTAGGAAATGGTAAAAGTTGCAATATCCCTTTCAAAACTAGGTCAGGACCTAGTTTATCACATTTCCCTGGAATTATGTATCTTATTTCATAAAAAAAATATTATAGAATAAAACTTAGCCACCTTATTAAATAGAAAATACTATATTATTATGTATTATGTATTATTAGTATAATTATGATAATTTGAATCAAATAAAACACCAAAGAAATTTCCACCCATTACCATGTCTATTTGTCTGAAAAAGAAGACATGAAAAAAAGTGTACAATTTACAAGTATTAGTAACTACTATGATTCTTTCTTATTCTTTGGAATATAAAACATATAAGAGCAAATATAAGTATTATTTTCTTCAATACAACGAAAAAATTTAATTTTTTGGTTAGGCAATTTTTACTTCTATTATTTAAATGTAATCTTCTTTTCATTAGGAAAATATTATACCAATATCAGGGTTTTGACAGGGGCATGGATGAGGTTCAAATTTAAATCGAAGTGTATGTCAAAGAACCTTAGAGCTTAGTTCCATCAAACTGGAACATAATGCTCTGTCATACAATGACTTACGCCTGCTTTTGGGTCACGATATTCATCCAAAGTGTTACTAGCGTTGTCACACTTTCATCGTTTGTTCCTATTTTCAACGTAGTCCATGATTTGAACCAATAACCTCCCGAACAACCATTAATATGTAGAATGGACTTTATGTTGTTTTGTATTAATACCTAAAAAATGCATCATTTGAAATTCGCAAACAATTCACAAATTGGGTTAAATACTTTTTTAGGGGCATACACACAGGACACCAAATTTAGATAATAGATAATAATTTATTTGTACTTGATTTTTTTTGCTTTGGTAGAAATAGGATGTGTGTTTGTCTTAAATCTTAGCTATGAATTGAATATAGAGAAGTTCCAACTATTATATGTAGCGCAACTACTTTTTTATTCTAATGTTTCGCGTCCATCCATCCCCTGAGCCTTATATAATTATTAATTAGTATAGCGGATGTGTCCCTAGCATCTAAGGGCTCTGTATTGAAATGGGTAAGTAGGAAGAGAGGTAGACCTTCCTTAAAAAGAAGAACTCATTCAGTTCAGTAATTATGGAAATATCAAGCTTTAGACAAAAAATTCTTTTTACCTTGCATCTTAGAATATTACATATTTTTTTAGTATGTTATTCGAGGAGTTTTAAAAAAAATATCTAATAATTTGAGGTGACGTTTTTAGTGATTTATTAACATTATCAATTACAGTTAATAAAACTCTTTTCTCATAAAACATACCCTTTAAAAAAACTTGAATAAACCCAAACAAAACAATTAAAACCCACATAAAAGATTTGAACTTTAAATAAGCATAAAATTGTTAGCATTTACGATGACAATGTAAAACTATGCTACACTTTAAATACCGGTAAATTTTTATTTTCTTTAATCACAACAGGTCTTCGTTTTCGTCTATAGTCCCATTTTAAAATAAACAAAAATGTTTTTAAAACAAATTTCGGTAATTTGAATTTCTTAATTAAGCACCATTCATAACTTTCATTTGGTCAATCCTAGTTAGAACACCAGCGGATGCGTCACTAGCCTATAGTGGCATTCAAATAGAAGGGTAGAGAACTGCAATAAAAATAGCCAAAAACAATCTATGACCTAAATCTGAAATAAGATAGCCTTAAACCATTCCAGTATCTTTGTAATGTTTCTCTAAGATAGAGAACATTATTAGTTCAATATTTATCGAAATTTTAAGCTACAGACCAAAAAAATCTTACTACTTAATATAATAGGATATATAAAAAGAAGGATAGACATAAGCATATATTTATAGTAGCATAGCTACTCATTAAGACCTAGACTTTTGTTTGTCTGTTATTAGTCGTCATCTCTGCAATAGACGTACACCGAAGTTAAAAAATCATAGAAATAATTGTCATACTAAAGAATTTTGATTACAAATGAACACATTTTTTTAGGGTTATAGAGTTTGAAGAAAAGCACTGACAGCCTAAACGCGCAGCCATTAGTTATTTGATAGAGATGTTTCTGTAGCTATTTGTGATTAGCCTACAGCATGGTGATTAACATAAAATATTGGATTGACGGTAATGTGATTACACAAATAATCTCTTAATATAGAGCAGTTTCGCTGCCTTCAAACGTATATATGTAGATGACAGAGATAATTTTTGTAGTTATTTTGTGATTAGCTATTAGCAGGGTAATAATAAGCAAAATGCGGGGCGGTTCACGGATAGAGAGATAGTGAAACTACTTTCAATTTATAATCTTCCGCTGAAGCAGCTAATAGTGCCTATAAAATGACGTCATACAATACAAATGGCTAAATATTTATATAGGTCAGTATACATTTTTATTGACTAATGGTAGAATGTATACTGGCCTATCAATGGTAATTTCTATTGACTAATAGTAAAATGTATACTGGCCTATCATTGGTCATTTGTATTGTATGAGGTCATTTTTTATAGCACTATAAGCCGCTTCTCTGCCGCTAAAATATACCAATCACATGCTAATATTTATAAATTGAGAAACGTTATTGGTTAACTTTTAAGATTAAATTAAGAAATTTGGAATTCAAAGTTTTAGTATCGAATACTGGTCTAATATTTAATCACATAGTACTCATTTAGCTCATTTACTAGTTATAATATTATATTTGTTACTTTTCAATAGGAACTCATAGGATATACAATAAAAGTTTAGTGTGAAACTTAAGATTTGTGACACTGGCTTACAGAAAGTTAAGTTATATTTAGTTATTACAACATTTTCCCAATTCTCCACTTAAAAATAAGTTATTTTAGTTCAATTTTACTAGACTAATAAGAAATCAAACTTGAAACCATTAAACTGTTTAATAAATATCAGTGTTGGCAATATTTCTTTTACTTTTCCCTAGATAACTTGGTGCATAGAAAGATGCATAATTTACATAATTTACAAACCTAATAAGGACTTTTAGCAATGAGTTAACTGAGAAAATTTGTCCCTCTCTGGCCTTTACTTTATACATACACTAGCGGCTTCGCCCCTAGCCTCTAGGGGCTTTGCCCCAAGAGGTGATCAAAAAAAAATTAAGGTGAAATTCGTAAAAGTACCAATGAAATCTCCTGCAAAAAAAAGGACCAAGGAAATCTTCTGCAATAAAAAAAAAATGGGGGAGTGATTTATTTGTTTTTTGGGGGGTTGGGGGTGTCTCACCCCCCAAGAAAATAGCTTAAAACCATCACAGGACCAGTAGGTATAATCCATGAAAAGTAGAGCCCAATCGGTTCAGTGGTTACTGAGATCTTAAGCTTCAGACGGACAGACATCGCTCTACTTTGTATTATAGATACATATTTTTCAACATCTATTGATTTCAACTTTCTAGTTAATCGTTTGGTTAGTTGGTGTTTTCAAAGGTAAGCTCTTCTTTAATTAGGGTCGGTCCGTCCGTCCGTACATCCGTAATGATTAGGTAACGGTTAGCTTTTTTCGTTAATTTAGACATGTTAGAATAATCCTATCGATTTCAGACTTTGTGTGATGATTCAGTTATGTATGATTTGGAAAGCATAGCAACTTATTAATCGTTACCAGAATGTCTGAACTTTCAGTTTAATCATGTTGATTTTAAATTTTTGACAAATATTTCTCTAAATGTCTGATTTTTGAAATACTGATTCATGAGACAACAAAATACAATATTATGATTATATTAATTTTGAATCTATTTAAGTAATTAAAAACAAGGATGACAACATCCATAAATAGTGAAGCACAAAAAATGAGGGAATAAACAAACGGACAAAGGGAGTTAAAGAGCAGATGTTCAGTTACTATAACAAATAAAAGAAAGAGAGAAATATAGAAAGACTCAAAGAAAATCACGAAACCTTAGAAATAGCATGACCGACAGATAGAGGGACAAAACAAAGTATAGAGTAGGTGTGCATATGTTATATGAATAAGATAAAGTTAATTATAGGGTAGCTTAGCTTCTAAAAAGAGTATTTAAAGCAGTTTGCATATGAGTTCTCATTAGCATAATTAGAGGTTATTTTTAATTCAATACTTTAGTTTTTAAAGTTATAACGAACAACAAAAATGATGTTGATATTACTTCGTCAGAATTTAGATCTTGGAAACCACTGAGCTGATTGAGTCCTCAATTTTGGGGAAGATTTGCATAGGTTCTTGCGTGGTTATAACTTTGAGATGATTTAAGGATTATTCCTGTAACTTACTTGAAAACAGAACCACTGGATGCTAGGGCACAGCCTATAGTATGTAGATAAAAAAGGAAAATAGTTGAGAAGAAGAGAGAGAGATACACACACAGTTAAAGAGAGATAGAGAGATAAATAGAGATAGACAGATAGATAGATAGAAAGAGAGAGAGAGAGAGAGAGAGAGAGAGAGAGAGAGAGAGAGAGAGAGAGGGAGATGGAGATAGGGCGAGGGAGAATATAAAACGAATGAATGTGAGAGAGGAAATTTGAGCAAAACCTTAAAATTAATCCTTTTAAGAGTAGCATGATATAAATCAAATTCTTCTGCAAAAAAAGGCTAAAATGCATAAGATATACATACAGATACTACAGATAGAGTTACGATATGTTTAATGCCTTAAATAGATTAGGGATGAAAATGGCCCTGTTTGAGGAAAAAAAACATTGATAGTGGCAGAGCATAGACATCCAAGTTTGGGTAAAAAGGGGGTGTTTACCCACATCAAACTTTTAAAGCCCTACTTTTACCTCTCCCCCCACGAAATTTAAAAAAATTACATTGTATAACCATCTTCAAATCTTAGAAACTTCGTATTTTAACCCCCACAAAATAAAAAGCTTGGACAATGGAAGATCATTTATGAAGATCCCAAATTATGAAAACTTAAATGACTCCATCTTTAGATTAAAATATTAGTGGAAGATGGTAGATAGTTAAAGGCAAAAAAGTTTAAAGCCATGTAATGAGAGAAGAAGCATATAATATAATACTTATAATGATACCTAGACCGAAAAGACAGACAGACGGACAAATCATAAGTGTTAAATGGTATTTCTATTTTATTTTTAATCTTTTTACATGGGGATATTTTGATCCGTATCGCTTTAAAGGATGCATATCAACGCAAAAACACGACCTACTGCAAACCAACACACACACATTCACACACAAAAAAAAATATAAACAGAGAAAACCATTAGTTACCCTGAATTCATGAATCAAAATTATAGACTGAAAAAGTTGTAGTAATGCCTACCAAAAAAATCCAATCATTAAAACTTTAAAAATAATTTGGTTATAAGTAAAGTCTCATTATTTGTCTGTCTTGAATTAATTGTTATCAAAGATAGAAAGCTGATCTTTTTATGGGAAGAATTCCCTGACAATTTAGCATCTACTCTGTAAATATGTAATTTTGTTTTTCGATCTTTCCATTACGTCTTTGGTGGACTGTGCATTCCATCAGTGAAATATGATTTTCTTTTATATAAATAGGGTCGGTCCGTCCGTCCGTACGTCACGGGCAGTCTTTTCCTTAATTTAAATAGGTTAGAATTATCCTATCGATTCTAATGGATATTGTCATCCTTGTTATTTTACAATTTTTTAAAAATATTTACTAGCTTTGCATCTGTCGTTTTTGGTACTTTTTTACCAAGCAATTTTTATTCTACTTTAAAAATCAAACGCTCTATTTGATCAAAATATTGTAATTAAAAGTCGAAATATAACGCTGTAAAATAAATATTGGCAACGACTAACCAAACTGAAAAACCAATATAATACACAAGGCTAATTTTAAAAAGTATCACACCAAATTCACTGTCTTTTCATAATGAATTTGACTCTAATATCACATCAATAAAATTTAAAAAATAAATTAACCTTTATATTTTAAACTTAAAAGCTTCCAAAAAGAGCAACTTTACCCAGAGACAGGGCTGAATTTTTTTGTATTCTTATGCTGCAATAATATAGGCCTATTCATAATCATTCATCATTTTAGACCACGCATGATGATTCCTGTAACAACAAGGCTTACTCTTGCTTGCTCCTAAAGTTGTTTCCATTAGATGAAACATGGAGATTTTAGTCTTATTTACAACAAAGTTGTAATTGATAGAACTGTCCTGTTCACTTAATTTTTCGAAGTAGCGATTTCTAAAACGATCAGGTGCAATCTTCTAAGCTGTATAATTGTTCAATAAAATGGTAAAGTCAAAGACAAAATAGTTTTTTCTGCAGAAGCCCTATCTGTGTCCCCATGTTTATGTAATTGATGTTTAGACCATAACCTAACCCAAATTAAATGGTTGTTGTATCATACACTTTATATATGTAAAGTAAGCGGACTAGATTTTTATACTTTATCTAGGGGCGTACATAGAGGGGTAAGAAGATTTTGTTTTTACACCCTCCCCCCCCCCCAAAAAAAAAAGATATATATATATATCAGATTAATACAAAGGCATTGAATTTTTTTAAGTAGCACAGCAAATTTTTTAGCATAAAAATGAGAATAGTTATTTCTCGCATCGTATTATAAACGGCTTTCCGCGGATATAGAATGTACAATTATAAGATTAAAACTAGTTTTTTTAGCCCCGAGGTGCCGAAGGCACCGGCTAAAAAAACTGGATATAATTCGGTGCTAGACATAGTTTTTTCGTATGGATGAGAACCGGTTCCTATCCACCGAATTCGAATGAATACGAGAAAAGTACTTAAAAACTTTTTACTACTACAATGTAATCACATTGACGGCTTTTATACCAACCCTTGGCTTAAATGTTTATTACGCCCTTGCTAACAAGGAATACATAGTTGTAAAGTACCCCCAAAAAATGCTTAATGCATTTTTTTATCCAAAGCTTTTTTTGTATGGCAAGTGTGCCAAATACATCAGGGGGCTTCTAAGTCAGGGATTAGGAATACTTATCTTTGTATGGCAAGTGTGCCAAATACATCAGGGCTTCTTAGTCAGGGATTAGGGATACTTATTTTTGTATGGCAAGTGTAACAAATACATCAGGGCTTCTTAGTCAGGGATTGGGGATACTTATTTTTGTATGGCAAGTGTGCCAAATACATCAGGGGGCTTCTTAGTCAGGGATTAGGGATACTTATCTTTGTATGACAAGTGTGCTAAATATATCAGAGGGCTTCTTAGTCAGGGATTAGGGATACTTATCTTTGTATGACAAGTGTGCCAAATACATCAGGGGGCTTCTTAGTCAGGGATTAGGGATACTTATCTTTGTATGGCAAGTGTGCCAAATACATCAGGAGGCTTCTTAGTCAGGGATTAGGGATACTTATTTTTGTATGGCAAGTGTGCTAAATATATCAGGGGGCTTCTTAGTCAGGGATTAGGGATACTTATTTTTGTATGGCAAGTGTGCCAAATACATCAGGAGGCTTCTTAGCCATGGATTAGGGATACTTATTTTTGTATGGCAAGTGTGCCAAATATATCAGGGGGCTTCTTAGTCAGGGATTAGGGATACTTATTTTTGTATGGCAAGTGTGCCAAATACATCAGGGGGCTTCTTAGTCAGGGATTTGGGATACTTATTTTTATTTTTGTGTGTCTATACCTTCTTATTCTATAATACAGTTAAGTAGGAGCTAAAAAGTCATTTATTGCTTAAATTTAAAAAAAAATGTCATATAGATTGAATTCCAGACATTCCAGAAAATTAAAGCTATGGCTTTATTTAACAAATATTTATGTTAGATTTTAAAGGTTAAATCATTTATTATTTTTTTTATTTGGGGGGAGAACCAGGGAGGGAGGGGACATCGGGCTCTTTATTACACTAAACAGATTTTTATAATAAAGTTTTCTTATTCGTTGACTTAACAACTTTGTGGACTTTTATTGGAATTATCAATTTATCACCCATTGTCTTATCCCTTTAGATTCCTAGCATGAAAATAAGAAATAAAAAAGTATCTTGATATCCTTGTTAAAAGAACATATATGTCAAAAGGGTACAATGTTGGTGTATATTTAAGCTGTAAAGCTGTATGTATTTATAAATTGCAACTTTTGTCAGTTTTTTTTTTGTAGCAAAGTTACTCTTTAACTATGGTCGGTTCAATACCTCAAAACATTGTTATGTCATAGTATTGGATATAGAATATTTGTATATATTGATATTATGTTAAGGGAAAGATTTAGGTTGGTAACATGGACATCATTTATTGGTCAGTTCGTTTATCCAGTTTGAGGTAAGGGGATTTTGCAAAGGGGGTGGATGGGGGTATAGTTATTCTAGCCAGCTACGAGATTCACTTCATTAGAGTTCATGATCTATTAAAACTATATTACAGTTTCTTTATTTTTATCATATTATTTAATTTTCCGCTACTTATGAACAAAATTGCTCTTGTTGATTTATTTTTTCTTGCACCACATCGCTACTTGATTTATTTCCATTATAAAACCATTAAATAGTTGCGATAGTCAAATATTTTCCTTTTCTTAAATAGAAACATATAAATTAGTTATACTAGAGACGTAAGAGATGTACTTACTGCTGCTATGACTGGAGCATGACATTATTGGTTAATTAAACTAGGGGGTGTGCCCTGGCCTGCAAACAGTTAGGATCTCGAAACAAAATTTGTGAAGTCAAGGGGTTTGTTGTCTGTTACATACTAGGTGATAAAAAAGTCCATATTTTATTTTTTAAAGGTTTAAAAATAAATCGTACATTGAAAAAATGAATCCCCATCCTTTAAAAAGCCTCCTCTTCATCAAGAGCCCATTAAGACCTCTAGGGGCGTAAAATACAAAAAAACAGTTACGCTCATTGACATATGATCAAATATTGTTTATGAATTTCATTAGAATAGTTTTGGGAGCTATTTTTTTGGGGGTGGGCTATTTCCTCTAGGCCTCCCCTAGAGGCTATGCGCAAGGCAATTAGTGAATAAATAAATCAAAAAGACATTTTAATCTAATGACACTCCCATTGCTTGAATGAAACCCAATATTTAAAAATTTCAATTAGTTTTATTTAAAAAAGTAAATTGGTATAAACCACAGGAAAGTGATAATATATCTTAATACTTTTTTGTTTTAATATAGAAAAATTTTCTTTTTTGCTCTAAAATTTCATTTCTATAAATGTTTTACTTATATTCCAAAATCAATTGCTTTATCTAAAACGCTCGACTAGTTTCTGACAAATTTATCCTTGTTTCTCAAGAAAATACACTAAAAGTTAATTATAGAGTTACCACGCTTATAATATGCACAGTTACCACATTCAATCAAAACCTTTATAAGCTTTTTCTACTCGCCTTCTTTATTTTCGGGCTTTTCAATCAATTTTTGATCAAGCGAGCACAAAGTAAACGAAAAAGTAATCTTTTTTTTAGCGGGTGGTGTTACGAAATTACAAAAATAGAATGGTCATAACCATTAATCTGGAATACAAAGTAGAATGATGTCTGTCTGTCCGGATAATTTTTAGATCTTGCCTGGACCGAGTTTTTAGGGAATATCCACTGGTTATACGGAGGTTTTAAGCTATTTCTTGGGTTGGGACACAACCACCTTTTTAGTAGCTAAGCTACCCTACAATTGTCTATGTCTGCTTTTCTGTGTGAATTGCTTTGGTTGTCACATTTTAATTACTAACTAATCGAGATATAAACATTTGTATAGAAAGTGGAAAAATATGGGGAAACCCTAACAAGGGTGCATTTAAAGTTCCACCCAAAATACGTTTATTGAAATGGGTTTCCCCCTCTCACTTAATTGTTGGCTGTATATTTTGTTTAGAATTTCAAACAGCTTTGCTACTATTGTACATAATCATCCATGTTACTTTTCCATCTCTGCTATTATGTATCCCTACCAAGAATTGAGGGTTGCACGAGGGGTGGGTCCTTAAACTTTTATTGTGTCAGTTGATAAAAGCTTTGCTGTAAAAAATTGTGAAATAAATTTGTATTATCAAGCACAGTGTTCATTCAATACAGTTGAAAATTTTAATTTAGCGAAAGAAAATGAAAATTGTAGCTACTGCAGATTGAAGTGACAATATCGGAGATATTAAAGAATATTATTTACACGGCTGTAGCTGAACAAAAGTCGACATGGAATGGTTCCTACTGGTGCTATGTCAGATGTGCGACATAAATAGTTAGAGTATCCCATAACAGGCACAGCTCATCACCATGGACAGTTAGGACTTCTCAGACAAAGGTCTTGCAATTAAAGGGTTTGTTGTCTGTTGAATGTTACTTAACCTAATATCCAACAGTAGGCAATGGAGTACTGCATCCCATTAAAAGCGGATAATGGCCTTGAGTTCTCTGGACGATCGAAAGAGAATCCCGCCCATTGAGGTAATAAGTAAAAAAAATAAAAGGTGAAAATTAATTAAACATTATAACCTAAAAAACAGAGTGACTTAAAAAGATTTTTTTCGTTTTAAACACATCATTTTTCGGCTGTCTTGAAGAAACATTAATTCTTAAAAGCAATGATCGAACTCTTTTTAAGTGGAAAATTGATAGATTGAGAAAAAAATATTGGGATTAACTTTAGATATTTACTTTGATAAAGGGAATGAAAGGCAAAAAACACAATAATTTTGCTGATAAGATCTGTAATTATTTGTTCTGATTGTCTATGTGTGTGTGTTTTTGAAAACGAAGATACATTAATGTAGAAAGAATCTGTTCGTCTGTATGTCATAAAAATCGCTACAGTATACTGGGATATATTAACAGGGGAAAATTTGGGGAATAGTCCCTTTCGTGACATCGCTTCATAAGGGGCGATTTGTCGTATTTTTAAAATGGCATTTTATAGGTTATTTTAGGTTAGGTTAGGTTATATTGGGTTAGGTGATTGCCCCACAGGGTTAGGTTAATTGGCCCCGCAGGGTTAGAGCCCCCCGCAGGGGCTAGAAATAGGAGAAAGCCTACTGTTAAAAATACTAAGAATCGCCCCATAAGGAGCGATGTCACGAAAGGGACTATACCCAAAATTTGTCGTCAATTTAGTTGGTTAATATGGAAGTAATTTATTGGTCAGTTCGTTCATGCAGTAGGAGGGGAGGGGATTGGTTATAAAGGCTGGCCAGCTGCGAGTATAATATTATTAGAGTGGATGAAAATCTGGTTCAACATCCAAGTAATGACATATGAAAACAGTCAAAAACCAAAATTTTGTAAATAGTAATTTTTCTAATTATATAAATCTTCAATGCAAAAATATACCCAACGATTAGGATACCGTGCTCACAAAACTTTGGATAATCGTATTATTTTCAGTAAATTATACCGGAATAACCCTACATCAATTTTTTTTTCTCAGAGGAAGAGAGGTTAATGATTTCACCTTTACTTATCAGAGGGTCGTAACAACACCCTACACCCTCCCATTCTGTTGCCTATACGCTGTGCTAGTTTTCATACATATATGTATCAAATCCTCTATTTTTGAATATGAATTTTTATTATTTCTAACCTTATATATCTATCTATTCCATATATCTATTTTATAAAACTCTTATCTATCTATCTAGTCCATATTTCTATTTTATAATGCCAACTTTCAAATAACAGTTTTCGCGCACTGAATGAAAATATAATTTGGTAGTCATACAATCCCATTAAGTTATGAATTTTTAGCCAAACATATTGTACATGATGATGACTTTTTGATGGCTTTATTTGAATCGCAGTGTAACGCGCTCAATCGTCCAGGGTAATAAGTAAGGTAACACCCATTAGACAACCAACTCTTTTAATGCACGACATTTGTCTAGAAGTCCTAACTGTATTGAAATGCATAGTCGTACACTTATTTGAAGGCTAGTAATTTGTCTAGTGCATTTATCTAAAATGATATTTTTGGCAGTACCTGCTTATATTTACTCATATTATGATCTTACTACAAAATAGCATAATGTTTTTTATTGAACTATTTCTAGTGTTTCCTCCTAAGTGGATTTGAAATGAATTAAAGATAAGGGAAGGAGGGTATTTTTCTTTGTGTTTTACTTTATACCAGGTTAGGTTACGTTATATTGGGTACAGAATAGCCCCAGAGGGTTAAGTTAAAAATAAAATAATCCACTCATTTCCTTACTTTCAATTGATTATGAAAAAAGGGGGCGGGAGGTTTACTTTGCTCGCCAGGTACCTTAAGAGAGAGCACACAATTTCTTAAATTTTAAAGGTTTCATTTTGCTAAAACTATTTTTTGTTTAGTTTATGCTATATTAACGATTAAAGGTAAATGAATACATATACTATACATATGTTCAGTGCTTTAAAATAATAAATGTAGAAATACGTGAATATTCCCTAGTAGTTTTTACCCCTTTTCGGTCAGATTAGAAATCCACAGTCACTAGATTTCAGATTTAAATCTGTCTCAATATGACTCTTTGTTACCAAAGTTCAGATATGACAAAATTTGAGCAAAGTTCAGATTTCAATCTGAAATTTAGTGACATTATGTCAGGTTATTTTCTCATTTTTGGCAATGCAAACAAATCTGACACAATATCACCAAAAGTCACATATGACATTTAGTGACATAGAGTCAGAGTTGGGGAAATTACCTAATCTGACACATTATTGCCAAAAGTCATATATGACATTTAGTGAAATAGAGTCAGAGTTGAGAAAATTACCTAATCTGACACAATATCACTAAAAGTCTTATATGCCATTTAGTGACATAGAGTCAGAGTTGGGGAAATTACCTAATCTGACACAATATCACTAAAAGTCATATATGACATTTAGTGACATAGAGTCAGAGTTGGGGAAATTACCTAATCTGACACAATGTTACTAAAAGTCATATATGACATTTAGTGACATAGAGTCAGAGTTGGGGAAATTACCTAATCTGACACATTGTTACCAGAATTCATATATGACATTTAGTGACATAGAGTCAGAGTTGGGGCAATCACCATATCTAACACATTGTTACCAAAAGTCAGATATGACATTTAGTGACAAAGAGTCAGAGTTGGGGCAATTACCATATCTGACACATTGTTACCAAAAGTCATATATGACATTTAGTGAGATAGAGTCAGAGTTGGGGAAATTACCAAATCTGACACATTGTTACCAAAAGTCATATATGACATTTAGTGAGAAAGAGTCAGAGTTGGGGAAATTACCTAATCTGACACATTGTTACCAATAGTCATATATGACATTTAGTGACAAAGAGTCAGAGTTGGGGCAATTACCATATCTGACACATTGTTACCAAAAGTCATATATGATATTTAGTAACATAGAGTCAGAGTTGAGAAAACTACCTAATCTGACACATTCTTACCAAAAGTCATATATGACATTTAGTGACATAGAGTCAGAGTTGAGGAAATTACCCAATCTGACACACTATTACCAAAAGTCATATATGACATTTAGTGACATAGAGTCAGAGTTGATGAAATTACCCAATCTGACACATTGTTACCAAAAGTCATATATGACATTTAGTGACATAGAGTCAGAGTTGGGGAAATTACCTAATCTGACACATTGTTACCAAAAGTCATATATGACATTTAGTGACATAGAGACAGAGTTGGGGAAATTACCTAATCTGACACAATATCACCAAAAGTCATATATGACATTTAGCGACATAGAGTCAGAGTTGAAGAAATTACCAAATCTGACACATTGTTAGTGTTACCAAAAGTCATATATGACATTTAGTGACATAGAGTCAGAGTTGAGGAAATTGCCTAATCTGACACATTCTTAACAAAAGTCATATATGACATTTAGTGACATAGAGTCAGAGTTGAGGAAATTACCTAATCTGACACATTGTTACCAAAAGTCATATTTGACATTTAGTGACATAGAGTCAGAGTTGGGGAAATTACCTAATCTGACATAATATCACCAAATGTCATATATGACATTTAGTGACATAGAGTCAGAGTTGAGGAAATTATCTAATCTGACAAATTGTTACCAAAAGTCATATATGACATTTAGTGACATAGAGTCAGAGTTGGGAAAATTAACTAATCTGACACATTTTTTCCAGAATTCATATATGACATTTAGTGACATAGAGTAAGAGTTGAGAAAACTACCTAATCTGACACATTGTTACCAAAAGTCATATATGACATGTATTGACATAGAGTCAGAGTTGAGAAAACTACTTAATCTGACACATTGTTACCAAAAGTCATAATTGACATGTATTGACATAGAGTCAGAATTGGGAAAATTACCTAATCTGACACATTGTTACCAGAATTCATATATGAAATTTAGTGACATAGAGTCAGAGTTGAGGAAATTGCCTAATCTGACACATTGTTATCATAATTCATATATGACATTTGGTGACATAGAGTCAGAGTTGGAGAAATTACCTAATCTGACACATTGTTACCAGAATTTATATATGACATTTAATGTCATAGAGTCAGAGTTTAGGAAACTACCTGATCTGACACATTATTACCAAAAATCATATTTGACATTTAGTGACATAGAGTCAGAGTTAGGGCAATTACCATATCTGACACATTTTTACCAAATGTCATATATGACATTTAGTGTCATAGATTCAGAATTGTGCAAATTATCTAATCTGACACATTGTTACCAAAAATCATATATGACATTTAGTGACATAGAGTCAGATTTGAGAAAATGACCTAATCTGACAAATTGTAACCAGAATTCATATATGACATTTAGTGACATAGAGTCAGAGTTGGGGAAATTACCTAATGTGACACATTGTTACCATAATTCATACATGACATTTAGTGACATAGAGTCAGAGTTGAGGAAATTGCCTAATCTGACACATTGTTATTAGAATTCATATATGACATTTAGTGACATAGAGTCAGAGTTGGGGAAATTACCTAATCTGACACATTGTTAACAAAAGTCATATATGACATTTAGTGACATGGAGTCAGAGTCGAGGAAATTACCTAATAAGACACATTGTTGTAGCAAACTGGTTTTAATCTTGTAATTGTACAGGGTGTTTCAAGAGAAACATTTTTTTAAAATCTTTAAAATTACCTAAGTTGGAGGCATTGTTCCTCAGATGCCACATTTTAAACGAAAATAAAATTTCCAGATTGTTTTTAGTCTAGCAATGGATTTATAATTTCTTGAATGAAACAAGATTTTTATATTTTCAATTAAAGTGAAACTCCCAGCCCAGCGGACTAAAACAATGATACCATCCATCCACCTCCTTTATCCAATCCCTTCTTTACTTGATAAATGAACTGACCAGTAATGAATAGCCTACATTGATGACAATTTATTCCCTGGCATAATATTCACGTATATTTCATATCCATTAGTCTAGCTAGAACCCGCGGTGTCTAAAGCACAAAGTGTATTGCATTTGCTAGTTTTTATTTTTTGTAATACGTAATAATACAAGAGACATTAAAAAAGACTGCAGCTTTGTTAGGCACATTACTTGCAGAGTTTGGGCAAAAATCAAATTACTGTTAGAAATCTTTTTAAGATATCTTACATAACAAACACACAAATTTTAACTTTAATGATATGATGTTTTTAATAGGAAATAATTTTAAATGTTAAATTTTAGTGACATGGAGTCAGAGTTGAGGAAATTATCTAATTTGACACATTATTCTAACTTTGCTGTTAAAACATTTATTATGGTATACATAAAAAGTTTCCATAATTGACATATAACAATCATATCATTGGTCATTTTTTACTTCAACTAAATCTTATAGATTAAAAGCCCAGTTATCAAAAGAACTTTAGAGGTCGACACACAAATTTTAACTTTAATGATATGATGTTTTTAATAGGAAATAATTTTAAATGTTAAAATTTAGTGACATGGAGTCAGAGTTGAGAAAATTACCTAATCTGACACATTGTTACCAAAAGTCATATATGACATTTAGTGACATAGAGTCAGAGTTGAGAAAAATACCTAATCTGACACATTGTTAACAAAAGTCATATATGACATTTAGTGACATGGAGTCAGAGTCGAGGAAATTACCTAATAAGACACATTGTTGTAGCAAACTGGTTTTAATCTTGTAATTGTACAGGGTGTTTCAAGAGAAACATTTTTTTAAAATCTTAATTATGCATACAAAATAAATTGTTGAAAAAATCATTTTTAAATATTTGATACATAAATGTCCCAGAACAGGTTTTCCAAATATATAAGGCATTTCATATAATTGTTTTATTTTCAATGCATAATTAATATTTTTAAAAAGATGTTTCTCTTGAAACACCATGTACATTTTTTTATTAGCAGAAAGTTGTTTATAATATGATGCATCAAATAACTATTACAAATCCATTTTTTTTTTGTTATGACATCTAAACTACTAAACATACACTTTAAAATAATTTTAACTTTTAAAGCATGAGTTACAGACAGATGGAAATGAAATGTTTAGACTAGAGGGGCACAGGTCTATCTTAAATAATAGCCGGAAAAATCACATTGTACCCATGGTGACTGTTACATATGACTTAACCCATTAGTGCCGAGTGCTACTTTTATGGGCCAATCGAGCTGAAAATCTCAGGGAAGCTTTATAATGGTAAAAACGGAAAACTTATTTTTTTGTTTTGCTCTAGTGGCGTGCACAGGAAAGTTGCAAAAAAAACCAGTTCGGCATGGCCATAAATGCACAACGGGCATTTTGACTCGTTTTGGGCGGTTTCCCCGGGCATTAAAACCCGGTTTTGAAGTAAAAACCCGGTTTTTTCGACAAAAAAATGAAAAATGTAATTTTTGAACGCCCAAAGTGAGATGAACACTTTTTAGAACTTTGATACAATCCGTAATTGAAAACTACACAACCTCATGTAATCTATAGAGCTACAAGTAATATACGAAGCAATTTCTATCCAATTTAGTGTTTCGGCTATTGGTGACGCCGTTTTCGGTTAAAAAAAATACGTTTCTTGAAGTTTTAAAACACACACCCTACAAAAAAAGAACATATAAAAATTGGGTAATACATATCAGAAAACGAGCATAAAAATATTGGAGGACACATATAGAGATTACTAGGGTATACTGATTAGGGTGGCTCAAGAATAATAAATCATAAAAAAATATTTAATGGTTGAAAAGTTAAAACCGGGTAATAAAACCAAAACCGAGCAGGGTTTTAAAACTGTCGGGTATTTATGGCCATGCCGAACTGGGTCATAATAGGGCGTAAAAAAAGGATAAAAAATCATATAAAAAATAATCATTTGAATAAAACGAATTCACAAATAGATGTACTTGTCAATAAACATTAGATTTCACGAAAAAAATCAGCAACTTTACTATAAAAAACAAAAAAGTTAGAAGGGGTATTTTGAATTCACCAAAATTTTCGTGGTTTTCAAATTTTGTTGAGCTATACCGGCAAACGGAAGTAAGCAAAACTGCCTGCTCCAGGGGGAAATGAAAACCAGGGTAGTAAAGGGGGGATTCATACTGAGAATGATGCAATTTGAAGACTGGAAACCGTTTTTTTAAACATTTTCTGGAACCGGTGGGAACCAGGTTTTAATACCCGGTTCGTCACTAATGGGTTAATAACGGACAGGCAAACGAACAAATTATACAGAAGCCTCGCTACTTAAAAGGGTATTTTGTCAGTTTGTTTGATCAAGATTTTTAGCTATGTGTCTTTAATTTAGCTATTGTCTTTCATTTATAGCAATGAAGGTACTCATTGATTAATTTATAGAGAAGCTACTCTATAATACATTTTATCCACCAGTTGATCAGTGAGTAAATGTGATTTTCTCGGCTGCTAGAAAGCTGAAATTTCAGTGATAATTCATATGACAATATGTACATCTAGTCTATACATTGTTTATCCGCCTGTCTGATATTCATGGTCAGCATTGTCCGTCTGTCTGTCCGTCCGTCTGTCTGTCTGTCTGTCTGTCCGTCTGTCTGTCCATCTGTCTGTCCGTCTGTCTGTCCGTCCGTCTGTCTGTCTCTCTGTCCGTCTATCTGTCCGTCTGTCTGTCTGTCATTCTGGTTGTCTGTCCGTCTGTCTGTCCATCTGTCTGTCCGTCTATCTGTCCGTCTGTCTGTCTGTCTGTCTGTCCATCTGTCTGTCCATCTTCCTGTCCATCTGTCTGTCTGTCTCTCCGTCCATCTGTCTGTCTCTCTGTCTGTCTCTCTGTCCGTCTATCTGTCCGTCTGTCTGTCTGTTAGTCTGGTTGTCTGTCCGTCTGTCTGTCCATCTGTCAGTCCGTCTATCTGTCCGTCTGTCTGTCTGTCTGTCCATCTGATAATAATAGGACAAACGAACATTAACAGTGTCAGAATGAAATAATCAGAATATATATGTATTAGGGCGGGTTCATATCGGAATTAGACAAAGAGATATGCAACAGATAAAATTAACCTTTAAAACATTTCTGACCAAAAAAGAATTTAAAAAAATTGAGTTTTAGAATGCGACCAATAAAAAATAAATTTCATTACTTATTAATATGCAAAGACGACATTCAAAATTTTTTTGAATCAGAACTATGGCTTCATGGTGCTCCCTGGAAAGGCCTTGAGGAGCTGAAATAGAAACATTTGTCCGTTTCAAAATATATCGTTCCTAGCCTTAGAAATCACTAAAAAACCACAAATTTTTAAGGTTTATTGAGAATTGTCCAATTTGTAGAGGTTTTTTAGATTTTCTCAGGCTAGGAACGAGATTTTTTGAAACGGTCAAAAGTTCCTGATTCTACTCCTCAATGCCTTTACTGGGAGCACCATGAAGCCATAGTTCTGATTCAATAAATTGTTGACTTCCATTTACAAATAGCTATACAATTGAATGTCTGGTTGTCAGCAGTTTAAGACTTAGGATAAATTTTAAATCATCCAGAGGTGTATTATATTTATACAAATTATTTGCAGATCTCCGCTTTGGCCTCAGAAAAATAATATCCAAAATCAACCCACCCTAATATGTATACAAGTTCCATTTTAAAACTTGGTTATAGAAATGCATTTCTTACAACATTGTACTTTGTTGTCCTAAGAATTAGCATTCCAAAAATTTTATTACAGAAAATATTTTATGTCCTGAAAATGAGGAACACTCGCTTTAATGAGAAATCTTAAAAAATATTATCTAAGTTCCTATTAGAGCTAGAGGGCTAAAAATTTTTGTGCAAGTCCCCTGATTGATAATGAATTTCCGACCTTAAATAAGTCAAAGTCAATGTTCGCTACCTTCACTTTTTTATATAAGAACCTTTGTTTTAGGTCCTTTTTTACTTAAAAATTTCAAACGACTGTAATTTTCTTATTTTTGAAGCTAGAAGAATATTTTTTTACAGAAAATGTTTATCTTTATGTAAATTTTATATTAGAAATATAAAAATACAAATTTCAGCTCCCGCCAGGATGGAGATATTAAAAAAATTCAAAATCTCAGTTATGAGTCATACCCATACTTAAAAAGTCAAGCAGTTTGGGCTCTTTATCTTTCACACACAGAAAATGAGATAGAAAAAACTGGAGGGGAGGGGGGCGTTCAACGTCCCCCCCCCCCCCAACCGTTAAGGGGTAAATGAAAGCTGTCTAAAATACGATCCCTTTTTAACTATAATACGATGCTATAAATAACTATTCCAGTATGGTTTCCAAACCGATTAATATCCGATGGATTGGAACCAGTTCTAAGCAATACTTAAAAATCATATATAGCATCATATTAAAGACAATTTTTCATGATTATTGAACTAAAAATCATAAAATTAATGTTCTTTTTTTCTAGCATGAGCCCTAGGCCCACAAAACTGGTTTTAATTTTCCATTTTAATATCCGCGGATAGTTGTCTATAATTCGATGCGCTAAATAACTATTCCAGTATGGCTTTCAAACTGATTTATATCCGCTAGATAAGAACTGAAAATGTCATATATAGCAGCGTATTATAGACATTTTCCCATGATTAGTAAAATTAAAATCATAAAGAATAATGTAAGTTTTTTTGGCACAGGTCTTCGGCCCTTCGGGACCCACAAAACTGGTTTTAATCTTATAATTTTCCATTTTAATATCCGCGGACAACTGTCTTGTATAATACGATGCGATAAATAACTATATGATATGGCTTTTAAACCAATTTATGTCCGCTGGATAAGAACCAGTTCTAAGCCATACTGAAAAAGTCATGTGTAGCCATTTATTACATTTTCCCAAGATTACTAAAGTAAAAATCATAAAGAATAATGTCAGTTTTTTAGCACAGGCCTAAGGCCCTTTAGGGCCCACAAAAATGGTTTTAATCTTATAATTTTCTATTTTAATATCCGAGGACAGCTGTCTATAATACGATGCACTATATAACTATTCCAGTATGACTTCTAAACCAATTTATATCCGCTGGATAAGAACCGGTTCTAAGCCATACTGAAAAAGTCATGTATAGCATCAAATTGAGATAATTTTCCACAAACATTAAAATAAAAACCATATAATTAGTACAAGTTTTGTTAGCCCGGGCTTAAAAAACTGGTTTTAATTTCATAATTTTTCATTTTTATATCCGCAGCCAGCTCTCTATACTAAAAAGTATAGCATTGTAACATAGACATTTTCCCATGATTACTAAAATAAAAGAATAATGTCAGTTGTCTATAATACGATACGATAAATATCTATTCCAATATGGCTTCTAAACCGATTTATATCTGCTGGATTAGAACCGGCTCTAAGCAATACTGAAACATCAAAGTTTAGCTTCGTATTACAGTCAAATTTCCACAATTATTAAAATAAAAATCTTAAAATTAATGTTAAATTTTTTAGCACGGGCCTTAGGCACCTCAGGGCCCACAAATCTGGTTTTTTATGTATATTTTTTTCATTCTAAATAACCGCGGAAAGCTGTCTATAATATGATGCGATAAATATCTATTCCAGTATGACTTTCAAACCGTCGGGTCAGTAATTAATAGCTCTTCATTATTAATTTAAGCATGTTAGAATTGTCCTATAAACTTCAAACTATGTATTTCCAGCCAAAAAATTGTTGATCAACAGTGCAGTTACTCTTTATTTTATTTGCCTTGTGACCTTTCTTGGATGTAATTAAATATCTAGGTTTACAATTCAAATATTATGCTAATTTTATTCTAATTGGGGATAAAATCTTTTCTCGTATTCATTCGAATCCGGTGGATAGGAACCGGTTCTCATCCATACGAAAAAACTATGTCTAGCATTGTATTATATCCAGCTTTCTACGAATATAGAAATGTACAATCATAAGATTAAAACTAGTTTTTTTAGCCGGTGACTTCGTCACCTCGGGGCTAAAAAAACTAGTTTTAATCTCATAATTGTACATTCTATATCCGCGGAAAGCCGTTTATAATACGATGCGAGAAATAATTATTTTAACATTTTTAGTCTTATAAAATCAAGACCCGATGAACGGCCAGAGGGATGGGTAGATATTTCAAATATTTCAGGGAGGGAGTGGACATTGGGCTGTTTATTACACTGGCCCCCAAAGTCTTATAATAACGTTTTCTTATTCTTTGACTTAACTTTCTTGGGGATTTTTATTAAATTTTGATTGGTTGGTTCATTTAGTTGAGTGTCCAAACGTTTCAACCTCTAATCGTAATTTAAAGACGGAGTTATTTTTTGTATCTTCATTGGGGATGAACATCAATTTATTGGCGATTGTCTTAGCCCTTGAGATCCCTGAAATTAAAGAGTAGATAAAAAATATATGATTTTAAGTTATCTAAATCACATTAATGTCTTATCCCCTTAGATCCCTGATAATAATTGAATTTCTCTCTGATGTATGTATTGCCTTTCATCTTAAATGGGGGTAGGGAATGTAAAAAGGGAGGCATATGACGCTAGCGGCTAGTATTGGCTTGACCTGCAAAGCGTGAACTTCGAAGCGTGTGATATGTGTTTTGTTTAAAATAAAAGTTAATTTTAACAGATATGTTAAAACAAAGTTGTTAATTGATTTATTTTGCAGTTACATGAAAGATATTTTAGCAATAATAATCTCGACATTGTATGATCAATAAAATGAATAAGTTTTGAATATAAAAATGTCGTGGTTTTTAATGCTAAATCATAATCACCATTTCACCAAAGATCAAAAATAATAATAAACAAACAAACTAAAAAGAAATCAAAGTGCAATTTTTGAAAGAATCCTAAGGTTAGAATTGTATTACTTTCTTGAAATTTTATTTATTTAATACTTATATTTGCGGTGATTTTTATATTATAATATGATACCAACCCAAACATTTAGAAATATAGAAGGGTATAGTTATGAGGAAATGAAACGAGTATTACCAGATTAAATTCGTAACCATGGAGAAGTGGGGGAGGGGGGGGGGGCTTGTTAAGAACCTGGTATTATAAGAAATAAATATAAAACTGGTTCTACAATGCATTTGAACGAATTATATGATTAAAACTAGCTCTGAGATGCCAAAGACGCCGGCTAACAAAACTGGTTTTAATATTATGTTTATACATTTTTATTTTCGTAGAAAACTGGATATAATACGCTATGATACATGATTTTTAAGTATGGTTGAGAACCGGTTCTAATCCACTGGATATTAATCGGTTATGAAACCATACTGGAAAATATTTTATGTGCCATTGTCTTTCCCCTACCTTAAGCATAAACTATTAGATAAATAAGTAAATTAGATAAAGTCACAAATCTTAAAATTTAAATCAAACCTTTTCTAGATTGAAGGTAGACCCGTTCAACTGTAACATTTTACTCTGATAAATTTTTAGGCAAATTAAAATCACCATATTCATTTAATGCAAAATTGTTTAAAATCGTATCCCTGATTTATAACCCTCCCAAAAAAATAAAGTATAAAGGTTAGTTTAGATTATCTGCAATAAATGTGTCAGTTTTCATATTCATAACCATAATCTAAGTTAAATTAAGTTAAGTTTTAATAACATGTTTTGGTTTAATTAGCTGTTTTAATATTAGGTTAGGTTTTCACATTATTTGTGACCATTTGACAATATGCATTTATTATAATTATTTCTGCAGAGACAAACATTCTAAAAACTAAAAGTTAAACTTTCAATAAGAATGTTATTATTAACAAGTTTGATTATGTCATGTAAAGGTAACAAGATGTCTATGTGTCTGTCTTTGTGTAACAAAGGATCTCCTAAACCACTTCACTGATATGATTTTTCTTTAAAGTATAGCTTCTCATAATTCCTATTTGGGACTACACCCTCCCCCTTCTGGGGACGTTACCTATTATATAAAGAAGTAATGTTTTTAAAAGCGAAGCTTTTCTATAATTAGGGTTGGTCCGTCCGTACGTCCGTCACAGAAAGTTAACTCTTTTCGTTAATTTAAACAGGTTAGAATTGTCCTATCGATCCCAAACTTTGTATGATGATTCATGTAGTAGTTAGGTACAATTTAGAAAGCGTAGCAACTCTGTAATCAATACCAGAATGTCCCTACGTCCATTTGAAACATGTCGATTTTTAACTTTTTAAAAGCAAAGCTTTTATATAATTAGGGTCGGTCCGTCCGTACGTCCGTCCGTAACGGATAGCTTTTTTCGTTAATTTAGACATGTTAGAATTGTCCTATTGATTTCAAATTTTGCATGGTGATTCCTTTAGTAGTTAGGTACGATTTAGAAAGCGTAGCATTTCTATAATCATTACCAAAATGTCCGTACGTCCATTTTAAACATGTTGATTTTTTTATTTTTTTAAATAGTTTTTTTTCGTTAATTTAGGCATGTTAGAATTGTCCTATCTATTTCAAATTTTGCATGGTGATTCCTGTAATAGTTAGGTACGAGTTAGAAAGCGTAGCAACTCTATAATCATTACCAGAATGTCCGTACGTCCATTTTAAACATGTTGATTTTTTTTACATTTTTAACAAAAAATTTGTATGTGACCTAATTATTTGATTGATCTGATTTTTGGTATACTGATTCCTGGGAAAACAAAGTACAATATTATAAGCGAAGCAACTCTATAATCAAGTCCTGATAATGTAAGTATGTCCATAATCATTATCCTGTATCAAGCAGTTTTTCAACAAATTTACTTACAATTTTGCTTTGACTCTTATACATTCGCATTCTGATTATTCAGTTCTGACATTACACAAGTGGTAATGTCCGTTTGTCCTACCGTTTTAGAGCTTCGCTTTTATGAATGTTGTCATCCTTGTTTGATAACAAATTTTTGTATGTTAAAATTATTTGATTCTTCTGATTTTTTGAAAACTGATTCCTATTTCAACAAGGTATAATGTTATAAGCAAAGCATCTCTATAAACAAGTCCCAAAAATGTAAGTATGTCCTTAAACAGTATCATCTATTTGTGCAGTTTTGCAACAAATTTACTTACAATATTGTTTGTACTGATGCATTAATATTCTGCTAATTTAGTTCTGACAATCTAAAAATGTTAATGTTCGTTTGTTCTTCCATTTCAGAGCTTTGCTTTTATGGATGTTGTCATCCTTGTTATATATGTAGCTTAAGACTTCTAAAGCTACTTAACCCATCAAGTACTCTATTTTGGAAAACTTTATATTAGTCCTGCGATGGTTTTATACTATTTTCTTCCCTTCCCTAGCTCCTAAATGTTAGGTTCGCAACCGCTGGTATATTTTAAAGTTTAAAGTAATTAAAAGAGAAGAAAATAAGTTTGTTTCTTAATATGCATATACCTCAAATATATATAAACTAGCGGCTTCGCCCCTAGCCTCTAGGGACTTTGCCCCATGAGGTAGTTTAAAAAAAATAAAAAATGAAAAAAAATTCGGGTGCTGCGAACCATACTCTCCCCCCCCCCCCTAATTTTTTTGAGGGGGGGGGGAATTTCATTTTTGGGGGGGTTTGGGGTGTCCCGCCCCCCCTAGAAAATAACTTAAAACCACCAGAGGACCAATAGGTATATACCCTAAAGAGTAGAATCCGATCGGTTCTGTGGTTACCGAGATCTTAAGCTTCAGACGGACGGACGGACGGACAGACAGACATCAAGCTACTTTGTATTATTGATATCAAACAATTTACTGCAAATATTATTTTTTTCTTCTCATTAATCTATCCCTACCCAACTTAGATTTTCTATTAAAACAAATCAAACTAAGAGCAAAGTACGCATTTAACAAGAAAAACATTTTCTATCAATAATTTTAATCTACAGAAGGGGTAACTTTATCATGGATCTTAAGGGATAAGACGAACACAATTAATTGATAAACAAAATTACCATTTCTGCATGGAGATTAACTTTTAGTTGAAACATTTGAAGCTTTTAAAGAACTAACCAATCAAAATCAAATAAAAGTACCTAAAGTTTTAATCCAACGAATAGATAAACGTGATTTTAAAACTTTAAGTATTTGTGTAATTGACAGTCTAAATTTCCCTCTAATATCATAATATACCGTCCATTGTCTTATCCCCTATGATCCCTGGATAAACATAATTAGTTTGTGAAAAGGAATTGAAATTGAATCTCTAATATCCCTGGCAAATAGATTGTGGATAATATGTCAGCCAAGAGTATAATTTTAAGAGCTATATAGTCGACGACATTAATCATTGAAATCGTAAGGAGAAAAGTTTAAATCGATAGGACAATTATATCATGACTAAACTAACCTAAAGAGCTATCCGTTATGGAATTTCGGACGCACGGACCTGAATTATAGAAAAGCTTCCCTTATAAAATTTTTATCAATGCAAAGATACTCTACTATTTAGTGAGGGAGGGGACATTGTTTTTTTATTCCTTAACTTAACAGCTTTGGGGACTTTTATTGATTTTTATTGTAATCTAATTGTAATTCTAATCTACAGAAGGGGTAATTTTGTGTATCATCATTGGTGATATACATCAATTTATCTACCATTGTCTTATCCCTTTAGATCCCTGGCTATTATTACTGTTTATAAAAGCGAAGCTTTTCTATAACTATGATCGGTCCGTCCGTCCGTCCGTAACGGATAGCTTTTTTCATTAATTTAGACATGTTAGAATTGTCCTATCGATTTTAAACTTTGCATGGTGATTGCTGTAGTAGTTATGTACGATTTAGAAAGCGTAGTAACTCTATAATCATTACCAGAATGTCCATACGTCCATTTTAAACATGTTGATTTTTTTACTTTTTTAACAACAAATTTTTATGTGATCTAATTATCCGATTTATCTGATTTTTAGTATACTGATTTCTGGGACAACAAAGTACAATATTAAAGGCAAAGCAACTCTATAAGTCCAAAAAATGTAAGTTTGTCCATAAATATTATTCTGTACCATCAGTTTTTCAACAAATTTACTTACAATTTTGCTTAGACTCTTATACATTTATATTCTGATTATTCAGTTCTGAGACTATACAAGTGATAGTGTCCGTTTGTCCTACCGTTTCAATGCTTCGCTTTTATGGATGTTGTCATCCTTGTTTTAAAACGAAGCTTTTGTATAATTGGGGTTGGTTCAGCCGTCCATAGTATAATCATATGGATCTACATTCAATTTTATTCTAGATCTCTACAAGTGGTAATGTTCGTTTGTCCTGTCACTTTGAAGCTTCGCTTTTTGAATGTTACCATCCTTGTTTTCTCGTTAAAAACGAAGCTTCTATAGAATTGGGGTTATGTATGTTCATACATAAATGATAGGTTTTATAAAACACACACAACAAAAATAAGAAAAAGTCCTTTTAAAATGTTCAGGTAAAACAATGATTTCATAATTTTAAAAAAAGGGGAGGGGCTGATTTTTAAAGGATGCTCTTACTTGTAGAAGCGAAGCTAAACAAATATCCTTGTTAAACTGTCTATAATGAATACTATAAATAATCCCTCACAGCTTAGAATCAAACTATTTTCAAGAAACTTCTAAACATTAAAATTGACCTTTTTTAATCAAGGTCATCTGTAAATATATGTATTAAGGGATAGGACAATGGACGATACATTAATATACCCCTTCTAAATTATATAATTATTGGTTAAAACATTTGAACATTGCTAGTATATTACTTAACTAATCAAAGTTCAATAAAAGTGTTGAGGAAACGAATAGAAATTGTGCTATGAAATTTTGATATTGTTGTAACAAGGAGGGAGGGGACATTGGGCTAAAAATTATGCTGGTACCCAAAGTTATTTTTGTTGACTCAGACACTTGAATTTTTTTCTTTCTTAACTAGCAGAGTCTAAATTTTTCAACCAATAATTTTATTCTAAAGTAGGGTTGAAATGTTTGGACACTGCTAATATATTAATTGACTAATCATAATTTTTAAAAAAGTACCCAAAGTGTTGAGGGAATGAATAAGAAATCGTACTACAAAGTTTTGGTATTATTGTAATAAGGAAGGAGGGGACATTAAGCTTTAAATTATGCTGGTACCCAAAGTATTCTACCGTTGGATCAAACACTTGAATTTGGATGTTTTTTTCTAAACTAGTACATTTAAAACTTTTTAACCAATAAATTCATTCTATGGTAGTTTATCTTGTTTATTCCTGTAAAAACTTTATGAGGTGTATATAAGGGTAGGAGGGGACATCTAAGTGTTTATTACAAACACTTGAAATATTGAAACAAAAATTTAGTTCTTACTAAAAACAAGAATATAAATCAAATAAAGATGGACACCAGGAAAAATAGACAGATGTAAAGACAAACAGACAGACAAATGGACAGACATATATATACAAACAGACAGACAGACTTACTTACAGAAATACAGACAGACAGACACAAAGATAGACAGAGAACTTTTAAACAGACAGACAAATAATCAAATGGACAGATAGATCCACAAATAGACAGACAGCCATACAAAAGGATAATCAAATAGACAGACAGGTTTTAAGACAGACAATCAGACATATGAAGAAATAGACAGACTTACATATATGGTCAGACAGATGGTAAGACAACCAGACTGACTGACATGCATATGGTCAGATAGCTGGTAAGACAAACAGACTGACTGACATCCATATAGTCAGATAGCTGGTAAGACAGACAGACTGATTGACATACATATGGTCAGACAGACAGACATATGAAAAAACAGACAGACGTAGAGACATAAAAAGGGACAGAAAAAGTGAACATACAGACTGAAAGTATAATAAATTTCAATTTTAAAAAATTATAAATACAGAAAAACCAGACAGACAGACAGATATAGATGGATAGGAGACAAACTGGCAGCCAGATGAGCTGACAGATTTAAAGTAGGTAAAAGACAGATTGATAGACAACCAGACCATTGACAGAAGGACAGACAGAGTGACATTTAAATATTTAGACAGATGTACAGAAAGACAGACATATATAGGCGGATATAAGACAGTCAGAGAGATAGATATGATGGACAGGCACATATAAAAAGACATACTTATATAGGTAGACATGAGACAGTCATAGGGACATAAAAAATTAACATACAGACTGAAAGTTTTAAAAATTTTCATAAAAAAATATTGATTTTATGTACAATTAAAGTTAGCAGTACACTTCAGAGTATAACTACTTAGGCCTTTAAAAAAGGTTTTGATAACATAATTTTCGATGTTACTTTGTGTTTGGAGCAAAGAATTTGTGGCAGCCAGGATTGATGAAAAAAGTAAAGGTAGCATATTAGTGCAATTTTAAAAGTAATTTTGTAAATCTAACATTCAAAATGAGAGACAATAACATGATAGGGGGCAAGGGGGGGGGGGGGGTTAGCATTAAAAAATATAGAAACTACTTCAAAATATAGCACTATATAAATCTTAATCTTTTCTACATTTACAAAAACAAACAAAAAAATGGTGTATTTTCTTTGTTGGTTAGTTTTCTATTTTCAGATATATTATTACTACCTAGTTTAATAAATTGTTTAGTTAATGTTAGCTAATATTTATAGATGTCTAATTAATTTTTCCTTATTTTTTGCATCAAAGGTGTAGTTGCACTAATTGCATTTAAACTTGAATTTTGTGAAATGCATATTTTTTTATGTTTAATAGTTCATTAATAGGACATATATTTGAAATAATTTCAATTTTCTACCATGTAGTTATAAAAATATCAAGACTTGAAAATCATATTTTTTGGATATATGCATCATAGATGGCTGTCCTGCTTTCACAAAAACAGTATTTGGGTGGTGCCTAATTGATTGTTATTCATGTTAGATGATATTTTTGTTACTTATGCTAGCCATCATACTTTTTAAATGCACTTCATGCAACTATCCCTTTAGATATTACTTGATGATATGTAATTATTTCTAATTAGTTTTTCTATTGCCAAAAAATAATTTACCACAAAATTTTAGAATCACTTCAATGTCAGGTTGTTGATAATTTTTTTTTGTCTGTTGTTGAAGTGGTTTTGAAAATCATAAAACTACATTAAAACTCATTTTTAAATTATTGATGAACTATTTTTGATGCAGTCAACACACAAACAAAGAAATGAGAAACCAAGAAAGAGACAATTTTGACAATTTTCAATAGAATAACTTAATTAAAAGATTGTCCCTTAAAAAAATCTTTTATGATAGTTACTTCTGTTGACCCATTTGCACAACTAGAACAACCAGAATCTTTTGAAGAGTACCATCACTTGATTTTATAGTTGTTATATATTTTGTGTAATTAATATTGTATTTTGTAGAATTTATTGCTATCATTATTTTTATAAAGAGTATGACTATTTATCATTATGAGTCAGATTAGAGTATGAATTTTAATGACAAACTGTCATATTCTAACCTGTCTTTTGATAATCTGAAATTTAGTAACAAACAGTCATACTCTAACCTGACTGTTTGTCACTAAAAGTCAGTTTAGAGTATGACTGCCTGTCATCAAATGTCAGATTTAGAGTATGACTGTTTGTCACTAAAAGTCAGATTAGAGTATGACTGTTTGTCATCAAATGTCAGATTAGAGTATGACTGTTTGTCATTAAAAGTCAGTTTAGAGTATGACTGTTTGTCTTCAAATGTCAGATTAGAGTATGACTGTTTGTCATCATATGTCAGATTAGAGTATGACTGTTTGTCACTAAAAGTCAGACTTGAATATGACTCTTTCCCATCAAATGTCAGATTAGAGTATGACTGTTTCTCATCAAATGTCAGATTAGAGTATGACTGTTTCCCATCAAATGTCAGATTAGAGTATAACTGCTTCTCATCGAATGTCAGATTACAGTATGACTGTTTCTCGTCAAATGTCAGATTAGAGTATGACTGTTTGTCACTAAAAGTCAGATAGGAGTATGACAATTTGTCCTCAAATGTCAGATTAGAGTGTGACTGTTTGTCATCAAATGTCAGATTAGAGTATGACTGTTTGTCATCAAATATCAGATTAGAGTATGACTGTTTGTCATCAAATGTCAGATTACAGTATGACTGTTTGTCTGCAAATGACATATTAGAGTATGACTGTTTGTCTGCAAATGTCAGATTAGAGTATGACTGTTTGTTATCGAATGTCAGATAAGAGTATGACTGTTTGTCATCAAATGTCAGATTAGAGTATGACTGTTTGCCATCAAATGTCAGATTAGAGTATGACTGTTTGTCATCAAATGTCAGATTAGAGTATGACTGTTTGTCATCAAATGTCAGATTAGAGTATGACTGTTTGTCTGCAAATGTCAGATTAGAGTATGACTGTTTGTCTGCAAATGTCAGATTAGAGTATGACTGTTTGTCATTATATGTCAGATTAGAGTATGACTGTTAATCACTAAAAGTCAGTTAGGAGTATGACCATTTGTCATCAAATGCCAGATTAGAATATGATTGTTTGTCATCAAAAGTCAGGTTAGAGTATGACTATTTGTCATCAATTGACAGATTAGAGTATGACTGTTTGTCATCAAAAGTCAGGTTAGAGTATGACTGTTTGTCATCAATTGTCAGATTAGAGTATGACTGTTTGTCATCAAATGTCAGGTTAGAGTATGACTGTTTGTCATCAAATGTCAGATACGGGATTAACTGGCAAATTTTGAGGGTCAATTTAATCACAGATTACGATCTTAATCACCTGAACTTTGCTCACATTGAGTCAGATTCGTCAGATTATAATCTGAAATCCCCACTGACAGATTAAAAATTTGGCGGCAAATCCTGAGTAATCTGAGTTTTAGTACCTTTTTGCGCAAAAACACAGGTTTCGTCAGATTACAATCTGACGAAATGTAATCAAATGTCAGAGTTGATTGATGAGGGGCGGGCAGATTAAAACCTGAGGAAAACCTGTCAAAACTCAGATTAGACAAGGTTTTGTCACTACTTGTCAGATTTAAAAACTACTAGGGTTGTGACACTGACAGGGAATTTTTGTCGTTAATTAAGGTTGCTAATACAGTCCTCAGATATTGGTTAATACGTTCCTCTATTATCAGACCAATGGTTGTGGTAAAGTCATTAGGTATCGTTATATTTGCCAGCTGGGAGAAACATTTTATCATGGTATGTAAGAATCTCTCACAATATCCACGTATTCTATATCCATTTTTAATATGCATGCGTTAGAAAGGCAACTATATCAAACAAAAAGAAAGAAAGAAAAAGGTATTAAAAGAGGGTTTTTGTTGGGTGGTGGGGGGGGGGGTGGAGGTAGGTTGTCTTTTATATTGAGAAAATATTCTGTGAGTGTTTGTGTAGTCAGGGATCTTAGGGATAAGACAATGGAAGATAAATTCATTAACATCCCAATGATTATAAATACCCTATTTTAGATTAAGATAATTGTTTATAAGTTTGGAAATTACTTGTTTGGAAACAACCAATCAAAATTCAAAATACCCACAGTTTTAAAGACTACGAATAAGATACCGTGGTTATAAAAAGTTTGGTTACCAGAATAATTTCCAGTCCAATATCCCCTCCCTCTATTCCTGATGTGTTATAGTGTATGCAACTTTAAAAGGTCGCCCATATACCACAATTCCCAGGGATAGGGGAACAGCTTTGAACATTTTTTTTTTTGGGGGGGGGGGGGGGTAGTGATGAATTTTTCCAAAGATTAGGCACAATGAAATGAGCACAGTACCTCTATTTTTATTCCATAAGCATCTATATTTAGCGTCCTATATTTGAATTTTGTTCATACTTCTAATACATGTTCAATCATTCTGACCTTTGCTTTAACGGAATTTGTCATCCCTGTTACTGCACTAAATTTATCTAACCTATAAATATTTCAGTTTTACTCAGACTAAATTATATATTTTGGGTTAGATTAACTAATACTCTATTGGCCTATCCATGTTTCTCTGTTAAATATATAGAAACATAGATGAAACAATGGATATATGATATACGTGGATATGTTGAAAGGGAAAGTTTGTCGTCATTTTAGGTTGCTAACATGGATCTTATTATTGGTAAATTTGTTCATCCAGTAGGCGGCGAGAGGATGAGGTAAAAGGGTACATGGGGGAATCGTTCTTTAAGCCAACTGCAAGCTGTTTCATTAAAGTATATGAAAATCTGGTGCAACATCCAAGTAATAATATATCGATTGATGAAACTTATTTACATAAGTAGATGGATTTTTTACTCTGGCCCTATGGAATAACATTTAAAGTGCAGCTCGAAACACTTTTTATCATTTACATTTTGTTATCAATTGCAATAGTGATAAAAACTTACAAAATGATTTTGAAAAAATCTAAATATCATAAGATATATTGTATTAATGGGGTATAATCCATTATCGAACCTAGTAAAAGTGTCCGACTCTGATTATGACGTAAAAAAATAGCCAATGAGAGGCCACTATAAATTTTACCATTGGTCAATTACAGTGTTTACTGGCTTCTCATTAGCTATTTTTTTTACGTCATAATCAGAGTCATACACTTTTGCTATGTTCTCCATTATCTAATAGGTAATTCACAAAAAATCTTAAATATTTTAGTTGTTAACATGGCCTGCTGTCAAGGGGGCTATCGGGTTTGCGTCTGAACCACTCTGCTTTACACTGCTGCTATGTAAGGTGCGTGACAATCAGAGCAAGCATAGAGGGAATGTAATAGCCCTTTAACGAGCGCTAATCAATACCATGCACGGTTCAGACTTCCAGAAAAAGTTAAACAATAAAGGATGTTTTTCTATTGGGCATTAAACCTCTTGGTCAACCTTGGTTCTTGGAACTTACATTGTCATGGACAGAACTATCCTATGTTCATATTACAGGATGCCTACAACATTTAGATTCTTAAGATAAATGGATTCTTTTCTATTAAAAAATAATTATATATCTCTTCTACTTGCATAAAAGAAAATGCATAACTTTTGGCTTCAAGAAATTCCTTTTTTTAAACCGAATAATATTGTTTTAATAATATTGGCAACCCTAAATGATATATAAATGTTGGCAACCCTGAATCTTATAATAATGTTGGTAACCCTGATTGATATAATAATTTTGGCAACTCTAAATGATATAATAATGTTGGCAACCCTAATTCTTAGAATAATTTTGGTAACCCTGATTGATATATCAATTTTGGGTACCCTGAATGATTTAATTATGTTGGCAACCCTGAATGATATAATAATGTTGGCAATCCTGAATGATCTAACAATGGTGGCAACCCTGGATGATATGATGATGTTGGCAACACTAAATGATATAATAATGTTGGCTACCCTGAATGATTTAATAATGTTGGCAACCCTGAATGATATAATAATGTTGGCAACCCTGAATGATTTAAATTGATCTCATCAAGTTGTCAACAAGTGACAGGTATCTAATTTGAACAAGTAGCGAAGCTACTTGACAAGTCATAGCTGTGTCCGTCCTTCTGTTCAATGCCTACAGTTTTACGTTCTTTCCTCCGTCAAATTTTGTATTAAGTATATGTATTTAAAATACATACTGGTTTCAGTACTTTTAAAGCAATTATGCACAGTTTATCAAAAGATTCTCCCTACCTTGCAAATGTTAAGTATATATTATTTTTTTACTTCTGTCCAGTAATAGTTTTGAGTACTTTAAGAAGTATTCTTATTAGATTACAAGAATAGCGACATTCATAAAAGCAAATCTTAACAAATCAGTCAAACTGTACAAACAATAAATTTATAGTATAGATTTATAACCAGACAACTACCTGGATTTCCCAGTTAAGGACCTTTTTCGTCTTCTAGCAAATTGCTTACTGCTTTTTTGTACCGACTTGGCTGTGTTAATATTCTCGACGCTATTTGTTGATATTCAACGACCTAATTGAAAGTCGACACAGGGTCCTCGGAAAGGGACATACAATTATTTATACCTTCTACCTCTATTGTTTTACTCTAATGTACAAACAAACATCTACAAAACAATTTCATGAACATTCCGTTTATATCTGTCACAAAAGTTCTTGAATACAGGACGCTTAATATGGACACGTGAAAACTTGATTATAGAGATGCTTTGAAATGAAAAGCTTTGTTTTTAAAGACTAGATGATATATTCTGCTGCAATGAAGATTTACTTAACAATAACTCACTCGTGCTGTTATCATGTTGACATTGTTTTCATGATATCAAAATAGTGAAATGTTGCAGTTATATAATGTTTATATATTTCTATCTATCTGGCTATTTTGATGTCAAAATAGCGCAATATTACACTTATATGTATATTTTCTGTCTTTATTTCTATGTGAAGAAATTTTCAGAATAGCTTCGAAACCGATTTATGCCTGCTGGATTAGTACAAGTTTTCAGCCATACTGAAAATCATGTATAGCAAAGTATCATAAACAATTTTCACAAAGTAATAAAATAAAATCTTACAGTGAATACCAGTTTTTTTTGGCTTGGGCCTTTGGTCACTCTAGTCTAACAAATTTTGATATCCTCTATAAGCTGTCTATAATATTATGCGATAAATAACTATTCTAACTTTTGTTTTATTTCTAACTGTCAATTTTGTACTTTCTTAATTTACAATTGTGTAATACTTATCAACCAATCTTTACACATACTTACAAAGTTTAATGAGAACTATGCTTTTTGTAAAAGCTTATGGCTTAAAAGCAACAATTGAACGACAAGGATGACAACATATCCAAGAGTAGCGAGTTACAACAACAACAAAAACTTTCAGACCCATATTTTATTTTTACCAGTTTTACAGAGAGGGACTGTACATACATTATACTGATACCCAAAGTTTATGTTATTCATTGGCTGAAAAAACTTTTCTCGTATTCATTCGAATCCGGTGGATAGGAACCGGTTCTCATCCATACGAAAAAACTATGTCTAGCATCGTATTATATCCAGTTTTCTACGAATATAGAAATGTACAATCATAAGATTAAAACTAGTTTTTTTAGCCGGTGCCTTCGGCACCACGGGGCTAAAAAAACTAGTTTTAATCTTATAATAGTACATTCTATATCCGCGGAAAGCCGTTTATAATACGAAACGAGAAATAACTATTATGCAGTTTACAAAATAAAGATTAGATCGTACTAAAAGTTTTACAACAATAATTATATTCTACAGAAGGGATAAATTTGTTTATACATTTTCAGAAATATTTTAATTAATTACATTCAAAGTAATTTTTATTTCATACGTAATCCTATCATTAACATTAACACTTGTAGAGTGTCAGGACTTATTAATCAGTACATATAAAAGTATAAAAGTCGAAAAAAATGTTGGTAAATTTGTTAATGCTGAAATACAGGATAATGTTTAAAGACATACTTACATTTTTAGGTTCATAGAGATGCTTCGGTTATAACATTGTACTTTGTTGTCCTATGAATCAGTATTCCAGAAATCAGATCAATCGGATAATAATATCACATGCAAATTTGTTGAAAAAGTTAAAAATCGACATGTTTAAAATGGACGTACGGTCATTCTGGTATTGATTATAGAGTTGCTACGCTCTCTATATTGTACCTATCACGAAAACCACAAAGCAAAGTTTGAAATCGATAGGACATCTTTAACATGCCTATATTAACGAAAAGAGCTATTCCTTGCGGACGGACGGACGGACTGACTGACCCTAATTATAGAAAAGCTTCGCTTTTAAAAATGATGCTTAGTATTCCAAAACGGTGTTGAAACGCCAATTTAAATAATTTAGATAGTTGTTTCTTTAGGTTTAAATATTAATCATTTAGAATCACGTGACCTTTTAAAAACTAATCAACTACATATACAGGGGCTAGGGAATAAGGACAATTGTTCTGATAAAATAAGTGTTCGGGATTTATTCTAAATAAAAAGATACAATTTCAGAGATCTATAGGGATAAGACATTGACCGATAAATTGAAGTACATCCCCAATGAAGATTACCCAAAATTACAAAAAAGTGTTTGAAAGTTTGGACATTCAACTTATTGAACCAACCAATCACAATCCATTAAACGTCCTAAGGTAGCTAAATCAAATGAACGTTTGTCTGTTTTGCAAGTTGTAGCTTCCAGATTCATTGTCCCCAGGTCTTCCTGGGCGACGACTTAATTAGTTTTTGAATAAACAGTTCTGTAGGGGCGACGCTTCTCTATTTTTTATCACAAATATTTAACTAAATAGAAGCATTAAATTTTAATGTTTTTTGTTTTGTTTACTGTAAATATTGAAGCAAAGTGGTCAAAGCTGTCACATCAAGGAAATTTTTACTGGATACCTTTGTTGCTTTGATAACTGCATAAATTTTATAGTATTCTTTTAGATTTAATATTCTGTTTATTTCTTATCCTTTTATATAAAACTAGCGGCTACGCCCCTAGAGGCCTCTAGATGCCCCCCCCCTCATTTTTAATTTTAGTCAAAAAAATATAATTTTTTTTTTTTGGGGGGGTTGGGGGTGTCCCACCCCCCATAAAAATAGTTATAAACCTTCCCGGGACCTATGAGAAGCTACCCTGTTAAGGAGAACTCGATCGGTTCAGCGGTTAGCGAGATCCTTCGGTACAAACATACAAACACACACACAAACACACAGACAAACACCCTGTTACTTTATTATAAGGATAGTAAGTTTTTATTGTCTGTACCGAAGGATCTCGCTAACCACTGAACCTATATGGTTTTCATTTATAGATCAATGGGATCGAATAAGTCTTTAAATTGGGAACAGCTACTCTACTTTAAACGATGTTTGTCCTTACTAATTTTGTAGATAAGGATAAGTTAATTTGGAACTATACGGTTATATATTGATATATCTATCTATCTATTTATCTATCTATCTATCTATCTATCTATCTATCTATCTATCTATCTATCTATCTATCTATCTATCTATCTATCTATCTATCTATCTATCTATCTATCTATCTATCTATCTATCTATCTATCTATCTATCTATCTATCTATCTATCTATCTATCTATCTATCTATCTATCTATCTATCTATCTATCTATCTATCTATCTATCTATCTATCTATCTATCTATCTATCTATCTATCTATCTATCTATCTATCTATCTATCTATCTATCTATCTATATATCTATCTATCTATCTATCTATCTATCTATCTATCTATCTATCTATCTATCTATCTATCTATCTATCTATCTATCTATCTATCTATCTATCTATCTATCAATCTATCTATCTAAAGGGTGTTAAAAAAATAACCGATCGCTTACAATTTAAACCACCATAAGTACGTTAAATCTTGGAGATAGACCCCATAATGTTTAGAGTTTTTGATGGGGCATGTAAAGACCTTTCCTTAGACACCTTAACAAGGTTTCAATAGAAATAGAAGAGTAGAAGAATATTCTGAACCCTTTTTTCGTCAAATCTAAGAGAGAACATTCCTAGCAGACAAAAGTATTGTTTACTTTCGACTCAAGCTGATGTGGATTCTTAAAAAATGATAGACTCGCTATTTGATAGTGAGGCAAAATTATTTTTGTGAAAAATCATCCAAAAGCACATTAAAAATCTACAAAAATTAAACAAAATCATATGTTAATAACCCTCTTAAGATTTTATTTCATTTTTGTAAATTTTTTTTTTCGATTTTGGAGGATTTTTCACAAAAATAATTTTGCCTCACCAGCGAGTTGCCAGCCTAACTTTTTTTTTAAGAATCCAACTTTGTTTCAAGCTTTCAAATTGTAAACGAAATTTTTGGGCAATTAATTCTGATTCCGCAAAGCTTTCTACTAAGAAAATATACTGTTAACAGCTGACTTTTATGTATGTATGAAATGAAAAAAAACATGCCTTCGTAGGAAAATGTGTACATAATTTCAACCAATGAGATCCAATGTAAATTCCGATGCGATTCTCCTATTGGCTCAATCAGACATTCCCTCTCTTTCTTAGTACCTTTATTAAGGTTTCTAACTCAATCTATGCCAATTTGACATAAAAAAGACATTCCCATCCATCTTTGAGGCATGACGGCTCTGTCTATTCCTAGTTCTTGATGACTGCCATGTCTTTCTTTTTGATGCCAAATTGGCTAAGATTGTCCTAGAAACATATTTAAGGTGTCTAAAGAAAGGTCTTTACATGCCCCATCAAAAACTCCAAACATTATGGGGTCTATCTACAAGATTTTAAGTACTTATGGTGGTTCAAATTGTGAGCGATTGATTTTTAAAAAGACAATTTTGTAATAAAATATGCACTTTCGGCGTAGGGCAAATTTCTCTGCAAGGGCTAGGTCTTAAGCTCTAGGGCTCTGGAAGGGTGAGTAGATTCAAAATTCAATATTGTTATCTCATTGTCATTGCTTGGGCATGAAATGTATTATTTTTTATTAGTTTTGGACCAAAACTGTAAGGTTTATATTAAAAAAAGTGAAGCGATTGGTTTTTATTTTAACACCCTTTATCTATCTATCTATCTATCTATCTATCTATCTATCTATCTATCTATCTATCTATCTATCTATCTATCTATCTATTAAAGTTAAACCGTCTATAAATTAGTCTACATATTTTGTTTGCGCTGTGTAGCAAAAACCAAAATTACACCTAGAACATGGAATTCATAAATCACGTCTGTAAAAGAAACATAGTATATTAATCAATTAAAACTACTATGAATATTTTGATGTTCATATTAATGTTTTTATTGTATCAAACACTAGATCTAACAAAGTACTTGAAAGACACAATATTTAAACGAGTATATATTAAAATGTTTAGAATGGCATACGTTAACTAAATCTAAACTATTTTGTGTCAACTTTTCTATCTGCTAAAAAGCTGTTAAATAATTGTTGTTAAAACTATTTCTGTATTAGTTAGAAGTTACTTTTAAATAATTAGATGCAGATACAAGGAAATATTTTGTCTTAATAATGGTTATTTTTACTATAGTAATTGAAATTTATGAGAATCTTTTTTTCATCTTTTTAGGTAAAAAATTTGCAAAAATCACTTTTTTGGATAGTAGTTATTTTGTTGAAAGGGTAAGTATAATCGAAAGATAATAACTTGGATGTTGCACCAGATTTTCATAATAAGATACTCCTAGCTGGCTAAAATACTATACCCCATCAAACCTCTTTACCCTATCCCTCCCCTCCTACTGAAGGAATGAACTGGCCAATATATGATGATCAACATTAACTAAATTGACGACAAATTTTCTACTGTCAACATATCCATGTATTGTATATCCATTGTAAGTATAAATACAAATGTTTATGTGTAAATTTTACAACTTGATCTTTTTGATTTGATCTTTTGTTAAAAGCTGATTGTTGATCACATGTATTGATCAAAAATGAATATCAGGGCTACATGGAAAAGTAAAAGGTGATGAAAAATAAATCAATATTATCCTTCTATGTAAAAGGATCTTGTTTGCATATTAAAATTGCAATAAATAGTGAATTATCGTTTGGAATATCTATTTCAGGAAAGATCCACATAGGTCCTACTCCTAGGGTTGTTTTAGGCCATTATATTTTTTAATTCAAAACTTACGATGGTTTAAGGCTATTATTCTGCATTTCCATGTCCTTAAAAAATATAGAGCCACTAGATTCTAGGGAAGCCGTCGCTAGTAATTAAAATCACTATTTTTTTGTTTTGCTGAATTATCCTAAAGGACTGTTTTTATACAAATTGAATTATTCTCACATTTACTAATAAATGTATAAGAATAGATATATAATTTAGATAGCTACCTGGATCCAGTGTTTTATGACTGCCAGCTAATTGCTTCCTCCTCATTTGTAGCTACTTGGCTATGTTAATATTTCCGACGCTATCGGCTGACCACGGGTGTGGATATACAGATAGTTATCCCATTCCCCTTCTTTTGTTTTACTTTAATCATTTACCTATATCTGTATTCTTGGATATAAATATACACTTTATGTTGTTCACACTTTTAAGTTTGATTCAAAGGGAGATTCCTTAACATAAAAGTATTGAAAAAACGTGTATCAGTTATAAAAAATGAACAGAAAATGGTATATGTTCATAAAAGTGTATGAGGGGGGGGGGGACATCGAAGCGTAAAATATATATATCCAAAGTTTGATAAACTCGTTTTCTTATTCGTTAGTTTACAAGCTGTTAGTACTTTTAACTAATATTTATCATTGGTTGGTACGACTTTGCCACCAATAAGTTTAAATAAAATCAAGTTTAAGGCAATATTAGGTATACATTATAGATATAAGTTTTCCGGAATTTTAAAGTTAGGGGGAGATTTGAAATCTGCATCAAATTTTGAGGATTTTTTTTATAAAATTCGTTTTTTCTATAATTCTTTATCTAAAAGCGGAAATGCAATTTAAGTTAATTAATTTTGGCATCTGTGATTGGTGTATTTAAAAAATCTGCGCTCTGATTGGATGGCGTACATCATTCAACCAATAAGAGCGCAGGTAGTTTAAAATCCACCTATCCTATTGGTCAAAATTAATTAACTTAAAATGCATTTTCGCTTTTAGATAAAGAATTATACAAAAAAGGAATTTTATAAAAAATCCTTAACATTTGATGCAGATTTCAAATCTCCCCATAACATTAAAATTCCGGAAAACTTATATATCTTAGTATACATCAATACATTATCATAAGATCTCCAATAATCTAAATTTCAGGAGACTCCCATAAGTGGTTGATATATACAAGAAGACTCATTACATGGTCTTTTCATAAAAATATATATTTTAAAAGTCAATCTATATACTCTCAAATCTCTATCAATCTTTCAATAATAAAAGGGTTATGGTAACTCAAAAAGGCAAACACTTAATTATTTTGTTCTGTCCGTCGGTAGAAAGTCCTTCTGTCTAAAATTGTTTTCTGCACATTCACGCACTACAGTAAGAATATAAACTATTTTTTATTGGACGTAATTTTGATGCACTCTGTTTTTTAGAATTAATATCTTAATGGAAACATTTGAAATAAAACTATTATTTTACTTAGAAATTTCATTTTTTTCCTATTTATAGTTAATTTACTTCTTATCTTTCAATCCAAATCTGTTTTCATTCCCTATAACTATTTTTTTCTTTAGTATACATGTCCATGTCAATACAGATTTTGATCATAAATATGAGTTGTTGATACATATTATTAGTAAATGATTCTTATTATTAAAATCGATTTTAAACAATGAGAGTTATGTTCAAAAACTATGAAATATTCTATAGTTAAAGAAAGGCAGGGGAAATTTTATTTATTGAAATTAAAGCTTAATGTTTAAGATTTTTTTTTAAATCCATCAAAAAACAACGTGGAAGTAGTCTGGTTGAAGGTTGGACATACCCTAATTATAGAGTAGCTTTAGTTCTAAAATATAAGTTCATAGGTTTCCTAAAGGCTGGTGACGGAGTAAGAGATTTAAAAAGGGTTATCCAGATGCATTCAGATACATAATTATTAATACATTTGGTGTTCGTGTGATACCGTAGCATTAGAAAAATTAATAGTTGCAATTGTATAAATGTAAAATATTCTAAACATGTCGTTGAAAATACTTACTGCTTCTAAATTAGGCACCTAGTATAAGTTCTCAGTAGCCGTGTGTCAGTGAAATTATTATAACTTTAAAATTCAGCTGGATGCCAATCCATCTATTTGCACACAAGTGGGTTTAAAATTGAGGCTTGTGTGCGGGTGAGGCGCTGCTGCTGAGTCCTGCCTAGTATTGCAAGAACATTAAGAAGAATATGCTAACCTTTTTAAGTAACCAATGTTTTCTTATGAAAGATTACCTAAAAACGGCCTGCAGTGCAAATATGACAGCTGTCCCACTTTAACAAGAACGAACACATTCGCATCTCTCTCTGAAACAATAATGAACTTGACATACACTTATATTTTAGCCCAGAATCAGTTTAACTTTCTGCAATAGAAAAAGCCCCTTACAGTCATAAATCTTTTAATTAAATAAACAACAATATAACAAATGATAAATATATTTTATTAAATCACTATAACGCATTTGGTATTTGTCTAACAAGGATGTATGGTTTCATAGCTTCGCCTTCTCACTTATTTGGTATAGTTCTATTTTGGTATAGTTCAATGCTCCACTGGTTTGATATAGGGAAATAACCTAAAACATAACAAATGATAATTTGTCACATTTATATGAAATTCTTCTTATTCTTTTGTTTGCTTACTTCAAGTCCTTTGCACCCCTTGCCTTGTAGACATTCTTGAGATATTTGTATTGAGATACAATCCTGTCGTTCTCTTTCTCCAAGAATTCAATTCTCTCCTTCTTTGATTCCGACTGATGACGATAAAACTTAACAGCTGCTTTCTCCTTGGATATGATGAGATTCTTTCTTTCCAGTTCCTCTTTGTAAGCCTTAATTCTTTCCATAGCAATTGTTAGCTTTCTTTCTGCCAGTTCTAACTTCTTAACACAATTCTCATCTTCATTATAATCTTTCTGTTCTTCTTTTGTTTGGTCGTCAACTTTATCCTGTTCCATCTCATCATCAGTATCCAGAAAAACAACTCTTCTAGTCATTACCTCAATCTCACCATCTTGGTTGTTAACAAACTCAATTTCCAGATCCTTATCTGCTACCCACTCATCAGGATCATAGGCCTCGCCAAGCTGGTCAATATCAACAGCTGGAGGTGGAAGATTCTCCATTTCATCCTCAGTTGAACCTTGAACAGCCTCACTGTTGTCAGTATCTGCCTCTTGTTCTATATTCCATATCGGCAGCTTGTCAGATCTCTTGAGAAGAAGTTTGTGAGCAACTAGCATGCCCTCTCTCTCATTGTAGCGGCTAAGGTTACCATGAGTCCTATATACATGCCAGTTTTGCCATCCTGGCGGCAGTTGATCTGACATAATTTGGCGTTTAACACCTCTGTCCCTCTCAATAACTCCTCTATCCGCCAGTAAATGCCTCATGAAATTATTCTTGTTGTAACCAGGAGTGATGGATAAACAAGGTGGCACCATAACCCGAGTTTCAGCGATTCTGGATGGTAACGGCTTCCTAAATTTGAATGCATGATCAAATGTCTTGACCACCGTGTCCACAATTTTGGCCACACCTTCGAAACTAGGGTGAGACCCCAGGTGAACTCCCAACTGTGGTTCTATCCACATTCCAAACCTAACCCGCAGTGTTTTATCACTGCCGTCACCCAAGACCATTGCCATCAAAGACCTATGAACATTTAACCTAGGCATCCCCATGGCCTCATTGGCATCATGGGCAATTTTGTTGAATTCGCCAACTTTATCCCACACTTGCATGTGCGAAGGCACAAAATAACTTGTGGCGATGCTCAACTTGTTCCATTTCTGTGCTTTGGTTGCCTCAACAAGCTCATTCACATATTCTCGCATTAGTTCATTGTCACATCCTCCCACGTACTTCTGGAAGAATAAGCAGATGATGTTCTTTGGCCTCTCCTGGTCGAAAATGGCATCCTTGACAATCGAGGTCATCTCCTCTAAGTTTTTGTCAGCCAAAGAGACCCACATCCTTTTATCTGTGTCCTCCCAAAGTTCATCAAATGGACGAAAATGTGCGTAAACAACATCTACGATGTCGAAGTGTTTGCTCATGGTTGCCTTGAATTTTATTTGTTCTGAAAAATGAAAAAAATTTGTTTAAAATTTGTTTATGATGTTGAAAAGCGAATTTTTGTGTGAAAAGATGGGTTGATAACTAAAATTCAGACATAATATTTGTTTGGTATATTTATAAAAAATTAATAGCTAATATTATTTTGAGTAAAAATAATAACTAAATTTGTTTGGTATGTTTATAGTATAATGCTACATTACTACGGCAGAGAAAAGAATTATCACTAATTTTTACTTATGATATACAGGATAGATTCGAAAAAAAATTTTGTTTGGTATGTTTAAAATGCAATATTACGATATTATGGTTGGGAGAGAAAAAAATAATTTCACTAATTTTTACTACTATATACAGATTTTAATGTTACGTGTACTTTATATCACAAAAAAAAAGATTTGAAATGTGCTGCGTGTGTTCGTTTCCAAAGTTGTTTTGGTTTGGTATGTTACCGGCACGAGTTTGAAGAATCTCTCTATGCCGCAATTTTGCGCTTTCATCGTGTTGCCAACTCATGGTTGTCACATTCTCCCAAAATCCGTTGACGTGTCATTTGATTCCCAGGTTGCATATTTTACATGGATTTTCAGTAATTTTTACTTTAATGGGTGATTTATTTTAAATGGAATTATATTCAATGAATTATGTTTATTTTTGTGGTTTTCCTGAATTTTTTAATGTTTTTGTTGCTTTTTGTAGAGTTTTCTTTCTTCTTGAAGTTTTGATGTTTTGTACTTGGAATACATTATTTTGATATATTTAAATAATTTTTGATATGTTTAAAAATTTTTGGTATTTTTATAAATTAGCATCAGATTTCCTATTGTCTGATCAGCTGGAGGGTTTCTGGTTTTAATCTTCCAGATTCCAAAACATCTAATAGAGCTAGCTTATTGACTCCTCTCTTGGTAAGAAGGTCAGCCAACATGTTCTCTCCTGTCACCCATTTTATTTCAGTTACTATTCCATCTTGTATCATTTGTTTGAGTACTGCAATGTCACCTCTCAGAATTCTTCTCCAACCTCAGATTCTGAATATACATCAGTTCTTGCGGAAAAATTATCAGTGATTGCTCTAACCTTCATGTCAACTGTGCCTCCATACAGCTCACTAAGCAACATCTTAAGACCAACAGCTGCATCTATACCATTGTATAATGCTTGTGTCTCAGCCCCTAGCGTACTATTGACTCTTCTTTTGAGTTTGCCACTCTTCCATTCCAATGGAGCTACCTTGCCAGTCTTTAAGTTGACGATGAATACTATATATCCACCACAGCTGTCTGTGTTGTCATTCAGATTCCTATACGCAGCATCTGTATAGACAATCATCTCACAGTCATTGAAGTTCCCAAGATTAGAGATCATAACAGACACTTCTTCTTTCTTGAGTCTGGCAGCTACATTTTTCGCTTTTATGAGGTCTGCAACTTTACCTCCTTTGAATTTAGTTGACAGATCAATCATATCAAAGCATAGGTCAGGTCGTGTAGCTCTGGCTGTCCAATTGACTACTCCTGTCATTTGTCTTAGTAGAGACAACTCTTCTTGATTCATCTCTCTCTCTTTGTCTTTCATTTGACGCACGTCAATTGCTGGAATTGTCACATTCCTGACATACTTGTTCTGGTCTAGTCGAATACCTTGGTCAGTTTGCTTGAGAAAGAATCCTGTATACATGAATTCTCTTGATTCCGACTTTCCAACCTTGAAACATCCAAGAAGTTGTGGCATTATTTCTTGGTTAAAAAACTGATTGCCAGCATGAAGGAAATCATCAACATGAAGCGCTACGATGCCAATTAACTTTCCATCCCTGAACAAAAAGAACATACCTGAATCAAACTTGCAAGTGTCAAATTTAAGTTCTTTAAGCTTGTCAACAACTCTCAGATACCACTTTCTACTAGCATCCTTCAGACCATAAAGACATTTATTCAGCAACCAAAGCTTGTCTGCTTGATTTGCTTCCTTGGGAGGTTTCACATAAACATCTCTATCCATCTTTGATCCCTGAAGGAAAGCACTTCATATATCAGTTGTACATATATCCCATCCTTCTGTAGCTGCTATTGCTAGTAAGAGACGCATTGAATGCTTTTGCACAGTTGGACTATCTGTCGGAAATTCACCATCCTCTTGAAATCCTCTGGCTGTCAATCTTGCTCTCTTTTCTGTTCCCTTCTCCGTTAGCACCCATGTCGTTGTGATTCTTTCTTGTCCTTCGTCATTGACTATTTGGTATGTGTCAAATGCAATCAATTTGTTTAACTCCTCCAACTTTGCCTCCATGCATTCTGGTGAGTTTCTTTGTTCTTTTGGAACCATGACCGCTAACACGTCTGCAGTTGTTAGTAGCACTAACTCTTCTTCTTCATTTTCAAACCATACTTTGCGGTTGTCCAAGTTCTTGAAGCTGATTTTCTTACCACAATCCAGCTGTATTGTAATCAACACTTCCTCTGTATCCTCTCCTTCTATATGTTCTTGTTCATAGCGGATTTCACGTCTAGACATCTCATCATGAAACACATCTCCGTTGTCAAGCTGTACATTGTACCAGCCACTGTGTTTACCTCCTACTTTACCTCCATGACCAAGTACAATTCCTTTTTCCCATTTACCATTCTCTAGTATTTCAATCCTGTCATTTCTTTTTAACACACTTGCAGCATTCTTAATTGTTCCATCACAGTTGAGTTCAGGAGTTGGTTTTTGGTTAACTTTCCTCCTTTTCCTTCCTTTGTTCATGCTCTCTGTTGTTTGTGGTACTGCTTCCTCATTGATTTCATGTCTAGTCGATGGATCTTGAAGAGATTGTTCCTGATTCTGATCATCATTATCTGGTATTAAAGGGATTTCAGATTCATCTGTCGTTGGAGTTATTGTTTCTCTTGCATCAGGAATTTCTTTCTCTTGTATTGTTAGTCTGTGCCAATCTGGCTCTTCTGGGACTGCTGTCTTTTGACTTCTTGTTGTCGTGCTGGGTTTGTCAGTGTTTGCTGAATCATCCTTATCATCTTGAACTTCATTCTCGTTTTCTTTGGTTCTTATGTCATTTGCTAGACTCTCTCCTGCTTTCTTCACTCTATTGGCACTGACTCTGTAATAGATTGATCCAATTCTTAGAAATAGGACCTTGCTGTCCTGGAATACTACCTTTGCTGGTCCTCTCCATGTGTCTTCTGTCTCCTTTTTAAAATACACAATATCTCCCCTTTCGTAGATGGTGTCTGATACTCTGATCTTTGCTTTGAGAGCTTTCTTTAGTCTCTCACACCTTTCTGCTTTGGTATATTCTACTCTTGCAGCGTGAATAGCATTGAGTGTATCAATTAATTCCTTGCTCTTTTGTGGTTCTTCCCACGCTGGAGGAGGATCATCTAGAATATTTGGTAGTCTTATAGATTTCCCAAACACTAATTGATATGGAGAAAATCCACGTACACTAGACATTGAGTTCACTGCATTGATTGCCCATGCTAAAGCTACTTCCAAAGGCATGTTTGGGTAATCTCTTGAAATTGCAGTAATGATAGAGTCTGTAGTCATGTGATTTCTCTCAACGATGCCGTTCTGCCACGGTGAATTTGCACCTGTGGACAGAATTTCAACGTTTAGAGCACTAGCTACCTCTCTCATTAACTCATTTTGGAACTCTGTACCGTTATCTGTAATGATCTTATCTACTCTACCAAACGTAGGTAGCCATTTTGTGGTAAATGCTTTGATTATTGCTTCTGGTGTCTTACTTCTGATTACTGCTGCAACTTGGTATCGAGTAAAAATATCTATCATGTACAAAATGTAGATTCCTTTGTGTTTATTCCAAACTTTGAGATCCATTCCCAACACTTGACCAAAATCACTTGCCATTGGTGGTGCTACTGCTGGTCTATCTGGCGTACGCAGGCGTAATATACAACCTTCGCACCTGTCCATGATTTTATCAATCATTTTTGAGAATTTCTCCTGCCATTTTCCAGCTTCTTTGAGTATGGTAACAAACTGATGTTTTGGCCTATGGCCAAACTGCCGATGTATCTTTAGCAAGGATTTCATCTGAACTTCATCATTATCTTCATCTAATTCTGTGATGCATACTTCGTCAATCTCTTCTTTGTTGTTTAAGAGATCTACTACATAGTGTCCGGCACTGGTTGTTGTTAGAATTAGAGGTTTGCCATTCATTGATGCTTTGTCATTCTTCATATCCAGTACTATGCCTAGTCTCTTCATATCTCCTTTTGATAGTAGCAATGGTAGATCACTGGATATAACATCTAGTTCTATCTTGTTGTCGTCACCACCTAATCTTGTTGGTATAATATACTTTGCTTGAGATTTTAATTTACCTTGATTTCCAAACATGAAGTATTTGTTACTTGGTAATGGACCTACTACTTTTTCTCTTAGGGACTTTGGAAGGGCTTCTAGGTAGATTTTCAGCCATTTTTCGCCAGCAATACTAGCTGTACATGCTGTATCTAGTGCTGCTTTGTTAAGTGCCTCTGCAGTGAATTTGCTCATATCTTCCAATTTTTCTGAACAGTATACTGCACAGAAAACATTCCCTTCCTTGTCTTGTTCTGATTCTGAGTCCGAAATTGGCATTAGAACCTTCTCTTCTTCCAGTGTGTCATAATTTACTACATAGGCTGTTTTGTAGTTTTTATTTTGTTGTTTCTTTTGTTGATTTTCGAATGTATCTGGACAATCTTTGATCAGATGTGTCACAGCTCTACAACTAATACATTGCATAGGTTTTCCATCAGGGCCTGGTGGATTTTTAGGTTTTGTTCTGATGAAAGTCTTGTTTCTATTTTCATATCCATTGTTTGCTTTATTTGGCCCGTTTCGGTTTTGATGCCAATTTTTGTTGTTTTGGTATACTCTGTTTTGCTTTGGCGGCGGTTTCCATCCTCTACTTATGTAGACTTCATCCAGACTAATGTCGTCGTCCTTTCTAGATTGCGATTGAGAAAGGAAAGATTCTTCGCCGTTGCTTTTTGGTTTTGTATTAGAAATTCCTTTCCCAATAATTTCTCGTAGCTTTTCTTTGACGATTTCGTATCTTTTACCGTCACCGGCTCTAACATTCGCTACGGACCGCATTATCATGAATTCGTGTTCATTTAAATCCGATGTTAACAATAAGTCTACAGCCTTACACATATCATATTCTGGCCCGCCTGGGATAAGTTTTAATTGCTTTGCTTTAGAGTATAATTTATCAAACTCTATTATATAGTCGTTAAGCGTTTGGTCGCGTTTACGATGGATTACTTTGAGTGCCGCGTGTGTATCATAGACGTCTTTTTCACTGTCTGTCCAAAATCTTGTTTTTAAAAATGCTATGATCTTGTTCACCCCCTCGGTGTCTTCTACCAAGGAATCAGGGGGACAATTCTTGTAAATATCTTCTCTTAAAGTTGCGCCGTATCTATCGCTTGAAATTGGGATTTCTTGTGCTAAAAAAAACCCCTGTTGCTCTTTTGGTATATGACAAGTTTTAGACCATGCTGTGACGCATTTACACCATGTATCGAATTCGGCGTAATCTTCTATTTTAGGGACTGGTAACGGTTTCCCAAATCCTATCCATTTTTCTTTCTCCTGCTCCCCTTTTTCTGTTTCTGACATTTTAGATTCTGGGCTAATAACTATTTTTGGTATTATACGTCCTTGAAATTTTTGTTTATCATCCATGTACGGTCTCGCCCCCGTCCGTTTTGGTATTAATCAAACCCCTCACTGAATTTGATATTTTTACAAGCACCCTCTGGTTTATTACAGCTTTTGTTATGTTTCAAATCCCTCACTGAATTTGATATTTTTATATAACCCACCGGTTCCTACTCCATTTGATATGTTTCAACCCCCTGAGACTTCTCTAAACACCTTTAGTTTGTCTTTAGTATCACGCTTGATTGGGTTGTAATTCACTTCAAGAGAAAGAGAAAGAAAGATGTTTTTCCGATTAATAGAGGTCCTGTAGTCTTATTTGCTCCTGCTGCTACCATTGAAAGATTACCTAAAAACGGCCTGCAGTGCAAATATGACAGCTGTCCCACTTTAACAAGAACGAACACATTCGCATCTCTCTCTGAAACAATAATGAACTTGACATACACTTATATTTTAGCCCAGAATCAGTTTAACTTTCTGCAATAGAAAAAGCCCCTTACAGTCATAAATCTTTTAATTAAATAAACAACAATATAACAAATGATAAATATATTTTATTAAATCACTATAACGCATTTGGTATTTGTCTAACAAGGATGTATGGTTTCATAGCTTCGCCTTCTCACTTATTTGGTATAGTTCTATTTTGGTATAGTTCAATGCTCCACTGGTTTGATATAGGGAAATAACCTAAAACATAACAAATGATAATTTGTCACATTCTTAGTATGAGACAAAGGCCTTTTTCCTATGATATTATTAATTCGTTGGCATATATCTTGATTTGGTTATAAATATAGAAGTGTCTAACTAATAAATTTAATCTGCAGAAAGGATAATTTTGTTTATTGTAATTGGGATTTTGCACTAACTAATATTCCATTGTCCTTGGGGGCACAAAGACTGTTAAATCCCACAATTTCGTTTAAATGGATTACTTAAAATCAGCTGTAGCTTAATCTTTTTAGTTCAAAAATAAACAATTTTTTTTCTGAATTGTATGCTAACCAATAACTGATCTGTGTAACTTTTTTTAAATCGACACAGTCAGAATTAACATTTTTGTAAGACTTTTATATTTATTTATTTTTTTTTACAATTTTCCACGTATATGAAAAGAAAAAATCATAAAATTGGTTTTAACCTTAAGATTTTTATTTTAATATCCGCGGAAAGCTGTCTATAATATTGTTAGGTTAGCTTAACGAAGATGTTTGGCTTCCGCCAAAGACGCCTGCAGGGGGCTAGTAGCCTAGGTGTAGTTTCTTGCGAAGAAGGAATTCTAATTGTATCATATTAAATTTTTCATCTTCCAATGTACACAGGGGGGGGGGGCATCGGACAGAAATTATAAGGATACCCAAAGTTTTAAAAAATACTTAATCTAATTGGCTGGCTCAAAAACTTTTAGTACTTTTATTGAAGTTTGATTGGTTTATTTCAAACTGTTAATGTCCAAGCTTTTCAACAAAAATGTTTAATCTAGAGAAGGGGTAAATTGTTTATAATCATTGAGTACGTACATAAAACTAACATGCACTGTCTTATCTAAACTTTTGGATGAATATGTAAAGCATATGTGTGTTAATATTTTTTCAATACCCAATACATCGATACTCAATATAAATTTGATATGATGAGCTAAATATCACGAGAATAAACTTTAAATATTGCCCTCCCACACTTCTTAAAAGCTAAACTTTACTATAATTAAGGTCGGTCTGTCCGTCCATCCGTTATAGTTAACTTTTTTCGTTAATTTAGGCATGTTAAAATTGTCATATCGACTTTACATGATGATTCCTATAACAATTAGAAACGTAGCTATAATCGTAACCAGAAAGTCCTTTTGTCAATTTGCTGATTTTTAACTTTTATAGAAACTTTTAAATATTTGATTTACCTATTCATCTAATTTTTGGAATAATAATTCTTAATTTCTTAGGACAACAAGGTACACTATTATGCACGAGGCATCTCTATGATAAGAGTTATTGTTTATTTATCCTTTCTTATGATTTTAGAACTTCGCTTTTATAGATGTTATTATCCTCTTTTTTACTTACGTAGCATCTTAAAAGTATCGTATTCCCCGACTAACTCAATCCCTGAAAATTACACAGGTGTCTAAAGTTTTGTTTCCACGTTTGAATTAAATAGCTCAAAAACTTTTATTGAATTTTCTTTGTTTTATTCCAAACGAACAGGTTTGAACTTTTAAATAAATAACTTTATTTACAAAAGGGGTATTTTTGTTTTTTACTATTGAGGATGAATATCAATTTATCGTTTTGAGTTTTACTGTTATATAGTTAATCATAAATTTGGTTTTATTTCAGCATGTAATTAAAATTTTGAATAAATATGTCCGTTGAAGTGTCAAGCCTTACTGGTAAAATCCTTATATAAAAGTAACAGGATGACTATCTGACTGAACCAAAAAAAGGATCTTGCTAACTACTGCACTGTTATACAATTCTTCTTTATAGCTTCTGGAAAATATTTTGGGGAAGGGTTCACCAAACTCCGAGAGAAATTGCCCTTCTTAAAAAACTCAAATTTTTAAGCTATAAAGCAGCTTTTATAAATAACTATTATAAATAACAGGAATTGTAGGATACAACTATAGACGGTAATTTTTTTTGGCAAATTCTCACATTATTAAGTTTGCCTCAGAAAGCTGATTTACATTGGAAAGAATAAATTATTGGTGATTTATTTATTCATTGTGTCCTTTCACTCCCTGAAAAAATTACATAAAGGGATGGGTGAGAATTATTTATAAGCTACATCATGAACTAGTGTGAACTCAAGCTTTTGTTTTAGACAACTTTGGATATCTTTGTGTGTGTGTGTGTGTGTGTGTGTGTGTGTGTGTGTGTGTGTATGTGTGTGTGTGTGAGTGTTTGTGTTACATATGTTGAAATGGATATAGAATACGTGGATATTGTGGTATTTTTTCGTCAATTTAGAATGCCAATATGATAGGGACTTTTATATAATTTGATTGGTTGGTTCAATAAGTTGAGTGTTCAATTGTTTCAACTAATTGTAATCTACATAATGGGAAATTTTGTGTATTATTATTGGGCATGTACATCAATTTATTGGATATTTACTTATCCCTTTAGATCCCTGCAATATAATGCTTAGATAATAGTCAATATGTTCCTCCATGGTCTAGGAAAGGAATGGGGTAGAGTTATAATGGGGGGGGGGGGGGCTATCGTTCAATTATTCAGCTTGGAGGAATATTTTATCAGGGTATGCGAGAATGTCTCACATTATCCATGTATTATATATCCATTTTGTTAGTGTGTTAACTTTAGCTACTCTTAATTTCATCTAAGTCTAAGCAAAGACGATTTAGTCCATTGACTTTTTCATAGACGTGCAAGGGTGGGGTAATTTGGTGTTTACCCCCTCAAAATTTAAAACTCCTCATTTCACCCGCCTCAAAATGTTAAAACTACATTATATTACCCGCTCAATCCTTTGAAACCCCTGATTTTACCTCCGTTAAAATAAAAAGCTGTCCAGCCTCTGGACTTCCCCCCTACTTTTTCTAAGAAAAGGAAATACAACTTAAAGGTTTTTATCTCTGATTAAAGATATGATTCAGCTTAATTTGCCAATATGGCCAAAAACCTTCAATGGAGCAATAAAAAAAACTATCCTAGACAGTGTTCAAATTTGAATTCCTTAAAAATCCCACAGACAAAATCCAGTTAATTAAAAGTTTCGTTTTTTCACATATGGCTAATTTATCTAGTTTGTTGTTTGTTCAATGCTATGGGCGCAGTCGTTCTTGTGTATCTGTGTTTGGATGGCTCGAAAAGTGCTTAAGATTTATTATGAAAGGTTGCGAACTTTGGTATTCTCAGTTGGTGCGTGCATATAAAATAGCAAAAAAATGTTTGCCGCATTTTCATAATTTTTTTTCTCAATAAAATGTAAGCAATATTGTACATTGTTATAATTTTAATATCGATTTAAAACATTACAGTCAGATTTCTGTGACAACGAGGTATAATCTTTGAAGTTGTCGAATATTAATTCTGCCACCCTTGTATTTGATATTTATTAGTAGCGAAGCTACTCTATAATTCACTTTGTACGTTCGTCCGTCAGTCCGTCCGTAACGCTATGGGGTAAATGGGATTTACTCAGCTCCTATAAAAGATAGAATGCTGAAATTTTTTGACAACATTCCCATCATTAAGGAGCACAATTGACTATAAAACATCATTGGCGGTCGGACCGCTTTTTAGCAGGTTTTAGGCTATTTTTATATTTTTCACATTTTTCTCCATATCTTCAGTATTTATGGTCCGAATTTCAAAATTTTTTCAGCTATAGAAATCAAAATTAAATTTCCCGTCATTTAAAGAAAACAACCATGAAGGCCAGACTGCATCTTTTGCAGGTTTTAGGATATTTTTATATGTTTTACATATTTTCCCATATATTTTTTTATTAGATTTTAAACTTTTTTGGGATAGCAGTATTAAAATAATTTTTCCCATTGTTATGAGCATCTTTTATGTAATTTACTTTGACCATCGTCATCATACAAAATAAAACAAGGTTTCGTGTTTATTTTATCCAATAAATCTATTCTTGATTTTAATAAATACTCAAATTATGAACAAGGAAAATATATATTTAGTGGGTTTAAAAAAACGCCTACTCTGTGTTTTTTTTCGGTTTCTTTAGCATAGCACCCTTTAATAGAATTAAACTAAAACTTTAAGATATAAATTTTCTATAGATAAACAGTTAACCTTAGGCATTAAGGCATTAGATTTGTATAAAATAGATCTTTATTATAATTGACAAATTGGGTTCTCTTTTTCAGGTAAGCTTCACACCGTAAGCTTTTACAGACTTTTACATAAATAGACTTTTTTCTGAATATTTTAAACTTACTTAAATGCCTTCATACTTCAATACCAGAAATAAAAATAATAATTATTTTAAAAATGAAAATACATAGTAACACCAGAAATAACATTTATATAATTTCAATTTTGAAATACATTTGATGCTACTTTGATATGGCCATATGATAAGGTTAAAAATATTGCAGACCATTTTTCATGCAATTTATTCCAGTCAGGGACATGGCAACTGCAAAAAAAATATTTTGCTTTGCTTTTCTTTATTTTATTGCATTATTGATATTAGGCATTATATTGCAAAAATTTTGGCTGGCAAAAAAGTTGAGTGTACAATTTGTTTTTCTTTATGGGTCACATCTCTATCCATCAGTATAAACTACAACCAGAGGCGTGCACAGTGATTCACATGAGGAGTGGATGTTAAACCATTAGGGAGATGAAAAAGGGAAAGGCGAGACTAACAAATTTTAATTTTAAGGAGGGTTTAGAACTTTAGACACTCCTTCTCTTTCTAACGCACGCCATTGTGTCTTCAACATTTTTTTGTTGACAGCAAAACAACTATACCAACTTTCAAACAGACGAAGCCAGTCAGTCTTGGTACAAGGAATAAAATTACAGTTTAAGAAAAAGTTTATATAACTCTTTTTGGGGCCCTTATGGTATCATAGTTGATTATAAAATAAATCATTCTAAATTCTAATACATTTTAAGTAATTTAAAAATTAATTTTTAACCAACCTAAAGCACACAAAAGAAAAATCTTTTAATGAAAGACGATCGGATACACCTTTAACATAGAAAAGCTTTTAACTATATGTAGCATCTAGGGGGCTCTGTATTCAAAGATAGATAGGGGACAGAAAAATAGCCGAAAACCTTCCCAAAGGTTAAATCTAAAATCAAAATAATCTAAAACCATCCTATGACCTATATGAATCTTTCCTATAAAGAAGAAATCAATCAGTTTGTTAGTTATTGAAATCTAAAGCTTTAGACAAAAAAAACTTGGTATTTTATATAATAGGAAACAACGATATAAATTTTTAAAAGCGAAACTTTTCTATAATTAGGGTCGGTCCGCCCGTCCGAGACAGATAGCTTTTTTCGGTAATTAAGGCAAGTTAGAATTGTCCTATCGATTTCAAACTTTGTATGGGGATTCCTGTAGTAGTTAGGTACGATTTAGAAAGCGTAGCAACTCTATAATCATTACCAGAATGTCCGTACGTCCATTTTAAACATGTTGATTTTCTACTTTTTAAACAACAAATTTTTATGTGATCTAATTATCCGATTGATCTGATTTTTGGTATATTGATTCCTGTGACAATAAAGTATAATAGTATAATTAAAGCCACTCTAAAATCAAGTCCTAAAAATGTAAGTATGTCCATAAACATTATCCTGTATCAAGCAGTTTTTCAACAAATTTACTTACAATTTTGCTTCGACTCTTATACATTTATATTCTAATTATTCAGTTCTGACACTATACACGTGTTAATGTCCGTTTGTCCTACCATTTCAGTGCTTCGCTTTTATGGATACTGTCATCCTTGTTTAACAATTTTATCTGAACATTATAAAGTTTCTCTCTCATGGATGATTGGACGAACAAGACAAAAGATTAGTTCCTAGAATATTTCCAGTATTAAATAACAATAAAATTTCTGCCTTTGGAAACATGTAATAGTTATGTTATTATATTGCTGTAAATTGAAGACTTTAGGACTGAGATGAAAGATGATTAGCAAAGTAAATTCAACGATGACAACATTACATAAGATGATTTTTAAAGCGAAGCTTATCTATAGTTATGGTCGGCCCAAGCGTCCGTCCGTCCGTAACGGTTAGCTCTTATCGTTAATTTAGGCATGTTAGAATTGTCCAATCGATTTCAAACTAGACATGGTAATTCCAGTAGTTGTTAAGTACGATTTAGAAAGCGTAACAAGTCTTTTTACATTGTCATGTTTTTATGCAGTTTTGTAACAAATTAACTTAAAATTTTGTTTAAACTTTTACATTTGTATTCTGCTTATTCAGTTCTGAGACTCTTTTGTTATTGTCCGTTTGATCTACAGTTTTAGAGCTTCGCTTTTAAAGATGTCATCCTTGTTTTTAGATACTAACATCTATTATATTGGGGCTTTAAAAAAGAGTAAACTGTTATATATTAGTTGTAAGATATACATATATAATATATATCTACTAGCGGCTACGCCCCTAGAGGCCTCTAGTGGCACTTTAAATGTTTTTGTTTGTTAAAGTCTACGATAATTCTTTATGTTACGGATACCTCTTAATGTTACGTTGAAGTCTCCCAGATCTTAAGAAAATTTTCAATTTTTTTGTCATTTCTTTTGGGAGGGTGGTAGTACCCTCCCCCAAAATAGTTAAAAACCTTCCCAGGACATATGAGAATCTACCCTGTTAAGGAGAACCCAATCGGTTCAGCGGTTAGCGAGATCCTTCGATACACACAGACAGACAAACATCCTGTTACTTTAGTATAAGGATTGTTATATATCCATAGACACAGTATGGCTCAATTCATCAGAGTTAATTTTGCACGTGGCTGGGCTTGAACCGGGAACCCTTTGATTACCAGGCCAACACCCTACCCATTGCGCCATTACCCCATGACGAGTAAGGAATGAAATTTCGACCAGAGAGCTCAACCAACTTATGAGTAGTTGGGGGCCTTGCACTTTTGGCTAATAAGTACGGTTTTTATTCCCATGAGAGTGCTCTAGTTCAGCCTAATAGTTATGGTCGGCCCATTAATATATTAATATTGTTATATAGATACTCCGTAATACCTAATGTCCGTCTTTGAACTAAATTTTTTTGCCAATGATCTCCAAGTCGCTTTTTAGCTGCTTGTTTATATCTGAATACACAAGCTAATGAAATCTTCCATTTTAAAATTTAATGGGGGGTTTATTTTTTCACGGGGGTTTCGCCATAGAGTGCTGTGGCTTTTTTGGTGGGGAGGATTCTTGTTTCGTTGGTGTGGATTCTCCCCCCCCCCCTCCCCTCCTGAGAATATAGCTTAAAACCACCACAGGACCAGTAGTTACATTCCCTGAAGAGTAGAACCTAATCGGTTTAGCGGTTACAAAGAACTAAGCTTCAGACAGACAGACATCGTTCTACTTTGTATTATAGTTAAAAATGAAGAAAGCCAAAGATATTATAGAGAAATAAACAAAGTTATAAAGACATTTTTAACGTCTTTAGTATCGTCACTGTCACTTATAAAAGACAGATTACCAAAATTACAGTAGACGCACAATACCTATGTATTGTAGAGAATCTTCGCTATTAATAATACGAGATGCTCTAAATATTTTTACAATAAAATAAAGTTTCTCATTAAGCATGACTTAACTTAACACAATTTATTTTTCTTTATCACTTATTAAAAAACAAAGATAATATAATTCATGAGTAGCGGAGTATATTTAAAAAATTAAGGAGGAAAAGTTTCGGGAAATAACTTTGAATTAAACTATATTATAGACAACTTTCCGCAGATATTAAAATGAAAAGATTATTTCCAGTTATGTTTGTCTTGAGATGTTTTACGGCTATTTTTCTGTTTTTTTTTCTGGAATACTCCGTTCTGGACAGCTAGGGGCGAAGTATTATAAAAAAGGAAAAAATACTTAATGGAAGGGTTTTGGAATTTAATATTTGAAGAAAAGAAAAAAGAAGGGGGGTGGGTTAATTGTAGACTAGCTCTGTAACTAATAAATATAGAAAGCATTCATGGGACAATGCTTTCTTAATGGTACAAAGCAAATATATTTTATCTTATATCAACAAAGAAGAAATAGCAATGACTAATGAGTAAGATTTCACGGAATAGACACTTCATATTAATTTTTACTTCTTTGTTCCTATTTCTATTTTTAAGTAGCGAAGCTACTCTATATGTATCTTACTTGGCTCTCACAGAGTCCATAACTCTTAGGGAAATTGTATTTTCATATTTCTTTTGTGAAGATATCCCTTCAAAATACCCTTTTTCTAACTATCTTTTTATGGCCGCTGAATATTTGTTCTTTAAATCACTTTGTCCGATTGTCCTACATGATTTTTTTGTGCTTCGCTACTTATCAGTTATCAAATTTGTCTGTTCGTCTATCCCTTACAAATAGCCTAAAACCAATCAAGACCAATACTTATCTTTTAAGCCACAATAAAAACAAATGAACATCCATACTCCCAATTGCAAGATTGCGTGATTTTTCACTAATTAAAATATAGTATAACATATAATAAAACTATTGAGTATATCTAGAAAATGAAACCTTATAAATTACAAGAACAAAAAAATATATGCAATGAGTATTGTGTATGGTCGCTTTAAAAATTAATACATACTATGTGCAATTGTATGCTCGCTCTTTTTCATTCGTTTCAGAGGAATATTATTTGCACATAAAAGGTTTCGTGATGAATCTATATAATTGTTGAATATAATTTAAGAAAGCTTGAACTCTGATAATAAATTTGGGAATAATAAATAATCCTTTCGATTACAAAACTTTAAAAGATTTTTTTAAAGTATTGATCCTTGCAACTATATAATGATAATCCGAATGTCCATAAAAATAAAATTATTTTGCCACAAAAATAGAAGATTTGTTTTATGAGTGATCTTAATAATGTTTTCTTAAAAAATATAATAAAACTAAGATTATTCTAATAATTTATTTGTACAAAATAATGCCATAGACCCAGATTTTAAGATAAATACAATAAATATAAAATAAATAGACAAATAACTTAAAACTTAAAACTAAATATGAAAGGGCATTTACTGATGAAAATAATCATATCTAAAGTTTTAAATTAGTTAAAATTATCTTTTGAAATGAGCTTACCTACTCTATCCATAGATAGATATGCCTGTAAATTTTTATGAAATTTCAGCTATGTTACTAAATATGGTTTTAATTCTTCAAGAATAAATGCCCAGACTAATTGTAGCTGCTAGTCCTTTCTGCCACTATAATTATCTTCAATCTTGGTATCAGAATCACCATTAGCTTGTCCAGTAGAATCAGTCTTCTCCTCTCCATACGTATTAGCACCGTCATAGCTGTCAACATAGTCATTCTCAACCAGAGTATCTTCAATAGCTTCACCAGTAGACATGGTTGAGTATTCATTGGGAGATGCTGTTGTAATGGCAAGATCACCAAATACAGTCTTTTCTTGTTGGTTGATTATGTCAGCAGAATTTTCATTGTTCCTAAGAATTGATTTGGGATCAAGTTGATGCTTTTCAAGAATCTGGATAACTTCAACATTGTTAGGAGGGTTGTTGTTGGTTGTGTGTCTGGAACTTCTGTCAAGAATGTGTTTAAAGTTCAGGTTAGCCAAATCTTTTACAGCCTCAACAAGATTATCTTTTTCAGTGTTCAACATTCCAATTTCCTCATTTCTTGAATGGATCAGACTTCTGAGTTGTCCACGAGTTTCTCTACTTCTCCTGACTTCTCTCTGCATCTCAATCAGTTTTGAAGCTGTTTCATCAATTTTTTGCAGCTGGGACTTGATTGTTTGCTGCTTGTTTTGCAAAAGATTCTGCAACTGGCTGAACTGTCTTATTTCTCTGTTCTTGAGATTTGCAAGAGTTTTATCCTTAGTGTCAAGTTCTGTGCTAATAACATTAATTTCATGCTCAAAAACATTTATTTTTTCCTTAAAAGATTGAACCTGTTCTTCAAGTTTGTCAATAGTTTGGAGCAGTTGTCTTATTTGTTCATCTTTCTGATCAGAATATTCCTTTTGAAATCTAGCAGCATTCTCAAGATTAGCTAGTCTTAGCTGTTGTCTTGCTCCTTCTTGGCCACATTTAGAAAGGTTGTCCTCAAGGGTGTGCATTTTCTTGTTCAGTGATGTAAGTCTTGAAAGCAAAGGTGATCCATTATTGCCAAGGGCACTTGTCAGCGCAGAACTTTGTTGAGAAAGAAGGGCTGTCAGTCTTTGTCTTTGTTGCTGAAGCTTTGCCAATCTGTCTTTGTTGTCTTTGTTCTTCTTTTTAAGCTCCTCAGCTTCAGCTTCAGCTTCAACTTCATCTTCAATTTTGTCTTTTTCATCATCGTTGTCATTTAGCTTTGAGTCTATAATAAAGTAATCTTCTTCATCAAGAACATCAAACTCTGGACTGAAACCTCGGAATTCATCATCATCGTCATCTATCACATAGTCATCATGAGGAAAAGGAGGATGTGGCAGCTGGCCAATTGCACCTTTGGGAGTTAGATTTATTGCATGGGATTGGAGAAGGTTAATTAAAGAATCAATTGGGATTGGTACACTAGGAGAAGGTTGGCCGGGTAGTGGAGGCAAACCTGGAATTGGTGGTAGTGCACCAGACAGTAGACCTGGAATGGGAGTAGGACCAGGTAGTGGAGCTAGCGGAGAAACTGGAACATGAATAGCTGGAGTCAAGGGAGCTGGAGCTAGTGGAAGTGGCAATGCCGGTCCTGTAGAAACATGGACACCATGTCCAGCATCATGAACAACTGTATGGCCAGGAGTGTGGACAGCAACTGTTCCTGGAGCTGCAACATGATGTGTAACACCTGGGTCTGCTGTGTGATGCACAGCCACTCCACCTGGAGTGTTGTGTACAGTAACAGATTCCCCATGATGGTTAACAGTTACAGCATGGTTGTCAACTGGATGCTGTACAGTAACAGCATGATGTTCTGCGGGATGATGGACTGTAACTGCAGGGGAAAGAGCTGTGGCAGGGTGGTGGACTGTGACACCAGGGGCAGGTGCAGGATGATGAACTGTCACTTCAGGAGAATGAGCAGTTGCAGGATTATGTACTGTAACCCCTCCAGGAGTAATAGCTGGTTGAATGGCAAGTGCTGGGGCTGCTGAGTGGACAGACACAGTTGGGGCATTGCCACCATTGGGAAAAATTGTTGTAATCTTAGGATTAAGTCCAAGTTCCTTGGTTGCTTCTACAAGCTTATCTTTAAGATACTGTTCAACCAAATCATCAGCAAAAGAATGCCCTTTCTTGTCATACTTGACTTTAATCTCATAAGGGCCACTATGATGAGTATATTCTTTGTGGTAAGGTTCCTCATCTTTATACCTGTGGTGAATAGGCTCATCATGCTCATACCGATGGTGTTCATACTCTTCATGATATGGCTCCTCATGCTTGTAGTGATGGTGTTCATACTCCTCATGATGTGGCTCCTTGTGTTCATAATGATGGTGACCATATTCCTGGTGATGTGGCTCTTTATGTTCATACCGATGATGTTCCTCTACTTTATAATGCTGTTTGTGTGGTTCCTTATGCTCATAGTGAACAGTTTCATACTCTGCATGACTTTCAGCAGGACCATCATGATGATACTTGTGCACAGTCTTACCATAGCTCTCTTTGTTGTGGTGGTATGGTTCAGAGTGTTCAGTAACATGGTGTACAACATGGTGTTCCTCATGGACAGGCTCATGGTACACTGGAGCTGGAGGATGTGGGGGAGGCAGAGGTGCCACGTTTTCTAAATTAAAGCAATCATAATGTAGGTAATTAACACTTTGGATTTTCAAACTAAAATAAAGAGAATTAGAAAATAATCAATGTAAAGATCATTATCTATTTTCAATTATCAAAAAAGTATAAACACTTACTGAAATTCTGTGATCCAATAACAAATCTCTGAAAGTGTTGAGTCTGCCTCTCTGGTCTGCCTGTCTGTGGATCCAATTGTTCTTGTCCTGAAAGCATTTTATATTAATCTACTTTTTCAGTTTATATATTTTGTGGAGTATAGTTCAAAAATATCATTGTAATATACTATGTTCATAATATGTGAACCATAATCACTTTTAAGTAATGCCAAATAGTCTAAAGACATGATTACAATGTTTTCAATTAGTATGTAAAAAATAAGTAAACCATTATTTATGGCTCAAAGTCGACATAAATCATTAAAATTCCATAGAATACAACCAATTATTTAACTAAATGGCTAGATATTGAACTGATACCTACCTAACTATTCATATAATTATTAATGAGTTGCCGAGGGTCCAATAAAAATTGTAAAAATTGAGATAAATAATCTCTTTCAGTTGCCATATTTGTCTATCTACCTAATTTTCTTCATGAATATCTATCAGACTATCTACCTAACTATCCATATAAATATAGATATACCTGGTTGCTGAGGGTCCAATAAAAGTTGAGCTATATCATCCCTGTTTGGTGGACCTATCATTGGTTGCCTCTCTGGTCCCGGACTAGCATCTAATACAAATATTTAGAGTAAGAGGAATTGGGTTCTTTAGAACAAGTTTTGTATGTCTTAAAATAATACAGTAATTAGGTCAAAATTTGTTAATATACTTTAATTGTATAATGTTATTTATCTTAAACTTCGATAAAGATATGATTGAAAAAATATGTAACTCTATACCTACTCTGTTTTGAATTCTTTAGTATTTTTTTTGTTAGCTAGCAAATATTGAATAAAATGGGGGAAAAGATGAAATATGTAAATAAATACCTGGGCTGGCTTCAGGACTGGCACCTGGATTAGGAACAGCTTCACAGGAACCTGGCCTGCTATAGGCAAATACCAATACCTGAAAAAAAGATTATTTAATCCAATATTTTCAAAATGAAATAATGAATACATAGTTAATTTGAGAGTCATATTGAAGAAAGGCAGATCAAATATATATTAAAAGAAAGTAGTTTGATATTAAAACGACAAAATTTTATAAATAGATATTCATTTGAATCTCATAGAACTATCCATTTTTCCCTGCTATTTCCCCAATTGAAGAGAGATTCTTTTGCAAACACATCCAATTTTCTATCTCTCAGATGTTTCATTTTAATTTTTAGGTTTAGTTTCAAGCTAATTGAAATGTAGTGCATTTTCGACACACAATCCCTTAATACAATCAAGACATTATCAAACAAGACCTTGCTTAAAATACTCCATTATTATACTGCATCCTCACCCCTTCTTCATTAAAGCTTTTCTGGATGCTGCAAGAAAGATATATTTTATTAATGTCCATTTTTTAGGTCTGGGTAGTTTTTTTAAAATAAGTTATATTTTAGGTTATATTTAATACTATATTAACCCATTAGTGCCGAGCGCCACTTTTATGGACCGATCGAGCTGAAAATCTCAGGGAAGCTTTATAATGGTAAAAACGGAATTCCAATTTTTTTGTTTTGCTCTACTGGCGTGCACAGGAAAGTTGCAATAAAACCCGGTTCGGCGCGAGTAAAAAAACCTTGCGGCATTAATAACCGTTTTTGGCGTTTTTTGGTGCTTTCCCCCGGCATTAAAGCCCGTTTGCGACCTAAATACCCGGTTATTTGGCCCAAAAAATTAAAAATGTAATTTTTGAACGCCCAAAGTGAGATGAACACTTTTTAAAACTACGATACGATCCGTAATTGAAAACTACATAACCTCATGTAATTGATAGAGCTACAACTAACATACAAAACAATTTATATCACATTTAAGATTTTAGCTATAGGTACCACCCCTTTTTGGTTAATAAACCCGGTTTTTGTTGTTGTTGTAAAAAAGATCTATTAGTAAAACCGGGTAATGAAAATTTCAGACTTTCCCCCCATTTGCCGAGCCGGGTCTATATAGAACGTAAAAAAACGATAAAAAAATCATATAAAAAATAATAATTTGAATAAAACGAATTCACAAATGAATGTAAATGCCAATAAACTTTAAATTTCACGAAAAAAATCACTAACTTTACTTCATAAACAAAAAAGTTAGGAGGGGTATTTTAAAATCACCTTGTTTTTCTTGGTTTTCAAATTTTGTTGAGCTATACCGGCAAACGGAAGTAAGCAAATCTGCCTGCTCCAGGGGGAAATGAAAACCAGGGTAGTAGAGGGGGGATTCATACTGAGAATGATGCAATCCTAAAACTGAGAACCGGTTTTTTTCGGCATTTTCTGGAACCGGGCGTTAAAAGCCAGTTCGTCACTAATGGGTTAAGTACATTGTTAGCACCTATTCAAATTTGAAAAACATTTTTTTTTGTATCAAAAAGCTTAGCCTTGTTAAGGATGCTCGTTCATAAAATTTTAACGTTATCAAACAGATTCAGTGGGCATTAAATTAATCAATGCAAAAATATACATTTAGATTCAGATTAAAAAATAGCATAGGTTTTTTCCCAAAGAATTGCATCACTAACTCGATACAGTGTTGGCAAAGCTTAAAGCTTAATGAAAATTCATGTGCGGCATTTCTATAATTAATATCTGGGTTGGCCTATTAACTCTACTAAACAATATTTTGGCTCAAGATAAAATTGAACTGTAAATATTACATATACCAAAAAAATTTTAGTCCACAGTAAGGGGTAATTTTGTTGATTGTAATTGGTTATTAAAATCAATTAAGTTTCCATTTTCTTATCCCTAAAAATCCGCAAATAAATGCTCCTCACAGGGGTTAAGCATAGGACTCCCATGAACCCCCTTTATTTTCAAATTATTTTACTTAAAAGGGTAGAGGAGTGGGTGGCAGTGCTTAACATGCACTTTGCGAGAAAGGACTCATAACAATAATGTATATCTGTTTTGCTGTGATACCAATGACAAAAGTTGCTTTTTTGCTGACCATATTTCTATCCTTGTATTATTTCACTGTGTAAGCTCTTGTGGGTAATACATAGATATAATACCCTAGATAATAAGATAGTCAAGTTAATCATACCCAATAATTCATAAACTAAGCAGCTTAAAATATGACAATCGACGAAGATTTTCGTTTAAATATAGTTTTATATGATTTCAAATTTTAATTATTTATAGCTAAAGGGTGTTGAGAAAAAACAATCGCTTATTTTATTACAAATTAAGACAACTTAGTCTTTTTTTTTAAAGAATAAACCGTTAAAAGTACTTTAAATCTTTTAGATAGGCCCCCATAATGTTCAGAATTTTTGATGTGACATGTAAAGACCTTTCTAAATACACCTTAACCAGGTTTCTAACACAGTTAATGACTGCTCTTTCACCACATGTGGTCAAATTATAACTACAATATGTTCTTACCAGTCTAATTAAGGATTGATCATCTAAATTTTCTATATCTATTGGGTTAAATTTTAAGAATTATAGATATTTGAGATTAGTTAAATGATCTTATAGTTTTATTCTTGCTTTCATGATAGAAATTTAAATTACGATTATATTATAGACTAGCGGTTTAGCCCCTACAACAGGACTCTACGGGCACTTTAGGAGGAGGGCGGTTGAATAGTTATTTTAAGAGTAATTTTTGTTTAGGGGGCAGTTTCTTTTAGAGGGTGGTGGTTCCCTCCCCTAAAATAGCTATAAACCTTCCCCAGGACCTATGCGAAGCTACACTGTAAAGGAGAACTATATCGGTTTAGCGGTTATCGAGATCCTTCCGTGCTAACAAACACACAGACAGATATCCTATTACTTTATTAAATGGACAAGAATAAATATATATCAATTTAAAAATTATATCTATTGATTCGTAAGAAAAAGTAAAAATTATAACACGAAAAATCTTTAAATGTCAAAACCCCTATTAGATTTTTTGGCCAATTAATTTTGTCCTTGAGCCCTGCAAAGGCATCTATTGATCCCTCTATCCACTTAACGATATTGACTCTTTATCCTTTCTAAATGGATATTCTGTAAGATAGACAGATAGAATTTTAGAAATATGATAATTATGATAGAAGGATAGAAATAAACTTTTTTTTTGATGTCTAGCTAGAAAGATAATATAAAAAATAGCAAGAATAAATTTCCTGATAGGTGACCTATCATAGAAGATTTTTGTTTTGAGCTTGTTTGCCAATTATTTACTAAGTATATTTGCGATAACTTTTATTTAATGAAATCTTCCAATTTTTAACATGTACAAAACGGCCTGCTTAATTGCTTCAAGATCCATGTCAGATCTATATAGGAAATAAATGTCTATAAACAAGCTCAAGTTTTCCAAGGAATATTTGTTTAAAACTCATAGTGCTCCAATAATCCATAATAAACTCTCACTGCCCAGAACGATAAGACCCATTATTTTACTTTATTAAAAATAAATTCCTTTTTTTAATTTCATGTTGCTATTTACCTTATATAAATGTATTTAATTTCTAATCATAAAAAAGAAAATTTAAATTTATAATATAATAAATTTAAGAAAACTCTGTTTTAAAAGAATTCGATTGTGGCGACACTTTGTGTGTTCAAATATTAAACTAAAATTGTAATCATCATCATTAACCCTTTGGTGATGGTAATGTAAAGAAAAAATATAATTTAAAAAATCTTTTTAAAATCATTTAGATTATTAAATATTTACTTTCTTTTAGATAATAATGCCGGGTGAGGAAAATAGATTTATTGAGAAATAGATATGCATATAGAAAACTAGCCAATAGGGAGATAATTATATCGAGCCAACTCTAGTATAATAATATCTATAAATATTATTTAACACTAAATTTAAAAAAAAATGTGCTTTCCATCAAAGTGCATATATAGCAATATTTTAGAAATGAATTGAAGTGGAACTGTGTGGCTACTCACTGACTCAGTATCTATAACTAACCTAAGCAGATCTGAAATAATAAATAAACAAAAAATACCTCCTCCTTATTCAGTTAGGGAGTTGAATCCATTTTTATAGAAGCAGAAATATAATTTATGATTATGGTTTGGACCCTCTAAAACTGTAATCTACCCTTCCACTTTCCCCTCTCTTGGTAAAGATATCTTCAACGCCGATACGATTTTTGAAATATGAGATTCCACTTTTGTCTCTCTTGTTGAAGATATCTTCACCAAGAGAGGCAAAAGTGGAATCTTAAATTTCAAAAATCTTATCAGCGTTGAAGATATCTTCACCAAGAGAGGGGAAAGTGGAATCTTACATTTCAAAAATCGTATCGGCGTTGAAGATATCTTCACCAAGAGAAGGGAAAGTAGAATCTTACATTTCAAAAATCGTATCGGCGTTGAAGATATCTTCACCAAGAGAGGGGAAAGTGGAAAGGTAGATTACAGTTTGAGAGGGTCCAAACCATAATCATAGATTATATTTCTGCTTCTATAAAAATGGATTCAACTTCCTAACTGTTATTTATAATTTATTTCATGATAATTCTTTAAAAGAAATTACCTAATCAAATTCATGATTCTTTATCAATATATCAAATGGATATTCCTATTTAATAAACAGGGTGATGTATCTTAAACTATGTGTGAAAACCATATTGGTCGAAATGTTTAGAATAATTGAGGTAAAAATCTTATTGATCTAAATTGACATACTACCAAGACTGCTATTGGTTTTAAATAATCAGGTTCAAACCTTATTGGTCAAATTAACATAGTATCAAGCCTACTATTGGTTTCAAACAATTTGAAACTTTGAGCAATGATGCTATTGGTTTAAATTAATTGAGATAAAACCATATTGGTCCAAATTAACATATTAGCAAGCCTGCTATTGGTTAAAAACAATTAGTATAATACCTTATTGGTTTAAATCAGCATATGAACTTACATGCTATTGGATTAAAATAATTGGAGAAAACCTTTTTAGTCTAAAAAAAATCATTTGAAATGTGTATGCTTATCAATGTTACAATAAGCCATTCATTTATGTTGCTATTTTTTAAAATTTATTTGGGTGAAACTTATTGGTCTAAATGAACCTATTAGCTAGTTTGCTATTGGTTTAAAGTAATTGTAGTAAAACCTTTTTGGTAAAAATGAGTATAATACCATGTCTGCCATTGGTTTCAAATAATTAGAGTAAATCCTTATTGATCCTAATATTTAATTTTGAAAAATTGAAAGCTTACCAATGATATAATAAGCTATTGAGAAATGCTGGTATTGCTTAAAAGAAATTGAGATAAAAGCTTATTGGTCTAAATGTATATACTAGCTAGCCTGCTATTGGTTTACAATAATTGGTTTAAACAATTATTATTGAAAATATGCAAGCTTACCAATGTTAGAACGAGCCTATGAGTGATCATATTGATGACTCCGACTCTCCTACTCTGACCAACTCTGGATGTCAACTGATACTAAGCTCTCATCAATAATCATAACACTGATGGGAATAACATCATCATATCTATCTATCTTATTAGGTGGCTATCTATCTATTTCTAGATGTCCTTTGAAGTCAGGAGACAGCCAGGGATACGGTATTTGACTTAAGTTATTAATATGATTAAATTTTATAACTGATTGGTGCTTTCCCCCAAAGTGCAAAGCAAGCACAGAAAACCATCCGCCGTATTTTTTAATTACATTGGAATATTTTCCCCCGTACCCTCTGCAGTGGCCTTTACTAGCCCTTACTTTTTAAGGTAAAATTTTGACATTGCACAACCCCTGGGTAATTATTTTTATAAGCATGCTCCCCCCCCCCCCAAAAAAAAATGGACGTGCTTGGTTTTTGGCTAAACAGGTTTCAATATTAACTCTCTATCATAAAAACTACCTCTTGTTATAAAACCCATACAATGAATGTCTTTTTATATCTATTTTTAGCAATGACTTAACCCTGAAGAAAAACACAAAAACGTCTATAGATGGTTAGGATAAAAACTTTTGATGAACTCTAAAAAATATTTCATTCTATTATAAAAAACTAGCGGCTTCGCCCTTAGCCTCTAGGGGCTTCGCCCTATATAGTTTTGGGAAGTCAACCCTCCTTAATAGAAATATTCAAAAAATTATTCTTTGTTTAATTACTCTGTGGTAAAATTAAACCCAGGTTGTGCGCTTTATGCACAAAAATTTTAATTTGTACAAATTAAACCCAGGTTGTTGGCCGTATACACAAAAATTTCAATTCGTAAAAATTAGACCTAGGTTGTTCGCATACACAAAAAATAAAATTAAAAAAAAATATTTTGATTTTTTTTTGGGGGGGGGGAGGATTCATGGGGGCTTCGCCCCATGTTGCAGTGGGGTTCCCCCACCCCAATTACTGGTTTTTGTTTAAAAAGAATTTAAAAAAAAAATTTGGAAGTGGGGATTTTTTTTTGGGGGGGGGGTTTGGGTGTCCCACCCCCCAAGAAAATAGCTTAAAACCACCAGAGGACCAGTAGATATATTCCCAGAAGAGTAGAGCACAATTTGATCAGCAGTTACTGAGATTTTACAAAAAATGTAAAAAAAAAATTTTGGGGGTTAGATTTTTTTTATTTTTGGGGGGGTTGGGGGTGTCCCACCCCCCAAGAAATTAGCCTAAAACCACCACAGGACCAGTAGGTATATTCCCTGAAGAGTAGAATCCGATCGGTTCAGTGGTTACCGAGATCTTAAGGGACAGACAGACAGACGGACAGACATCAAGCTACTTTGTATTATAGACTAGCGGCTTCGCCCCTAGCCTCTAGGGGCTTTGCCCCAAGAGGTAATTAAAGAAAGAAAATAATTACCTCTGGAGATGCCCCCACAAATTTTAAAAGATGAAAAAAATTGAGGGGGAATTTTTTTCATTTTTGGGGAGGTTGGGGGTGTCCCACCCCCCAAGAAAATAGCCTAAAACCACCACAGGACCAGTAGGTATATTCCCTGAATCCAAACGGTTCAGTGGTTACCGAGATCTTAAAGGACGGACAGATAGACGGATAGATAGTAAGTTGTTCGTCTGAAGATAAAGATTTCAATAACTACTGAACCGATTGAGTTCTTCATTTTTTGGAAGCTTCTCATTGGTACCAGGATAGCTTTATGCAATTTGATCTTTGAGTCTTGTATAATTTTCTGCTTTCCCTCCACCTTTAAATACAGAGCTCCCTACAGCCGCTAATAGTTTACGAAAATAACTTTACCTTTAACAAACAATTATTTTATGCTTATTAATTTTATGTCAAATTTTATGTCAAATTTCTTGGGTTAGCCTAGCAGAAACTGATTCCTAAGTCTTACATATTCCTAGGCTAAGGACTAGGGAAACCATAACTTCTATTTTTCATAAAATAATATTAACTTTAAAAATCTAAGAATTAATAATACCAAATGTTTAATCAATTAGTCACTTTCCCATGGTTTGATATTCAATTTATAATCTGCGGGATTTCTGTTGATGTTGGGGGGAGGGGGGGGGGGCTTATTTAACCCCCCATACAACAGAACTTTAATTCTATAATTTTGCTTCATATTTACTTTCATAAGTAACAGATTAATAAATTAAACCTCCTCCCCCCCCCATATTAAAGTCAAAACAAATCCCCGCATAGAAATAGTTAATATTTGTAAAAAAGCATATTTCTGTTCCTAAAACCACAATCTATGTATTGTACTGTTAAATATTAACACGCTATAGTTATGTCACATGGTATGAGAAACTTTTTTTATTTATCTATCTATTTTAAGAGGAGAGGATACTCTATAAATCACTTATACCATGCATTAAACATAGAATCTGATTTTTATTGGAGCTCCAAGGTTCTATCATTTATACAACTTATGAAGATAACCAACCCATTGATTGCACGACCCTTGTCTGGAAGGCGTATCTGTGCATAGTAATGATTTGGGTCGTATTTTGGAAGAACATTCCCTCCTTCTCTTACGTTTAACGTACGTCTCTTATCTGACATAGCAATAGTAGGACATAGTAACGCATTCAAATTTTACGCGATTTAGGCCGAGATTCGAACCAATCATCTATCCGACGATAATAAGATTTCCTTTGTTTTTATATAAAATCAAAAATTATTCCTATAATATATTTAGTATTAAGGTTTTTGTCTGAAGCTTAAGATTTCTATAATTACTTAACCGATTGAGTTTCCATTTAAAGGAAGCTTCACATAGGTCCCGTGATGGTGTTAGGCTATTTATTTTAGATTAACATAGCTTTCAATATGGATTTAGACTATTTCAATGATTCCTCTAGATGCCAGGGGCGTATCCGCTAGTAAGTCTTGTAAAGTAGAAAATATAGTAAGCTAGATATCTTTATAATTGAAAAGGCTTTACAGTGTGTAAAAAGCAGGTATCTTAAGGGATAAGACAATGGATGGTTAATTAATGTACTCAACTCAATTATGATATAGAAAAATATTTAACTTTTTCTGTAGATTATAATTTATTGTGGAAAAGTATGTACATTACAACTCAATCATTTTAAATACAGTTTTTAAACAACCAAATAAACAGTGTATTATAAAACTTTGGAGACCAGTATAATTTTTAACCCAATGTCCTCTCCCTCCGTGGTAAAGAGATCAATGATTGTTTTCTCTAAGATATAATGCACTTAGAAACACACATACTACTATAATCACGGAGGAGGGTACATTAGACTGCTTCACCAAGTTTTATAAAAACGTTTTCTCATTCGTTGGTCTAAAATTTTTTGAAGACTTTTATTTTAAACCTTTGTTACGTTGTTATAACATTGTCCAAACATTTCTACCATTAATCTTTATCTACAGAGGTTTTTTTTGTTTCTCGTAATTAGGAGTGTACATAATTTAACCAACAATTGTCTTTTTCTTGAGTTCCCTGTGATTAGGTGTTATGACCTTAAACAGTGTTGTTTAAAGTTTATAAACCATAAAAAATGACGGCTAAAACAAATATTTGCTCTATGCCTTTTCCTTCTTAAAATATGGTGAAAATTGTGTGTAAATTGGTTGTAAGAGCAAAGTTTACTATCTTTATATTTGTTTTATAACCTCAATACTGCATTTCTTACATAAATAACTAAGTTGAGTTTTTTGCTGAACTTTATATTTGTATAATAGGATGCGCCCCTTAGACTTCTAGGGGCACTTTACAGGGGGGGGGGGGGGGGGGGTTGCGATCCACTAAAATAACATTTTTCCAAAAAAAAAGTAAAATACAAAATTCGAACGGAGGGGTTAATGCTAGAAACCTGTAAGAAGGTTAATCATAGAGCAGAGCAGTTTCGGTCCAGCAGTTAGTGAGATCTTTTGCTACAGAAAGAGAGACAACATGTTACATAACTCTATAACAAGTACAATACTCTCCATATGTAACACACCAGCATACATGCAAAACTGAAATCTCGCAGAAATTTTTAATATCAAAATTAGATTTGCAATATAAAATAACATTATACAATCAAAAAGCAATCCCGAAGCATTTTATTTTTGACTGGCCTTTTTTGTGATTATACTCGAAAGACAACCATATAGATATATAGACATAATCTAATAATAGAGTTGCTGCGCTACTTTAATATTTAACCTACTATTAATCAGGGATAAGGGATGGGAAACGTAAGAAAATATTATTCCAGGCCTATTTTCCAACTAGGCCTAAAAAACTAGTTTCGGGATGACGCAGTAGTTAGATTTGAAAACTATGAACAATGATGAAATAGCTATTATATGAATGCAAAGAAAAAAGTATAGAATATAATTCAGGTAGTTGATTCCACCTATCATAAAATATAATAAAAACTTTTCAAAGAACCAATATGTTAGTGGCTTTAAGTAGAATTCCGTTAAGATGGCCATTACTTCGCCAAACTCCCCCCCCCCCATTAAAAAAAAAAAGGTTTTTTTGAGATGGTTAAATCTGATTTATTTTCAAACATTTTAAGGGGGGATCTACTTCACCCCAAAATTTGTATATAGAAATAAACACCGCTTTAGCCCCCCAGCTTTAATAAATAAATTAAGTAGAATTGAATAAGTACATGGGTAACATTCTATCAACTAATTGTTCCATAGCATACATATAAATTAAGAATTTTTTTAAAAATTTATTTTACGTTAAAATTAATAGAAAAGTTCAATTAAGTGTGCAATAGTTTTTACCAAAATTAATGAAAATTTTTTTTTAACAAAACACAGTACACTTTTATTTACATATTGAACTAGTTTTGTATTTGTAATCATGTAGATGGGTTATCAATTCCACATGAAATGTAACTTTTAAATTGTCTAAAGACATGAGTTTTTCACATTGTTCCAAAGTATAAAATGTTGAATCCTACTCAGTCTTCAAAAAACGATCTCTCAATTTATGTTTTGCTATATGGACATTTATTAATGTGTAGATTTAATAATAAGTTGATGTGATTGAACGTCATATATATTGTTGTCATTCTGATAGCAGAAAATTTCCATTGTTGTCTTTCTAATAGCAGAAATTTATGTTTGCTTGAATTAATTTAGCCAATAATGAACTGGGGGACGCGTTTGTTATTAATTAATTGGTTAATGCTAAAAGCAAGTTTCAGGCTATTGGATATTGGCCTACAGCCAATGAGGAACTGGGGGAAATGAGTTGATTTTATAGGCAAAAAAGAAAAGTTGCCCCATCACTTTTAAAAGGAGGCTGAGACCTAATTTTCGGTCAGGTTTCCCATCCCTTATCCCTGACTATAAATAGGTTAGCTTAATTTCTTTTTTTGAAAAACGGTAAAATATGATGATATATTTATTAAATTAGGATAGATTTTGTATTTTGACTATAACGATCATTCGAATTTCTTATATGGATGTTTAAAATAATCTATAATTCATCTCAATTTTTTGAAGATTTTGTAATGTTGAATTTATTATTATGGTACTATTTGTATAAGTTTGTCTAGTATGGCAGGGCGTAGGAATTTAGCAAATATAAATCTTAGGTAAACTTTTAGAGTTACAATTTTGAAAGGCTAAATGTTCAGAAGAAAAATAAACTGCTTAGAAATTAAAGCAAAACAATAGAGGGAAAGAGGTTAAATAACTGTATGTTCCCACCCCATGGACCATGTGCTGACAGTCTATTGAGTCTTTCAAATATCAGCAAATAGCGTCGGAAATATAATAAAGCCAAGCCGCTACAAAAGAGCAGAAAACTAATTTCTAGCATACGAAAAAGGTCCCCTTCACTTGGTCTGGATAGTTGTCTGTGTTATACATATATGTTTATACATTTATTCTAGACAAAGCACAAGCAACTTTTACCAGCTGCCGCAAATTTATATTCAGTCGAAGCCGCTTTTATAGCCGAAGGTGTGACTGCTGCCCCCTGGAACATGTTTAACCCTGAAATCTTATAAGCCTCTCAGAGTCCTGACCCGAACACAACAACAAACTTCCTTGTGCCAGAAAACTTTTGTAAAAGTTAAGCAATGACCATAAAACATCATGCACTTTACTCACTTATTGTTCTCCAGCAAATATTGTTAATTTACAGGTAGGAAATATAGATTTATTAACAATTCCTGCCAATTGGAAACATAAACAAATGTTTTACACAAACCCCGCTTTGTAAACTTTCTGTTCAATGTAAGCAATCTCTTTTATTTATTTATTGGTCCTTATAATGTTTAGATCCTTTTTGAAAAGGGTGGGTTATTTCTCCTGCAGAAAATCATGTTTTAAACAAAAATTTGTATGTGACTATGTGAGATACATCACCCTTCAGAACAAAGTAGGTTGACATAGGTCCTAGGAAGATTTTTTGAATAATTAGTCTTGAGGTAGTTTTGAGTTATTTTCTTTCCACCTCCCTTACCTTTATAAAACAACAGAGGCCCCAGAAGTCCTACTCTACTTTAAAGTAATATGTAGTTTTTCATTTCGTTTACCACCCTTAATTTTCAACCTGAGAATAAAGTATCCTTGTTTTGACAAAGTTTTTATCCAGAGGTTAGGTAATTAATAGACTAGACAAACATAAAAATTATATTCATGCTTTTATAACATTAAAATTATTTTTATTATTTCAAACATTTTAATAACATTGCAGATTAAATAATAATAGAAAACATGTTTGAGTCTCAATTCTGTAATAAGTGTATAAGTAATAAGTATAGGTGTATAATCCAGACAACTACCTGGCCCAAGTGGTGAATACCCTTTTCGTCGCGCATTTGCTAGCAAATTGCTTTCTGATATTTTTACAGGTATTCGGCTGTGTTTGACGCTATTAGCTGATTTCAAATACCAAAGACAAAATCGGCACAGGGTCCCCACCCTGTGGACAGAGTTACATTACAAAAACTACGTCAAAACGACATAATTGAGACTTATAAAAGGATATATGTCTGTGTGCCTGTCTGTCTGTACCGAAGGATCTCGCTAACCACTGAACCGATATGGATATTCAACAGTGTAGAGTGGAAAGGTTTTTAACTATTTTATGAAAGGGTACCACCCCCCACCTAGATAAATCGCCCATGAACAAAGAAGTAACTTCCCCCCATTTAAAAAAAATTAAATTTAAAGTGAAGTGACTCGACTTCCACTCCTCCCTTCAAGGGCCACTAGATGCCTCTAGGGGCGGAGCCGCTAGTTATCAAGAAAGAAAATAATAATTATAAAAACTACTTTAAATAGTAGAATAGTTTTTTTATTTCTTCCAATTTTGATTTTATTACATTCTTGAATGAGTCATATCTTAAACTTTATTTGTCCCCATTGAACAATTCCATACATTTTTATATTTATTTAAACCTATAAAGTCAAGTCACAATTCTTTATCTTAAGGTTTTAACAAGGATGACAACATCCTTTAACAATGATTTTGAGAGCATTTAAAAAAATTAATACTGGTTATTCACATTAACAAGGATGAAAACCTCTATAAAAGCAATGCTCAACAATAACATACCAGACAAACAAAATTGCATGATGTTATTGATGTTATAGAATCAGAATAAAAGTCTGAAGTCTGAAATCGAAAGGGTGATTTTTACTTTTAATCCAAATTCCTAACTAGAGCTATTGATTACGTACATATACGGTCGTACCATCCTTAATTGCAGAAAAGTTGGCTTCAAATAAAATGTTGGCTTTTTTTTATTACAACTTTTTGATTGATTTCTTGCATGTATATTATTGTATAATATATACTTGTGAGAACTTGTAACTGTTGATACAAAGATAGAATATTGTACAATAAATATAGTATGTCTAGATGTTTAATCCCTTAATAAAACCAATAAAACATAATGTAGGAATAATCCTACCATTTTAGTGGTAAAAAAGAGTAAACATTTTTGTTAAAAAGTGCAGTTATTTTTTTATTTCATCCATTATAATAAATCAATTTAAACAGGTAAATATAAAGCTTTGCCCATTTTATAGGCTTTGATAATATGAAACTAAATATTAATAAAAAAAATAATCATCTGATAAAAATTTTTTTTTCAGGTTGGATAGAGTATTGTGTCTGATTGATCATATAGTGTAAAAAATCCTATTTTGAACAATTTGGTCAAATGATATCACGATAATTTTTGTCGTTTTTTATAACAAAAAGCTTAATTTGAAATAAGATGTCCAAAATTGGCACAAAAGCTTGCGACAGTTTAGTAAGAGGAAACTATGAAAAGTTTTAAAAACAGCCTAAAACCATCCTGGAACATATGTAAAGCTTCTCTACAACAAAGGGGTATAGGTCCTTTCGTGGCAACTCCCCTTTATTGGGCGTTTCTTAGTATTTTCACCGTAGTTTTTTCTCATATTTCTAGCCCCTACGGGGGGCTCTAACCCAATATAACCTAACCTAACCTAAAATAACCTATCATAAGCCATTTTGAAAATACGACGAATCGTCCCTTAAGGGGCGTTGCCACGAATGGGACTATATTCCAAATAAGTTGTAAACGATATCTTAACAAACCTTTCTATAGGTTAGGTTAATTTTGTTTAATATTCACTAGGGACTCAGGGAGGGATAGTATATTAGACTGTAAATTACACTAGTACCAAAAGTTTATTGTTACGTTGTCTTATTCGTTGCCTCAAAACCTTTTAATATTTGGAAACGTACATTAATTTGTCGTCAATTGTCTTATTCTTTAAGCTCCCTTAATAGCACTCTTTTCTGTTTAAAAAGTTTGTATATGATCAATTAATAGTTAATATTGGAAAGATTATATTACAATTATTTCTTTCCTATAATAGTAAGCTAATATTCAATTACAATTATATAAACTAGCGGCTACGCCCCCAGAGGTAAAAAACACTTTTATCTCCGCTTATACCAAAAAACTCTGGAGGGTGGCGATTTCTCTTGTTAGGGTGGGGGTAGCCCCCTCCCTCCCCCCCCCCCAAAAAAAAGAAAAGAAAATATAACTATAAACCTTCCCAGGACCTATGAGAAGCTACTCTGTAAAGGAAAACCATATCGGTTCAGCGATTAGCAAGATCCTTCGGTACAAACAGACAAACAAACAAACATTCTGTAACTTTTTTATACGGACTAGCGGCTACGCCCCTAGAAGCCTCTAGGGGCACTTAATGTAGGAGGGGGAAAGGTCGACCTCATCTCATTTTAAATTTGAGTTTCAAAAAAAAACAAAAAACCGCTTAATACTTTATATTATAGAATATATATATGATCAGATATGTTGAGAGATATGAATATGTAACCAGTAAAACACTTTTCTGTAATTGTACATTTTAATACGTTTTCGTATCTAGTACAGTTCGCGGTAAAAAAGCTAAGAACTTTATAGGCTGCTAGCGGCCAAATGGTTAAAAAATTATGTAATGTCTGCACATCGGTTTAGCATTCTTAAAAAGTAGTAGTCAAAAGAGTTAAAAAGCAGATTATTTTAAACAGACATACAGACAGGTAACAATTATAAAGACAATTGTGAGATGTATAAATCAATGAAAAGATCTATCAGTTACGGATATACGGACGAACCGACCCTAAGTATAGAAAAACTTCGCATTTAATAAGCGTTTTCAGCAATATCTACAACTTTGTTTTCATCGAATCAATGACCCCATTCTTTTTTCCTTGTTTAAATCATTAAGAACAAAATTTGATAAAAAAAAAATTCCATCAGAAAATTTATCATATATACCTCACGTCATTTTTTAAGAGAGGTGAATGGCTATTCAACAGACCTGTAGTGAACACATACACACATTAAGGAATAAATCCAACTAAAATTTATATAATATATGGGAAGAAATAACCCCCTTTCCCCAAAGAAAAAGGAATGTAGGGGGGAGGGGGGAGTTTTAGATATGGTTTCTAAAGTAATTTTAATTTAGAGGGATGTATTTATTTCTCCCTCATTTTTTACCTCTGGGATGAACTTAATTGTCTATGCACCTAATTTGCCTATTTACATTGCTGATCCTATTTTTACATTCGCTACTTATGAATGTTGTCATCCGTGTTTTAAGATATGAATCATAACAATTATAGGTTTAAATTGAAATAATCATCTACGAATTTAGTTTTTAGAGGTCTAATTGATTTTAGTTAAAACAAGGATGGTAACAAGAATAGTAGCATAACACATCTAAGATAAGTTTGAAAAAAAATGAACAGACCCTATCTTTAAGATAGACAAAAATATCAAAAAACTGCCCAGGGCCTATATAAGGATTTGAAAGGGAGAACTCCATCAGTTTAGTCTTTTAAGAGGCCTTAATGGCCAGACAGAAAAAAACTTTATTACTTTAAAATCATCGTTTTTAAAAGGGGCTTACTTTACATTTACTAGAGAGTTTCCGTGCTTTTATTGTTATACCTTATATTTACAGGAATCTTTAACCAATTTCTGGCTTGTATGGACAACTTATGTCCATTAATGTCAGTCAATATTTTTATCATCGAATAATAGTGGAGTTACTTTCAAAAGGGTTATTAATTCAAAGGAATTTGGTATAGCCAACAAGCGAAATAAATCTAGAATAATATTTGGGGGGAAGATTGAAAGGTCGACAAGTTTTCTAAGTACCCCCCACCCTCCCAACGACAGCTTAATATCAAGTATAAGTTTCGTGATTTTTTTAAAATGAATTTCATTGTTAGTATGAGCGGCTAATTTGTACATTGGACACACATTAATTAAGAATAGTTTTCTCTAAACAACATCCATAAAAGCAAAGCACTGAAACGGTAGGACAAACGGACATTTACACTAGTATAGTGTCAGAAATGAATAATCAGAATATAAAAGTATAAGAATTGAAGCAAATTTGTTGAAAAACTGCTTGATACAGAATAATGTTTATGGACATACTTGATTATAGAGTTGCTTTGCTTATAATATTGTACTTTGTTGTCCCAGGAATATATATACAAAAAATTAGATCAAACGGATAATAAGATCATAAAAATTAGTTGTTAAAAAGGTAGAAAAATCAACATGTTTAAAATGGACATACGGACATTCTGGTAATGATTATAGAGTTACTACGTTTTCTAAATCATACCTGCCTACTACAGGAATCGCCATGCAAAGTTTGAAATCGATAGGACAGTTCTAACATGCCTTAATTAACGAAAAAAAGCTAACTGTCTCGGACGGACGGACGGGCCGACCCTAATTATAGAAAAACTTCGCTTTTAAAATTTTACAAGAAGGTTATTTAATTATCCAAAATTATTGATCTTATTATTGAAAACAAAAGTTCAATATAAGAGAAAGAGGAGAGGTAATTCAAAACTTAAAAATTCCATTCGTTTTCAATATGGCGGCCAAACAACTTCTTGCTTTGGGGCTCTGTGTTTTATTCTTGGGACTAAATCTGCCAATAGTTGAGGAGAAAGGTAGAGCAGCTGCATATACTGTGCTAATCATTCCTAGTTTATTCACTTCAGGTAAATTAGTGTAAATCTAATGTATGGTATTATTGACAGTTGTCCGTAAATAGATAGCAAAAAGTTATATGTTGGGCCTAGAAGCTGCAGAATTAAGTAATATATTGTTCATGTGAATTTTATTTTTACGAACCATTGCTGTTAAACCAAATGATAAAAGTATTTTCAGCATCATGAAAAGTTTTCCTATTTTGCAAAGTATTGCATCAAAAATTTTCATATGGATATTATTATTAGGGGACACTATTGGAAAACTAGTTGAAAAAGCCTTGTGGGTCACTTTTAATTAGGCAACATAAAAATTATAAATTAAAATACCTGTTTCAGGCATGATATATGAATACTACTCAAGTTTTCCAGTTATGAAATACACCCTGCTAACATCAGCTGCTAAATCAGTGGTGGCGTGGCATATGTTCTACACCGCCTCATCATACGGTTATGTAATATTTTCATCCTTGTTTTTGGAAGATCTGAAAAATAGATGGGAAACTGATGGTAATATCACCTGCTACAAAAACCCAGCAGGACTAAAACTTGTATTTTATCCTGTCACTGCCATATTAGAGTTTCAAATACTTAGGCTAACATTTGAAGCATTTCCCTACAGATTTCTAGACATGAACCATGATTTGTTGGCGTATCCCATGGCAATTTCTGTTCCTGTCCTAGCTTTGCTACTTAAAATTTTTATCTATATACAACAAGGAACATTATGTAGTGTAGGACCAGAAATGATACTCCACTTCAAGCTGAATCTTGACATCTCAAAGACAAAGACATATTTTAGTGATAATAGAATTGATAACCTGGTATATTTATTGATAATCATTATTGAGGCATTCATAAGAATCTGTAGATTTTGCAAAAGAGGTAAAAGCACCCAGCGCCGTAATAAAGTTGGTGTTGCTAATCCAAGAGCAAAAGAAGCTTGGATAGAACCTGAAAGTACACTGGACAAACAAGAGACTACTCAAAGTGATGTTAAAATAACAATTGAGAATGAGCCAACAACTAATTTAGAAAACAAAAATAGTAAGCACGAAACTACAATAGGCCCAATTGCTCCAATGTTCTTCTTCGCAACAATCCTATGGTTACTTTACAAGTTTGTATCCAAAGAATATTATTTGTCCTCGGTGTATTATGATTGTTTGTTGCTGGGATTGCCATTTTATTGGATTTTGTCTTCAAATGAAATTATAAAACACTTGAAATTAAAATTCTGTCAATTTAAAACCAACCTTGGATTTGTTTAAATGTTTTTCCAGTATGGCTTTCAAACCGATTAATATCCGGTGGATTAGAGCCGTTTCAAAGCAACTCGTAAAAATCATGCTACAGGCAAATTTTTTTTAATATTGAAATAAAAAAAACCCTAATATCAAAATCAGTTTTGTTAGCACGTGCCTTTGGCATCTAGGGTCTAACAAAACTGGTTTTTATCTCATAATTGTATTTTTTTATATCCGCAACAAATTGGAACATTTGGAACTATTAATGTATTTTGGTTCTAATGAATATCATATATGTATGTATATTTGGATTAGTAATTTTGTAAATTATTGTTTATTAAAAAAAGATTTTTTGAAAGTTTTGTTTCTTCTTAGTAACAAAGCTACTTTATAATTCACTTTATCAGTCCGGCCGACCATCCGTCAGTCCGTTGGGTAAAACTAATTTAATTTCCTTTTCCTTTTTAACATAAAAAATTATGTCATAATATCTAAGTAATCAACAAGTTTTAAAATTAAACATACTGACTCTCTGGTAATAATTAATCTTATAGAGTTGCTACACTTTCTAGATCGTAATTAATTATTACAAGAGGGTATAAAAAATCTGTTGCACAATTCTAACATGCCTAAAATATCAAAGATATTCCATACATTAAATCGAAAAGATAGGTTTTTGAGGTAGGAAAAATCTTTTAAAAAATTAAGCGTTAAAATGAATTCCCACTGAGGATCATATGTATTGTTAGAAGCAATGGATATATTATTACTTAGATGTTACACCAGATTTTCATGTTCTCTAATAAAGTTAAACTTGTAGCTGGTTAATATAACGTTTCCCCCCACCCCCTTTTCCCCATTCTCTCTCCTACTAATAAATTAACGATCTGACCAATAAATGATGTCAATGATAGCAACCTAAATTGACGACAATTTTCCCCATTCATAACATCCATCTATATTCTAAATCCATTTTAGAGCGAATCTACTATACAAATAGGTCTTTTAATACTTTTCCAATAGAGCTCAGAAACCAATTAGTTTAGTGGCAATACCTGTTAGGATTGGCCGGGCCATTGTAATTTTAGATCCAACAAAACTTGAATTTATACTAAAATTTTTCATTTTACAATCTGCAGAAAACTGTCTAAAATATGATGCGATATATAATCTTCTTAATTATCAAAATCTTCAGAATTAACTTCTTTCGATTTGTGAATTACGTTTTGTTTTATGCAGAACATGTTTTTTTTAAATTACAAGGAGTGGTACTTAGCAGTGAACAATAATTTTAAAGAAGAATTTTAAGATAACTAAAATCATATTGCAATGAATAATAAAGGTACTAATTCTCTTATAATTCTATTTAATGAATTAAAAGAATATACGAGTACGACAACGTTCATAAGTAGAACAAAAATTCATATATGGATAGAAAAAAAGGGCCAGCTTGAGTTAAATCAGGGAGGGAGGGGTTAATACACTAGTCCCCAAAGTTTTATAGTAACGTTTTCTTGATGTAACAACTTTGGGGACTTTTATTTAATTTTTATTGTTTGTTTTTTTAGTTAAGTGTCCAAACGTTTTTAACACCTAATTGTAATCTTCAGAAGGGGTAATTTTGTGTATCATCATAGGGGATGTACATCAATTCATCAGCCATTGTCTTTTCTCTTTAGATACCTGCATTTTACTACTTTGATAAATAGTTTTTCTTTACTTTACCAAAATATTTAACTGTGCTGTTATAGAAATTGCAAAAAAATATTTATGTATATTGCGCAATTGAGACGAGTCTGGTGTTAAAGTAAGTTTTTCATAAGAATACAAGGTGATGCTTATTGAAGCTTTCCTGTTGATTATTGCATTTTAATGTCTTAAGAACCATATTTTTATTCTCCAAAAAACCTAAACCATTTTAGGCCTTAAAATATCCAGTTTTCCTAGATCTTTTAAGTTAAAAACACTTATAATTATATTGCAGTTAACAAATATTTTTTTCATTTTATCTTTATTAGCAAACTAATTCAAAAACTATTTTATGTCCGTTTCTGTAACGCCTAACTACGGACGCATGGGAACAGTGATAAACATGGCTTATTAAAGATAGATTTCCCGATTAATGAACATCACCACAACTCACTACATGTTTATTTTGAATAAGGATGAAAACATCCATAAAAGGACTGTACTAAATTTTTAAAACAACTGTTATTTGTCCGCCTGTTTATCGTTATTATGTTATCGTTCTTGTAGCTGTTTATTTTTTCCTATTCTCTAACATTTTGATTTAAATTTAAATGTTTAGCCATTTTAAAATGTGTTTGTTCATTTTTTTTCTTCAGTATACACTACAGTGTTTTTCAAATATGGGAAATGTTCAGGTCAAAGAAGCTAAACAAAAATATCAGGTAGGTAATCGAATACTTTTCCAGAGGGTGGTGGGGCGGGGGTGATGTACACAAATTTTGGAAAAAGGCTAAAATAATGTACATTTTTGTTTGACAAGCGACAACGTCCCTAGCAGTCTTCTATATTGGTGGTGCCTTAATTTGAGGGGTGGAGAGGTGGGTGTTGGACACTAAGAGATATAAGTTTTCCGGAATTGTAATGTAGGGAGTAGATTTGAAATCTGCATCAAATTTTAAGGAATTTTTATAAAATTCGTTTTTTGTAAAATTCTTTATCTAAAAGCGGAAATACAAATTAAGTTAATTAATTTTGGCATCTGTGATTGGTGGATTTAAAAAATCTGCGCTCTGATTGGATGTCGTACATCATTCAACCAATTAGAGCGCAGGTAGTTTAAAATCCACCTATCCTATTGGTCAAAATTAATTAACTTAAAATGTATTTTCGCTTTTAGATAAAGAATTTTACAAAAAACGAATTTTATAAAAAATCCTTAAAATTTGATGCAGATTTCAAATCTACTCCCTACATTAAAATTCCGGAAAACTTATATCTCTTATTGGACACACCAACCCAAATAGTTTTATACTAACGGGAGGTGTGTGTGTGTGTGGGGGGGGGGGGGGGGTAGTTACATTTTACCATGTAATTTCTCTTAAGAGGTTGGTGGTTTACAATAATAACTATAAAAAGATTCTTTGATGCTTTCCTTCAAACTGCCTTTGGGCACTGTAAGATGTAATTTATCCTTTTTAAGTAAAATTGAAAATAATGGAAATTGTATCTTTTCCTTATGTCTGCGGGGAGACCCAGTACAAGTTATAACATGACCTAATCTAACTTGACTCTAAAGTTAAAAACAAACAAATGAAAACTTCTCAGCCCACTCAATTTTTCTTTTGATTTTGAAATAGGGGTGGGTTTTCTGTGCTCGACTATTAACTTTGAGGGAAACTGCTATTTCTTTCTATTTTTTATACAACAATCTTAGAATTGACTATTTGCCTACTTATAGGAGGCAGTTTCTGTTGAAAATAAGGAAAAAGATGTATTCCCTATAATGGATCTTCCTGACGATGCTATTGAGAGGATCCTATACTTTCTTTCTTTCAAGGATAAGAAAAATATGAGACTTGCTTCATCTTGGTAAGTTTTAATTAGAAATAATAATCCAAGCTTTGATTAACTGACAATGCTGTACTACTGATGAGCATAATTGTCCTTGTTCTCAAATAAAAGCTCCTTCTCATTTAATAGGATTGAAACTACTAATGAGCCCTTTTTAAATGCCATGATGTCCATTTCTTTGGAGATTTTTAAAAGCTAAAGCATTTTAAGTAGACCTGAGCCTTATAATGATATAATATATATGAACGCAATAATTCATCATTTCATATTTCTACAGGTTTGATCGGAAAGTATCAGATCTTTATCCAAGCTTATTCAAAACTCTCAGACTTCCATTGATAATGAAAGAAAACATTGCTTTTGTGGACAGAACGCTGATTACAATGATGGAAAAGTATCCAACTACCCACTCAGAAATCAGACTTAAAGTTGATGTTAATTCAAGTGTAGAAAAGTTTGATATAGAGGCGAAAAAGAAAGAGTTTTTAGTCAGATACTCCTCCAATATTTACCAACTGTGGTTAAGTCACAATACAGAGGAAGACTTTTGGCACCACATTAATTTTCCAAACATGGAACGTCTCTTTTTAGCTTTTCCATTCTCATTGCATAAGACATTCAAAGGTATTGATTTTGCTAAACCTATACTATGTAAAGATTCAGCACATCAGATGTCCTATGAGTCACTCATCATGAACCATGCAGAAAACCTAAAAACTTTATTCATCAAAAATCTGAATGACTTGAAGTTAGATGTCATTACCCCAATGTCCAACCTTGAAAGACTTACGTTAAAGAGAGTAAGGGCAGAAACAGCTTTTGCTTTAATCTATGCTTGTAGAGCTTCCTTGGAGTATCTGGAATTTCAAGAAATGTTCAACATATCCACTGTTATCAAGACCCTATCACAGGAAGATTATAAACTAACAAAATTGAACAGTTTTGCCATAAGATTTGACTATCTGGAGTTTTACACACCGTTTATCTACAGTAATGCTGATCAGCTGACCAGTCTTGGATTTCATGGTGTAAAGACAACATTACAGAACATTGAGTGGCCAGAGTTGATAAATCTAACAGCTCTCTATATTGGAGAATCAGACTCACTGCTACTTAGCATTTTATCCAGGTAAAACGTTAAAAGTTTTTTTATTTAATATGTTAATTTCTTGAGCTAGGGTAAAATAAAATTGTTTGGTGGTTTCTTTCAAATTTCCTGACCAAACACAAAACTCTACCTCCCCCCCCCCCCTTTCATTTATTATCAAATAAATTGAAAATTATTGACAGTATTTTAAACTTTTGGTCAGATTTTCACAAATTGAAATTTTTGTGTAAACGGCAAACAACCTGGGTTTAATTTTTATGAATTACAATTTTTGTGTATGTGGCGAACAACCTGGGTTTTATTTTCACAAATTGAAATTTTTGTATATACGGCGAACAACCTGGGTTTATTTTTACTGCAGAGTAATTTGACAAAGAATAACTTTTTTGAAAATATCTATGGCTCTAAGAGTAATTCTATATAGGAGGGTTGACTTCCCATTACCTCATAGGGCGAAGCCCCTAGAGGCTAGGGGCGAAGCAACTATTTTAATATAATTTGTTATTAGAAATTAAGATTATCCAATCATCAAACTATTTTATTTAGGTGTGCAACAACTTTGAAGGTCCTTATCATCAATTCTGTTGTTCCGCTGGTGACTGATTTTCAAATGATTCTGCCAAGTTTGAGTAAACTTAGTATCTTTGGAAAACAAAGTCTTGGTCTAGCAATAAAACTAATACTCAATAACATGGAAACCATTGAGTATATTTGTCTTGACAGGCATACTGTTTCAATTATTGATCAACATTTTTGGATGGTGTTGGTCAAAGTAAAGCTGGTTTTGATTTTTGATTTTGAACAGAAGATGTCAAAACCTAATGCTCAAAGCTATATAAACAGCTGGATGGAAGTATGTCCTGTGGGGAAGGTTTATTATTGTCCAAGTTATAGGCAGGGCGCAGAAATTATTGATTCTTATGGCAAAGGTTGGTACACTAACAGTACTGCTTCAGCAATCAAAGGTGGTTTTACAAGATATTGTTGATGTTAGAGAATATATGTTCTGGAAAATTTGAATAATTAGTAGCTTAGTCATGTACCAAGTTGTTATTAGTATCAATTGTTCATTTTTAACTCATAATACATCTAGTATTATATACACATTTATATTCTTTGAAATTGAAAAATTGTGCCATTATTTTTAAAAGATATATAACTTAACTTTATTTTACAGTTAAGAGGTTGAATCCATTTTTATAGAAGCAGAAATATAATCTATGATTACGGTTTTGACCCTCTAAAAACGTAATATATGATTCCATTTTCCCCTCTCTTGGTAATGATATCATCATGGCCGATATGATTTTTTGTAAAGTAACATTCCACATTCAATAGAGATGAAACTGGAATGGTACATTCATGTTTACATACTAGCGAATTCATAAACATTGATTTCCTCATTTAGATCGAAATATCAGTAATGGTATATACTAGTTACTGTTTTATTTTGCATACATTTTTTTTAATAATTAATAGTATTTTATACATTTTTACGATTAACATAATTTAAAAACAGTATGTATGATTTCAATTATGTCAATGTTAAAAGTGTAATCCACCATTTCAGTTTCGTCTCTTTTGAAAGTGGAAAGGTACATTACAAACAGCGTATTGGTCTTAGTGATTTCATCACGAAAAGAGGCAAAATTGGAAGGGTAGATTACAAAAATCATATCGTCCTTGATGATATCATAGCCAAGAGAGGGGAAAAAGGAATCATACGTTTTGAGAGGGTCAAAACCGAAATCATATTACAGATCTTCTTCTATAAAAATGGATTCAACCTCCTAAATGTTTTTATGGTGTTTTTAATTTTTTGTAAATCATAATGCAAATTGTAATATGATAAAAATTGTAATTAATATGCTATAAATAACTACTTATATTTTATATTAATAAATTTTAAGTTCTAGTTTTGTAGTAAATCTGCTTTTATTGAAGAAGTATATATATTTTATTTCATTATATGAGAATTTTAATTGTAAACATACACTAAATACTAAAATATGTAATGACAATATATTCTACAAAAACAGTTTTTTTTATTAATTATTATCTTTGTTGTATATTGTAAATCAATTATAATGATTAAGGTCGTTTTTATAAAATGTAAGATCCATGTGATACAGATTTTAATAAGGCTTATAAGCGATCTGCTGATACAGTTCTTCCAACATAACTGAGGTGGATTCTTTTTTAAAAATTAGGGTCACTCAGTGAGGCAAAATTATTTTTGTAAAAAATCCTCTAAATCGCATAAAAAATCTACAAAAAAAATAAATTAAATCATAAACGGGTTATTACCATAAGATTTTGTTCAATTTTTATATGTTTTTATGTGATTTTGGAGGATTTTTTACGAAAATAATTTTGCCTCACTAAGCGACCCTAACTTTTAAAAAAGGAAACCACCTCTGGATATTTAATCTGGCAAGATAGTGTGAGCAAGCCATCACATTTTAGGACAATCTGAGGATGTTTGTCCAATCCTGCTAGTAATTTGCCAAAAACTAGCAGTCAGATACATCTGTCAAACATTAAAATTGATTACAAATGACTACGAACATTTTCGTATCATGGGAACATTTCTTTTACAATTTTAGTAAGATGTGTTACTTTAAATTACATAGTGTTTGCGCCACTAGCACCTAGGGGCTCTCTATTTAAAGGTGTAAGAAGTGGGAATAATAACGTAAAACTAAGGCTTAAATCTAGAAATATAATAATCTAAAGCCAACCCGGGTCTTATTTTAAGCTTCCAAAAAAAAGGAGAACTAAATCAGTTCAGTTCTTATTGAAATCTTGTGGTATCTTATCTTTTTTTCTTGGCATTTCTCTTTTGTCTGATCTTTTGTATTGACTTGGCTGTTTTTTTATATTTCCGACGCTATTAGCTGATTTCAGATACCAAATTCTAAATCGGGACAGGATCCTAGTTCTGTGAAAAGAGTTACATATAGCTAATGCCCCCTCTATCTATTTACTTTTATGTTTTAATACTTATTACACCAATTATTTATAGTTTTTTCTCTTTTCCTATGGTAATGTAAACTACAGCGGCATAGCATGAACATATTACTCCTCCGATGGTTAAATAGCGCGGAGAAATTGTTTTACCTCCGACACAATTTAGTTGCATTTGGGACACATGGGATAGAGGTGCACTCAGAGCAAACACAAAGTGAAAGTAGATAATATCAAAGAGAGAAGGGACTAAGGGCTGTTTGTTACAATTGGTCCCAAAAGTTTTATAATACAGTTTTCTTATTCGTTGGCTTAACAACTTTGGGGGACTTTAGTGAATGTTGATTGGTTGGTTAAAAAAAGTTGAGTGTTCAAACGTTTTAACCACTAATTTTAATCTACAAAAGGAATAATTTTATGTATTATCATTGGGATGTACATCAATTTATCGGCCATTGTCTTATCCCTTTAGATCCCTGCCCTGGGATAATATAAATTTTGCACAAAAGTAATTGAATAGTAAATTAACAGAGCAGATACAGATTTGTGAAAATATGGAGTTAAATTCAACGTAAAGTAAAACAATCAAAGAAGCATTACATAAAGTTATATTTTAATATCTTTAGTTTCATGATTAAGGTTTCTACTTCGGTATGTTATTCTGTAACAAAAAGCTCTAATCGGTAATTCAGGCATGTTAGATTTCAAACAATGAGAATACCTGCAACAGTTAGGTTCAGCGGTTAGCGAGATTCTTCGTTACACAAAGACAGAAAAATATAAAGAGGTCCTTTTATTTTATTCTAAGGATATGGTAGAATTACTTTGGTAGACATAATGTCAGAAGCGAAGCATCTCTATAATAAAGTATTAAAATGTTAGTATGATCATATTAAGCATCCTGTATTTAAGCAATGTTTGATATCCTATTCTAATATATAAAGTAGTAAGTTTTTTTTTGTCTGAAGCTTAAGATCTCAACAATTAAAGAACCGTTTCAGGTAAGCTTCTTATAGCACCTGTGATGGTTTTAGGTTATCTTATTTTCATATTGAAATCTTAGGATGGTTTTAATCTATTTTTCTAGCCTCTGTCGGTCCTTTGAATAGATGCTAGGGGCGTAGACGCTAGTATGTATATATCATACATGGTAAAAAACCGCAAAAATTTAGTTACATGAATAGATGCAAGGTACAAAATTTCCTTATCTAATGCGAAAGGATGCAAATCAGCATGGTTACAGAGATATGGCAATGAACGCTAAATCAATATTCCACCTCTATAATATTGATGTCAGAAATAGTACTTACACTGTCAAAAAATCGTCATTTTTTGTCGATATATTTTTACAGCTATGACCACTATTTATTGAAGCCTTATGTTTGACGTAAATGTTGTTTATTAATTTATTTTAAACAAGGATGACAACATCCATAAAAGCGAAGCACTGAAACGATAGGACAAACGGACATTAACACTTGTATAGTGTCAGAACTGAATAATCAGAATATAAATATACAGGGTGGGGCAAATAAGACCGGACAAACTTTAAACGGCCATAGCGCCAAAACTACGACCAATCAGGACGTTTGACTCCACTATAAAAAGCTTAGGTAATTACCTTATAGCATAAAAAAATCTTTGGACGAAGATGGGCTCGTACTCCGAGCTGGCCGCGCTTATGTTCAACAAGGCAGATTCAAAATGCGCCGTTCAACAAGGCAGATTCAAAATGCGCCGGTGGAATAATCTGGATCCTCGACTAGAGCCAACTAAATCGGATCTCAGCCCATCTGTAGATAAGTAGAGTTATGCAACTTGCTGGGGATACTGTTAGATGCATAAGTAAGACACTAGAAAAGACTAGAGCTCTCTATATAAAGTGGCTTGGCTGTAGTACTCCGGCAATGTGAAACGTGGCAGATTTTAAGATGTCAAAAATTGTGTGAAATCATGAAAATTTCTCGGTTCTCGACGTTAGAGACCCACATGGAACTTAAAAACTCATTTTAGACTATGGATTGCGCTGACAATCCTAGATGAATCTTTATGCCATTTCCAAAAAGGTATAGAACGTCGTTCCAGCTCAACTGTGGTCCAAATAAAAGCCTCCGTGTCAAAGGTTAGCGTTAAAGTTGGGTGAATTTGGATCCTGCGGTTACTCACGTTCCTAAGGAAATGGGGCCTCCCAGCAGCCCGATCTTAATTCAATGGACTTTTGGGCCTGGGGCTACTTTGAAGCATGCACCAATAGACGTGCCTATATAACAAAGACCTCCCTCATTGCCACCATCAAGGAGAAATTCGCCAGCTTGGACAGGGACATGGTGACCAGGGCCTGCGGGCGGTTCATGGGGCGGGTAAAGGCGGTGATTGAGGCTGGCGGCGATTTTATTGAATAATCTAATAGTTATATACCTATTTTGCTTGCCAATTTTTAAAATTCAATAAAATCTTTAAAATTGACGATTTTATGTTCATTTGTTTAGAAGTTAGAATTTGTCCGGTCTTATTTGCCCCACCCTGTATAATAGTCGAAGCAAAATTATAAATAAAATTTGTTGAAAAACGCTAGATACAGGATAATGTTTATGGACATACTTTATTTTTTAGGACTTGATTATAGAGATGCTTCGCTTATAGTATTGTACTTTGTTGTCCTAGGAATCAGTATGTAAGAAATCAGATCAATAGGATAATTTTATATGATACAAATTTGTTGTTAAAAAAGTAAAAAAAATCAACATGTTTAAAATGGACGTACGGACATTCTGGTAATGATTATAGAGTTGCTATGCTTTCTATCTCGTACCTAACCTCTACAGGAATCACCATGCAAAGTTTGAAATCGATAGGACAGTTCTAACATTAACGAAAAAAGCTATCCGTTACGGACGGACGGACTGACCCTAATTAGAAAAGCTTCGCTTTTAAAAACCTTAAAAATCAACATGTTTAAAATGAACGTACGGACATTCTAGTAACGATTATAGAGTGGCTTCGCTTTCTAAATCGTACCTAACTACTACAGGAATCACCATGCAAAGTTTGAAATCGATAGGACAATTCTAACATGCCTAAATTAACGAAAAAAGCTATCCGTTACAGACGTACGGACGAACGGGCGGACCGACCCTAATTATAGAAAAACTTCGCTTTTAAAAAGAGCATTTTGATGTTATGTCAGCCATATAGCCAACAAACCCCTTAAAGTGTCGTCAGTTTTGACAGTATAGATATCAAAGATAGACTGGGTTGTTGATTAAATTTATTTGCTATTGTCCTCTCCATCCCTATGGCATGTTAGTGAATTTAGGTCTGTGCATTAATTGATTAATAATTTGCATTTGGACCAATTTCTTAAACACAAGAGTATATAAATAGAGTACTGTTTCAAACACATTTGAATTGCGTTATATATCCCGTTTTAGACTATCCTATTATGTAAAGTAGTAAGCTTTTTTTAGTCATTTGCAAAGAATTTCTCAAACCACTGAACCAATATGGTTCATCTTTACAATGAAGCTTTTTACAGGTCCAGGGAAATTTTTTAACTATTTTATGGTAGTATATTTCAACTCTTCCAAGGAAAATTACCCTACTAGAACAATATTAACACCCCAAATTTACTTTTTTTAAAAAACGATATCTCCCTTCCACCTTTAGAGCCACTAGAGGCTTCTAGGGGGCGAATTCGCTAGTCCTTGCTAAACACTGAACTGTTTCTCCTTTTCAAGGTAGCTTAAATATAGTGGTTGAAACGATGGAACACTAAACTTAATGAACTAACCAATCAAAATTCGCCAAAGATTTCACCAACAAATAAGAAAACATTATTTAAAACTTTAGGGGCTAGTGTATTGTCCCCCCCTCTCTCTATATAGGCAGACACTTTGTATTAAAAGAATACTAAAATAATGCAATAACAGGACATTGAGAGAAAAAAAGCTCTACAATAAAAAAGCAATCTATGATAAAATTGTATTCCGTCGCCTTTACATTTCTATCTCTGGATTAACATTTAATGTGTTTATGTGTTACATCAAATCTTTCCTCTTTATAAGCCAGATTATTTATTGGCTACTTTTAGTATTGTCCTTGTTACAATATGTGCAAGGATCAAAAGGTATAAAACAAAGGCCAATAAATTTATGTAAATTCCTAATGATGATACTCAAGATTATCTTTAGATTAAAATTAGTGGTTTGGACACTCAACTTAATGTACCAACCAATCAAAACTCAAGAAAAAGCACCAAAAGTTGTTAAGCCAACGAATAAGAAAATATTATTATAAAACTTTGAGGACTAGTGTAATAAACAGTCCAATGTCCCACCCCTCTCTGTATAATATGTGTAGTAGAGATGCATTAAAGCTAGATTTTTTTTTTTGCATATTTGGCACTCAAAGAAGGACCAATATCTAAATTAATCAAATCGAGTAAATTTTTTTAGCTTTTATTTTTAGTAGCGAAGGCAATCTATAATTCAATTTGTCTGTCTATCAGTCAGTCTGTAACGCCATTGGGAATATTTTATTTTCTCAAAAGCTATGGAAGATAGACAGCTGAATTTTTCAGTAAAGATTTCTATGACATATGTTCATAAAGTGTATACTTTTTTGTCCTTCTGTTTGTCAGTCATGCTTCACAATACGTAAATCTTATTTTTATAGGCTTCTTAGAGTGTTTGCTAATTATCTCTCTTTCTTTGTTATGATAAAAGCTTTGCTACTTATAGATGTTATCATCCTTGTTATTAGAACTTAAAGATCATGGAGAGAAAACGAAGAAGCTGGTTTTGTCGTACATATTCATGATATTCAATTTTTTTTGAATTTTTTTGTTGTTGTGTAAGAATACTTTACATCTTAACCATGGACTGAACACCAGGGAGGGAGGGGACATTTATTACACAAGTCCCCAAAATTTTATAATAAAGTTTTCTTATTCGTTGGGTAAACAACTTTGGACACTTGTATTGAATTTTGATTGTTTCATTAAATTGAGAGTTCATACGTTTAAACCACTAATCTTAATCTACAGAAGGAGTAATTTTGTGTTTTTTCATTGGGGATGGATAATAATTTATCGACCATTGTCTTATCCCTTTATATCCCTGACTGAACACACACCTTTGCAGAAACAATACATTTCTCCAGGGTTTCCATAAAACAGGGATAATACAAGAGATTTTTATATACAACCCCAAACATGATAAACATTATTATAAATTTTGAAGATCAAATTGAAATGTTTGGTAGCTTTTGGATAGAACCATCCAATAAAAATGTAATGAAAGTAATTATATTCCACAATTACATATCAATAGGCATATACCAACATGATCGAAGCAACAACAATAAAAATAATAATGATAAGATTTTTGAAAGTAAAAGCATTATCAATAACAAAGTGTTCTTTAATAGTGAACTATTAAAGAAATCAATGTATAATAATAGATATTTAACCAAGATAACTACCTGGATCCAGTGTTGGGGACATTTTTTGTCTGCTAGCAAATAACTTTTGATTTTTTTTTTGTAGCGACTTGGCTATGTTAATATTTCAGACACTATTGGTTGATGTTCAAAGACCCAATTAATAGTCGCCACAGGGTTTACGGGAGGGGACACACGGTTATTTAACCTCTTCTATTATTTTACATTAATATTATATTTTATTATATAACTAGGGTAATAGTTTACAACATACTTCATTACTTCAGTTTATATGTTTTCGGATTTTTCGTATATTTAACCGATTCTTTTATGTTTCTTGTACATACCAATATTTCCTTTTTAAAAGCGAAGCTTTTCTATAATTAGGGTCGGTCCGTCCGTACGTCCGTCCGTCCGTCACGGATAGCTTTTTTCGTTAATTTAGACATGTTAGAATTGTCCTATCGATTTCAAATTTTGCATGGTGATTCCTTTAGTAGTTAGGTACGATTTAGAAAGCGTAGCAACTCTATAATCATTACCAAAATGTCCGTACGTCCATTTTAAACATGTTGATTTTTTTACTTTTTTAAATAGCTTTTTTCGTTAATTTAGGCATGTTAGAATTGTCCTATCGATTTCAAATTTTGCATGGTGATTCCTGTAATAGTTAGGTACGAGTTAGAAAGCGTAGCAACTCTATAATCATTACCAGAATGTCAGTACGTCCATTTTAAACATGTTGATTTTTTTACATTTTTAACAACAAATTTGTATGTGACCTAATTATCCGATTGGTCTGATTTTTGGTATACTGATTCCTAGGTTAAAAAAGTACAATATTATAAGCGAAGCATTTCTATAATCAAGTCCTAAAAATGTAAGTATGTCCATAATTATTATCCTGTATCAAGCAGTTTTTCAAAAAAATTACTTACAATTTTGCTTTGACTCTTATACATTCGCATTCTGATTAATTATTTCTGACATTATACAAGTGTTAATGTCTGTTTGTCCTACCTTTTCAGAGCTTCGCTTTTATGGATGTTGTCATCCTTGTTTTTATATAACAGTTTTCTGTTCTTTATTATCCAAGCTATTTATCCTTCGCTGTTAGACTGATATACTCTGTTACATAACAGGGACACTCATTTATTATTTATTCCATTGCACCGTGTACCTTGAAGTTAAAGAATAGAAATAGGCAAGATTGGTTGTGTGCCTATATTATAACCAATATATATTTTTTGTAGGCCATGTGGGTGTGGAGGGTGGGGGATTATTTATCTACAAGCTCTAAGAAATTTTAATAAGTAATAATATTGTCGTAATGAGTACTACCATATAAAGTAGTAAGGTTTTTTGTTTGTCTGTTAAGATGTCTCACCTGATTGAGTTCTCTATTTTATGGAATCTTCACTTAGCCCATAGGATGTTTAAAGCTATTTAATGAAAACCCAATCTTTGGATGGTTTTAGGCTACTTTTTTGCTGCCTCCCTCTTCCTTCAAATATCTATCTTATAGAAGCTAGGGATGAAGATTTATCAGCAAAAATAAAATAAATAAACTTTTAGAATGATAAATTTGTAATAACATAACTTTTAAAAGAATAATTTTTTCTTTAGATATTTTCTAGATTGGAAGAACACTAAATAAGAGAACATTGGCCTAGAGTTCAATTTCACATATTGGACTAGTTCTTTAAATTAGACCATACTGTTAAATCAGGGAGGGAGGGGACAATGGGCTATTTATTACACTAGTTCCGAACGTTTTTTTATTAGTTGGTTTAACAACTTTTAGAACTTTTATTGAATTTTGATAATTTGGTTCATGAAGTTAAGTGTTCAAACGTTTTTATCGCTAATTTTCATCTACAGAAGGGATAATTTTGTGTATTATCTTTGGGGATGTACATCAAGTTATCGGCCATTGTCTCATCTCTTTAGTTCTCTGCTATTAAACGATAATAAACCACTACATATCATGGAGGCAGGGGACATTAGATTGTTAGAATTACACTGGATCCCAAAGTTTTATAACCACCTTTTCATTCGTTAGCTTTAAAACTTTGGGTACTTTAACTTTGATTGGTTGGTTTCAACGTAGTAGTGTCCAATCCTTTACCAATGATTTTGATCGACGGAAGGGATACTCTTATTAATCATCAAAAGGGATGTATCTAAATTTATTGCCTATTGACTTATCCCTGATATGTAATACTAATATTTAAATCTGTTCTTGAAGCTGAAGCCACAAAGTTTTGAAGAAATATTGGGGCACAATTATATATTTTACAAGTCTTAACTTTTATAACACCCAAAAAAAATTTATCGCAATACCTTTTATAAATGTTTTATGGTTGCCTTAAAATTTTTATCTTCCGTGCATGACTAATAAACCAACGGATAAAGTAAATTATAAAATGGAAGGTCATTGGTATAGCAGTCATCTTAAATAGAAGCTCAGAAAATTGAATTAACCCATAGCTATACAGACTGACTGACGGACAGACAGACAAAGTAAATTTTACCCCCGGGGAGACGTTGTAAGTCAGATAGGACATTTTACCACTTAGCTCCTGAATTATTTGCAGAACAGGATCTGTTCTTTTATTTACCAAAACTAGAGCTTATTGCGATTTTAATTCGGTATGAATAACATTTTCTACTATTTACATAAGCTGCACAATTTTAATATTATAAATGTACGAATTTCTTTTGCAAACCCTATTATCTTTTAGCATCAAAACGAATCCCACTACACTGGGGTTTAAAAGATAAATTTAAAGGGGGGGGGGGATAATTTCTTAAGATTTTCCCACTGGTGCTGACAAGGATTTTGCCAATATTGACATTCTTTAGAATTGGCACTGTTTGTGTACTTGCCAAACCTAATGAGAAATTTCAATAATTAGAGTCAATATTCCATTATGGCTTCGAAACCGATTAATATCCGCTGGATTAGAACACGTTCTCAACAATACTGAAATATGATGTATATCATTGTATTGTGAGACAATTTTTGACAAAAATCATAAAAATGACTTTGACCACTTGGGGCTTAACAAAACTAAAACTAGTGATGATCTTATAATTTTAATAATACTATGCGATAAATGACTATTACCAATCTAAAAAATGTTGTTTTGACTTAAACAAAACACTTAATGAATGTATAAATAGTGCTAAAGTTAATGTACTATAATAGTCAGTCAATTATCTAAAGGGATAAGACAATTTGAATAAACTTATGTAAAAACCCTGATAAATTATTGGTGGAAAACTTGGGACACGGAAGATTTGGAAAATCTTATCAAGATTTAATGAAAGTCTTTTAAGCCATCGAATAGAACTTTAGGGACAAGTGTAATTTACAGTTCAATATCCCCTCCCTCTCTGTATAATACCCTATTTGTGGCGACAATATTTGAAACTAAGATTTAAGACTTAACAATCTTGAATTAAAAAAATTGTGTTTTTTTATTTTAGAATATAAAAATGATGACCCCAACCTCAATGATAAAACAACAGTTGAAGCCCGAAGAGGTAATTTCATATTTTTTTTAACAAGAAATTAGGTGTTTTAGAAGCTCATTATCAACTACATTTTTTATTAAAAGGTCTAATCTTTAATATGTTTTAAACCTTAATCATTTAAAAATCTATAAAAACCCCTTGAGATGCAAGTACAATATTTCAAATTAATTCTGAATCAAAATTATAAAATACAGTCAACATTAAACATTTTTCATGGAAATTACTTGTAAAAATAATAAAAAGATTATTAGTTTAATGTAAGATACAAATAAAAATTATTTTTCCTTTTACTTCGCTTTTATAAATTTATCATGGTTTTGTATGTACATCCTCCCTATATACCTATTCTTTATTTCAAAGGTGGAAGCATATAAAGAAGCATTTGATCATTTTGACTGGACCAAAAGTGGAACTATTCCTCATAAAGTAGGTCACTTCCAGGGATTCCAGGGATAGGACAATGGATGAAAAAAAAATCTGTATATTTTAGCTCATAGATGATTTAAAATTGTAAATTTTGAGAAGATTTATCTGTATTTCATTGATCAATTCATTCGTTCCAGAGCTCTTTTACATTTAGATATGGATAAGGGCAACGAAATACTTTTAACTTAAAATAAAAAAAAAAAGATTATAAAAATGAGATACAGACAAAAACATTCAAAGCTCAAGAATTTAACAAATTGTGGAAATTTATTATTTAGACAACAATAATATACCTAATTAGTTACATAATTAAAATGAATGGGAAAGAGGAAAAAAAGTGTTAAAAAACAGATAAAATTAAAAATATCAAGAGACTTGCTTACCAAAAGGGGAAAATATGCACACAAAAAAATCAGAATATTTTACCAAAATTTTTTCCTATTCAGGAGCTTCAGTATGCAATGCGACGGGCGGGCCAGAATCCTACAGATGTTGAAGTTCAAGATATGATTAATAACATTGATGATGGTACTGGTACACTAGATTTCCAGGTAAAGAATCCTACAGGTGTTCAAGTTCTAGGTATGAATAATATTAATGATGGTACTGGTAAACTAGACTTTCAGGAATCTAAAGGGATAAGACAATGGCCGATAAATTGATGTAAATTCACAATCATGATCCTCAAAATTACTCCTTTAGTAGATAACAATAAGTGTTTGGAACGTACCAAAAGTTGTTATTTAAATCTTTGGGTCTAGAGTAACAGTCCAATGTCCCCTCCCTCCCTGACTAGATTTTACAAGTATGCTTTAATCTACACATTTTATTATTCCTTTTCCAAATATATAAATTTGTTTATTAAAAGATGGTTTGAAATGTCAAGACCTTTTTGGTAAACTAGAGTTGAAAGCTTTGGCGTTCTCTTTAGAGTTTATAGAGTTCTGTCGGGGGGTACTCAAATTTTCAAAATTGAAAAAAAATGAAAAGAGGATATTACCAAAGCTTTTTTTATGATCTTTTGGTTTTAAAGTCAAATTCCTAGGTAGATAATTTGCAGATAGATAATTTAACAAAATTATTCACTCTTGCTTTATATTGTCCTGTCCTACTTTTACAAACAATGTCTTTGGAAAGCAGGTTTAATCAAGTCAAGTATTTCTATCATTATGCTTAATTTTCTGTGATGACAATATCTACACCATTTTGCACTTATTTAGTATTTTACAAAGATATACACACATACATAATAAATTCCATTCAAGAATTAATTTTTCATCTGATCTGTTTTATAATAATGATTCCAATGACAATGAGGTGCAATGATTAGCGAAGCGAAGAAGTGTTAAAAATGTAAGTATGTGTTTGAACAGTATCCTGTATTATGCATTTTTGCAACACAAATTTAAATTCATTTTTGTTTATACTTATGCAATTATATTGTGCTTATTAAGCTCTGACACTCTACAAGTTTTCATAGTCGTTTGACCTTCAGTTTGATTTAAGAGCTTCGCTTTAAGGAGGTTGTCATCCTTTTTATTTTTTTAGGATTTTCTACAAGTGATGGGAGATAAAGTGGGAGAAATCGACATAGAAATTCATTTTAAAGATACTTTCAGAGTATTTAGCAAAGACCCGGATGGTAAGTTGTTTTCTAATATTGCTTCCAGATACCAAATTTCTGCTGGATTAAAACCGGCTATCAGTCATGCATAGCATAATATTGTATTACAGACAATTTTCCACGAATTCTGAAATAAAAATCTAAGATTATTACCTGTTTTCTTAGCCCGCGCCTTTGGCTCCTTGGAACTAATTAAACTGGTTTTAATCTTATAACTTTTTATTCTAATATCCACAGAAAGCTGTCTATAATGCGATAAATAACTATTACAATTAAAAAGCAAAATTACTGTTGGAATCTATTGTTTTCTCTTGTACATATGTACATTCAGCTCAAACAAACGTACAGTACATTAAACATTTAAAGTTCTGTTTGCATTGAAAATATTTTTAATTTAGGTTGTATACCTGCCAACGAATTAAAATTTGTGCTTATGCACCTTCCAGGAAAGGTAGGAGTTATTTAGTTCAGTATCTTTCTGTCTGACCCTCTATCTATAATGTATAACGCAGACATTTATCTCCAAAATCATCGTATACTTTATGTGTAATCCTGGTCATGCAAATGGTTAAAAAGCCAAGATATTTCCATTAAGCCTAAATTTTTCATTTCGAATCAACTCTACCTGTCACAAATATCTGTCTGTCTGTAAACCTATGTTGTATAACGCGGTCAATTACCTCCAAAATTATTGTATACTTTACACATCTCCCTTCTCCATAAAAAAAATGCCTCTAAATATGAAAATATATTTTAAATTATGGCGATTCATGTATCGAATATTGTAAATCCGTCAATTGAAAAGGATCATTTGTCTTTATAAACATTCTCTGACGGACATGCCCTAATAATATAAAATAGCTACGCTACGGAAAATGTTGTGTATAATGTTGCTAAAAGCTATGACCCTGTTTTTCACTATTTAAACAAACAATTTTAAGTTATAAGCAAATGTAACATAAAATGTCAAAGGATTTATTTCTATTTTTTCCGTGTGTTATATAAGATCTCGAGAATGTACTATAGATCGACAATTAGTGGATATACATGAGTAGTTATTTATAGCATCCATACTTTTTAATATGGTTAAGAACTGGTTTTAATCTAGCAGATATTAAATCTTTTCTAGGACAAACTGGACAAAGGTTATGAAATTCTCTTCTATCTAATATATTTTTTTTCTGGGTGTAGAATTGTCACAATAAATCAATATTTTTGTTTGTCCATTAAGATCTCGCTAACAGGTTTTCCGTTTCAAGAAAACTTGAAAAGGGTCCCGAGAAGGTTTTTATCTATTAATTTTATGTTAAAGATGTCCCCAGATAGACACAGCAGCTCGTTTCAATTTTTTACTCATTTAATCATATCTTTATTCCTGATATAATGTAAAGTAAATAAATTTTGAAACAAGAGAAAGGGAAAAATCAGGGAGGAAGGGGACACTGGCTGTTTATTACACTAGTCCCCAAAGTTTTCTTATACGTTGCCTCAATAAGTTTGGGGACTTTGATTGAATTTTGATTTTTTTTGTTGGATCATTAATTTTCCACCCCCTAATTGTAATCTAGAGAAGGAGTAATTTTGATTATCATCATTTGGGCAGTACATCAATTTATCGGCCATTGTCTTATCCCTTTAGCTCTCTGGTAAAAATAAAGAAATTTATTATGAAACAAATTACACAAAAAGTAAATTTTAACAAGGAAAAGAATTCTATTTTTCAAATAAAAACAAGGGGGAAATATATAGAATTGAATGAAAGGATTTGTTTTTCCCTAAAATAAGGCACAAAGGGAATGAAAATCATTAATTTTCTATTGGTGTGAGGGTTTAAAAATAATTTAAACAACCATGGAAGAGCAGAAAAAATAATAGATGGACAAACCTTTTGTAGCCAGACTGAGTACTGATCATGTAAATTATAAACAGGGAATCTTAAGGGAATTATAGAGTAGCTTGGCTGCTAAAAAGGCACGATTACTCCTTACATATGTTTGAGCTTCTCTAGCTGATATAAAAGGGATAGTTGCATGAAGTGCATTTCAGAAAAAATATTTCAAGCCTAAGTTACTTACAAGAATACCTACCATCTATATCTATTATCTAATCATATAATTTGTTTTACAAAAAATAACAAACAAATAAACTTCACCGAATTAGTCCTCATGCTGTTTTTGTGAAATTAAACCAGCTATATAAATTGCATATATCACAAGAATACGTTTTTCAAGTCTTGATATTTTTAAAACTAAGTGGTAGGAAATTGAAATACTTTTAAATATACGCCCTATAAATGTAGTTTAAACCATTGAACAGGAAAAAAATATGCGGTTCACTGAATTCAAGTTTAAATGCATTTCGTGCAACTACCCCTTTATATTACTTTAGATAGCTGGCATGGAGATTGAAGAAATGATAAAAACAGTGGATAAAAATGGAGATGGAAAAATTAGCTATTCTGAATTTAGGTATGTCATCCTACTTTATAATGTGCAATGCATAGCTTCTCTTACAATATAATTAAATACTAAGGTGCAGGGGAGTTGAACAATCTTCCATTTTATATTTTAGTTAAAAAATGGGGGGGGGGGGAGAAGCAGTAATGCAGGTGATTATTTTAGGGGCAATTTCTCTTGGGAGATTGGTGATTCCTTCTCCAAAAAGGATCTTCACAGGACCTATAAGAAGCTACATATTGTACAGGAGAACCATAACGGTTCACCGGTTAGCGAGATCTTTCGGTACACAGAGACATCCTGTTACTTTTAAAATGGGATGCATTTCAATAGAATGTTGGACATTAATTATTAAGGTTCGTATCCCGGATTTTACGCGCTCACCTACTTAAACAGAATGTAAAATAAATCTTCCTTTAAATAAATCTTAAGGGAAGTTTAAGCTTGCTTTTTTTGTTCAATCCCAAATAGTAAACAAACTATATTCAAGAAAAAAAAAATTAAGACGTTTCAGAGATATTAAGCAACTGATAGGCAGACATACACACACCCCCCTACTTTTACTAAATATTATCCTTATAAAGTAATGATGGGCGGACTACCACTAATCATCCCCAATGATTAAAAGCTCTGACCAAGAAACAAAATAAGACATTTTAGAGATATAAAGCAGCTGATTGACTGTGACACACATCCCACTTCTTCAGCTAAACTTTCCTCTTATTTTAGAGTAATGATGGGCGGACTACCACTAATTATCACCGATGATAAAGAAGCCCTGGCGAAGAAACAGAAGGAGGATGAAGAAAAAGAATTGCAGCTGGCAAATGAGAAAGCTAGAAGAGAAAGAGGGGATTATGAATACAAGGGTTAAAATTATAAGGATCGTTTTGAAAATAAATAGATAAATTTTTTTATTCAAAATAAAAAAAAATCTAGTATGGCTTGAAACTGATTAATATCCACTGGATTAGAACCGGTTTTTTATTCGTTGGCTTAACAACTTTGGGGACTTTAACGAATTTTGATTGGTTGTTTAAATAAATTGAGTGTTCAAACGTTTTAACCACTAATCTTAGGCTACAGAAGTGGTAATTTTGTGTATCATCATTGGGGATGTACATTAAGTTATTGGTCTTTGTCTTATTCCTTAATATGGCTTGGCTTTTTTCATTTTTCTTTAAATATCAACGGATAGCTGTCTGAGTCTATAATACGATGCTAAACATAATTTTTTTCGTATGGATAAGAACCTGTTCTAATCCACCGCTTATTAATACAAAAAAAAACCTATTAAAGCTTCCAATCTCGATTCAACATATCTTTCAAAATGATTGTTCCGTTCTATTACTTAATTTTCAAATATAAATTCAAACTAATAACTGCCAATGATAATATTGGAACCATATTTAATTCAATATTTTCTATTTTTTTCTCTTACTAGATCTTGCAATACTTTTTTACTGGGAGGGGGGATATTCAAATTAAAACTTGAATTACTTTTGTGAAAAAAAAAGAAGAAAACATATCATTAAAATTTGAAAAACTTTTGTAATTTGATAATATATCAATCTTCTATGAAGAAAACTTTAAGCAAATAATATGTTTTCTAAAGTTAACCCCTTTATTACTAGATAGAAAACAAAATAGCTGACACCACTAATTCTAATTGTTTAATTAATAGAAGATATAAATTCTATTTATCTATCTTGTGCTTTCCCTCAAAGTTCCTATCGAAAATAAATAATATAACTCGAACTAAAATAAAAAATAAGTATGATATTAAAAACTACAGCCTCCCACCCCATCTTTATCATCACTTCATTTCAAAATAATGAGGGATTTCTATGCTTGACTATACACTTTGAGGTAAACCACCAGCTGTCATTAATCTGTTCCTTCCATGCTGAAAAGCAATGCTCGGCAGCTACAAAAGAAAATAAATTGACAGCCAGGCTGCGCAGCTGTCGAGCCCTGCTTAAAAGCAATAAATAGTTGCTCAATCATCATCGTCTTAAAATTTGTTCTTGTTATTAAAATTGATAACCTTAGTTTTATTTAATTATCAATGTTTTGTTATGAATTTGGATGTTTTAATAAAAGTTTTATATATAAATTACATTGGAGTTCTTGTCAATATCCAGAAAATACGCCAATTGCTTTCAATCAGAAGCATAAAAAAATAAGTTTAAAATAATTTTTAGATAAAATATATAATAAAAGGGAATTTTTATTCTTATTTCGGAACGATACTACATTCAATACATTACTCTTTATTTGTTATTTTTTTTGTATGATTGACCGACAGATTCGTTGAGCTTCGCTTTTATGGATGTTGTCTTCCTTATAATTTGATTTTTTCAACATTCAACTTTCTTTATACATAGTTTAGCTTGGAGAAATTAAAAAGGAAATAGTTTAAGGAGAGACGTAGGAAATGACTGTCTTTATTTTGTTTTTATTATCTTCATCATGCAAGGAAACTCTTTTATTAAAAACTTCAGGAATTTTGGCACTCATAAAGAAAGGTGTATAAACTGTAAGTCTATTGTGATTAAAGGTTTTACAATAAGAAAGAAACTAGAGTTTAACTGTTATGTACCTACTCATTTAATTTTACAAAATGTGTCTGACAAAAAAACTAATAGGAAGATAATATAAAACTTTAAATAGTCTTGTCTTTTGTACAAATGGATCTCGCTAACCAATAAACCGATTTGTTTCTCCTTTACAGAGCCGTAAGTTGTTGTGATATATAATTAAGTAACTATTTGTAGGACATGATAACAAGCAAGTAGAAGGCTGTAGGCAAGATGACGACGGGGCCAGGAGGAGTCTTTCCTACCAAGCATAGTTGTAATTGATATCAAACTATTCATGCCATTTTATTAAATATATTTCTATGTCTTGTTATATGTAAATAAGATTTTATCTGATCATTAATTTGGATTTTGTTTATTCCAGATTTACTGGGGTTTTAAATATTTATATGCGGGTGCAATAATAAGTAAATTATGTTATGTTTTAGACTAATGTGAACATGTCATTTTATGTGCTGGTGTTTAAGTGTCTCCATAGCTGCGCTACTACTTTAGGTAAATTTAACAATGGTAGCATGAACTAAATGTAACGATCTACGGAGCACATAAAAACTATGACATAAAATCACATAACATAACAAAAAGTGATAAGCAAAAGTGTTTTTTTTTATTGCAACGGGTTGAGGCTCGCTAGTAAGATAACAAACATTAGTAATCATTTTAGACAACAAAGACACAAGCTGTGTCATAACTAAAGGATAACAAGGATTGAGGTCCAGTGTTGATTTTAGATAACAAGGATTGAGGTCCTGAATTAGATAACAAGGATTGAGGTCCTGATATTTTTTTTTTGATAACAAGAATTGAGGTTCTGACTTTAGATAACAAGGATTGAGGTCCTGATTTTAGATAACAAGGATTGAGGTCCTGATATTTCTTTGATAACAAGAATCGAGGTTCTAACTTTAGATAACAAGGATTGAGGTCCTGATTTTAGATAACAAGGATTGAGGTCCTGATTTTAGATAACAAGGATTGAGGTCCTGATTTTAGATAACAAGGATTGAGGTCCTGATTTTAGATAACAAGGATTGAGGTCCTGATTTTAGATAACAAGGATTGAGGTCCTGATAAATTTTTCTTTTGATAACAAGGATTGAGGTCCTGATTTGGTATAACAAGGATTGAGGTCCTGATAATTTTTTTTTATAACAAGGGTTGAGGTTGCGTGATTAAATACAGTTAACAAAAACCGAAACCGAGTCATAACTATATATAGATAACAAAAAGATAACAAAGACCCCAGTAAGTAAAAAATGGCAGAAGGGGAGAAAACAAATAATATAACAAAACCGAGTATCTCGGAACAAAAAGGGGAGAGATCAAAAAATGACTTTCCTGTGAGAAACAACATTCCAATCCCTTATATCGAAGATTTTAGCGACGTATCATTGTGGATAGAATGCATTCGTGCTTGGTCTGCCACAACAGATTTACCGCCAGAAAAACAAGGTTTTGCCCTAGCACAAGATTTACCTAAAGAATCTTCGAGGTTCGGCGCGACGCTAAGGGAGGACTTATACAAAGAGGTCAAGCCAACACAGCTTATTAACAATGCTGAAGGGGTGGAGTTGATTATTAGGTTTATGGAAGAAAGATTCTGGAAAAATACGGACGAAGAAATATACACGACGTACGCTCAAATTAAGGTCATAGAACGCAAAAATGGCCAAACGATTCCAGAATACATTATTGAATATGATAAAATGTTGCAAAAAGCTAAACAGCTAAAAATTAATAACCCAAATGATAGAGTTCTAGCCATGGATCTCATGATTACCGCAAAATTGACGGAAACCGAATTTATGCTCATAAGAACCGTTGCCGACATACAATCCGACGACAAAAAACGATACCAAACCGTAAAGCAAAAAATGCGTGAGATTTTTGGAACAATAGATAACAAAAACAAAAATAATGAAGCCTTTCTTACTAACTCCGCTAACAAAGACGACATTTCGAATCACGACGAAATATACCTTTCAAGGGGATGGAAGCCACCAAAGAAGGATAAGCGATACCAAAAATCAGAAAACCGATACCAAAAGCAAGATAACAATAAAAACAACTCAACAAAGCAATCCCGATATGAAAACAAAACATATTATCGCACTAAAAAGAGAAATCCACTAGGAAAAGATGGGAAACCGTTACAATGCAACGCTTGCAAGGCTACTACACACATGGTAATAGATTGTCCTGATGCAATTCAGAGTTCTGGAAATTTCAAAAATTTCAAAACAGCATTTGTTGTCAATGAAGCAACAAAGGAAGAAGAGAGAGTGCTGATACCAACACTGTCAGACAGTGAAAGCTCAGGAGAAAGTCAAGAGGAATGTAATCTTTGCTCCATATATTGCACTGATAACATTGACGATCTAAACGCATTCACAGCAGAAGCCTTAAACAAAGGGGCTCTAGATACTTGCTGTACTTCCAGTGTGTGTGGAGAAAAATGGCTACGTATTTACCTGCAATCATTAACAAAAGAGATGAAAAAGAAAGTTGAAGGACCACTGACAAGTAACAAACAGTTCATATTTGGAAACCAAGGTAAACTGAAAGCCATTGCAAAGTACAATATACCTGTACGCATTGGAGGTGAGGATAATCAAATAAGTATAGATGTAATTAGTTCAGATATACCTTTGCTATTATCAAAAAGTGACATGAAAAACCTGGGAATTGCACTTGATATGAAGAATGATAAAGGTTACATCAATGGTAAACCTCTTATCCTAACAACAACCGCAGCAGGTCACTATACAGTTGACTTACTACATAACAAAGAACAACTAGATCAAGTAAACATTGCAGAATTGGATGAAGATAACGAGAAAGTACAGATGAAATCCTTATTGAAAATTCACAAACAATTCGGTCATCGGAATAAAAAGCAGTTTGTGGCAATTCTGAAAGACGCAGGCAAATGGCAGGAGAAATTTTCTATTATGATAGATAAGATAATGGATGCGTGTGAAGGATGTGTGATGAGAATGAAAACACCTCCAAGACCTGCAGTAGCTCCACCAATGGCAAGTGATTTTGGAGAAGTGCTTGGAATGGATCTGAAGGTATGGGATAAGAACAAAAACATTTATATACTATACATGATAGATATATACTCAAGATACCAAGTTGCTACAGTGATAAAAAGCAAAGAACCAGCGGAAATTGTAAAAGCTTTCACGCTCAAATGGTTGCCAATCTTTGGAAAGGTAAATAGGATAATAACGGATAATGGTACAGAGTTTTGTAATGAGGATATGAGGGAAGTTTGCAGTGCACTAGATGTAATTCACATGACAACTGGAGCTAATGCCGGTTGGCAAAATGGAACAGTGGAGAAAGCACATTACTCAACAGATAGTGTGACATACGCAGTTAAGAGAGATTTTCCTAGCATGAGTTTAGAGGTTGCACTTGCTTGGGCAGTTTCAGCAGTCAACTCTATGTCAACAGTCAGAGGTTTTTCACCATATCAACTAGTTTTCGGAAGGCAGATAAAGCTACCAAACATCTTAGAGGATCCACCAGCAGCATGGGAAGAACCGGAAAAGAGTAAGACTCTTTTAGAAACTCTTGAGGCTATACATGCGGCTAGAGTAAAGTACACCCAAAACGAAAGATGTGAACGAATCAAGAGAGCTCTCAAAGCCAAGATAAGAGTAGCTGACACCATTTATGAGAAAGGTGACATAGTTTACTTTAAGAAAGAAGGAGAAGAAAAGTGGAGAGGCCCGGCTAAAGTAGTTTTTCAAGATAGTAAAGTAATTTTCATCAGAATTGGTTCAATTTACTACCGAGTCAGTGCAAATAGGTTAGTAAAAGCAGGACAGCAACTAGCTAAAGATATTATCAACAAAGAGAACGCTGATGAAAAGGAAGAGACAAAAGTTGACAACAAAGAGAATGATATCAAGACAACCTGCAAGACTTTGAGACAAGGCAAAGAAGTGGAAGACTACCAAGAACCTGATTGGACTAGTTTAAAAATGGATGATAACAAGGAAACTGACACAGGAGAAGTTATAGAAGAAGACAGTGGGAATGTAGTCCCAGGAGCTGATACAGAGGAAGAAGTATCAAATACTCCAACAACATCAAGCACAAGAGTTACTCAAGAAGGAGGAAGGAAAAGGAAGAAAAATCACCAGAGACCAGAACCTGAATTCAACGAGGATGGATCTCTATCAAATGCAGCTGTTGTGCTTAAAAAGAATGATAGAATAGAAATCCTGGAGAATGGAAAGTGGGAAAAAGGGATTGTTCTTGGACATGGTGGAAAAGTAGGTGGCAAACATGCTGGATGGTACAATATACAACTAGACAATGGGCAGGTGTTTCATGATGAAATGTCTTAAAGAGAAGTAAGATATAACAAAACTCAAGACGAGGAGGAAGAAGTACATTTGATACTTAAACTAGATAATGGTAAAACAATGGAAGTGAAACAAAGCAAGGATAACAAAATCAGAATGGAAAGCGAAGAAGAAGTGTTTGCTCTTTTAGTACATGAAGCTATACTAGCAGTAATGCTGTCAAGAGAGCAGCGAAACTCTCCAGCTGCTTTAGCAGCAAAACTAGTGGAGCTGGATAAACTAAAAGCATTTAACACTTATGAAGTAGTAAATGACAAGGGGCAAGACAGGATAACAACAACTTGGGTGTTAACGGAAAAGGGAGATGAAATTAGAGCAAGATTAACAGCTAGGGGATTCCAAGAAGAAGGTGATTTTCCGACAGACAGCCCAACAGTACAGAAGCATTCTGTAAGACTTTTATTGGCCTTAGCAGTGAAATACAACTGGGATATCAGCACAACTGATATATCATCAGCCTTTTTACAAGGAAACCGTTTAGAGCGGGATGTATTTATAAAACCACCAAAAGAAGCGGAGTTACCAAATCAGCTGATGAAACTAAACACCTGTTTATACGGCTTGAAAGACGCAAGTAGGCAGTGGTATTTCAAGGTACATAAAAAGTTAATGGATTTAGGTTTCAAGAAAGCCTTTTGTGACAAAGGTGTGTTTTTCTTGATCAAAGATAACAAACTCATAGGATTTGTTGCGCTGCATGTGGACGATTTTTTGCATGCAGGTGATCCACATTTTGTTAAACACATAATGCCACAAGTGCTAGCCATGCTTAAAGTAGGAAAGTCTGAAACAAGAGATTTTCTTTACACAGGAATCAGAATACAACAAAGTGACAAATGCATCAAAGTAGATCAGGATAAATACGTTAAGAATGTAAAGATACCAAGTCTAGACTTAAAGGAGCTGAAGGATAAGAAGAGAGAGATGAATCAGGAAGAGCTCACATTGCTAAGACAGTTGACTGGAATTGTGAACTGGGCTCAAAGAAGTACAAGACCGGATCTAAGCTTCGAAACTATTGAGTTGTCCACAAAATTCAAGGGAGGAGTAGTGGAGGACCTGATTCAAGCAAAGAAAGTAGCTAACAAATTGAAGAAATTTGAAGTGACGGTGACAACATCAGATATTGGCAATTTCTCAGATTGTCAAGTATGGATCTTTACTGATGCAGCATTCAGGAACTTAAACAACAACACGGACAGTTGTGGAGGCTATTTTCTTCTCTTAGTGAACACAAAAACAGGAAACTGTGCTCCAATTGAGTGGAAAAGTGGCAAGATAAAGAGGAAGGTAAACAGCACACTTGGTGCTGAAACACTGAGTCTTTACAATGGACTAGATGCGGCGCTTGCTATCAAAGAGATGCTCAAGCAAATAACAAACGGTGAAGCTGATCTTACAATCAAAGCCATCACAGACAATAATTCTGCAAGAGTAGCTGTCTACTCTGAATCAGAAGTAACAGAAAGAATGCTAAGAGCGGACATAGCAATGATCAAAGAGATGGTAGAAGATGGAAGAGTGAACGAGATTAAATGGGTAGAAGGAAAGAGCATGCTAGCTGACATTCTTACAAAGCGCAATGTCAATAAGCTACCTATGCTGGAAGTGCTTGAAAATGGCAGAATTCCAAGAGAATTGCTTGGAAAAATTGTCAACTAAGATAACAAGAAAGATGAAAAACATCTGAGAACTAGAAAACTGTTTATATGTATATACACTAATGTATAAAGAAAAATCAAATAGAAAAATCACAAAAAAAATCCCATAAAACAAAAACAAAAAAAAAAAAAAAAACACACAAAAACAGACAAAAACAACAAACAAATAAAAATGTAATGAAAAATATTAAACTGTTAAAAATGGTACTGTAAAAGAATCAAAGAGTTGGCAACTTAGCCGAAAAAATATCGAAAACACAACGCGGCATTCAAAGCGCGGGGCTTTCCAATGTGCGGCGTAATAACACAATTTTCCAAGAAGAATTTTTCTTTCATTTTTACCAAATTTCATCAAATATTAAGCATATTCGAGCCGAAAATTGTAAGAAAAGTGAAATTATACAAATTTTTTATATACTTTGTGGCAGATTTCGTGTCAGTTATTATTTCCAGTGAACGATTACAAGTATTAGAATATTTTTTTAATTTTCTATGTATATAAAAACCTTCAAAAATAGAGATAACAAGATTATTTTGGCGATAACAATTATCTTTGTAGCTACGGCAGTTAAATTTTTTTTTTGATACCAAGTAAATGTAATGAACATTTTTTTTTGATAACAAGTAATTTCTTCAAGTATATCAATACATATATACCAAATGTTAACTTTTTTTTGATACCAAGTAAATGTAATGAACATTTTTTTTTTGATAACAACTAATTTCTTCAAGTATATCAATACATATATACCAAATGTTAACTTAACAAATAAGCATACTTAAAAATTAAAACAAATACTGATTTTTCAGAGACCATGTCGCCAATTCAATCCAAATTTAACAACAAAATTGTGGATGTTGTTTTTTCAAGTTTTAAAATCAAGGAGGAGATTCTCAACGAAGAGAGAGAGGGCATTCGTTGGATCAGCTTAGCTAACTATGATCTCAAAACAACTGTAGCTGTGGTGAAGGAGGCTGTTACTGACCAGCACACACCGAAAAATATCCTAATGTCAGCGTTCCAAAAGTTTCTGGGTAATACAGATGTGCAGGTCCTGATAGGATATCTACATGAGATTTACGAGCTTGCTAAGAACCAACACCAAAATCGCCTGGTATTTGGAACCGGCCTATTTGTCCCTACTCAAGAAGAGTACTGGAAATTGGTTGCACTTTTTAACAAAGAATGCCAACTACTCAATGAACGTCTCAAGATTCCCCGTGTAAACTTACACAGGAGTGTAATGAGACAGTTGGAGGATGATACAATGGAGGTAAAGCCACAGAACTGGCAGGAGTTTCAGTTGGGGGTAGCTACAGGACGAACTCTTAGTCATGAAGGCATGGAAGCCCTGTTTCGATATATAAGGAAAGCATTTGACACTGTGTTTGGAGATAATGCGTTGACCCTTAAAAGCAAGCCTCCCAAAGTGGTGTGTCCGCCCTCCCTGGCCAATACTCCAGAGTACAGGAATAACGAATTTTTCCGACAAGTGCTGGAGTACAAGGGCATTTTGCCAAGAAGACCACGATCAACAGGACAGTCAAGAGGACAGAGATTGACCTGTACGGATGACAGGTTGCCCGGCTGGCGTCACTGGCGCATATTCAAAGATCAGGGACCATTATGGTCACTCAGCAGCAGAGAAGGGGCACTGGAGGCACATGTGTACATGCTAAACAGATCCGATGAGAGGCCAACATGGAATGTGTGCCCAGAGGAGGTGAAGGAGGCCTCATTTTCTGACCAAGAGGTGTTGGAGGTAGATAACGATTCTGTTTTTGAGGAGGAACCCAAAGCTGTACCAGAAGGAGTCATAAGCAAGGAAAATGAGTCAAGGAAGGAAGGAGAAAGAAAGAACTCATATGAGAATCAAGATAAAGCTAAGATTGATAACAAGAATGATAACAAGGCAACCACCAAGCTGTTGAAGATGGCTAGGGACAGAGTTAGGGACAGCGAACATATGCTCACAGTAGCTGATGAAAAAGTGAAGGCCTACAAGAAAGAAGCAGCTGTCAAAGACGCACAGATTGCCAGAGAAAAAGCCGCCGTCCGTCATTGGAGGAATACGGCTGATGCAAAGCAGGTAGAGATTGAAAAGTTGTCAGCTGAACTCAAGAAACTTGAAGCTGATTATGAGCGGGTTTTGGATAGGTGTGAAGAGATCACCCAGGACTATGAGTATCTGAGTAATCTGTATGACAAGGAACTTGACAAGCCAAAGAAGACCAAGGTCTCTAGAAAATATGCCAAGCGAGATAACTAGGTATGTAATAAGATAACAAGCTTCATTAGGCAGTAGTTAACAAATTATGTTCTTAAGTAGATAACAAGCAGAGTTAATATAGAGATAACAAGTTTTGTTTCTGATCAGATAACAAGTTTTAAAAACACTAAGAAAAGAATTTTATATTAGTGTTGTGATATATAATTAAGTAACTATTTGTAGGACATGATAACAAGCAAGTAGAAGGCTGTAGGCAAGATGACGACGGGGCCAGGAGGAGTCTTTCCTACCAAGCATAGTTGTAATTGATATCAAACTATTCATGCCATTTTATTAAATATATTTCTATGTCTTGTTATATGTAAATAAGATTTTATCTTATCATTAATTTGGATTTTGTTTATTCCAGATTTACTGGGGTTTTAAATATTTATATGCGGGTGCAATAATAAGTAAATTATGTTATGTTTTAGACTAATGTGAACATGTCATTTTATGTGCTGGTGTTTAAGTGTCTCCATAGCTGCGCTACTATAGGTAAATTTAACATAAGTTGATTTTAAAATTTTGAAAAAAATTCATAAGAGGATACAGCCGGTTAAGTAGGTAGACTCTGGATAGGAAAGATGGTCTATTTACCTAGTTAATAACAATGATGACGCAATGTTCTCCTTCGATTACACAACATCTTCTAGAGAACCCAAAGGCATCCTCCGCTTGTAATGGGACGCAAAACTCTAACGCCCATTTTAGAATAATGCACTAAACAGTATCCAAACAAACCCTTCAATTGCGCGACCTTTGTCTTAAGTCTTGAATCTGTTCAGTTTTAATGGTAATAAGTTACGCCAGTTTACGTGCATAGACATTCACCCAGAAAAACTCTCATTTTTTGTATTATGCGCCGGACATAGCAGCGGTAGGTACCAGCGGTATGATACAGACTAGAACCCGACATCTATTCTTTCATTTTATTTTCTTCACTTTACATTAAAATACTCACATTAACAAAACATCAGCTAAAAATAGAATAATGTGAATTTAATTAGTTTTATTTATCTGTACAACGTAGTACATATAATAATATTCAGTTATACATATCATTCTCGTATAGAATAGAACAAAAATAAACATAAAAATCAATATAAAAATTTACACTTTTTGGCCATATCTAATACACTTTTTATTAGATTGCTGAATGAAAAAGAAAAGTAAACTTTGAATAGATTTTTTTCTTCAAAAAGTGGGTTTAAATGATATCTTAATAGCCAACAGAACCGGTTTTTATTGCCATGCGAGCTTAATTTTAAGGATTTTAACTTATTGAATCACACACATCCACATTCAAACAATTTTCTAAAGAAATCACACATAAAAGCCAAAAAGTGTAAACATTTACATGATTTAGGTAATATTAATACAAAAATGAAATAATCAATAAAGAAAAAAAATAAATATCACTGAAATTCGTAAAATAGTTAAAAAAAAGAAGTTAAGAATGTGACAAATCACAATTAGATTATTTTTTTTTATGCATTGAAAAACTATTTTTTATTTTTGTCAATGCATTAATAATTTAATAAGCTTTATTTTTATTCTACCAGGACTTGTTAAGAATTAATTGCGAAGTTTCGTGACAAAATGGATAATATTTAAAAACCAGGAAAGGTGAAAAATCTTCTAAATATTATTAGTAGAACAAAGCAGACATGAAATTAGGTAGATAATAATGAAATAAAGAATTGTGTTTATTTATGTTTATTTTTGATCAGGTTTTATCCAAGGCGTTTTAATGCAAGAATAAATTTGGGGATTAAAAGAATCAAAAATCCTATTTTTTCGAAGATTTTAAGGGATATCTTAGGAGATTATGTCCACTATATTCTACTATTTGTTTCTCGGAAAACTCTTGACCATTCCATGCTTCAACAAATAATTTGTTTTAATTATCAGCTTGAAAATAGAATTAATTCAATAAAATTGTTTAAGCTTCTACAAAAATACATTTCTTCTTAAGGCTACAACTCTGTTTAATTTCTGATAGTTATAAACTGGTTTTTAACCAACAAAAACTAATCAGGTTTTATGCCCTGTTAGAAATGTAATTTGTATAAAGAAACTAATTTTTTTTATTTTCAATCTTTCTTTAAAATTACAAAATTTATTTCAATATTTGAATCTAACCACCAATATACAATTTCCCGAAACATTTAATACAATTTAATGCTTTAAAAAGGCAAGATATATTCATTAAGTTCCCAATTTTAACTCAAGTAAATAATACGAAACATAGATTAAATAACTTAAAAACAAAACATCTAGGACCTATCAAATGTTAAAAAAAAACTGTAGTTAAAATAATAATTTCTTTCATATAATATCATGAACTTGAATCTAGATTTTTGTTAAGTACCTACCCTTATCATATAAAATAATAACATATACGGAAAAACGGGAGGGGATGGGGCATTTCTAAACATATGTATTATGTATCAAAATGACATTTGTTATTTAGTGTCACTAAGAGTTAAGACAGGAAATAATCCTAGTAAAAAATGCTCCCATCCACGCTTCTTAAAAAAAGACAATAAAATAAGCTAAAGAACACATATTTTTACTAGTAATAATTTGTGTATCTCAAAATGTGATAAAATCCACAAAAAGATTCCAGTCGTGTGAGGAATATGTAGTTTAAAATATTTTAAGCAAAACAAAACATTTCTATACCCAATTTAGCCAGTAAAAGGCGACTTGAACAAAATATATCATTAAATGTTTAATGTTTTTCAACCTACCTAACATTTTTAAAATATTAAATCCATTAAAACATGCGCCGTTTACATTACAATTAATTAAGTGCAGGCAAAAACTAGAAGAAAAAAAATCCGCGAACATCTAAGTTTAAAAATTGAGTGATTTCTGATGAGGGATGATATATAGATGTACGTGTGTGTGTGTATGATGTGTGGCGCTTCACAATCAGCCACAATTCAGCAGTAGGCACCAGGTGTTTAGGACTTGATGGTGGGGGCGGGGGACACACTCACACGCACATGAAGAAAAAAGAGTGAAACAAGACGAATATGGTGTTGTTGTTGGGTTGGTAGAAGGTTAAGCAATCTTTTATCTGATAATTGGTATGGATTGGTTTATTGTCTATTTTAAGTTTTTAAACTGGTTAAACCAGAATCAGTTGCTTGTAGATTACTGTGAAGCGAGTAGCTAACTAATCTATATTTGTTTTATCATTCAAAGCAATCAAATGCCGGGCGAGAATACCTCTGGCCCCGTTAATAAAAAAATCAAAAGTAAAGAATAGTAGGTATCATGAAGTTAAATTACACAATCAAAGGACTCCTACTCCATTTGCCTTAATTCATTATATGTAGGTACTTAATGTAACTATACCTTTGAAAAATTGAATTTAAATAAGTTTGTCTACAAATTAATATTCCTGCCAATACGGCAAAACTTTTTTTGAGTATGGTATGAAAGTAGGAAGAATTTCAATAAACCAATCCCTTGCCAACCTAATTTCCCATGGCATGTTTTCTGGTCCATTCTCGGGCATTCTTCAAAGCCTCGGGCTCATTTACCTGCAAATAAATTATAGTTTTGAGACAGGTATGACATTTTTAAGAACACTTTTTTTTATATTTATTACCTAATAAGGTTGGCAATCCGAATCCGAAGTTGTCGAATCTAAATGTTTTTTTTCTGCGCTACTTAGTAAAATACACTAGCTGCTATGCCTCTAGCATCTAGGGGCTTTGTATTAGAAGGGACTGAGAGAGGCTGAATTGGTTCAGTAGTTAATGAGATCTTAACCTTCAGACTAAAAAGTTTAAAAACCTTACTACTTTATTATTTTAGAATCAGACACACATCCTACTACTTTTATATAAGGATAAATAATAGAAGATCACTGTTGATATATCCGAATGTAAAATAAATCCTAAGGATGGGAGTAGACACTAATACTTAAAGTTTTATTCTTAAAGACTTTGGGTAGGTACTTAATTATTTCTTTATTGGTTAGTTCCAAACAAGACAGTAGTTGCAAAACTTTTCAAATAATAATTGAAATCTACATAAGGAGTAGTTTTGTTTATAAATATTGGCGGCAGGTTTTGATCTATCTTTCATTGTCTTATCCCTTAAGATCCCTGTCTAATGCCAGTTACCTTCCAAAGTTCTGCTACGTCATTAGCCAGGGGATCATCAGGGTTGGGGGCAGAGAGGAGAGCCTGCAAACAGTGATAATTATCAGAATACCTATAGAACTTACTATTTAGGTAGAAATAATCTAGCTGCAGAATATTTTTATATTGGTCCACAACTGCAGTCAAGACACAATTTTTTTAATAATCCGAATTGATTGAAAATCTGATGAAAAAAACAAAAGATCCTTGGGGATGGGGAGATTCTTTTGTGAAGTAAGTTTTATTTTGGGGGTAAGTAGTTCGATGAAAATCGGCTAAGATATTCCAAATTTCATAATGTACTACCAACAATCAGAAGGACTTTTAAGAGATACTTTATACTAATGACCAAAATGTATTAAATCAAAGGGGGGGGGGGTGTTAATGCAACCATCTCGTAATCAATGTATAAATGGCACTTAGAATTTTAATTTTGATCTGAAATTTTGCATGAGTAATCCTTGGTAGGTCTATTTTCCCTAAATCGAACAAAAAGTTGAAAAGTAACGGCTAACGTTTTTTGGCTATTTTTAGGGCAAATCTGTCATTACGTTTTTGTCAACTTTTTGACACATATTTTTCCTTTGAATCATGTGAAATGCTACAAAAAAAAATTTAGATTTTTAGTACCAGCAACTAACGGCTAGAACCGTTTGAAAACGTTTTGTAGCGGAAAAAAGTATTATGTGGAGTTAGGTTTCGTGATGGATTTCCCTTGAAAATAGCAAAAAATGGCTAAATGGCTGAGCCGTCAGCCGTTACTCTCAACTTTTTTTCGAATTCGAATTCTAAGTGCCATTTATACATTGATTACGAGATGGTTGCATTAACCCCCCCCCCCCCCTTATATCTATTAAAAAGGAGAAGGTGACATAAGACGTAGCGCATCCACTCGTTGACGAGAAGGGGATAGCTTCAAATATCAGCCTTCCTGACAACGTAATAAGACGTTAAAAATGGTTCCCAATCCTGTTGTGTCAGAAGCTCGACATGAATTGGGTAGAATAGCTTGACCCAAAACAGGCGCAAACCATAGTAAAGCACAGTTAGGACCTTCATAAATAGGTCGTGCAATGAAAGGATTGGTTGTCCGAAGAGCGTTTGGTTCAGAAATAAAAAAAAAGGCTCAGAAATAAAAAGGTGTAGTATATGGTTGACCCTGCTAAAGGTGGATGGGGGGAAAAAAGTAAAAAATCCATTTTTCTCCCCCTTCTTGGTGAAAATAAAAAATAAAAGAATATGTGGGAGGGGGGATTATATGAATAAAATGAGTTCTGAAAATATTTTTTCCATTATTTCCCCTTCCTTGCTGAAAAAAAAACTAGGAGGGGAAAAAACAATTTGGCAGCAAGGGAAAAAAAGAAACTTGTGCAGAATATGCACCCCTTGTGATACACCAAAATAAAAACTCTTTGTGTATCCCGAGGCTAAGTTTATATAATAATAAAGCCGGATAAGTATAAAAAATACAATACCTGAATGGAAAGAAGGACAGTACGAATTTGCAGAGCAGGGCTCCATTTGTCTAAAATGAAAAATACCTGGTTAGTTATCATATTATAAATAAATATACCCAAGTATTTATCATAAATAAAACTCGTACTTCCTATCCAACTTGGAATATAGTACCAGCAATTTTCTTGAGTCAATTTTTAATGAGTCTGTTATTATCCCAAATATACGATTCTTTCATTAAAAACGGCGGCGTAAAGAACCCACCCCCCCCCCCCCTCCTAAATTGCCATGTAATTGGAAAGTTAACTGTTCCTTTCTTGTTCACTATATATAAAAGTAATAGATATCAAACTTTCCTAGTCTCTATCACAGGACTTTCAAAAATAAAGCTACCTATTCTTTTCTTATAAAGTACACACCCAAGAACAACATGAGATTGAACAAGAAATAGTCTTGGCCGCAACTATTTAACTTACCTTTGAGAATATCAAGGCAAATTCTTCCAAGCTTGTCAATATTAGGATGATAGATACGGGTTATAAATCTGACCTGAAAATAAAACATTAGGTATTTAAATCACTATCATAAAAAATATTGTAATAACCTAGTAATTAATTATAATCTACATTTGAAAAATAAGGCACTTTGCAAACTCTGGTTTATAAGGCATAATTTGTTGAAAACATTAGAATACTTCTTTTCTGGTAGGTAGGTAGGTACCTAGTTAAAAAAAGAACAGAATAAAAAAAATTACTTCTCCAAAGCCATATAAAGTACCTAAACATAAATATATTAAAGGGGGGGGGGGGGGGGCGGATGTGCCACTTTTTGAAACCAAAAGTAAAACGCGCATGATCTCAGCCCATAAAAGAGTTACAGCTCTAAAATTTGGCACAGCAGTTGCTTTTGTGGAGAACAATATGGAACTGTGAAGAAACGGCGGCGGAACTGCCGCTCCCGCCGAAAACCACTTTTTTTTCCATAAAAATTTCCCTTATATTTTCACTTGACACTTAAAAGATTTTACACTTTTAAATATTGACATGTTTGAAATATCATGTGTCACGTGAAAATATAAGGGAATTTTTTTATGAAAAAAAAAGTTTATCCCAGATGATTCAAAATTGTCTATTATGGCGAGAAAAGGCAAAAAAAATTTCGGCGGAAAAACGGCGGTTTTCGGCGGGAGCGGCGGTTCCGCCGCCGTTTCTTCACAGTTCCATATTGTTCTCAACAAAAGTAATTGCTGTGCCAAATTTTATAGCTGTAACTCTTTAATGGGCTGAGATCATGCGTGTTTTACTTTTGGTTTCAAAAAGTGGCACATCAGATTGTATGTAAAATATGAATAAACATTTCATTCAAGAACTATGTCATTAGTAGTATAACAAGAATAGGTAGGCTAAAATATATTTTATTTAGAATCAAAAATACAGAACTACCATTTAAATTTTTATATTTGAAATGACAAGTTACTTTTATGGACGGTCGGACATGCCCTCCTATCTTACACCTTCGTTACGTGGTTTGTACCTTAGGCGCGGACATGGGATAATCTTCTGGGAGAAAGAGTTCAAGTTTGAAAACACCGCCCTCGAATGGGCTGCCCTCTGGCCCCGCCACGACAACGTGAAAGTATCTGGCATTATCGTCGTCGGGGATGGCGGAGATACCGGGCACTGGCTCCTGCATCAACCTCTGGGTTTCCTGATAAATAAATAAGCTAAAAGTTAAGAAAGCACGGTTAATCCATTGACAATGTAATAAAATGTCTAAAATAAAAATCTAAATATGCAATAAAAGTGGGGAATATACATGGTGGGTAATGTTAATTAGATTACTTTGGTACCCATAAGAATGTCACATAAGATAAAAGCATAAAAAAGCACCTGGAACCTGCATGCAACTTAAAGGTGAAAATTAAGAACAAATACGTTTCTATCAATAAAACATAAAAGTATGATTTGTTATTATGGTTGATATTTCATCATAAAAGAGAAGGTTCGACCCTTAGATTTGTTAAGGCTGTTTTAGGCTATTTCACTGTCCATCCTCTTCTAAATGATAGGTGCGCAGCCGCTAGATAATATCATATTAACGAAAAACAGCTAACCCATAAGGGCTTCTAATGGAACTTTAAATAGGAGAGGGGGATTACACGCACCCCACCATATAATATCAATATTACAAAGTAGTAAGGTTATATTTTGTCTGAAGCTTTAGATCTCAATAACTACTAAACCGATTGAGGGAAGCTTCACATAGGCCCTGTAATAGTTTTAATTCATTCTATTTTCAGATTAAAGGACTAGTTTTAAGCTATTTTTCTAACCTCTCTCTATCTCCTGGAATAAAGAGCCCATAACGGCTAGGGGTGAAGTAGCTAGTAAAATAAAAGTAAATAAGACCAAGGGAGAGGGGCAATTTCTCTCAAGAGTAGTGTGCTGTACCCTACCCCTAGAAAAAGATTCAAGGCTGAAAGTGTTCCATAGGATGAATTTTGAATTCTTAGTTGGTAGATAAAAATAATATACCTTTATAATACGTCTGGGAAGGTTAGCCATTTTTTATATGTTTGTTTGTTTGTTATTATCTTTGGTGTGTCTGTAATTCAGCCAAGCTCAGGCCAACAGCTTCAAACACCATACAATAATCAACAATATCTGAAATATAATGGATAATTTAGGCCGACTCAAGATGCAAAATTTTTTGGCGCGCTATTTTAACCCATTCTATTCATAAATATAAGACTATTGATACCTTTAAAAGTGTTCTCAGACTATTTTTTCAGCAATATGTCAAATTCGAATTTCATAAAAAAGGGGAAGGTTCCCCCCTGGGTGTGAAATTTTTTTTTCTTTCAAACCATGGCTTTATACACCTTCCTGAATTCGTCTTGAAGAGTACATTAAGAATCAAAAAACGTTTTTTAAAAATATTGATCCCAGAAAAAGTTATCCTCAAATAACCGTCAAAATCACCTGATTTTGCTAAAATGGCCAAAATTGTTAGTTTTTTGAGAATAGCTCTTGCTATGATCAAAATATTTTAAAATCGTTTTTTGATCCTTAATGTACTCTTCAAGACGAATTCAGGAAGGTGTATAAAGCTATGGTTTGAAAGAAAAAAAAAATTTCACCCCCAGGGGGGAACCTTCCCCTTTTTTTATGAAAATCGAATTTGACATATTGCTGAAAAAAAGCTACCAGAACACTTTTTTTGGTATCATTGGTCTTGATATCATAAAAGGAATGGGTTGAAATAGCGCGCTCATTGAATTTCAAAAAAAGTGGTAATTCTGAGTCGGTGTAATGGATATATTATTACTTGGATCTTACATCAGATTTTATTGTTTTCTAATAAAATTAAACTTGCAGCGGGCTAAAATAACGATACCTCCTATAAACCCCCTGTACCAAGTCCCCTCCGCTTCTACTGGCTAAAAGAACTGACCAATAAATGATGTCCATGTTAACATCCTAAATTGACGACAATTTATTCCCTGTCAAAATGTCCACGTATATTCTAAGAATCTACATCCATTACAATAACATTAACCCAATATCAATGTATATCCTAATCATCTTAGGGATAAGATAATGGACAATAAATTGATGTACATCATCAATTATGACATAAAAAATTTATTCTCTGTAGATTAAAATCAATGGTGGAAAAGTTTGGACTCTGAGGGTTTATACAAACAAATTCACATTTAACAACAATCACCAAAGTATTTAAGCCAACAAATAAACGAACTAATAACTAGGTATAAACCAATGATTACTTAAACATTGTATAGGTAGCTATTTCATTTCAAATATTATTATATCCACCTCCCAGACGGCTAAGCCCCCCCCCCCCCCCCCCCATCTTTTAAGAATAGAGGAAAAATCAACAAATAAAAGATGATTTAATCATTAATATTGAAGTTTTGTTCATAAATTAGTTTCATAAACTTTTTGGGGTTTTCACTGCATGCACTCAAGATATTCAGACAACCCGTTAAACAGATCATAAGCAACATAAAGAAATAACTCACACATTATAAAAATGTTCATGTAACGGTGATTAATAAAGATTAAATATCAAACATTTCTACAAAAATCTGGTAATAACTCGATCAATGTCAAATTACGTACCCCCTTAGCTTAGTAGATTATAATTGTTGGTTGAAAAGTTAGGACACTAGTAGTTAGAACCAGCCAATCAGAAATTTCAAAACAGTACCTACACCCAGAGTTTTTATACTAACGAACGACTAAAACATGGTTATGAAACGTTAAGTACGTACACAAAAAAATATAAAAATACCTTAACTGGACACTTTATTTAATAACAAAATAGACTAAAGCCATCCAAGGAACTATATCAAGTTTACTTAAAATAGAAACCTTAAACAGTTTAGTGGTTGGTAAGATAATATCTAAAAACAAACCAAAAAAATGCATCTAAACTATATATAATAGGACTTTCGGATATAAACGTTTTCTTTTTTTGTTGAAAACAAAAACAATGTGATATGTTAATAAACTATAGCTAGCAAAATTAAAAACTTAAATTTATTGTTATTTAAGTATATATTTAACAAATTTGTTCATAGAAGTTATTTAACAAATCAAACCATGTTCCAAAAAGAGAAAGGGCAAAAAATTCTTGATATTAAAATACATTTCATAAAGGTTGAAAAACCATAAATAACAATAAAAAATAACACAATTTTCTTTGAAATTAATAAAATAATTACTTTACAGCTATAAATCACTATTAATTATTGTTTAAAATGCAATTAATTAAAGAAAGGGAAGGGCTAAGAAAAAAGTACGCTTAGCAATTTTATGCAATACAACGAGAAAGAGAGACACTAAATTAATTTCGGAGAGAGAGAGAGAGGGAGATTGGGGGTAGGAAAGGGGTTATAATAAGGGAATGGGGGAGGCTCAATGATTGGAGTGGAGCGGGTGCAAAATTGCGGCATTTTGCGCTTTAAAGTTATTGATTGATTGCAACTAAAATGCGCGGCATTTTTTTGGAATAATGTCATAAGGTTTCAGGATTATAGGTTTATCACCAAACCTTTTTTTTACGGATTCAACTAAAGTTTTTTATATTTATCAGTAGCTTATATCTAATTTTTCATGTTGATTCAAATGAAAATGTCTGACCCATAAAATTGCAGAACGTATGCCCTTTTGATTTTTTTGGAAGGATATTTAGATTGAAAGGTCTCTTTTAAAAATGGATTTATTATTACTTGGATATTACACCAGATTATCATGTACTCTAATTAGTTAAAGTAACTAAACCCTCATTCACCACCTCCCCTCCTACTGGATGAATTAACTGACCAATAAATCATGTCCATGTTAGCAACCCAAATTGACGACAATTTTTCCCCTGTCATAATATTCACGTACATTATAATATATATCAATCTTGTAAATCCTTAAAATCTTCACAGAACTATTAAAAACTTTTGTTGAAAGTAAAATTCGATAAAAAATCATGAAGATTATATCTTACAAAATATGATAGAAAATCACATTTTAATTTATCTTTCTGTCATTTTTGTTGTAAAATCAATGTTCAACATTAATGCATTGAAAAATGTCGTTTTCCTTTTCATTTTTTTAGATAAACAAAATTTTTATGATTTTAAAAATCTTAATGCATATTTGAGTAATAAGCAAAAAAAAGAATTTATGAATATTTTGTTTTTAATTACTAATAAAAATAACTGTGATTTAAAGAGAGAGAAAAGCATAGAAAAACTATTTATTCAAATGTAACAAAAATAAAAATTATTGATAGAATTATCAATCCCTTAGAGATATATATAATGCTAGATGCTGAAGATGGTTTTTTAGATGTTGATTCTCCCGGGTTCTTAGTTGTTGTGCCACCAGGTTTTTTAGTTGTTGTTGTTTTGTCGGGTTTCTTTGTTGTAGTTGTTGTTGGAGGTTTTTTAGTTGTGCTCTGTGATGGAGGTTTTACCAACAAATCTCCATAGTCATATTTGCTGAAAAAAGATAACAAAGATAAACAGCTGATTTTTTCTCAAATATTCCCTTTACTAATGAGTATCCAGTATATAATATACTTTTTTCATCAGTCTGTCAATCATGCTTCAAAATACAAATATAAAAAAATATGTGTATAAGGTTTCGTGATCTTAGTTCTCCATGCAATATATCTCTTAATTATTCTTTAAAATGCTCTTTAAATCTCCTTGTCCCCATTCCCATCCATAATTTTTTGTGATTTTCTATTTATGGATGTTATCATCCTTGTTTTCATAAAAAAGAAAACTTAATTGTTAAATTTTTTGGTCTACCTTCCAGTAGTTTTTCTGATCCAGTCCAAATATGAAGAAACTCTTGTATAGAAAGCTGGAATATCAGGCTGGGCACAACCAATTCCAAAAGATACAATTCCCACCTATTTAGAATTCTTATTAAAAAGTAACAGGATGTCGTAAGATCTTGTTAACCGCTGGACTGATATGGATCTCCACCTCCAACCAAAAAAAGAAAAATCGCCATTGGAAAAAAATACCCCCTACCCGGAAAAAAAAAATTACTTTTTACTTTTTTAAGGATTAAAAGTAGAGGATCGACTTTCAATCTTCCTCCCCTTCCCACAGGTGCCCCTAGAGGCCTTAAAATAAGTAGGATGTGTGTGTGTCTGTCTATCAATACTAAAAGATCTGACAGGAACCTCTTAAGCTTCTTATAGGTCCTAATTAGGTTTTTTTATTCACAGTAGCCGAACCTTCCCATTTATAGTTGAAATCAACCTATTTGACCATAAGAGTATTTCATACAGAACCACGGACAAAGTGAATAATATGGATGCCTATTTATATGCGTTTGAATTTTACACAAAATTTCGGCCATAAAACTTAAGCAGTAGCCGAGAAAATCATGTTTCCAGCAGTTTGGACAAGCAAAAAGATTGACGTATAAATTGATTTATTTAGTGCTTTGTTATTAAATAAAAAAAGTTTAAATGAACCTGAACATATCTGCCATTAACTTTCAGAAAAAGAGGGCCGCCCGAGTCGCCTAAATCAAAATAATTATTTCTTTAACCTAGGTTGTCTGTCCGTCTTTGGAGGTATGACTCACTTATTTTTCGGAACGTGGAAATTACAGAGGATTTTTTTACCTCAGCTTTACTGTACTTTCACTTGGAAACACAAATAGCCCTTGACTATAAATGCACAGGTCATAGGAATCTTCAATGAAAATTTTAGCAGTCCATCTTTAATGATAGTCCCCTTATGGTTACGGACAGACGGACAGATTAAGTGAATTATAGAGTGCGTTGCTATTAAAAGATATTTGAAATTTGACCTTGACAGGCATCTTTACCACCAGTGTCTTTGGTGCACATCATCGAGTCAAGGATGGACTTTTGGTCTTTCTGAAAAAGTTTATAATTCCCAGGGATTTTAAGGGATAGGACAATGAGTGATAGAATACATTAGTATTTTTCACAGTTTTCACAAAGGAGGGGATGAATTAAAGGTGTGGTATCGTTATTTTAACCCAATACATGTTTCACTTTATTAAAGTAAATGATATGCTGGAGTAAGAACCAAGTAATAGATTTCTATAATAACAAGGAAGGGGGATAACATTCATAAAAGCGAAGCTCTAAATCAGCAGGACAAACGAACATTAACACTTGTAGAGCGCAGAACTGAATTATCAGAAAAGAACGTATAAAGTTGATACAAAATTGTAAGTAAATTTGTTGAAAAACAGCTTTAAGGACATACTTACATTTTTAGGATTTAATTATAGAGATGCTTCGCTTATAGCAGTGTATTTTGTATTCCAAAAATAAAATCAATCGGATAATTATATCACATAAAAATTTGTTGTTAAAAACGTTAAAAATTAACATGTTTAAAATGGGCATTATGGTAACTATTATAGAGTTGCTACGCTTAATCGTACCTAACTCCTACCAGAATCACCATGCAAAGTTTGAAATCGATAGGACAATTCTAAAGTGCTTGAATTAACGAAAATAGCTATCTGTTGTGGACGTAGTTATAGTTATAGAAAAGCTTCGCCTTCAAAAACTTTTATTAGGATAATATATTAAAAGTTGGAGAATATTTTACCTTTTCAAATCTTTGTCTACACTGTTGGATTGGAAAATATGGGAGGTCAACTTTCATTAGGTTTGGAGCTGGCTGTGGTTGTTTGGGATCTACTACGCCCCAACCGGTAACTGTCAACTGTTATTGTAATTAATAATAGTAGCGTAGCTCCTCTATAATTCACTTTGTCTTTCTGTCCGATATTCAGTCATTCAGTCAGTCCGTAACGCTAGAGGGAATGTAAATTCATCGGCTGCTAATTAAGAGACAGCTAAAATTTTCAGTGAAGATTCCTATTACCTGTTCGCACTTATATAGTAGTTACGTTGTTTTTAAAAGCGAAGCTTTTCTATAATTAGGGTCGGTCGGTACGTCCGTCCGTCCGAGATAGATAGCTTTTATTCGTTAATTTAGGCATGTTAGAATTGTCCTATCGATTTCAAACTTTGCATGATGATTCCTGAAGTAGTTGGGTACTATTTAGAAAGCGTAGCAACTCTATAATCATTACCAGAATGTCCGTACGTCCATTTTAAACATGTTGATTTTTCTACTTTTTTAACAACAAATTTTCAAGTGTTCTAATTATCCGTTTGATCTGATTTTTAGTATATTGATTCCTGGGACAACAAAGAACAATATTATAAGCGAAGCAACTCTATAATCAAGTCCAAAAATGTAAGTATGTCCATAAACATTATCCTGCTTCAAGCAGTTTTTCAACAAATTTACTTACACTTTTGATTCGGCTCTTATACTTTTAAATTCTGATTATTCAGTTCAGATACTATACAAGTGTTAATGTCCGTTTGTCCTACCGTTTCAGTGCTTCGCTTTTATGGATGTTGTCATCCTTGTTTTTCCTGTCTTTTGAAAGGTTTCATTATTTCCTTTAAGTTTTTGTATATTATCTCCATTTTTAAAATCTGCTCTATAACTTAAATTGTCCGTCTGTTCATCCATGTTTATTTAGTGCTTCACTACTTTTGGATGTTGTCATCCTTGTTTGTTAATAATAATTCTCAAATGTCTATATATATGTGTGTTTGTGTCTATCCATCTATTGTCTGTTTGTCTGTTGGTACGTTAAGATGATTCTTTTTATTCATCTTACCATCCTTCCCCCCCCCCTCTTGACTGAAAGAAAAAAACATTTTTTTAAATTTGAAAATAACTCAAAGAAAAAAAATTAAAGTGGCTAATAATTTGTATGTCCCTATCCCCAGGACCTTGCGCCGACTATCAAATTTGTCTTTGAAAATCAACCAATAGTTTTGGGAATATTAACACACCCAAATAGCAGAAAGCAATTTACTAGCAGACGAAAAAGGTCTTTGGAAAAAGGATGCAATAGTTTTATGTATAGTATATTCATCGATATACTATAGATATGTTGTTTTAAATAGCACCTGCTGATCATTTACTAAAGGAACATTAATCACTGGCAAGCACATCCGTCCAAGGTCTTCATTATTAAGGGCCAACTCTTTTTTCAATTGAACAAGGGCAATATCATTAAAAATTGGCTTCATCTAAGAAAATGGTCTATTTCAGCAAATATATATGTAATCTTTTTAAAAGCGAAGCTTTTCTATAATTAGGGTCGGTCCGTCCGTCCGTCCGTACGTCCGTAACGGATAGCTTTTTTCGTTAATTTAGACATGTTAGAATTGTCCTATTGATTTCAAATTTTGCATGGTGATTCCTTTAGTAGTTAGGTACGATTTAGAAAGCGTAGCAACTCTATAATCATTACCAAAATGTCCGTACGTCCATTTAAAACATGTTGATTTTTTTACTTTTTTAAATAGCTTTTTTCGTTAATTTAGGCATGTTATAATTGTCCTATCGATTTCAAATTTTGCATGGTGATTCCTGTAATAGTTAGGTACGATTTAGAAAGCGTAGCAACTCTATAATCAATACCAAAATGTCCGTACGTCCATTTTAAACATGTTGATTTTTTTACTTTTTTAAATAGCTTTTTTCGTTAATTTAGGCATGTTATAATTGTCCTATCGATTTCAAATTTTGCATGGTGATTCCTGTAATAGTTAGGTACGAGTTAGAAAGCGTAGCAACTCTATAATCATTACCAGAATGTCCGTACGTCCATTTTAAACATGTTGATTTTTTTACATTTTTAACAACAAATTTGTATGTGACCTAATTATCTGATTGGTCTGATTTTTGGTATACTGATTCCTAGGACAACAAAGTACAATATTAAAAGCGAAGCAACTCTATAATCAAGTCCTAAAAATGTAAGTATGTCCATAATCATTATCCTGTATCAAGCAGTTTTTCAACAAATTTACTTACAATTTTGCTTTGACTCTTATACATTCGCATTCTGATTATTCAGTTCTGACATTATACAAGTCTTTATGTCCGTTTGTCCTTCCATTTCAGAGCTTCGCTTTTATGGATGTTGTCATCCTTGTTAGTATGTGAAGATACTGTTTAAGTGTCCATGTCGGTCTAAATATCTGTTCTTCAGTAATGTTATATTGGATAAATTGATACATAGACAAAATAATGCCACGTCTTCCGGTCATACGCCGTCACGCTTCAGGTTGGAAGGGTGACGCAAATTTCAGATCTCAGTTTTCGCTATTTGATTTACTATTTTTCTCTAAAGATAAAAGCGATGCTTGCAAGATTATTTAATTTGCTATAATATAGAGATATTTTTCAAATCACAAAATCTGGGATCTGAATTTTTCGTCACCCTTCCAACCTGAAGCATTTCTTAATGAAAGTGAAAGTGGGGAAGAGAATAAAGGATGGGGTAGAACCGGTTATCATAATGTTTTATTTTCTCGACTTTGAGTTAAACTCAATCCTACTTTTCCTCACTATTCTAATGTTTTGCTGTATATTCTACTTATAATTTAAGACAGTTTTGCCTCTATTGGATGTAATTGCTTTTAAAAACAACTTACACTAAATCTTGGATGAATAAAAAGTTTGTCTGCTTCCACATTGTATTTTGCACTATGATAGGCATTCTCCAATGATATTCCCCATTGTTTTATCAAGATTGATACATCATCAAGTTTTTCTAATAACAAAAATGGTGATTTCCCTCAAAGTACCAATGAAGCACTGCCCCCTTTTCCACTTTATTTTAAAAATAAATTGAAAATAGTACCCACTAGAAGCTAACGTAACCTGATTTAAAGTAATAAACAAACAAAAATTACTTATTTTAAATTTTGTTTAAAAATTAAAAATAAAGGGATTGGGACCCTAAATTTTAAGTAATTAGATATAAAATATAGGTTTTGGACTAATCATATAGGGGATGTATTTACGGAGGGAGGGGACATTGGGCTGTTTGTTTTGCTAATCCCCAAAGTCTTAAATAACGGTTTCTTAAGCGTTGGCTCAACAACCTTGGGGACTTTATTGAATTTTGATTGGTTGGTTCAATTAGTCGAGTTGTTTCAACCACTAATTGTAATCTACAAAAGGGTAAATTTGTTTATCATCATTGGGGATGTACATCAAAATATCAGCCATTGTCTTATCCCTTTAGAACCCTGGGATGTATTAATGAAATAATAGTTATTTCTCGCATCGTATTATAAACGGCTTTCCGCGGATATAGAATGTACAATTATGAGATTAAAACTAGTTTTTTTTTGCCCCGAGGTGCCCAAGGCACCGGCTAAAAAAACTGGTTTTAATCTTATGATTGTACATTTTTATATTCGTAGAAAGCTGGATATAATACGATGCTAGACATAGTTTTTTCGTATGGATGAGAACCGGTTCCTATCCACCGGATTCGAATGAATACGAGAAACTTACTTACTTTTGTCCTCTAGATGATTGAAACAATGAGCTGCTGTTAAAATCCATTTACTATTTTAATAAAAATCATAAATGTTTGACAATTATTTTTTCATTTTTGCTAATTTTGTTTATTATCCAATGAAGCACCGATGCTTTTGTTCCATTCTATTTGTTAAAATCTCTCGTATGACTGGGTTATAAAGATGTTAGTTATCAGAAAATCCTTGCACTTTTCTTCTAATGGGATATAAAAATGGATTTATTATTACTTGGATCTTACAACAGATCATCATGTACCCATTTAAAGTGAAACTTGTAGCTGGCTTAAATATGGACCCCTCCCACCCTTGCCCCTTAATCTCATCCTTTCCCCTCGTACTGGATTAATGAACTGACCATGATGTTAGCAACCTAAATTGACGACAATTATTTTCCTGTCATAATATATCCGCGTTTAGTCTATGTCCATTAGTATAATGTTCTTGTACGTGCCAATGAAATATGATTGATTATAAACCAGAGCTGGATCTTTAAATCATTTTAGTGGTAAAACAGATCGGGGTAAGCCAACTTTCCACCAATAAGAGCAAAGCATTTTATGAAATGCCGAGCTGTTATTGGCTGAAATTTGGCTCACCCTGATATGGCTCACCACTAAAAGGATTTAAAGATCCAGCTCAGTTACCTTGTTATGATTGTACCACCACAAAGGAATTTCTCAACAACCAAATGAACCTACAAGTCAAATTTATATTTCCTTTAAAAAAGTTTTAACAGCGAATCACCTTGAAGATAAATTGAACTTTAACATAACACATAAATGTAAAAAATGTGATAAGGCGAATCATTGCAGATTGTTCAATAGTGGATTTATAAGTTTTTAAAGAACCCCAAAACACATAAACCGCATTGTAAAATCCTAAAACGCCCTAAATTGTATGTGATATCATATGCAAAGTTATTCTTTACTCTGTTTTAAACCATTAACATAAAAAAACTAAATTTTGCTTATAAGGAATCTTGTAGCTAGCTATGAGATAAAAGCAAAAATCCGTCTATTACATGATAACAGACAGACAGACGCAGTGAGAAAAGCTAACTTTATAGAATATGCATTGCTTGTTAAAAGCTTCAACATACTAAAATCCTTACAATCCAAATGAATTCTCCATCAGCTGTTTGAACACCATTGACGATCCTGGTTTCAGCACCTGTGCCTTTAACTTTTCCACATTCCTAAATAAAAAAATGATGAAAACATCCATAAAAGGGAAGCTACAAAATCAGATTGTGTTACAAATGAACATTAACTTTACATTTTAGAAATACATATATTACAGAGTTGATTCGCTTAAAACTGGCTTAAAACATTATTCCTAATTGTCCTAGGTATCATTATATCAAAAATCAGATTAATAGGATAGTTATATCATAAAAAGAATTGTTGTAATTAAAAGTCAGAATGGATATACGGGGTTTCTTATAACGAGTATAGGGTTGCTATGCTTTCTAAATCGTACCTAAATCTTGAAAACTTAAAAATCTAGGAATCTATCTAGCACCTCAATTTATAGACAAATCTTTATGAAACTTGATGGAAATATGTATAATATGAGCGTATTCAATCCCTGATAATTTCAGTCGTCAATCCTAAATAGGAATCGAGAAAATCAAGAAAACCTAAAAATCTAGGAATCGATCTAGCACCCCAATTAATAGACAAATCCTATCAAAACTTCGTGAAAATAGGTAGTATCTAAAATTAATTAATCCCTGATAATTTCAGCCCTCTATCTTGAAAAGGAATTGAGAAAATCACAAAAACTTGAAAATCTAGGAATCGATCTAGCACCCTAATTAACAGACAGATGGACAAAACAATGTATTCATTAGATGTGCTTATGTCATAGGAATCTTCACTAAATATTTCAGCTGTCTATCTTGTATAGGAGCTGAGAAAATCACGTTTCCACCTACGTTACGGACTGACTGACAGACATTATGAATTGTAGAGTAGCTTCGCTACTAAAAAAGTGTCTGAAGATATAAAGACACATCCAAGGCAAAACCCCCTTAAAACAACCTTAGCAATCGTTGGACGTTATTGATAAAAGTGAAGCTTTTCTATCATTGGGGTCGGTCTGTTCCTATGTCCGTAACTGTTAGCTCTTTTCGTTACTTTAGATATGTTAGAATTGTCTTAAGATTTCAAACTTTGCAAATTTTTAAACATTTATTACAACAAATTTTTCTTTTAAATTTCTTGGTGATTCCTATAGTAGTTAGGTACGATTTGGAAATCGTAGCCACTTTATAATCGTTACCAGAACATCCGTACGTCCATTTTAAACATGTTGATTTTTAACTTTTTAACACCAAATTTTTTTGTGATAAAATTAATCGATTGATCTGATTTTTGGAATTCTGATTCCTAGGAAAACAAAGTATAAAAAAAATGTTATAAGCGAAGCATCTCAAATTTACTTACAATTTTTGTTTCCACTTTTATACACTTATATTCTGATTATTCAGTTCGGACACTCTACAAGTGTTAATGTTCGTTTGTCCTACTGCTTAAGAGATTTACTTTTAAGGATGTTGTCATCCTTGTTGTAATAATGATTCCTAGGACAACAAGGTACAATATTATAAGCGAGAAATTTCCATAAGCAAATCCAAAAAATGAAAGTATGACCTTTTATGCATCCACTATTTACGCAATTTTGCAACAAATTTATTTACAATTTTATTCAGACTTTCAAATTAATGAACAGATTATTAAGTTCCGTCACTCTACAAGAGTTATTATTCGTTTGTCCTTCGTTCTGATTTTAAGGCTTCACTTTTATGGATATTGTCATCCTTGTTGAATAAAATTTTTCTCAAATATGATAAAATACCTCTTGACTAGAAACACTTATCACCAGTAGTAATAATAACTGTAAGGTTAAAATCATTTTATCTTCTATTTTTATGCATCAATTTCACTTGTTAATTTGTAAAATTTTATCTAGAAATATCAATTTTTTAATATAAAAAATGTAAAATTGTTAGAAGTCTGCAAAGTCATTACTCAACAAATCAGATGAATGGGATGATAAAAAAAAGTTTAAAATCAAAAGATGTTCTTGTATTTATCATAGAGTTGTTACGATTTCTTATTTATACCTAACTGTTAAAGCTACTTGTTTTAAATATTCTTCCGAAAGAAAATTTTTAGGTATGTATATAAAACAGCTTTTCGCGTATATAAAATGTAAAATTATAAGATTAAAACCAGTTTTTATATTTGTAGAAAACTGGATATAATACGATGCTTGACATAAATTTTTCGTATGGAACCGGTTCTAATCCACCGCATATTAATCAGTTTCTAATGAATATGAGAAAAATTATTGTAAATATTTAGTCCATAAGACCTAAAGGTTTCGTGATTTCAACTATGAAATAATTAATATGATATTTATAAACCTTGAACAGTTAGACCCTTAATTGCGGACACAGAAGCTGTTTATTTTTTCCAGGGTTTACTAGAAACCATTAATGCTCAAGACTTATAGGTAAGTTGACTATATCTAACTTCTAATGTTTAATCACTTATAGGAAAACTTTATATAGAATGTGTTATTAACATATTCAAGATTTTGTTTCAGCTGTAACCAATAACTGAATTAATTCGCAAAAAATAATTAGTAATTTCAGCAGATTTTTTCGTGATTTTGAGGGGCAACGCTTCGCTGTAAAGGCGACCTTTCTATTTGCCCCACACTTCACCTTATTCATGATTTTGAATATATAATTATATACGTAAGATTAAAAAAATAAATTCCCAAGAAATTTGTCATTGTAAAGGGTTTTTTCCCCAAATATCTGCAAAATATCTATTAATATCTATCAAATTTTTATAGAGTTCAATATCCTATACTTGTCCTTCTATTATTATTACTAGTTGCTTTTCTTGCCTTTAGGGAACTTGGCATTAGTCTAAAACCAACCCAAGACATTTATTTAGCTTTCTTGAAGAATACATATAATTCGGATCAATATTTACCGAGATCTTTAGCTTCAGACAAATCAACTTTACTACTTTACATTATAGGATAAAGTCAACAGTAAACTATATTTTCACTAATTTGTATTGCATTTTTCATTGTTTTTTTTAAAGGAAGTTAATGAAATAACTAGCAAACTTTACTCAAAATGAGCTATACAATAGTGAAATTCGATACTTACATTTCATTAAAATTTAAAAAAAAACTACTATTAAATGAAATTATTAGATTCTATTTTATGTTATATTTTATACTTTTAACTGAAGAAGCTTATACTTTACTAAAAATGTATTTGTTTCAGAGATTAAAATTATATTTTTATTTATTTTTCTTATTTTAAGGTTGCGTGATTTTTCTTCACAAAATAAAATTTTATATTTATGACAAAAAACTGCATGCTAAGAACATATGGTGCATTATTTGCCAAATGTACCACTTTTCTGCCCTACCTCTCCGATTTTGTTAATACTCTATATTTTGGTCCGTTGGGTCATTCAAGGATGCTAGATGGGCAAAAAAAAGTTTCAGAGTCCCTGGATGTCTAGATATCTAGCTATCTATAAAGGTAGGTAACAAAAATGTAAAAAACACCCATTTTTTCACAATTTTAAAAATTAATTTTTTCATCAATCTTACATCCAATCTATACATTTTATACACCAAAATGATCGTTTATTCATGTAAAAAGCGCACATAATGCTATTTTGGCCAAAACTCTAATTTTACAGGGTGTCCAACAAAAAGTGTAAATTGGATATCTAGCGTAATACCCAAAATACCTGTCCGAAAAAAATCATTTTTTTTGGCTTAAATCCTATGTTTTATCTGTGTGCATATGTGGTATATAACGGTTTGGACCACCCAGGACTATAAGGTTGTCAAATTTCACTTTGGGACACCCTGTAAATGTGATTTTTGCATCTGTAGAGCTAAAACTAGGTCCAAATTGGCTATTTTTTTCAAATTACTCCAATATGTGTCTGAGTATGTTTGGCCATAGTGTTTTCTGACCAGATGAATATTTTCATATTTTTTGGACACCCTGTATTTTCAAAAAAAAAGAAAAAATTTTTTAGTTTTTTTTAAATTTTTTTTTCTATTTTTAAGTTAATTAAAACTGTCATATAGATACAGATTTTGACTAATAACAATAATATTTGCCTATTTTACAATTTTTACAATTTTGGGACACCCTGTGCATGTTTTTGAAAAATGATGGTTTTTGCCTATTTTTGGGGGGAAGGAGTCGTTTTAGGGCCATAGACTATTTCTTCATTTTTGTAGAACTTTTCAAGACACATCATTTGTTATAAATGCAAAAACCGCAAAAACCGAACCGTTTTGCCGTTATTCACCGCCAAAGGCGGAATTTTTTTACAATTTTGCCGTTCCGGAGGTTGTAATGGGCATTTGTGGTAAGAAAACGTTGATTTATCAAGATCCCTCTTAAATACTTTTTTTTAGGTAATTTAATTTACTAAATTTCATATTAAGTAAAATTTTTTGTGCAGCTAACCGTTTTTCGTCGAGGTGGATTTCAATTGTTATAACAAGAAAATAAAGTGAATATAACATAAATAATTGCTATAACATAAGTGATAAAAAAAACATATATCATGTGCATTTGAAATTCCTTTTGACAAAAATCGGTTGGATATACAAAAAAATTTACTTCACATAAAATTTAGTAAATTAAAATGCCTAAATAAAAGTATTTCACAGTTATCTTGATAAATCAACGTCTTCTTACCACAAATGCCAATTAGAACCTCGGGAACGGCAAAAAACGTAAAAAATTCTGCCTTTGGCGGTGAATAACCGCAAAACGGTTCGGTTTTTGTGGTTTTTGCATAAATAACAAATGATGTGTCTTGAAAAGTTCTACAGAAATGAAGAAATAGTCTATGGCCCTAAAACAACTTCTTCCCCCCAAAAATGGGCAAAAACCATCATTTTTCAAAAACATGCACAGGGTGTCCCAAAAGTGTAAAAAATTGTAAAATAGGCAAATATTATTGTTATTAGTCAAAATCTGTATCTATATGACAGTTTTAAGTAATTTAAAAATAGAAAAAAATTACAAAAAAACAAAAAAATTTTTTCTCTTTTTTTGAAAATACAGGGTGTCCAAAAAATATGAAAATATTGATCTGGTCAGAAAACACTATGGCCAAACATACTAAGACACATATTAGAGTAATTTGAAAAAAATAGCCAATTTGGACCAAGTTTTAGCTCTACAGATGCAAAAATCACATTTACAGGGTGTCCCAAAGTGAAATTTGACAACCTTATAGTCCCGGGTGGTCCGAACTGTTATATACCACATATGCACACAGATAAAACACAGGATTTAAGCCAAAAAAAAAATGATTTTTCGGACAGGTATTTTGGGTATTACGCTAGATATCCAATTTACACTTTTTGTTGGACACCCTGTAAAATTAGAGTTTTGGCCAAAATAGCATTATGTACGCTTTTTACATGAATAAACGATCATTTTGGTGTATAAAATGTATAGATTGGATGTAAGATTGATGAAAAAATTAATTTTTAAAATTGTGAAAAAATGGGTGTTTTTTACATTTTTGTTACCTACCTTCATAGATAGCTAGATATCTAGACATCCAGGGACTCTGAAATTTTTTTTTGCCCATCTAGCATCCTTGAATGACCCAACGGACCAAAATATAGAGTATTAACAAAATCGGAGAGGTAGTGCAGAAAAGTGGTACATTTGGCAAATAATGCACCATATACATATGTAATTACAAAACAAAATTAAGGGATCACATGAAATAGATTACAATGTCTCCGCAGTTGGGTTGTCAACTAGCTGCAACTGCAGCCGTAACGCAACGATTCCCAACCGTCCTTTGCCAAATATGTCAAAGGCAAAAAGCAAAAATTCAACTACAACGGACAATTTTTTGTTGTTGAAAATTAGAATCGGTATCAGAGGCTACTACGTGTATAATACAGGTTAAAAATAATAGGAAAAATAAGATTTAAAGTTAACATAAAAATGTCAGTAAATATGTTTTTTTAGTATATTTGAAACAATAGGAGAAGAAGACACATACAAATTTTATACAAAGTCAACATATGCTGAAATGTTTGTTAACAAGAATGACAAAATTGCAAGATTTTGCGCACTTTTTGCGTCAAATTACAAGTCAACGAGCCATTTGACTTTTACGTATGTTGGTTTTGTAGGGTGGTGGACACCTAAGGGGTGTATCTAGTCTACCTCTCTAGCAATAAAATAATACCCATCTAATGCGCTTGTTGTCTGTAATACCTTCCATCCACAGTCATACATTCCCTCGATTTTGATTTATGGAGGGTGTCCAAATTTTTGGTTGTCCTTTGCGAACCTCTCTTGCAATACCCTTAAAACCTATATTTTTAAATGTTTTGTACTGTAAATAGTATACTTTAGCATTCCGCAATTTTTTTTGATTAGTTTGTTAAAGTTATAAGAAAAAGCTCTTTACCTGGATGACTCAACCGAGATTGCTGGCCTCCTGTGGCCGCCAGAATCTAGATATTATAATTATTTGTTATAGTTTGTTTAAAAACAAGGATGACAACATCCATAAAAGCGAAGCTCTGAAACGGTAGGACAAACGGACTTTAACACTTGTGTAATGTCAGAACTGAATAATCAGAATGCGAATGTATAAGAGTCAAAGCAAAATTGTAAGTAAATTTGTTGAAAAACTGCTTGATACAGGATAATGATTATGGACATACTTACATTTTTAGGACTTTATTATAGAGCTGCTTCGCTTATAATATTGTACTATGTTGTCCCAGGAATCAGTATACCAAAAATCAGACCAATCAAATAATTAGATCACATACAAATTTGTTGTTAAAAATGTAAAAAAAATCAACATGTTTAAAATGGACGTACGGACATTCTGGTAATGATTATAGAGTTGCTACGCTTTCTAACTCGTACCTAACTATTACAGGAATCACCATGCAAAATTTGAAATCGATACGACAATTCTAACATGCTTAAATTAACGAAAAAAAACTATTTAAAAAAGTAAAAAAATCAGACCAATCACATACAAATTTAATGTTAAAAATGTAAAAAAAATTAACATGTTTAAAATGGACGTACGGACATTTTGGTAATGATTATAGAGTTGCTACTCTTTTTAAATCGTACCTAACTACTAAAGGAATCACCATGCAAAATTTGAAATCGATAGGACAATTCTAACATGTCTAAATTAACGAAAAAAGCTATCCGTTACGGACGGACGGACGTACGGACGGACGTACGGACGGACGGACCGACCCTAATTATAGAAAAGCTTCGCTTTTAATAATTATAGAAAAGCTTCGCTTTTAATAAAATGAGATAGAAAAAAACGACTGTTTAGAGTTTTGATCACTGATAATAAATCTTACAACCAAAACCTTCTGTATATAAGCTATGCTGCCAACAAGGATGTGCAAATATAAAAAATGCAAACAAACTGAAAGGTGTCTTTTATGTGCAAAATAAAAGATATTTCATGCAGAAAGTGTGTATGGACAAAAATAATGTGTGTTGTACTCTTGTACATGTACAGATTACATTACGCTTAGTTACAATTTTTCTTATACCCAGGGAGGTAAGAGACATTACTCTGTAAATTACGCTGGTACCCAAAGTTTTATAATCTCCTTATCTTTTTGTTGGCTCGTAATCTTTTGGCTCTTTTATTGAATAATAAATATCAATGTCCAATCTTTTCAACCAATAAGTTAACAATGCAGAATGTTTGATTTTCTTTTAATCATTGTATGTAAAATTTAACGTCTTATCCCTTTAGATCCCTTAACGTCTATATATCCCTTTAGATCCCTGCTTATACTGCATTGGGACTACACACAAACTTTAATGGATAAATGTGCAACCAGACAATGTGGCTGCGCCTGCCCTATACTGTCATTCAGATTCATACAAAAGAGATTTATTTAGAGAGTATTTAGTTATTATTAGTTATATTATAATTTATAAAGTATTAATAGGAAACTTGGTTCTATACAGCTGCTTAAAAGCAGTCAAAGAGCAGTCTGAAAGTTTATTTAAACTAGCGGATTCACCACTAGCCTCTCGTAATAAGGGAGGAGTCAAAGACAATATCAACAGATCGATACAAAACTTCAGGATAACATAAGATGGCCATATTTTAGATTATTTTTCATAGCTGTTGTTTTTTAAAATAAGGCTATGCCCCTAGCCTCAAAGAGCTTCGCTGTATTATAGAAAATGAATAAAACATTAAAAAATAAAAACTACTTCACTAAGCTACTAAATATTTTAACTGTATAGGTGTAAAACCAAAGCATTTTAACTACCAACAGAGTAAATTTTAAAGATATGTAACAAACATAAGAAATGTTTATAGTTATACTTTATTAGGCTCGAACCCACGGCCTTTACAAAATTCATTAGCAGGCTCTATATAACATTAATATCAACCTTACAACTCTTTTAATATCTATTTTCTCTGGTCAGTAGTATTATTGTTGTACAAAGAATGAAAGAGAAGATATCTTTTCACGGCCGAGAAAGAATATTTCTTTAAAAATTTTATCAAAATTAGATTCGAAAGTTAAGTAGTCTAATAAGTCAAAGCCCAATCCACTTGTACTTTCATCATTACAAAATTGTCATCTTACTATTTTGAACCAACTAATCAACATTTTAAAGTTTTAAATTAACAAAGAGAGCATTTTCATAAAAATTTTGGGTACAAGTATGATTTATAGTCCAATATCCCCTTCGTCAATTATATAATCACTTTAATATTATTTTCTATCATATTTTTGTGGACTTTTTTTGCCGTAGTGATACTTTGGTGGAAGTGATATGATACCCCTGAGAGAGAATGGGTCTATTCATCTTTAAAATTGCACATTTCACATGACACAAATTCAAGATAGCTAGAACAGTGTGACATTTAAGTGAGTTACAGTATTCTAGAACCCAGGAAGGGAGGGGGCACTTGTAACTTTTACTAGCATTTTAATTTTATAAACACTTTAGCGTTGACTTGAATACTTGGGCTTTCATTAAATCTTGAATGTTTAGCAGCAGTGTGTATCACACTTTTTAACCAATATTATATTTATTAATCATTAGTAGGGGTAATGGAAATTAATTAACATATTCTTAAAAATTATACCACTTAAAGTAGAATAAAATTATTGGTTGAAAAGTTATTGGAACTTTTATTAAAAAAAATACAACCATAATTTATTTTTAACCACCTATGTTAATGTTAATGTCGTGTGGGTGAGTTGCACCTGGACTGAACAGTCAACTTGTCAACTCAAAGCCAGACTCTTGGTCCTTCACCTCATACCCGTGGTACTGTACATTGCAGACAACCAACCCTTTGATTGCACGATCTTTGTCTGGGGATCCTAACTATACATGGTAGTGAGTTGCGCCTGTTTGGGGCCAAGGCATCCCACCTACTCAAACTCTTTGATGTCCTGTGCCGAACATAGCAGGTAGGTGCCATTTTTAATGTCTTTGGTATGACGCAGATTCGAGTTTGCATCCTTCCCATCATTTCCCTTGACACTTTAATTGGGGCTTGTGGGCAATTTACACTTCAACCTTATGGATGGTGAGTTAAGGTTTAGTGATTTTTGTTACGATATTATTGCGACTTTTAATGCAACCAAGGCACAGGACGTGACGCTGTTTTGACAACGATACAATGAAGTCACATCAAATCCTAGGGACTTTTCAGTCAACCTAGTATTTAAGGGTGACTCCCAGTAGATGAACTAACAAACGCTACTAACACACTAGCTAGCTACTACACAATGCTAGTCCACAGGGACTTTTCAGTCAACCTATGACAGAGCAAAGTTTTTCGATCACTAGTGTACCATGCCAAGGACCACCCATACTTACCTGATTCAGGGCTAAGGCTTCCCCCCTACTCTTACTCCAAATATCTAACGCCTGAAAGAGCAGCAGTAGGTACTAATTTTTACATCTTTAGTTTTGATGCGGTCTGGTGACTCAAACCCGACACCTCCCCAACAGATAAGCGGACGTTAAACCACTGAGCCATATCTGCGGGTTATTAACCACCAATATTTTTAATCTAACAAATGGAAGAACTAGTTAATACTGTTCGGAGATATATCATTTACAGTTAATTTCCTCTCTAGCCTTTTCTTTTCAAATTATTCCTTTATATGCATACTAGCGTCTAAGCCACTAAAGGCCTCTTGGAGCACTTGAAGAGGTGTGAGTTGAATTTGATTAACATTTTTTGTTTATTTTAGATTTAAAAAGAAAAAGTAAAAAATAATTTTTTTGGAGAAAATCTTTTTTTTTGGGAGGGGAGGGGGATAAACCCTCTCATTTTTAATTTTAGTTAAAAAAATTTAAATAAAATATTGTTTTGGTTGGGGTATTTTTTTCTAGTGGTGATTTATCTTGGGAATGTGGTGGTACCCTCCCCCAAACTAGTTATAAACCTATACGAAACTACCCTGTTATGGAGAACCTGATCGGTTCAGCGGTTAGCGAGATCCTTCGGTACATACAAACTAACAAACAAAAATCCTGTTACTTTATTATATGGATAACAAGAAGAAGAAAGAAGTGAATGCATAAGAATACTGCATGCTATCTAAAAAAACATACTGACATCCAGAATAGATAGCTAGGAGACAACCAGTTGCATTATAATTGAGTGGAGGATGAAAAAGAATCAGTTTCGATTTAATAAGATTTAATAAGAACATTCTTAATGCTCGGCCTTGTATTATTTGAAAAACAAGGATATGAAAAAAGTTTCTTTCGTGGCAACACCCTGTAAGGGGCGATTCGTCGTATTTTTAAAATGGCTTTTGATAGGTTAGTTTAGGTTAGGCTAGTTTATGTATGGTTAGGTGATTGCCCCAGAGGGTTAGGCAATTAGCCCCGCAGGGTTAGAGCCCCCCGCAGGGGCTAGAAATAGGAGAAAAGTACAGTGAAAAAAAACAAAGAATCGCCCCTTAAGGAGCTTTGAAACGAAAGGGACTATACCCCAAAAAAGAGTAAACTTTTTTTGTCTGTAGCTTAAACTTATGGTGACCTCTAAAAACGAATGAGTTCTTAATTTTTTGGAAGCTTGCTAAAGAATGGTTCTCGTCTGTTTCATTTTTAGATTTAAGTTTTGTGATGGTTATCAGCTATTATCTGCTATATGATAGAGGCGCAGCCGCTAGGTTTATGTAAAATATTGTCTTATATTCCTACATAACTTCTGAATTGCCTTGATTATCTAAAAGTACAAGTCCTTCTTCGTGATGCCCTGGTACAAATTTTATGCCGAAAAAAAACTTTTACTTTTCTCAAAATAGATTAAAATATTTTAAATGTCCAAGCAAACCAACAAAATGACTTAAAAATTAGAGTTTTCAACAATTAAACAAAAAATATCTGCAAAGTAAAAAACATGCCTTAAAAGTAAAATTGGAAAAAGCTTTGGACTTTTTGCAAACATTGCTGTACTTTTTTGGATATATAGACAAAGATCGTACAATTAAATTTGGAATTTAAGTTTTTTATGTAATCTAAAATTGTATATAATAAAGAATGATAAAGAAATACATTTTTTTAAAAGTACACATCGTATTTGTAATTAAACTGTATTTAAAAAACGTTTAAATATTTTACCGATTTCTCATTTCAGAATTAGTTTTTAAATTCTAGAGGTGTTTTTACTTTATGTCAAATGAATCATTCCTTCTCATTATAAGAAAGGATTGGGGGGTGGGGGGTCAATTATTTGGGATTGACCTGTCCTTGTATACAAGGGAAACCAATCTATTTTTTTGGGTCATATATAGAAATGTAGTTATGAGGCGTAATAATGTCGTTAATGTGTCAGACATGACTACTTACATTTAACATCATATAGTCAACAAAAATATTGTCAATACTGCAGTTCTTGAATGTCAATATCTATATATCTGTGTAAGACTATGGAAACCATAATTCCTTAAAAAGCCTAATAAGTTTGATAGGATTTGGTCATTAATAGTTATTTATCGCATAGTACTATAAACAGCTTTTCGCGGATAATAAAAGTAAAAATTATAATATTAAATCCAGTTTTGTATGCACTGGACTAACAAAACTGGCATTAATTTCAGGATTTTTACTTTATTATTCGTAGAAAACTATCTTAAATATGATGTGGTACCTGATTTTTACGACTTCTGTCTGAAAGACCAATCAAGTACTTTGCTAAACTTTATTATTTGTTTAATTGTTAGAAACTCTACAAGTTAGGTCTAGGTTACATAGATCTATGAAACATAGACAAGCATTCTAAAGATAAAATCTGTTGAGGATAAGATTTATAAACTGTGCCCGTTTGTTGGTCAAGACACTTCCTTTTTCTGGAAGGGGAAATAAAAATTACACTAAAAACCAAAGAGACCCATAATATTTTTTATTACACTGTCAGCTTTAGCCAAAAAAATTGTAGAAATGCAATGATTTTAGCTTGGTTTAGTTCCTCAAGTAGAGGCAAGAAATATATTTGTTTTAAAATCAGAAATAGATTGGAGGATTTTAGGTAAAAGGCACTGATAATTCAAATCTTTGACAATTTTCCAGAAAACTGTTTCTTAGTCACACATCAGGAGAGATATGGGTAGTGAAATTTGTGTGTATAGTGACCTAGTATTTGGTTATCCTAGGCGGTTTTTATAACCTTATTTTTATACAGAATAACAGCATATTAATAGGCTATCTATGGTTAGTTACAAGGTGTTATTTTTAGTTATTTTGAAAGTTAAAAAACCAATATCTTGTCTTGTCTGTCCCACGCGCGTCTATCAACCCCCCGCCCTCCCCCTCCCCAATTAAAAACCAATACCCACTTCTGTCCAATTCTAAAAATCTAAAAATGTTAATTTACCATATTTAATGTGTTATCCCTTAAAATTACTGAAAAATTGTACTAGAAGAGATTTCTGATATAGTCCCTTTCGTGGCAACGCTACTCAAGGGGCGATTCTTCGTATTTTCACAGTAGCTTTTCTCCTAACCTAACCTAAAATAACCTATTAAAAGCCATTTTAACAAGGATGACAACATCCAAAAAAGCGAAGCACTGAAACGGTAGGACAAACGTACATTAACACTTGTATAGTGTCAGAACTGAATAATCATAATATAAATGTATAAGAGTCAAAGCAAAATCGTAAGTAAATTTGTTGAAAAACTGCTTGATTCAGGATAATGTTTATGGACATACTTACATTTTGAGGACTTGATTATAGAGTAGCTTCGCTTATTACATTATACTTTGTTGTCCCAGAAATCTATAAACCAAAAATTAGATCAATCGGATAATTAGATCACATAAAAATTTGTTGTTAAAAGTAAAAAAATAAACATGTTTAAAATGGACGTACGGACATTTTGGTGATGATTATAGAGTTGCTACGCTTTCTAAATCGTACCTAACTATTAAAGGAATCACCATGCAAAATTTGAAATCGATAGGACAATTCTAACATGCCTAAATTAACGAAAAAAGCTATCCGTTACGGACAGAAGTACGGACCGACCCTAATTATATAAAGTTTCGCTTTTAAAGATACGACGAATCGCGTTGCCACAAAAGGGACAATTCCCGAGATTTCTAATCTAAAATATTCTTTTTATAAAACAATTTCTCATGTCTTTACAAACCAAAATCTTATTGATGTTGTCATCCTTGTTAGCATGAACTTATTATATATTGACCATTATAGCTACTAAAAATATACAACTCAATACTAATAAAATTACATAAATGTCTCTTTGAAAAAAGTTACTCCCTAAATTGTGGATCTTTTTGAAAGATTTTTACTTTTAAGGTTAGATCCATCCGTTTGTTTTTAATGGTACAGTTAGTATCGTCTATTATTCCTTTTTAAACTTCACATGTGATTTCTGTAACATTTTGGTACATTTTTTTTGTGTGTAGCATAATAACATAGTGTAATGATGACTTCTAATACAACATGGCACAATGTTTTAAAATGTAAGAAAGTAAACTCTTTATTGTTGATTTTGTCATCCTTGCTTTCATCCCCCAAAATCTATGGGCCCAATTATTTGTCCAAATAGGCATATCACAAGAATTTTAGTCGTTTTTTGGTCCATATAATCATCACAATCTTAGGCCTAGATCTTTCCAATACCAATTAATTATATTTTTAACGAATTCCACTTTCAGTTTCTATAATAGAGTTTTCATAGAAAAAAACATTTTCAGTATGACTTCGTAACCGATTAACCCATGATTAGAACCGGTTCTCAGCTATTCTGAAAAATCATGTAAGACATCGAATTACAGACATTTCTTCATGAATATTAAAATAAAAATCATGAAATTGATACTAGCCTTCTGCCCTTCGAGGCAAAAAAACTGGTTTTATTCTTAAATTATTTTTAATTTTATTATCCGCAGAAAGCTGTATATAACTCGATGCGATAAATAAATCTAATGGCGATATAAGGTGAAAAATTTATCTTTTCGAATTGCAAAATTTGTTTAATGATTTAAAATTAAAATTGTATTTTCTATGAAACCGCAAGAATATCAATACAATAGTTTAATTAGGTTTTTGCTTAATCTAAAATATTTGGTCTAAAATAAGGTAAATGAGACCCTCACCCACTTTTCATTTTTGTTTTTAGATTGATTGATTGATTAAATATTAAATCTGAACAGGAATGAGAACTATCAGGAAGGGAGGGGACATTGGGCTGTTTATTACACTAGTCCCCAAAGTCTTATGATAACATCTTCTTATTGGTTGGTAAACAACCGTGGGGACTTTTAATGAATTTTGATTGGTTTGGTCATTTAGTTCATTGTCAAACCGTTTCAATCTATAATTATAATCTACAGAAGGGGTAATTTTGTGTATCATCATTGGGGATGTACATCAAGTTATCGACCATTGTCTTAACGTTTTAGATCCCTGGAGAATCATCCATGATTTTTTTTATTTAGAAAGTGGAATGCCACCATTCATCTATGATGTTTGTCTGTCTGTCTGTTTGTGAGCTTTTGGATTTACAAACTAGCAGTGTCAGAACATTTTTTCTCGTATTCATTCGAATCCGGTGGATAGGAACCGGTTCTCATCCATACGAAAAAACTATGTCTAGCATCGTATTATATCCAGCTTTCTACGAATATAGAAATGTACAATCATAAGATTAAAACCAGTTTTTTTAGCCGGTGCCTTCGGCACCACGGGGCTAAAAAACTAGTTTTAATCTTATATTTGTACTTTCTATATCCGCGGAAAGCCGTTTATAATACGATGCGAGAAATAACTATTCCAATAATTCTAATTTTCCGGAAGAGTAATTTTGTTTAAATGAATTGGGATGTACACAAATTTATCGACTACTGTTTTATCCTATAAATCCCTGAGTATCGACACACTTTAGAAAGTACATATTTTTTCATGTTTGTTCTTAAAGATCTCGCTAACCACTTTTATTTTAAGGATGTTACACGCAGGCTCTAGGAGGGTTTCTATCAATTTTATCTTATTTTTAAGGTTTTAGGCTATCATTCTTCCCTCATTTTTGTGCTATGAAAAAAGTTTTAAAAAGTAGCCATATAAAGTATGTTATGATATGAAAATTGTCTGATATAAACGTATGTGTTATATTATTTTTTACTACCGGATATCTAAACTTATTTTATTTTACAATCAACACATTATATCTAAAGACTAAGTTGAAATAATAACAGCTTTGAAGTTTTATAGGGGATTGTTTGTCTACGGGCCATCTGTATGTCTGTCTATGGGCCATCTGTCAGTCATCGGTCTGTCAGTCAGTCTTCGGTCTGGTTGTCTGTTAGTCATCTGTATGTCTGTCTGTAAGCCATATGTCTATTTGTCTGTCTGTTATGTGTATGTCTATCTGTCAGCCATCTGTCTAATTGTCTGTATGTCATATGTCTATTTGTTTGTCAGTCATCTGTATGTCTATCTGTCAGCCATCTGTCTAATTGTCTGTATGTCATATGTCAATTTGTTTGTCAGTCATCTGTATGTCTATCTGTCAGCCATCTGTCTAATTGTCTGTATGTCATATGTCAATTTGTTTGTCAGTCATCTGTATGTCTATCTGTCAGCCATCTGTCTAATTGTCTGTATGTCATATGTCAATTTGTTTGTCAGTCATCTGTATGTCTATCTGTCAGCCATCTGTCTGTTTGTCAGTCAGTTTTCGGTCTGTTTGTCTGTCAGTCATCTGTATGTCTGTCTGTAAGCCATATGTCTATTTGTCTGTCTGTTATGTGTATGTCTGTCTGTCAGCAATCTGTCCGTTTGTCTGTCAGTCATCCATCTATCTGGCTGTAAGTTATCGTTCCGTCAGTCATATGTATGTTTGTCATTCAGTCAACTGTCTATTTGTCTGTCAGCCATCTGTCTATTTGTCTGTATTTCATCTGTATGTTTGTCAGCCATTTGTTTGCCTGTGAGCCATCTATTTGTCTGTCAGCCATTTGTTTTTCTGTGAGCCATCTGTCTGTCTATAATATTGATGGTGTCAATAAGTTTTGATTAATTTTTAAATCAAGGTCAAAGAGTTCTTAATTTAATTAGATCAGCTTACAAATTCAGGACCTGCATTAAATAAAAAAGTCTAAAATAAAAATAAAATGATTCAACTTTATACATGTTCTACCACTAAAGGCCTTTTCTTTAAATTATTTTTTCTAAGAGTAAAAAATTTTTTCTGGGGCTGATTTTGTCCAAGGAGAGTTGAGGTACTCTCCTTGTAAAAAGTTATATACCATCTTTACACCCATAAGAAGCATCGCTTTAAAGAAGATCCTTATCGGTTCAGTGGTTAGCGAGATCCTACGCTACAGATACACTTTATGAAAGACTTTATGTTACTTTGATTTAAGGATTTTTTATGCATTGCAATTTATTTTTTTTATTTTCTTTCAACCTCTTCCTACATCTTATAAAAACAAAAGATCTTGAAATATAAAAAGAATAATAACCTAAGATTTATCATAATATTAATGCTTTAATTAAATATTTATCGCATAGTTGGTGTTTTCGACACCTCACCCCTACCTCCTCCCCTATCTTTTTACACTTTTTTGAAAACATTGTTTGTATTATATCTTTATCCTATCTATCTTATTTATGGATTATTGATTCTAAGAAAAACAAGGTACAATATTATAAACAAAGAAAGTTTTGACACCCTACAAGTGTTTATGTTCATTTGTCATACCGTCTTATTTAGAGTTTCTCTTTTATAGATGTTGTCATCCTTGTTTTTTTTTGTTGCAAAGTATGTGCACTTTACATGTGTATAGTTTTGTAGTATTAGTTGCATAAAGAAAATAACAATTGTACAATAAATATAGAATGTATAGATAAACAATCATATAATCTGACCACATTAATGCTCAGAAATACACATTATAATACAAATTGACATTTTTTCCAGTCTTTTCCATGTAACTACAATATCTTCGTTTTACTATTTATTAATAATACAGTTTTTATATTAATAATTTGTTGTACCTTGTTATTGCTGTTCTACTTTTTTATATAAATGTCTTCTACATTTATATCCATTGTATTTTTTCCTACTCATGGTCAAAAGTTCATGTAAGTATGCTATTTTCATAGATTATTAAGTATAGAATAACAGTTATTTGTTGCTTATACACAGCTTTCCACAGATAATTAAATGAAAAAAATATAATGTTAAAACAAGTTTTGCTGTCCAGGCTAACAGAACTGGTTTTAAATTTATAATTTATGTTATAATATTCCTGGAAAATTGTTTGTAATACGATGCTATACATTGGTTTCCAATATGGCTGAGAACCTGTTCTAATGAACAGAATATTAATCGGATTCGAAGTCATACTGGAAAAGAGAATTTTATTGTTCTCGTTAGTTTAAATTACTTAATGTTTCGTAAGGGATAAGACAATCGACGATAAGTTTATATACAATATACAATACACCCCTAATTATGATAAACCAAACTACCCGCATTGGCTTTCTTTAGAAAAGTTTGGACACTTCTAGTTTGTACTACCCAATAAAGATTTATGCAAAGACTCTAAAGTATTGCATTGTTTTCATATTAATTTTATATGTATTTTTTTCTCTGCTATTCTATAATGCCTCATATCTATTAGATTATTTTAACCAAAAATGTCTTAAAACTAAAATACTTTACTAAAACCTGCCTTTAACACTACATCCTCTAGCCTATGGTGGTTTGTACATCGGCTTTGAGTTTTGAAGATTATCCAGTAAAATCCAACTTATTACAAGTGGAACAACGAAAAAGAAGGATTTTTTTGTTCATCATTAACATATACTTTCTATTGTCTTGTCCTGTAGGATTCTGAATGAATAAACATAAATCTCCAATGTGATAAGTAATTCATTTAAACCTTTTGGGTATTAATTATAGTAAAACTTTCCAGACAAACACTCTTTGCAGAACAATTTCAATTAGTGCCTAACTTTGCATGGTCAGTGGCGTGCGAACCGAAGGGGGCATTTGGGGCAATCGCCCCCCCCCTAGCGACCAAAACGCGACCCCCCTAAATGTTGAAAAATGCCCAATTTTGCCCCCCCCTGGTCAACAAAAATGCCCCTTTTTGCCCCCTACCCTACAAAAAGCAAAACTATCCCAGTTTCCAAAAAAAAGATCAAGAAATACTCAAAAAAAAATTTTTTGACGCTTCGCGCCAAACAGACAGTTGCCATTCATTTAACCTTACCAAATTTTTTAATTAGTGTAGAAATTAGGTTATAATCTTTTTTCACTGAACATAACAAACCAGGTAATAGGAAGTATTTTATTTGGTATAATATAAACTTTTTACCTAAAGAAATGTTGTACATCCCCAATGATGATACACAAAATTACCTCTTATATAGATTACAATTAGTGGATGAAATGTATGGAAACTCGACTTAATTAACCAACCAATAAAAATTCCATTAAAGTCCCCAAAGTTGTTGAGCCAACGAATAAGAAAATTTTATATGAATTATTTGGGATTAGTGTAATAAATAGCCCAAAAACCCCTCCTTCCCTGCATATTTGAAGAAAAAAAAATTCGCTTCACGCACTTCCAAATGGTTTCTGCTTTTTATCACATGCATTGTATATTTTGTTTTTATTTCTATAAAAACATTTGTAAACAACAAATATTTCATCAAAAAGTTATTTTATATAAAAAAGAAACAGCGTTGATATTTATCTAAGCCTTTTTCTCAACACTGTATGTCTGTCTAAATGAATAACTATATATGATGTCATATTATTTTCAGGATAAGTTTATCATTTTTTTGTTTACATACACTTACAAAAAGACATGTTTTTAATGGCAATTTTCATTAAAAACCCTTAAAACTAACTACACTCTATATTCCTAACTTGATAAAATACGCCACTCTTGTTGTCTTTAATTGATTTTAGTTCAAAGGGGGAGTAAATATTTTTAGGTGCGCTTCACGCACCGCCCTTATAAATCCTTGGAAACACCACTTAATTAAAAATTAACAGAGTTTTAAAGTGCCATTTAAAAAGGGTAGGATATGTTGATATAACTTTTTAGCTTCTCTATAATTCACTATGGCTGTCAGTACGTAATGCTAAGGGGGAAATGTGATTTTTTCAACTGCAATTAAAGATAGAAGGCTAAAACTTGTGTTAACATTCCCATCATTATGGAGTATAATTAACTATTAAAAATTCATGGATGTCAGACTACTTTTCAGGACGTTTTTGGCCATTTTTGTATCTTTTAAATTTCGGGTATAGTCCCTTTTGTGACATTGCCTCTTAAGGTGCATTTCGTTGTATTTTCACAGTAGCTTTTCCCCTATTTATAGCTCTTGCGGGGTCAAATGCCTAACCCTGCAGGGAAATCACCTGACCTAACTTAACCTAGAATAACCTATAAAAAGCTACTATGAAAATACGAGGAAATGCCCCTTAAGAGGCGTTGCCACAAAAGAGACTATACCCCAAAGTTTTCCATATTTCTAAGAGATTTTTATATCTGTAGATGAAAGGACAAGTATTTTTTTTTATTTTTTTACATAGTTCTTTATATCTTTGGTTTTTATGGTGCGATAATTTTTTTTGTGGATTATAATATTAAAAAAAAAAAATTTCTCGCTGTTTCGAGCATCCAGTATGTAATTTACTTTGACTGCCATCACACAATATGCAGGAAAAAGGATTTGTGACTTTTTCTACCTAAAATATATATTATTTCAACAGATGCTCTTTAAATCTACTTGTCTGTATTCTTACTAATGATTTTTTGTGCTTTGCTACTTAAAGATGTTGTCATCCTTGTTGTCATACAATAAAGAAATATTTAAAATCAGTTTTACATATTAGGTTAATTTTTGGTAAATTATTTCCAAAATGAGTGTTTTTATCTCCTCCCCCCCCCAAAATTTTTTTAATGGGGTTATTCATCCTTCCTGCTGAGATTTTATAACATCCCCTTCCACCCATAAAAAATGTTTTGTGGTGGGGGGGGGGGGAGGTTAAATTATATTCTGTACTTTTTTTCGAAGATGCTTTCTAGCTCCCTTCCCTTCGGTCATTGCAGGGTGGGGAGATGGGATGGGGGAGAAGAGATGAGGGGGAAGAGATTAGGGATATAAACGGGAAATAGGGATGGGGGAAGGGATGGGGAAGAAGGGATAAGGACTAGAAGGCCCATAATCAAATAATCCCACCCCTTAAAACGCCCTTATTTAAAATTAGTACATATAATCAAAATGCCCCCCCCTAAAGCAAATTACCCCCCCCAAAATAAATGTTCTTTAAAAAAAAAATTTTGGGGGGGGTATTTACCCCCCCCCCCCAAATTGAATGTTCTTTAAAAAAAAATTTTACTGAAAATTTTTTTTTGGGGGGGGGGATCTATGATGTAATTGTAAAGCACTGAAGATTCTATAAAATAGATACCTAACTAAATTAAATATTTCATTAAATAATGAAAAAGAATTTCTATAGGCGATTTCTTTTGGGAGGATGTCAGGGTGTCTCAAAACTAGTTATAAAACTTACCAGGACCTATAAGACGCTTCACTTTAAAGTATAATCATATTGGTTCATTGGTTAGTGAGTTAATTATTGTATTTTTATGTTCTAAAGAATGAGATACTACTATATATTTGAATAGTAGTGGCGCCCTTAGCATCTAAGAACTCGTGTTTTCTAAAGGGTAAAAAGGGAGGAGAAAAATAGCCTAAAACCACTCAAAGGATTGACCTATAATAGTGTGGAACCATCAAGGGATCTATGTGAAGCTTTCCTAAAAAGGAGAACTCAGTCAAATAAACCTTACTTACTACTTTATGTTATAGGATAGTACTTATTAACTTAATAGATTAGGTAGGTGCTTTTTTTACATAATTAAATTACCCCCCCAAAAAATTTTACCCCCGGGGTAAATTAGTTTGGGGGGGGGGTAATTACCCCCCCCAACAGATTTGGGGGGAGTATTTACCCCCCCCAACAGACTTTAGGGGGGGTAATTACCCCCCCCAATCAAATTTTACCCCCGGGGTAAAAATTTTGGGGGGGGTAAAAAAAAATTTCGGCGCGCTTCGCGCGCCATTTTACCCCCCCAAACACGAATTACCCCCCCCCCTAAAATTTTTTACCCCCCCCTCAAAAAAAAAGCTTGGACGCCCCTGGACCACCGTTTTAGAGGTCTTTAATACAATAAAAATGATGTAAGAAAAACAAGAAAACACGAATAAAATATGATAGACATGAATGCCTTGATATAGATCTGTTTTAAACTCCCTTGATCTATCCATATATCCCTCTTTAACTGGCCATTCATATTCATTAAACAAAAACATTTTAATATTATTTTTATCCTCTTCAAGGTTATAAAATTTCAATAAACTTTCATTCATCTTAAAATAAATCTTTTTAAAGATAACAAAACTGCAAACTGCCATAACACGAAATAATTAAATTTCTCGTATTCATTCGAATCCGGTGGATAGGAACCGGTTCTTATCCATACGAAAAAACTATGTCTAGCATCGTATTATATCCAGCGTTCTACGATCGAATATAAATAGTAACTGTAATAGTTATTTCTCGCATCGTATTATAAACAGTTTTCCGCGGATATAGAATGTACAATCATAAGATTAAAACCAGTTTTTTTTAGCCCGTGCCTTCGGCACCTCGGGGTTAAAAAAACTAATTTTAATCTTATAATTGTACATTCTATATCTGCGGAAAACTGTTTATAATACGATGCGAGAAATAACTATTACATTTACTGAAATCCAAAGCACGGCTAATTTCTAAAAATTAAAGTTTTATTTAAAGGAACTAGCTATTCTAAACATATGTACATAGTGACTTATTTTGGTAAAACATCATCTAATGGGTAAAATTTCATTTAATTTAAATTACTTACTTGTTGAAAAAATATATATTTTACATTTAACAAATTTAGAGAATGTTATTTTTTTAGATTTCGATTTGGGTTTGAAATGGTTGGTCATTTAGAAAACTTTTAAATCTCATGTTCTTCAAATAGATATAAATGATGGAGAGGAAGGATTAGGGGTGGGGATTTAGTGGTCGTCGCACACTATAATCCAATTGAAACAGCTTCAAACCCATATCCAACCCCCCCCCCAAACACTTTATAAAATCCACTCTTACTTTTTTTCTTATCTCACCTTAACTCCCCTTCCCCTCCCCCTTAGATCTCATTCATACATCTATCTCACTCTCTCTTCTTTTCTTTCTTTCTTTTTTTCTATCTTGCTTGTTATTTTTCTGAAAGCCTTCCCATCTTTGATTTACTTCCTCAATAAAAGTTAGGCTTAATGTTGGAGCCTCTCTCACCCACTCCCACCTACTCAGAGGAACTATCTTTTTTTTCTTCCCTCCACCATCCCTTCCCCCCATGGTTGGGAACCACTCCCTTTTTCTGTCTCGTTCCTTGCGTCTTAAAGACCCATCTTGGGCCAATTTTCACTTTCCATGCACACAGCCATGTGTGTGTGTGTGTATGTGTGTGCACACGTAGTTTTAGAAATAGTAGATATTCCTTACTTAAAAATTTTTTTTGTCTAAAATTTTTCAAAATTTAAAGTTTTAAAGATTTAGAAGATTTATCATTAAAAAATTAGAAGATTTTTTCGAGGAGGGGGGACGCTAACCATCCCTGAAAGGATAACATGGGGGAAGTAGTTTTCATGGATGTAAGCATGTCTATGCGTGTGTGTGAGTGTGTGTGTGTAAATTCTAATATGCTAGGTCGCTACTCTCATGGCCTAGCATCAGTTCAACTCGAGTCATCAAAGTTACAGGTCGGGCACCCACAAAGTGTCTTATTATTTATAATAGTAATAAAACTAGCATGATTTGACCTAACCTAACTATTTATGACTATGTGTTGTCTACTTATGTAACTTATAATTATCAAAAATATTTTTATTAAAATATTATATTTTCTTTTGAGATTATGTTTAAAATTTTAGCAAAGTATCTTGACCTAAAAGTGAATTAGATATGTGTGCAAGTGTTTCTATATGTGTGTGTGTTTATAACTTTTTTTGCATTTACTTTCCCTTTTACTTTGAGCTGAGACACTTGTAAGGTCAGGTCCTTTTATTGACCATAATTATAATTAATTATATAATTATAATCATCATTGTGTACTTTTGCATGTGTTGATTCTTGGTAACAGTGATTTTAGATGGTTTTCATTAATTAATAACATAATTTTCATAGTTTATTCTCGTTCTTGTACTTTTATTTTATTTTTTGAAACAGTTTTTATATCTTTATTAAAGTTATTTTGTCTGAAGTTAAAGATCTCGAAAAATGCAGGTCCATATGGGTTACTTTTCAGTGAACCTTGAAAAATGTCTTAGGATGGTTTTAGGCTCTTTTTCTGAGCTCCCCCACTCTGACCTAAGTGCAACAACTTGTAAATTTTAAAAATAAAAGTCTTATGCTATTTTAATAAAATCTTTTTTTCATGATACCCCTTAAAATGCCAATTATAGAAACTTAATGATTGTTACTTATAAAAAAAATGAGAGAGAAAACAGTTCTTAAAACATTAATTATATTAAATTCAAGCTTTTAGTTTCTTGGAACTTATGCATGTTCAATTCTAGTTTTTAATTTGTTAGCAAGAATAAATTTTTAAATATATAATGTTTAGAATGCATAAATCTAATTCTATGATTTAGTTTAATAAAAAAAGACTTTAATGCCTAACAAAACAACATCGCATTTTAGATTTCATTTTATTTAAAGTTTTCCAAGTTTTTTTTATGACATAAATATGCACAATAATTTCCTAACATATAATAATACTCTTAAAAACTCAAATTGACATGTATTTATATTATGTTGTAAAAAGAAAGTAAAAAATGTAGTATTTGGGGTATTTTTAAAAATATAAATAAACCTTTTTCTATGTGCATGAACCTGGGTTTATTTGTGGTGTGGGCCTATTTGACCTTGTAAGACCCAAGAACTTCATCTCAAATAACTCCACACCCCCATTAACATATACTTTCCACTTTTAACCTCCCCCCTTCCTTTACTGCATGTTTTGTATTCTATGTTTGCAGCCCCCCCCCCCCTTCCCCATCTCTCTTTCTATATATGTACTTTCTCTCCATAGATTATCCATCTATCATTATATAAATCATATATCTCTTTTTTTCTTCTCTTTTTTACATCTATTATTTTCTAAATTAAAATTTTCTTTTTTTGTATATTATAAAATCAGGACAAAAAATTGAATTAAAATAAAGGTTTTTGTATTATAGCTTTTGCCCAATTGCAGCTGGAATTAATTTTAAAATAATTTTCTTTAAAGTATGATTTTTAAATATTTAAAATATGGTCAAAATTTGAAAAAGGTCGAATAAGGTCATTTTTTTAATGGCGGCGCGTCGATGGTTTGAAAATGGTCGTTTCTTGGTCCCGACGTTTTTATCTTGCGCACGCTATATATCGCCTTTGGCTAGGAACTCAAAAAAAATGCCTAACAAGCTATCTTTTAAGCATCTCCTGTATTAAATATAGACACAGGTTTCTATGTGTGTGTGTGTTTGTGAGTGTGTGTTTTAGTTGGAGTGACCTAGAATATTTTTATTCCAAAATTGAGGTCACATATTTGGAAAGATAAAAATGCTTCAAATTTAATCTTAAATCTGGAATTTTTAGAGCCCTGGAAAAAAAAGTTGTCGTCTACTTTTGCCGCAGGGGATGCTTAAAAGCTTTACAACCCCATCACTCTTTCCCCGAAAAACTCTGAATTTGACTTAAGGACTTGGGTTAAGGCTTACACTAAAAATATTTTAGGATTTACTTTCTATACTCAAGTTTCTTAAATATAAGTAAGCTTTTAAAATCTTATTAAAAAGATTAACTTTTCACACATTTTTCAAATCAAGGTATTTTTTTGACAAATGTTTAAATTGAAAATAGGGAAATATATTTGTTAAGAGGTACCAAAAAAGGATAGTTTTTAAGGTGTGTTTTTTTTTAACAAAAAATGGGGGTTGGGGCTATTGAGATAAGGAGTGGTCTGGTCTGGTCATATGTAGAGAAAAATGACCCCCACTTCATCTGAAGGACATCACCTGATATAATCTTATATATAAATGTATACTACAATCTAAAGACGCCACTTTTTTGGTCACGTTTTACACATTTTTCAACTTTTGACTTCTAGAAAGATTTGTCTTTTTTTCTTACTAAAAGCAAAATGGCATGTAATAAGTCAACATTTATTTCAAAGAGACATTATTTTAAAGACTTTTATGATATCTTTATATGAAAAACTAAATGAAATGCATGTAACTGCTGAAAACCATCTCAAATTATGCACTTTATAGCTCCACCTTGTGTTTAAAAAAGTTACTAATTATTTTATTTTTTAGAATGTACAGCAAGTGCGCCATATCTTTATTAGTGCTGACCGGCGGCGTTCTTGCCGACCAGAGCAGCTACTCCTCAGCCGGCAACCAGTACGCCGCTCCTGCTGCCTCCAGCGGGTACGGCGCCCCATCCGGTGGCGGTAACAACTACGCCGCACCCGCCGCGTCTGCTGGCTACGCTGCCCCCGCCGCTTCCAATGGCTACTCTGCTCCTGCCCAGTCTGGCTACGGCGCCCCCGCTGGCGGATATGACGCACCAAGCGCCGGTTATGCTGATTATGACACCGGCTACGCCTATGAGGAAACCGCTGCTGCTCCCACCTCATCCGGCGGTCTGGATCCCCTCGCCTTCATTGAGGAGTTCATCCCTCTGTTCCTTGTTGTTATTGCTGCCGTTATTGCTGCTGGTCTGCTCGGCCCTCTGTTCAGCCAGTTGTTGATGCTCTTGGTTGCCCTCCTTCCCGGAGCTCTCAACCTCAAGGCTCCCATCATCAATGCCATCCTCAACCCCTTTAACCTGACTCTGTGTATGATTAACGCTGGCGCTGCTCCTACCGCTATAACTGGCAGAAGTCTGGAGGATAATGAATATAGCAACTACATCCAACTTTTCCAGACAACATACGATTTGCTCATGAGTAAGTTTTAACCTCATATTTTTTTTTTTAAATTTATATCTTAAATATTAAAAGATGTTATGTTATCATCTGCTTTAAAAGTTTCTAAACATTTTTTTCTATTTCAGACAACTTGGCGTAATAATCTAAGCAGATTAGGCATAAAAACTGAATAAAGACTATTTTGTCTGCCCGAGGCTGCGAGGCCGAGTCCCGACCACCTGTGATACTTTATAAACACAACAAAACCACACAAATAATCATCAAAATTTCTCATTTTCTTTACCAGTAATTTTACATATTTTTTTGTTGGCTAATTGGGTCATTAAAAACTTGTTTTATTATTGACTTTGAAAATGAGGATACATTATAAATCTTTAAAAATAGCAACAATATTTTAATTGTTTTAAATTATGTGCCCAAACCTTTTTAAAGCTTAAATGAATTTCTAATTGGGATTGGAGAAAAGATTTTTGTCAAGCAGAGAACATTGCTGCACTTGAGGGTTAAAAATTTCTTTGGATTTTCAGTTTATGGGGCAGATAAGTGACAAATTATGTTGTTTGTCTGCCCTTTCTACCTCGTCAAATCATCCTGGATATTGCTTAACTCCTTTGTACAATAATTGTTCTTGATATAGAATATTTAGCTTTTATACACATTCATGTGTTCATTTTGTTTATATGTTTTGTGTATTATTATGTATGGGGCTATACAAACCATCTATCTATCTATTTTTTATATTACCATTTAAAATCGCCCCAAGAATCCTTCAATCTTTTTTCCCTTCCTGATGTCAACATTGTATTCTGTCTGTCAGACTATTTGGTCAGCCAAGGTCACCTCATGGCTTCACAGGCACTAAATCAATTCTTTTAAACTTTAAAAATGTTAAAAATGTGTGTGTGTATTTAAATATACATATTATTTATTAAAAAAAAATTGCGGGCATACTTTTGTTTAAAAAATACACACACATGTTACAATATTATTTTTTCTTCTAAATTAAATTATCTCAGGAGAAATTTTTAGACTTATTTTGTTATTTTTTTTGTTATAATCTTTTGTTATCTTTTTGGGTTAAATTTTGTTATACATATCTGTAACAACAGCAAGTTAAAATTGTTTATTTTTGTTTGATTGTATACATATTTAATAAAAAAATATGTATACTTTTACTTATGATGAAAACGTGAAAAAGGGTGCTATAAATATTCGCGTTAAATTGTTATTTGTTAATTAAGTAAGCACATTATGAATATTATCTCTTTATAAAAATGCAAGACTAAAGACTTTGGGCAGTTTCTATGTTGTTTTTTACAATAATATCACATTTCAGATATTAGCTTTTTTGGGCTGAAAATTTAATGTGATATTACATATTTAAACAACAATAGAAGCAACCTATTACTTTAAGAACAGAACACACTCTCAACACCGCAATGGATACTGTGACACACAATATAGTAAATATAAAAGAATCTCTGAGCTGGAGTATTGTATACAGAGTAATTGTATATTTATTTTTGCTCAATTTTGTTATTTGTTTTTGTTATGATTGCAACATTGTATGAGAACTATCAACTATTGTAGTAATGTACAAATAAACTAACTTTGTCCAAATGTGTTTTTTTTTTATTCGTCATCCTTGTAATAAAGTAACAGGATGTGTGTCTGTCTGTACCGAAGGATCTCGCTAATCGCTGAACCAATCGGGTTTTTCTTAACATGGTAGATTTTCATAGGTCCCGGGAAAATTTAAAGAAATCGGAAAAATAATGAATATTTTTGAGAGACTTGCACGCAACAAAAAGAAGTATCGCAGGGACGTGATAGCAATATAAAGAGGTATCGTAAAGACTTCAAAAAAACAAACATCTAAAGGTCACTAGAGGTCTCTAGGGGCGTAGCCGCTAGTGTTATATATAGTAGCAAGGATCTTTTTTTAAAAATGGATTAAAAGATTTCCAAAACGGGTAGAACAAAAGTATTGAGTCTTTCAGGAAAGTTTCTTTACTGGCATGAGCTGATTGCTGATTTGAGTGTATTTTCCTAAATCATAAACATATGACACGAAAGTTTAAGCAAAAATATTTTTTAAGATCTAAGAAAAACGACAAAAAAACAGGAAAAAAACCATTAAGCAACAAGTATAGGTATCAAAAAAGGAAATGTAGACTAAAGCTTGTGAAAACCATTAGTGCCAATGAATTTAGCAAATGGTAAGTTAGCTTTAAATTTTTATGTTTTTTTTTTAACAGCAGTATTTTGAAGCTGCTTGAAGCCTGTATTTTTGCCTACCAATCAACAGCCCTTATTTTTTGGAAAAATATGCAGCTGCCCATAATTCAATAAAATCCTTAGCTGCGCAGATACTTATGCAGTTGAGCCTTATTTATGGCAGCTAGCTGCCATAAAAATCAACGGCTGATTACCCTTATCAAAACTACTTAGACTCACAACGAATGCAGTATAATAGATATAAATTATATTTTCGTGCTTCACAATTTGGGATGTGCATTAAATAATCATCCATTGTCTTATCCTGATCTAAATGAAAAAATTTACAAAATTGAGTAAGGTTAAATGGCAGACGATTCTTCAATTTCCGTTGCGCCATAAAAAAAAACAAAATAGAAACCAATAAATTCTTTAAATTACACTTTTTTATTTAGTAAAAGTAGTTTAGGACTCTCAGCATCTTATCTATAACCCATTTTGTCCGTTTGTCCATCGAGGATTTTTTGTGCTTCGTTTCTCTGAGATCTTAAGCTTCAGACGGACGGACGGACGGACAGACAGACATCATTCTACTTTGTATTATAAATTAGTTGGTTAAAAATAAAAACATATGTCTAAAAGCTGCCGCAACTTCTTCAAAGCCGCGCGGCTTATTGTGGTATTGGCTGCCGAGCTCTAGTTTTTTTTAAACCAAGGATATGATATTTATATTGAGTTTTGACATATTCGTAGAACAAATAGTGTAAACCTAATTTTCATGGATTTCATAAAATTGGTAGATTTTGCTAAGCAATATTCCAAAGCTAAAATACTACCTTTCTTTAATTCTATCAATAATGATATATAAAACTGTTATAATTTAAGCCTCAAGAACTGATTTCCTGGCAGTAATGAAAAATGTGATACTTCTTGTAATTTATATCATATCGGGATGGAAGGAAAATTAAATGTCATAAAAACATGAATTTCTAAAACTTAATGGGTAATAAGCATGGCTAAGCAGCTTTTGTTTACCAATCACAAACCGAAGATTAAAAAATCAAAATTGATGCTCCGCCTTAAATTGCCTATTGAAAACAGGCTCCCAACCCCTCCCAAAATTTAATAAACCAAAATAAAGGGAGGAAGGGGTTCTCAATATTTTTTCTATGTCTATTACCTACCGGAGGCCTTAAAATTGCGGGGCTATCCAATACCCAATATATCCTAACCTAACTTCTATTTGCTTACATCTTCTTGTCACCCTAGTCATATATCTGAAAATATTCCTTATTCATTAGCTTTAAAACGCATTTGCAGTGATAATTTAGATTTTGTAAAACAATTAGATACTTTAAAAGAATTACTTTTGACCCGTGGATATAAACATAATTACATTTTAAAAGCTTTTGAACGTGTTTCTGTAATTGATAGGTCAACTGCTTTGAAAAAAGTAGAGAAAAAAATTGTAAACCGCCCAATTCTTAGTTTACAATATGATCCACGGTTGCCACATATTTCAAATATTTTGTTTAAATTCTGGAAGGTCATGACACAAAATCCTTTATTAAAAAAGATTTTTCCAGATCCACCGATGGTGTGCTGGACAAAACCAAAAAATTTGAGAGAATTTCTCATAAGAGCAAAGTTGCCAAAAAGTTTAGTTCCTAAAAGACCTTCCAGAAATAAGATAGGTTTTAAACATTGTGGTAATGATTGTATGTTATGTAAATTTTCACCTAAATTTGTTAACAACATTGTATCTTCTGTAACAAAAGAAACTATTCCCATTTTATCTAATTTGACTTGTAATTCGGAAAATATTATATATTGTATAACTTGTACTAAAGATAATGGAACTTGTAAATCTCATCCACAATATATTGGACAAACAGGACGTAAAGCAGTGGATAGATTCAGAGAACACAAAAATTCAATTGAACCAAATTCTGTAAAAACTGTAGGACAACATTTTTCACAAAATGGCCACAACCCTTGCCATTTACAATTTGTTCCTTTTGAGCAACTTAAAAGTAATAATCCTTGGATAAGATTAGCCCGTGAAAAATTTTATATTAGAAAATTTGAACCATTGTTAAATCGTAGAACTTGATTTAAAATGCAGTTGCAATTGTTTTTAAAAAAATATTTTTTTCAAACTATATACCCTTCCCTTTCTCTCTCTTATTACACAGCCAGTTTGACCGCTTCTCCTTCATTTGTTATTTGGTTGTGTTATAGTAAAGATCTAAACAGTAGCTGTGAATTTAAAATTTTATTTTTTATGATATATTTTAACATTTTGACTATTTTTGTATAATTCTTAATGCCTTTTTTTCATTTATTTATGTTGTTGTTTTCTATTACAGATGCGATTGATAATGAAGATTTTTTTCTTTGAAATATATTTCGTTATGAAGCAGCAGTAGTTACTAATTTATAAATGTTATGGTTGAGATAGATTTATAACTGTTAAAGTAACTTCTATAAACTAATGAAAAACTTCGCCCCTTCTTTTATTGTAACTTAGATAAGTTAGCTATTTTATCGTATGTTACTAGAATGCAGTACCATTTAATTATCAAAAAATTAAATAAGAATCATAATAAAGCAATGTCTTAGATATTCTAAAATCTAATTCTGAGATAAAAGAATCCTTATACTAAAGTAACAGGATGTCTGTGTGTCTGTGTGTCTGTCTGTGTGTACCGAAGGATCTCGCTAACCGCTGAACCGATCGGGTTCTCCTTAACAGGGTAGCTTCTCATAAGTCCCGGGAAGGTTTATAACTATTTTGGGGGAGGGTACCACCACCCTCCCAAGAGAAATGACAAAAAAATCGAAATTTTAAAAAAATTAGGGGAGACTTCAACGTCAAATAAAGAGGTATCGTCATAAAAATTAACTTTAACAAACAAAAACATTTAAAGTGCCACTAGAGGCCTCTAGGGGCGTAGCCGCTAGTTTATTATATAATAGCTGCGCCAGTTCACAATAATCAACTCAAATTTACCACTATATAATTATCAGGGACCTTGAGGGATAAGACAATGAGCGCTAAATTGATGTAGAAAACTCTAATGGGGATAATCAAAATAATACCATCTTTAATTGAAATCATTGGTTGATAAGTTTGGACGCTCCACAATACAATAAAAGTACCCAAAGTTTTTTGAGCAAATTTACAGTCCAATGTCCCCTCCCTCCCTGAAAATTATGGTGAGTTATTGCCTGGATTTAGTTGTCAGCTAATAAACCAATCTTCGCATCAATTCTACGTCAGTGTTCATTCAATGAAACCAATGAAACCTTTTTTTTGTCAAACAGCATGTTTTAATTGTAATCAATAATGAATCGAATGCAATTTTACTGTAATTTAGCAGCTCAAAAATGTCATTTTAGTTTGTTCTTTTATTTTTTAGGTTTTAGGCGAAAAAAAGGGGCAAAAAACGGTTTATTTTCGACTTACTCCAGACTACATTTTGTCCAAGATTGATCGTGCAGACGTTGTTTTCGGCTTCCACTAATTGAAATAAACATACTTTCAAATGTCATTCTTAGCGAATTTTTGTATGAATGTGAAAATACTTAAATGAGACTTAATTTCATTTACTTCCGTATCGAAGGGACACTATAAAAAATACCAAACGGAATAATTTATATTATATTTTATATTTTAACGATGTAAGTATTATATTGTGTTAAAAGTAGTACAAGAATATGTAATAAATACAATATAAACAGAAAATAAGGTCAAAATTAAATCAACGATTTACTTGAAAACATAAAAGTGTGAGTTTCTCTTTAAAGTAATTAATAACTATGAGTTTTAATGAGTCAACAGCTACATCCTGCAATTAATCTATGCCACAATTTTTTAATTCCCGAATTTATCAATTTGCCGCTAAATTGAACCTATAACCTTATAGAGATGCTTGCCTAAACGCCGTAGAATTCGCAATTCCACTAATAATTGTATCAGTCACAAACAGACGGACCGATTTTAAAGGTAAAAAAGCTTTACACATCAAATTTTTAAATTTAAGAATAGTGAGGGGGGGGGGGGGAGGGGTTATACAAACGCAAAATTCCCCCACCCTTTTGTACAAATATTTACATTGAATTAACAAATTGCACACGCAAGGTTCAACTTTTTGCGGCCCTTGTGGATTTCTGCTCACAGGGAATATGAAAAATAGGAAATAAGAAAAAGTTTTCAATATTCAAAGTTAACTTGGATGTATACATATGTATATTTAAAAAAAAAACAGGAAGTGTGCGTTGTCTTTAGCTTAAGGTCTCGCTAAGCTCATAGCCGATAAGGTTCTCCTTTTCAGAATAGCTTAAATGAAAATAAAAGTGGAAGGTATATCTAAAAAAAGCATAATCAGTTTCTGAAATTTACATCAAACTTTTTTTTACATACGATTCCTTATCTCTGCTTTTTGCATAATGGGGGTTTTTGCGCCCATCTTGCGACACTTAAAACACTCGTTAGAGAAATAGTTAGAGGAGCATATCAATTTTCTTGCAAAGCAAATTGTAAGTGATATTTCAAAGTGTGCTCCAAGCTTTTGGTTTATTTTATCCTATAAAATTATTTTGTTTACAGCAGTTATAAAATTACAAATTTGAAAATTTAAAAAGGATCACACATGATACTTCTTTCTTTTCCTATTTTTTCATAAAGTTCAACAATTTATTTTGGATTAATTCTGAAAATTACAAATTTACTTTAAATTCAAATATCAAAATACCATTCACATGAAAAAATTGAATAAAAAGGAGTTACTCTTTGACTTTATGGATAACGAGGTTAATATTTTTGTTCTTTTCAAGGCCTACAGGGAGTACAGTGATTAGACAATTGACAATAAGTTGATATTTTACCTAATTCATACATGTGCAATTCTCCTTTGGCAGCTATTTTAGTTATTTGTCCGAAGAAAAAAAAATAAGATTGCCACTGTCCTTTCCCTTCTTGTGAAGGACTACTCATACATGAATTGTTCAATGTAATTTATACTTTGCTAAAGTTTTGTTCTAATTGAAATCATAATCTGATATTGTGTGTACATGGGAGTAAAAGGGTAGAGGGGGCATAAGCTATATGTAACTCTGCCCACATGACGTGCTCCCTGTCCTGAATTGTATTGGGTCTTTGAAAGCAGCTAATACCGTCGGAAATATTAATACAGCCAAATAACTACAAGAGGTATAAACGAGATGAAACGTGTATCCGCGACTTAGGGCCAGAAAATTGTCTGGATTATACATCTATACTCATACATTTATTTTGTGCACTAAAAAATAGAAATTGGCATTACATGAAGTCTCTTTTCTAAATTAAATTAAAGTTCTTGGTGAAGGTTACAGCATGCTGAATTTCAGATATGAGAACGAGTTTTTTTTATCCTAGAAATTTCGGTCTAGTTTAATTGCAGGAAATCTTCTTTTATATTTTGGGATGGTTCAAGTCTATTTTCCTACCAATAAGCCTTTTATATATGAGCAAAAGTTTTCATCCTTTAAAAATGAATCCAATTAAGAAATGTAATACCACGGAAATATAAATGTTAGGAGTAATGCTTAAAATTATCAAACAATAGGTGATAATCGTAATATTTATAAACATTCGTTTGAGGTGTTTTTTTACATTCTTTGACACGACAAGTACAAAAAACAATTGTTTACAAAAAAAAATCTTAGGAATAAACAAATTTTATTTAGCTAATGTAAATTTCATTAGATTAATCATTACAAAAAATATATCTTCTTTTAATTGGATGCAACTCACTTTTTTTAACGTCATTATCATATTATGTCATTTTTTTCCATTAAAATCTCTCTAACAGCTTAATTTTTTTGTCGATTATGGGGAAGCTACCTGGGATAGTTTAAGGATATTTTATTTATGAATCAAAGCCTTTTCTCTGTCATTACTCTGCTACAAATTCAAATACTAATTCAAAGAGTTGCCACGCTACTTATATTCAACACATCAGGCAGACTCGCATACCAAAGCGTATAAAAATATGGCTAAAAAGACAATAAGGTGTTGAACAATGTTTTCAAACAATACCTTGAACAATGATCATCATTTATGTACATTATCTAAATGCATAGATCTTACACATAGATATAAACACCTACGGTTCAAGGTTGGCAAATTAAATGCCTTCTCATACAATAAGGGAAAAATACTAAGCCTATTACTGTTTTACTACGCCCCCTAGAGGCCTCTAGGGGCAAATAAGAAAATGGGGGAGTAGAACATTCACTTTCAACTTGAATTGTAAAAAAAGTTTTAAAAATTTTGTGAGTATCTTTTTTTCATTGGTGTTTTCTCTTAATATGTGTAAAGGTACCCTCCCCCAAAACAGATATAAAGCTTCCTTGTACCTATAAGAAGCTTCTCTGTAATGGAGATCCATATCTGTCCAGCGATTATCGAGATCTTGAGCTACACACAGTCAGATAGACATCCTGTTACTTTTATATCAGGAGCAAAATTTTTAAAATCACGTTCTTGCGCAAGAGAGCTTCAACCCAACAGGGTTGTAGCCCTTCAGAACAAATAAAATCATTACCTAACCTAACTTAAAAGAAGATCAAAATAAGTTTCTAGTTTGTGTTGGTTCATTTCCAGTTGTAGCACATGTTCAAAATATCAATTTTATTGGGTCATTTTTTAAAGTAGAAAATTAGATTTTGCTGAAAAGAAGCCTTCAAACTATTAAAATAGTAATAGTACTTTTAAATACAGGAAAAACACTGTTATAGTTTTTTAAAAGTCATATAAGTTACAGCAATAACATTATATTGTTAAAAAACAAACTCCCGGATGTTTCAATTTTATCATTAAGATATTGTCCATTTTCTTTACCTATTCATACAATAAAGGAATAAGTTTCAGAGTTGAAAAATAATTAAGAAAGCAATAGTTATTTATTGCATATATAGACAGTTTTCCTCGGATATCAATTTTAACCAGTTTTGTTAACTCTCTAATTATCAATTTTTTCTTCTGGGTAAATGGCTTTATTTCTTTGGCCGCTTGTACCTTCATTGGGTCAGCAGCTGCAGCTTAGCTTTTGGCCGCTAGTTTGGTCTAACTCTTATTAAAAGTTACTATCCAAAACTTCGGTAAAGAATATTTTGACATATAAGAAGCTTCTCTTTAAAGTAGTAATTATCGAGATCTTATGCTGCACACAGACATAAAGACAGACATTTTTTGTCATTTTTATGGATCAAAATAAATTTCTTTAACCCTGAAAGTAAGTAATATTGGCTGAAAATGGTCGTTATTGAATTTCATTGTATAGCAATATAGACAATTTGTTATCCGTAAAACAATGCAAGTCAAACATGCCCACGTTTTTTAAAATAAGTAAAGCTACTCTAAAATCATAAATCAGTCCCATGTTTTTTTTCTGTATGTAGATCCTTGTTAGTTTGAGTTAAGTTAAGTTTAATCCAGGGAGGGGTTTTTCTGGTACACAAATATTTATAAACACGCTTTCTTATTCGTTGAATTTTAATACATATTGGGTTCATTTTAAAAATCTTAATGGGTTGATTCAAGCTAAAAAAGTCCAAAATTTTCGACTTATAATTGGAGTAGGGGGTAATTTTGTTTATCATAATTGGGGGGACTGTGAATCATTTTATTGTCTATTGCTTTATCCCTTAAGGTCACAAAATAGAAGAATCTCTATTAAACTGGCAGATACATTTTTTTTCTTTCAATTAAATTTTTTTCTGACAGTTTATGTGAAAAATGTCATCCTTGTTATTTTGTAAATCTGCACTCACTGTAACATGATATTAGATTAAATTTAACAAAATACCTACTTATTTTGCAAATATATGTTAGTAGTACTACAAATCTGATGACCCTGAATTTACAGACAGGCAGAAGGACAAACACAATTTGTTAAATAGTTGCTACACTACTTAAAATATGTTTATAATTATTGCATAAATGCAAAATTATAAAAAAATTTGACAAGTATACATTAGTTGCAAATTTTTATGTAAATAGTTTTTTTTATTAAAAAATGTTGAAAAATACACGATAATTGGTCATTGGCGCGCTTATTTTAAATCTTTTGAACCAATAAAAATAAATTATACTATATGTAGTCAGTTAGCTCTAAAACTACAACCCTTTTATAAAACTATCATGCAAAATGCCAAATGACTTTAATAACCTATCTGTTTGTTCATTTACATATCGTTCTTTCCCTTATTGTAGTACACTTTGTTATTGAAATTAGCAAAACTTGCATGACCTTGTAGCACAAAGTGATTACAAAGTGGCCAGTCTTTCCTATGTGATGACCATTGTTTATGCTCATTGCTAAAGCTTTTTAAAGAGCAAAGCAACTCTTTAACTGTTTGTGATGCCCGTATAGTTCTTAATGTTAACTTAAGGATTTGTAAATTGTGGATAAACTGTAGTAAAAAGGTCCATTTTACATTAATCAAAGAGTATAAAAAGTCATTATTATAATTAATGCTAGCGTTACAATGAGATGTTTTACTATAAAGAGAACAATCGGTCCAGCAGTTAGACTCATAGACATCCTGTTACTTTTATATAGGATGTAGAGGCTTCTAGTGGCACCTTAAATGTTAGTTTTAGAAGAAGAAAAAAATCAAAAACTTTCCCTGGACCTGTAAGAAACTTTACTAGAAAGGAAAACTAAAAGTAAGTCCATCAGTCAGTTATATATTTTGTTACAGAAAGGCAGACAAACAGACTCATGGGTAACCAGTACTCTACTTCTTCCATATAAGAATACATGTTTTAAAAAAAAAAAGAAGTACTTTAAACGATAAGGGTCTATATTTGAACTTACTTATCCTTGTCAAAAGGGAGAAGATGGTTAATTGTTTATAAGTCTCACGTTTCACTAAAAATTTAGCGCTCATTCAAACATAATTAATTATTCTCTTTCATGCCTCTTTTCTATGTTAAATATGGTTCTTTTCTATAATTATGGTTAGTATGTTAACACTTCTTTCCATAACGTCAATTTAGTTCAGAATTGAATTTCGGATAAAGCTTACAAGAGTTTTTAAAAATCCGCAAAATATAATTGACAACTGCCAATGTTATTAAATGGTCACATATGCCTTATAGTTAAAGGAATCTGCACTAGGGAAATAAAACCTTTATCTTTCATAGCCATTGAGCAAACCTAGTTGTAGGGTAGCTTAGCTCCTTAAATGCTGCCACTCTATAATTGTTATTGGTTATTTATTTTACTTTGTCATTTCTTGAGCAATACTATTTTTGGTTTTGTCCCATCCCTGTTAATGGTTAACAAGAAGTTGTAAGTTTTTTTTCTGGTTTGTACTTTTCATGGAATCTAAAGAAATGGTTCTAGGTCGATTTTGGCTATTTTCCCACCATCCCCGAAATGCTAAGTGCGTAACCAAATGGTATTTCAAAAGTATTTTTCCATTTAGCCATTCTATACAAAAAAAACATGAATTTAAAATACAGAGAAAATTTTCCTTTTAAGTCAACTTCTCCAATTCTTATACAAGGCATTATTGATAATCAATGCATAAGTTATTTTTTCCCCGACAAAGGCTGATATTCACACACAAAAAAATAACAAAATAATTTAAATCAATTTTCTGTCATACTTATCTTTTAGTAGTAAGTTTTTTTCCGAATTGGTTGTGCTTGTCAGGTAAGCTTTTTTAGTATCTTGATGTGGTTTTATAACTATCCCGTCCTTCCCTTGATGTAAGGGGAGCAACCGCTAGAATATTAAAAAAGAAAATTTTTTATTTCTTTTTTAATAAAAACAAGATAACTTCTTAAAGAAGACCGAATATGTGATACAAACTCGTTAAAAATTTTCAGACAAAATTATTTATCATTAGCTGGTATGGGAAGATTTTAGATGATGCATTCAAATTATCTATTTTTATTTTTTCTCCATTGACATCTGATCTAAGAAACTGGGTGATTATATGTAACAATGCATGCTATACAGGTGTTTATTCTTGGCAGCATAAGTTTTACATTAAAATACATTTTATGATTCCGTAAAAATCACACAAAGATAAATAAAATGAAAAGCATAACCACGGACTAGATTAGGGTATGAGGTACAAGGTTTCTTAGGGGATAAGACAATTGACAATAAATTGATTGAAAAACAAAAATTAAACTTTAGTTATTGGTTGAAAAGATTTGAAACTGCAAGTACGAACAAACTAACTAATCCTAACAGCCAACGAATGAGCAAATTAGGTCATAAATGCGCCTTTCTAATACGAGTTAATAATTCGATTATAATATTTAAAATCAAATCTAATCTTTCATATGGTGATTGTTGTATATCTACATCGTTTCGAGTGTTTGGAATTTTAGGTTTTGACTCATCAAGTTTATTTGTAGTAATGATTAAACATGTTTTTTTTATTTCACCTTTGATTCCAATAGTTATAACTCAGAAAAATAAACAGGGATAGGGGAAATAAAAGTTTGATTTATAAAATACATTGTTGCAAATAAACCTGAACTAAATTGAAAATGCTTCACTGAAGGTTCCTGTTGTTGGTAAAATTTGATAATACATACAACAACTATCAAAGAGGGAGGGGACATTGGGCTGTTAATTACACTAGTACCCAATGATTTATAATCTAGTTTTCTTATTCGTTGGCTTAAAAACTATGTTTTTTTGTTAGATTTTGATTGGTTGGTTCATAAAGTTAAGTCTCCAAACGTTTCGATTAATAGTTTTAATCTACGGTAAGGTAACTTTCTTTTATCATCATTGAGGATGAGCTGAAAATGGATTGCCTATTTCTTTAATAATTTCCAAATGTGTACAGCAGATAACCCAATTATTGCAAACGCTATTTTCAGCTACTCCGACCAAAAGGAAAAGCGATATAATGTATAAACGATTTACACATTACACATTCAAAATTTAAATTTTTCAAATTTTGATTTTTTTTGGGAAGTTTGAAGCCTTTTTAGCTAGTAGCAAATATTGAGATAGGACGGGGATGCTAAGTACACTTTAGGAAACTAAATTTCAGGTCATCTCATTGAGGATGTACATTAATTTACTGTCCATTGTCTTATCCCTTAAAATCCCTAAAAACTACTGAGAAGTGCATCGCTCTGAAATTATTTCTAATAATCAAGGGGCTACTTACATCAATGAAACAAATAAGTCATTCCAAAGAAAAAAGAGATAATAGATAGTTATCGTATTATAGAGGGCTTTCCACGGATATTGAAATAAAGAATTTTAAGATAAAAACCATTTTTGTTATTTATATTTTGATAATCGTGGAAAATTGTCTGTAATACAATAGTATACTTGATTTTTCAATATGGATGAGAACCGCTACAAATCCAGCGGTTATTGATCGGTTTCGAGGCCATATTTGAAAATAGATTCTAGAGACAATAAAATCGTAACTAATTTTCTATATACTATATTGCAGTTATTGTTTTTTATTTAACTCCTGAGGCTACATAATATACAATTTATTAGGCTAGCTTACGAGTTAGGGTTTCAAAAGTCATAGGCTAAGGAAAACCCAACTACTAGGCCAGCGTAGGGAATTTGGAAAAATATTGATGCACTACATATGAATATCCTTTGGTATTCTATTATAAAAGAAGAAAGTTTTGTGTTTGTTTGTCCTTTAAGATATCGATAACTGATAATCCAATTTAGTTATCAATTTTAGGAAAGCTTTACACAGATCTCGGAATGGGTTTAGGCAATTTAATTTATTAATTCTAGAAATTGTTTCAGCTGATTTCTATCAGCACCCTAAATGCTCTAATTATTAAAGAGTTATAGAGAATCTTTGTTCTAAAAAGACCGAATAAAGCATCTATTGTTAGATGATCAGTGTCTAACTTCCGTACACACACATATATATATATACTACACAGAAAATATAAACACACAGACTTACACATTAAAAAATAAATAATTTCTTTGGGATGTTGATCCTAAATCATTTTGCTATAAATATAAATCATTGAAAATAATTTTTTGAATTATTGGTAAATGATTAGTATTTTACATCTATATCAAATAACCATTCGATGCAGTTTAAAATCATATTCCTAAGCTGATTACTCTACTACATATCTTTATAATAAACCTATATTATAAAGATTTAGTTTGATTTTACGCTTGAACACTCCAAAATATCTTTATTAAATAAATCAATAGTGTGAATATTTAGTTTAAAATCATAACCTTGGTTGCTCTAGTATTAAATAAACCCCATATGTGAGGATTTTGTTTGATTACCTTATCTATATTAAAGAACCCTGAAAGGGATTATTCATTTTAAACTCATATTCTTGAATACTTAATGATATTTCTATTTACTATACTCGAAATGTGATTTTAAAATCATAATTCTGATTACTCTATATTATCTCTAATTGATAAACCCATCATTTTAAGATTTTTTCTAAATAATATTTTTGAATACTCCACATTAACTCTGTTGGATAACCCATCATGTGAAGATTTAGTTTGAAATCATGTCCTTGAACTTGGCCTTTGTATTAGGGAGGTTTCTCAGTAAAAAGCGAACATTTTCTGTACATATATTTCCGTTTCAATATAGCAACAAATAATTGTCATGAAAACTAAATCATGATACAACATTATACATCATCAAAAAATGTGGTCGTCTATTTCTTATATTTTAGAGTTTTTTTTTGTAGAATTAATATAAAATATGAATTAAACTTTTTACATAACTTCTGTTCTTCCAAAAATTAGAAATTTTTTTTTTATTTTATAGAATTTATTTTTTACTAGAATGTTTATGACAAAATTAAATTCTCAAAAAAAAACAACAACATTAGATTTACTGTAGTTGTTTTTTTTTCACCACAAATTTATAACCACTAAGGACAAATTATGGTGCTATATTGAAACCAAAAAACTCATGTTAATTTTATAACATTAGCTAACCAAAAACCATGAGTATGCATGTATATATAATTTTATTTTAGGATAGTTTATGGAAAACAAATATAAATCCCTTTATATTGTAAGTGCATTCTTTTTTTATAAATAGGTTAGGTTAAGTTAAGGAAAGCCCGCGTACCTAGGGCAATAAGTACATTTCGTATGCAAAACATTTGACGTTTTCCAAGTGCTTCATGCACCAAAATTTAAAAATTGAAAATAGGGTAACCAAAAAAAGTAACTTTTGTAACAAAGTATGATATGTCTGTCAGTCATCGTTCGCCAATATCTTATAATTCAAATAGGGAAAAGTTTGTTTATTTTAAAATGAAAATGGGTGTGGGGAAGGGAAGGGAAGGAGAGTTAGATCAATTTATACGCCCATTGTCTTATCCCTTAAGATCCGTAAAAAACAGACATTGTGGTGTACAATTCTAACCTAAAATTAAGAATATTTGGTTTTATGTTTAAAAATTATACACTCAAATAACATACAATAATCTAATTCATTTTTGTTTGTCTTCAATGCATATAGCTACTCTATTACTTTTTTAATGCCGAGATCTTAAGGGATTAGCCCTTACAGTGGACGAAAGATTGATGTACATTTTACACACTCAATTAAAAATTACCCCTAAAGAAGATCAAAATTATTGATAGATTTTTAAAAAGTCCTCAAAGTTTTAAAGCCAAATGAACAAGATGATATGTTAATTAAACTTTGTGGAATAGTATGTATTATTTTAAAATTAGTATGTTTTTCAACCTATTATTAAAAAAAATACAATAGTCTAAGACATGAAGATATATTTCGATTTTAGGAATCATTTTCAATTCATTTTGTCTCTTGTAGAAGTGAATCAAGCAATATTAGCTTGGTCGTTTTAGTATGTATTAAAATGTCCCCATACTTCTTTACTGCTTTGCTTTAGATTCTGTCTAAAATTATATTAAATTTGGTTGTCCCTAACATTTTTTCAGCTACAAAAGACAGAAATTTGAATCAGGGAACATTAATTTAACTGTAATTATTTCCGTGAATCCTTTTTTTATATTTGACTTTTTTCTAAAATCTCTACGCTTTCTTTTATGGATATTTCCATCATTGTATTAAATAAGTTAAACAAGCAACATATTTGGATATTTATTTCCTTATTAGTACGGAGGAAACCCAGTAACCTTTTCCGTTGACTTTGGCGTTGGTGTTGCTGCTCTGATTTGTGGTTTTAACTTATCAAAATAGGTTTTACAATTTGCACTCGTATGGTTACAAGATGGGTAATTATCTTTCATTTCATTTAGAATATTCAATTGTACCAAAACTAAATTTTTATTCTAATTATATCAAAATAGCCGCATCAGCTCTAAAGGCCTCTAGGGACACTTAAGTGATGGAGAGTGGGAAGGGTAATTCTACATTCCACTTTCAATATCAACTTTTGAAAATTTACGGGGGGATATTTTCAGGGGTTGATTTTTCTTGGGAAATTAAGGTAACCTCCCAAAAATGTTTGTTTATTTGTCTGTTAGGATCTCGCTTACAAATCAACTGAAGTTTTTTTCATCAAAGCAAAGCTTCTTATATATCTAAGGTTGTTTTAAGCCTATATTTATGCGCCTTTCGTCTCCCCTAGTGGACAAAGTTTCTAGGGGAACAGTCATGAGTTACAAATAATTTAAATTTCAATGTATTACGTCCAATATATGGCTTTTATAAATCATATTTCCTAAAAAACGTTACAGACGGACACATGGACAAATAAGTAAAAGAGATGCTTTACTACTAAACATTAGGAAGTAAAAATAAGGAAGGACACTCCTTATTAGAAAAATGTGATTCATACAGTTTGACCAAACATACACAAATCCTTGAAAGTATGTTTTTTAAAAGGACACTTAAAATTAATTTTTTTAAAAAAATATTCTTAGTTGTTAGTAATACGAATTCTTACTTATGGGATATGACAATGACGCTAAATTAAAGTAAACCTCAATTATGAAAAACAAAATTTCCTCTTTTGTATCTTATAATTATTGTGGGAAAAGTTTGAATCCTGCTAGTTTGTACTAGCCAATCAAGATTCATTAAGAGAATCCAAAGTTTGTAATCCAACACACAGGAGAATGTGTATGAAATACTTTTAAAAATAAGATAGCAAGATAAGATAAGTATATTGTATTACTTGTATACTTGTATAGAGAGTTTAACGCCAACAAACATGTATCGTGTTCTAATCTCACTATTTGATTAAGCTAATTATACTTTTTAAATTGATTAATGTAGGATTTATTCTTCTTGAATTCAGATTCGTCTATTAAATAAGAAACTTCCCTGGAAAAAAAATAATTTATCTCTATATAAAATGTAAAAAAAACTAGAGTTTATCTTGGAGAATTTATTTTACAGAATTGTAAAATAAATATGGAACGTTTTTGTTATGATATTTCAATTTAGAAGCAGGGCTCGGAAGTAGGTAACCAGTAGTAATTTAGGCATACCAGAATTGTCATATTGTCTTCAAACTATGCATGCAGATTCATGTAACAGTAGGTATAATTTAGAAAGCAGAGGTTAATTCTTTTTTAAAAATTGCCTCACTAAAATCAGTGAGGATCACTAAAAATCTAGAGGGGAAAACTTTGCCTCACTAAAATTTTAGTGAGGCAAAAGTTTTTTTTAAGAATTCACCTCAGCTCTATAAACTTTACCAGAGAGCGAAGGATATCTATAATCAAGTTAAAATGTAATTAATCTATTTTTGGCATTCGGTATTTAATCAATTTGAGATAATTCTATATGGCATTTTTGTTCAGACATCTAATTAATGATTAATATTAAATACGTTGATACTCTAAATTTGTTATCAGTCGTTTGTATAACCGATATATTAGTTTTTTTTATGTTTTCGATCTTTTTTAAAATGATTATCTATAAAGATTCTTCAAAATTAAAAATAAATCATTTCTGCGGGTTCGAAGTTCCTTGATATTAGAAATAATGACTGCAGCTGCTGAGCCCTGACTGAATATAATTCTGGCAAGGAAGAAAGGGTCGGCACTTTTATTACTAAACAAACAGCTGATTCTTACTCAGGAACAGAGGAAACCAAAGTTTTAGTGGATTTTTAAAATATTTTTTTAGATCCCTATCCTCTGTCAAATCATCTTTCCTTTTGTATATAAATCTCTTCTTGCGTTTTCTCTTTCTCTTCCTACTTTTCTTTAAATCTCATTTTTCATTTACTTTTATTTTTGTACCTCACTTGTAGTCCCCTAGCATCTAAGGCTCTTGATTTTAAGAGGAAGGGATTAAGAAAATTAACATAAACCATCATAAGAAAATCATCCCAGGAGTTTTATGAAGCTTCCCTAAAATTGAGAACTCCAGAGGTATACTGGCTAGGGAGATCTTGCAACGTACAAACAAAGAAGCATAATACCTTTTATAATAATATTTGTTTAAACCATAGGCTCCAGTGGAGATTAAGATTTCCAGCAATTTCTAAGATCTTTAGCTTCAGACAAAAAATAAACGTTATTACTTTATATCTTAAAATATTTTTTTTCTTTCTATCTGTTCATTATTGTGTTATACTCTAAATATTGTCTTGATAAACTTAAAAAGAGGGAAACCTTGACTTTTTCTGAGGTTATTTACGAAATTAACAAAGATATTAGTTTAGCAAAATATATTTTTCATTAAAACTAGATAAACATACAAAATAAGGCTTTATTTTTTTACTTTTCAAACCTACCCACCAACTTTTAATTGTATTTTTTTTGTCTGAAAGTCGTAACTGTGATTAAACAATATTTTTTGGGGGTTAATATATTCTTTACTTCTTCTATAACAAATTTTAATCTACCAAAAATAAGATAAAAGCTTTTTTTGTATACACACTTCTTCTTGTAAGTATATTGTATGTAAATACCTAGCTCGGTGTCGTAAAAATGCTTTGTGTTTAGACACAAAAATAGATACATTACACATAACAATAAACATTTTTTTTTAACAGCGTGTCTATTCTTTAAGCACAGCCTCTTTCAGTTGTCAATAAGTCAAAATATAAAAAGCACCAGCCAACCGCCCTCAACTATGATAAACAAAATTAACCATTCTGCAGTTTATCTCAGGAAAAGTTTAGACATTGCATGTTTGTACAACCCATTCAAGATTTAATGCAAAGTCTCAAAAGTCTCAAAAGGAGATCATTTGTAAACCCATTGAATGTCTCCACCCTGGCTTAATTTTACAACAATCTTATCAAAAAGCCTTATAAATATTTACACGGTTGTTTTCCTCCTTGTTTCTAAATACACAGGAATACCCACACATATTTTCAAGCAAATATACCTTAGCAAACCTAGCCTTTCTTCCATTCATTCTAAATTCAATTTAAAATGCCATATGTTGTAAATGACTAAAAGTGTCTAGGTGCTAATGAAAAAGTTCCCAAAATGTTTTAACTTCATAAAATAAGGATTGAATTACCTCAAAACCCTAATAAAACGTGTTTAAATGACCTTCTTTAAAAAAAGGTTTATCAATTTAAGTAATATAAGAACCAAGAAATTTAACATCCAAAAAACAAAGCTCTAGAATCAAACAGTAGAACAAACGAGCATGAATGCTTGTATAAAATATCAAAACTTTAAATGAAGAATATGCATTTAAAGATATAAAGAAAATTGTATATTAACATGTAGAAAAATTATGTAAGTAGAGAATTAAGTTTAAGGACATACTTATATCTTAAGGACTTGATTATAGAGATGCTTCTCTTAAAGTATTGTACTTTAATGTCCTAGGAATCATTGTTCCAAAAATCAGATGTATAAGGTTTTTAAATCATACGAAAAATTTTTACTGTTACAGGAATCATCATTCAAAGTTTGAAATTGAAAGGAGAATTTTAACATGCCTAAATAAATTAAAAGAGCTAATTATAGAAAAGCTTCGCTTAATAAATTGAAATATTCTTATGAAATAGTGCTGAAGTAGTATTTTCAAAGCAATACAAACTATTCTTCTAAAGAAACTGCAGAGCTTTGGAAAATCAAACATAAATAGGTACATTAGATCCCAAAATTATGACATATGTACAAATTGATAAATTATTTGTTAATATGTTTTCTCGCAAAAAAAATTAATTGCTTGCGAATCTTATAGTTTGCAGAATTAATTGAGAATTCTAACATTGTTTTAATTATTTGTAGTTTCAATTGTAATTTCAAAATATTTTTTCTTATAAAATGAAAACACAAACAAAAAGAGAGGCTTTGACATCGCCCCTTAGAGAGGCGATAACATCGCCTCTCTAAGGGGCAATAGGGGGCGAAGTCACCACACAGGCAAGAACCAAATTCAGTTCTTACTGATAAATGTAGTCACACCAAATAAAAAATCCTTGAAAATACAATGTACCAAAATTAACTATGAAATCAGAATATTTATATTTCCTTTACTTCTTTTATTATTTATTCTTTTTAAACAAACATTAGAAGTAATAAAAAGGAATGGATACTAACTAGATAATAATTTTACTAGCGTATCTACTCGATAAGTTATACCTATCGGTAGGTTAAGCTTTATATTTTTGGGCCTTGACGTCCTAGGAATCACAAATCTGAAAATTAGGAAATTATAAATTTTGATTGAATTTTTATCAAATTGCCATACTCTTGCAAGATCATCATCATGTAAGGTTTATTCATAGGATGATTCTAACTTGCCTAAAAGTAGCATTAAACTCAAATATTATCCATTAATTTATTTCTCCAGTGTCCTACCCCAACCCCTTGAAATCCTACAAACATACATAGAATACCATAGCGAGGAAAAATAAGTAGTTTTTTGTTGTGCACATTCTATTAACCTTTGAATGAACTTTGCACGTTTTTGTAAAACAGTTAAAACATTCAGCTAAATAGCAAAAGAATATATCCGGATTTTAAAAGATTAATATCTTGATTACTTTACAAAGTGCCTTAAAAATCAGCCATGCGACGAAATAATATTGAGGGATTTTCAATCTCTTTTTGGGGGTTTTCTTTCCCACTTCTCCTCTCATCTCCCTTGTTGTTATGACGTCACATGGCTGATTTTTGAGACACTTTGTAAAGTTACAAAATCTTGCACTTTTGTTGTATTTCTTTTATCTTCATTTCCACGGATATTTCCAGTTAAGACAAAAAGAAGAAAATGTGTTAATTAAATATATATACTTCGATAAGGCTCTCAATATTTAAATTGGAATTCAATCTCTGCGGGATTGTAACCTGCAGTGGGTCTAAACCTTTCGGTATCCTAAACAACTGTGTGGTCTAACCTAAACTAATTATATTAAACCTTAAATAATCCAACTTATAGCTGCCCTATTTTTTTTGTAGAGTGGGAGAGAACAGAAAGACATCTCTGGAAATTTCACTATATTTGGCACTCCTGTTGTTCGAGCCGTTTTTTGAGGTCTTAAAAACAACACAAACATTTTTTCGATTGTATTGTAGACACAACCATATTTTAGACAGATTTATACAGCCCATGAATTGTGAATGGTTTAAATAACTTCAATTTATGTTCCTCACATGGGTTGGGAAACACCCTTATTTGTAATAAGTGGAGAACCTCTAGCCCACCCCCAATTTTCAATTTTATCAAATGATCATTGATCAATGTTACTAGCACTGAGAGGGTAAGGAGGGCTTTATTATTTCATTCTTAGTAGACCCGTGAGAAGCTTCAGAGTAAAGGAGAACAATAATGGGTCAGTGGTTAGCAAAATCCAGACAGATATCATGATTCTTGTATATAAGGATAGTCATATTATCTATGAAAATTAAAAAGTTATGGACGAGTGTTGCTATGACAAAATAAGTTATTTTTCTCGCGAGTCTCATAGCCTTGGACAGGCAAAATAAATACATTAATAAACGCGAAGCTTCACTGTAAAAACAGTGTCTGAAAAATACAAATATTTACAATTTGGATAAAAATTAAATATTCTAAAACCATCCAGGGACCTAGGTGAAGCTTCCCGTAAAGGAAAACTCAATTAATCGGTTCAGTATTTTTGAAATCTTAAGCTACAGATAAAAAACCTTACTAATTTATATAATACGATATTAGTTCCTATTTTTTCATGTGTAATATTCAAATTTTATGTAGGTCCTGGGATGAGTTCAGGCTGCTTTTAAAAAAATTATGTATTTTGGATTGTATAAGGCTTTTTTACTATCAACTTTTAGATGTTGAGGGAGCAAGCGCTAGTTAAATAAAAAGCTTTATTGATATAGACATGAGTGTCCTTGTTATTTCAAGTATCTATATGTACATATATGTATATACATATTACATATATGATCTTTCTCACACCCTTATATGAGAAAAATACCATTTTATGATTTTACGAATGTTTTTAAAACTAGTTAAGGGCCTCAACATATAAACAGAACAACAGGCAACATTTTAAAACAAGGAACTTCGCATCAAAAGGTGTCGAAAAGTGAAACTAACTTTGTTTAATTCGTGACTTTTTTTACGGGAGGATGGAGGTTGTAATTTCTTCTCAAATCCCCATATCCCAAACCGCTCTAGCATAAGAATGTAAATGATAACTTGACGGGTCAAAATGAGCATTGAACTTTATTCAGGAGAATTTTCACAAAAAAAATCGTTTCTCAGTCGAGAAAATTGCATCACAACTAAGTTGCACATCAGTTTCGTAACTAACAAAATAAATTAAGCTTCACAATAAGAAAAACAATTCCATATTTTTACTTCAAATATAATTTTAACAAAACATTTTGTCGAATTTCAGTAGGTATATAAAACATGTTTTGATTTCAAAGAAACAATTATCATAACTCTAAATTTATTTCTGTTAATTTAAACTTTCATTTAAACCAAGAAGGAAAACTGCATTGCAAAATTTATGACAATTTTCTTTTATTATGACATGGTAGCAAGGTATAAGCCCCAATCTAAACATTAATCTTTTATTACTTCTAAGTAATATATCAAATTATTAAGATATGTTTCTTATAATACTGTGATTGATTTTTAAAGAAATTATTTGATCTAAGATTTACAAAGGATCGGGATGGTCCCTTAATACCCTTTCCAACTATAGCAAAATACAAATAGATTTGCACCAAGTTATAGGGACTGGGCAGATATACAGCCTAAAACTATCTTAAAGACTTCAATTTTAGAAAATAAAAAAAAACCTAAAACTATCCCTGGACTTCTGTTAAAACATTTGCTTAGCAGTTGAATTCTAAAGCTTCAGACCAAAAAATCATTATTGTATAGATATTGCTTTAATGCATGTCCACTTCTAAGTAATCTTCAAATGTGGTGCCTGTAAATGTTTTATTCTATATAATCACAGAAGAAAATTTATTGTTAACAGACTGTGATATCAAGTAATTGATTTTATAAACCCAAGTTATATTTGCAAAAACGGTAAGACTAGTTTTTCCTGATTCAAATTAGTGCAAAATATCTGATAAGCACAAATTTCACCGTGAATTTTAACTATAGTTGATTCTTTTTGAAAGACATGCATTTTTTTAAGTGCAGCTTTTTAACTGTCCGTACTCATGGTTACCTGTCTTCTTTAATTTTAGCATGATCTATCGATTTCAAAATTTGAATGACAAAGCGTAGCAACACTATAAGTATTACCTTAATCTCCCTAAATACTGTGTAACAAAATAACTTTAGATTATCAAACTAAGTCAAAATCACGATGGCTACTTGTGTCTCGTTAAAGTTTTTGTTGCAAAATTTAGACTATAGGACTATTCTAACATAATTTAAAGACTGGAAAAAGGAAAATGAATTAATTGACACAATTTTTCATCTTGTATAAGATAAATAGTTAATTTTTTGAGTTAACTTTCACTATAGTAGCATTTGCCTCTGGATGAGTAGATGGTGCTTTTACAAACCTATTTAAAATATTACTTATTAAAAACAGTAAGCATGTCTGTACGCCTAACCTGTCTGTCCATCTGGATCTTGGCAAAAGCTAGACTGTTTAAATTTAATTTAGATGGCAGCTTTATTTGTTAATGAGATGTTAGCTTTCTTCCGTCCGTCCGTCCGTCTATAACGGTTAGCTCTTTACGTAACTTGAGACATTTGGATGATGATTAATTTAACAGCTAGAAATGATTTAGGAAAGGCATCAACTCTATAATTCTAACAAAAAGTCCATTTAAAAACATGTTGGTTTTTAACCCTTTTAAGAGCAATTTTTGTTCGTGTTATAATTATCCTATCTATCTGATTTTTGGATAAATTATTCCTATTCCATCAAGGTAAAATATAAGAAGCGAAGCATTTCTGTAATCAAGTCCTAAAAATGTAAGTACATCCTTAAAAATCTTGTATTAAAACAGTTTTGCAAAAATAATTACATACAATTTTGTTTCGACTTATACTTATATTTGCTCTAAACTTTTTGTGTGAATGTTTTTGAAGTTAGGGTAGTGCAGGGCAGGGGAGATTTTGTTCATTTGTAAAAAAAGATAATAAATATCCTTAAAACAAACTTTAGATTATAATCTGACAGGACTATACTAAACTTTTCATTTTGCTAAATTGTTCAACCTTTTTTTTATACTTTTTTTAGTACACGCATGGTATGTTTTTGAAGTCTTAGATCTTCCAACTATCCGCGTTGAATATTTTTTTTATTGATAGAAATAGAACTTATATGATTTTAGATATAAATATATACATACCAACTGAAGAACAAATGAATTCCATGTTAGCAAGCTAAATGTACGAACATTTTTCTCCTGTTAATATCCACGTATATTTTACATCCATTGGCAAAATAGTTGTTGATGAAAAAAAAATTATTTTTCAACTTCTTCTGAATTATTAGGTGGAATTATGCCTGTAAAAAATAGTATAATTTAACTTTTAAGTTTCAACTTTTGTCGTCAATTCTAAAAGTCTCCTTAAGAAAATATAAATAATCCTCTTTTTAAAACCAAAAGTTCCATATATAGTCATGGATATTTAAGTCTTTGGTGAAAATTAATCATTTAAAAAATTAAAAATATTTCCGTCTGTTTGACTTGACCTCTTTTAACCAATTATGCTCCAGGGGACAAAAAGGAAATTTGTTTTAGAAAAAGATAATTTATTTCTTGAATTGGCAGCTTCTGCTGCTTTGTTTATATTAGGATAAAATTAGCTCAGCATGAATAAGACAGATAGAAAGACAAATTAAGTTTTATGTTTAAATTTTTTAAAAGTTAATGGAAATATAACATATTCCCAAGAGCAAGTCCTAAACAAATTAATCGTCTTAGGAATCACCGTTACAGAAGTAAATCATATAGGATGGTTAGCATGGGCATATATTTGAAGTTTGTATTTTATAGTCAGAGGGATCAGCATTAAAAAAATCAAGTTCTTAGAAAAATTCTATTATGTAATAAATCTAAAAATGTAACTCAATGTTAATGAAATACTAATGCAAGGCTTAAAACATATAAACGGTTTTAACATTCCAATGTTTGCGATCAGATAAATCTCTTACCGAAATTATTTCTTCTCTTTTCAAAATGAATTTATAAGACAATAAAAAAAAACAAAGAAAGTAGCTGAGCATCTCAGAAAATTAATCCATCTATCTATTCATCCAGCCCTCCATCCGTCATCATTTGAATAATTTAATTTAGGCAAAAAATTTGGGTCGATGTTTTGATGCTTCGTTAGTGTGTACATATTTAAGTGGGGAATTTTTATGAACAACTGTTTTTTTGAGCGTTTAATCTTCAATGATATTTTGTGGATTTTAGCTTTGGTAATTCATATACGCTTCTCAATAAATTTTCCAGTTTAGAGACTACAGTGCTGTTGTGTTTTTATGTTTACAAGCTTCCTTCCTTCCTCAGAGGTTATTTGGTATACTTGAGGGTGGTGGTGGGTAGTTGGGAAGTCGACCCCCCTCCCCACTTTCGATTTCTCTTAAGTTGGAGGATACCTTCAAAAAATGGGTTTAAACCTACTCTGGACCTATAAGAAGCTTTACGATAAATGAGAACCATATCAGTTCAGCGGATATTTCGCTACACACAGACAGAAAGATACCTGTTACATTTGTAAGGATTGTATTTTTTTGCGACACAGCATTAAATGATAAGATAAATCATATTTATTTACCTATTAAATCAAATGATGTTAAATATCTTCCACACAAGCAAAAAGTAATTACTTCAAATTCCTCATTGATCTATCAATCTTTTTACTGGGCCTGTTTTGTAGATTATAACAAGTCTACTTTCTCCTAAACATTAAAGTGTTCACACATTTCAGCATAGTTTGTCACAATTGGTTTACCAGTTCTTCCCCCCTCCCCCCTTTTTTTTTGTCTAATCACTAAGAAGGGCCCTAACATTGCGAAGCCTATACCGAATAAAATCAAACATAAAATCAAAAACACACGAAAAACTACTGCCACTATTTTCAATTTATTTAAGGGGGTTGGTTGCTGTTATCGACTGAGCCCTTTTAGAAAGCCGCTACTAAAAAAACAAGGATGACAACTCCATAAAAGCAAAGCTCTGAAGTGGTCTGAAGACAGACGAACATGAACTCGTAAAAATTAGTTGTTAAAAAGGTAAAAATCAACATGTTTAAAATGGACGGAAAGGCATTCTGGTAATGATTGATAAATCTAAATCGTACCTAACTACTGCAGGAATCACCAAGGAAAAGTTTTAATTCGATAGGACAATTCTAACATGTCTAAATTAACGAAAAAAGCTAACCATTACGGACGGACCGACCCTAATAATAAAAAAGCTTCGTAAAATATGAAGAATGGTTTCTGTAAAGTTATATGCATTACTAATTTTCTTTTATCTATACCGATCGCATTTAATTTTATGTATGGAATCCAATTTATTAGTATGGGTTAAACAAGAATATGGTCAGAAAAAATATGATTGAAGCCCAAATTAGAATCAATGGAAAATTTTTATAGATTTGAACAAATTATGATTAGTGAAGGATTCACATAAATAAAGAGATAAAAAAAACTACTTTTTGGTTAATTTTTTTTTGAGGGGGGATGCTGTTTATTAGGCCCTTTTTTTAAATTTTAAATAGCTTTAAACCTTCCTATAACGAAAGTGATTCATAGAGTAGATGTCCATAAGTTATTAATCAAATCTCAGAAAAATAAAATAAGATTATCTTTATAACATTTTAAAAATACGAACTAAGTGAGTTATGGAGTACATTCGTCAAAATATGAACTGTATATCCAAAAAAAATAACCGAGAAAATTACATTACTGGATAGACATACGGACAAATATTCAGAATTATAGAGTAGATTCGCAATCAAAACACTTCACACATTGTAATCTGAAAATGAGGATATATACATTTCGCTTTATTTCATGAATATGATATACTGATTTGAATATGATTGATTGATACCTTCAGTCTGACTGGCCCTGGCCTCCTTTAAACTTTACACAGAAATAGTTTTAGAGTGCCTTTATCCTTTTTTTCAATCTGGTGAGAGGTTGGATCTATTGATTTGATTACACCCCCCAAATAGCCTAAAACCTACCCAGGATATACACAAAATATCCCTATAACAAGTGAAACAATTGTTCCAATCATTTATAGGATATTTTTTTGACGTACAGGAATTTTTAAAAATTAAATCTTAATATTTTATGCAAATTATAAACAAAATCTCTCATTTTGATTGGATATTTTCTAACCTTTAAGGTCCGAACTTTTTAACCCATAATTTTCTTTCTCGTATTTTATTCAAATATTTTCAGTAAGAATTTTTAAAATGGATTAAGATTATTCTAAAAGTAATATTATTATTCTAGACCTTTTATTCAAAAATCCGTTTTCTTCCCTTTTTCCCTCCTTTTTAGTTCGGTGCCAAGATTTCACAATTTTATTCAAAATTCAGTGGCCTCAAAAACAAGGCGAATTTAGGAATTTCATATTCTAAGGTCATCAAAAACTAATTTTTAGAATTAATTTGATTCTTTTATATATGTTAGATTGATAATTGTTCTTTTATTTGTTTAAAAGGCTCTCCCTTTTGAACGTATTAACATATGACTGTCCTTGTTTTATGCTATTTTCCACAGCATTATCATAAATTTAATGTTTGTATAGAGCATCTTCTGTTTGATAAAGATAATATCAATACATAATTTGATTGAAATATTTTTTTTTGACATGCCAAAAAAAGTTTTGATTAAAAATTTCTTTATCTAATAATCTTTGGGCCTTTTAATAAAAGTTTGAGAAACAAACAAATAATATGAAGCTCTTTATAGTAGCTATAAAAATTGACGTCATATTAGAAAAATCCTGTACTCTAATATAACGTCAATCTGGACACTTTGGCCAAAACACCTTTTTAAAAGAGCTTTAAATAATTTATAAATCAAAGAGTAGCTAATTAGTAATTGAAATCTATAGGCCTTTAAAAAAACTTAATCTACATTTTATCTAAAGCTATTTAGATTAACCCCTTACAGTCGGGCCCCTTGCCGCACCTTAATCAGTCGGGGGGGGGGGGGGCGTCCCCCCTATTATCTCAGTTCCTATTAGAGCTAGAGGGCTAAAAAAAAAATTTGTGCAAGGCCCCTGTGTTATGATGAGTTACCGACCTTAAGTAAGTCAAGGTCAATTTTCGCTTCCTTCACCCTTTTATTTAACAACCTTTGTTTTTAGGTCCTTTTTTTCTTCTAAATTTCAAACGGCTGTAATTTTTTTATTTTTGAAGCTAGAATAAAATTTTTTTTGCAGAAAATGTTTATCTTTATGTAAATTTTACATTTGAAATATCAAAATATAATTTCAGTGGCTGCAGCTGTACTTAGCAGCTTAAGTTTAAAATTTGAAGTCTCTAAGTCAAAAATTGCGGCCACAGGAGCCTTTTAAAGATTTCTGGAGACCTGGAGGATCAGGAACTGCAGGATCAGGACCTGCAGGATCATAACTGGAACCTAAAATTGACTTGAAAACCTGTATTTAATATGAGGATGTACTACTAGAGGATATTTTAGTATTTTGGTAAGATAAAATGCTTTGTTTAAGTAAAAAAAAATATTTTTGCTCTTTACCCTGCCAGGTTTGCTGGCATCCTGTGCCCGCCAGGATGGAGATATTCAAAAAATTTCAACTCTCAGTTATGTCTCATACCCACACTTAAAAAGTCAAGCAGTTTTGGCTCTTTATCTTTCACACACAGAAAATGAGATAGAAAAAAACGGATGGAGGGGCGTTCAACGCCCCCCCCCTCCCCCCCGACCGTTAAGGGTTAAGGAAAGACAAGGACAATAGACAATCTAATTAAATTCTCTGATAATAATTGTTTTTCAGTATGTATGGCTTCGAAACCGATTAATATCCAATACATTAGAATCGGTTCTCAGTCATACTGAAAAATCATGTATAACATCGTATTACAGAAAATTTTCCACGAATCATAAACTTGATAGGTTTTGTTAGCCCAGGTATTCGACCCATTTTTCATTTTAATATCCGCGGAAAGCTTTATTTTAATACGATGCAATAAATTACTATTATTTGATTTTAATTATATCTAGCGAGACAACACCTTTACAAGTGATGAACTTATTTTTAACGTCTTAAAAAGATGGTATGTTCATTAAGTTGAGTGTCTAAACGTGTTAACAACTAACTTTAATCTACAGAAGGGGTGTTTTTGTGTCATCATAGTTGATGTACACCAATTAATCGGCTATTGTCTTATCACTTTAGATCCATAATTTTCGTACATATTGTCGGAAATTGTCAATATTTTTACACCAAAATTCCTCCCCATATTGGCAACTTAATTAAAAGTTCATGATCCCGTCATCAATGTGAGATACCACAAGGATGATAACATGCATAAAAGTGAAGCTTCATAATCAGACGGTAGGACAAACGAACGAGTTTATAGTGTTAAACAATTTCTTTTAATAAATCTTTTATTTTTGTAATTTCGGCCATGATAATTCAATTTAATCTGGTACATTTGATAATGTATGTAAATCGGATGTAAATCATGCTTAAACTGGATACTGTTGAAAGACATATTTACATTTTTCTAGGACGTGATTATAGAAATGCATATTTATGACATTGTACCTTGTTGTCTTTGAAATTATTAATACTAAAATCAGATAAATAGAATAAATATTTCGAATAGAAATTAGTGTCACAAAAGTTTTCAGTTTTACAGACAGTAAATCATTAAACGTTTTAAATAGTAACAAGAGCCTGTTTGTAAGCCAATATATTCCAATAGCAAAGCAGTTTAAAATGAAACTAATAAGATGACTTATTTCGGTGGCATTTTGTGGTTCGTTTGAAAAACATTGTTATTACGATGTTTTTATAAAAAATTGAAAACATTCAAATTAGAGTTTGTTAACTAAAATTTGTACGTTTACTGGATGTACTTACACAATTTATATCTTATTTCTGTATTTCAATTTACTCTTATTTTTGATTATTTTGTGCAATGCTAACTTTTCAGGAATATTAAGGGAAAATATAAATTAATTCATTTTTATAAAAATACCATAAATGTTAAGCCAAAGAATTAGAGAACCTGCATCTTAAATATTTCCCAAAACCCCTTCATCCCCTGCTTTATTGTCTTAATTTCATGTAGATTTTGCCAAATGAAAGAAACACTTTAATATTAATACCTAAATTTGTTTGCACTGGAACAGGAAGGAAAACCAAAATGCATGAACTTATGAACATTCTAAAATTGCCACAAAATTTGTATTTTCTGCACTTAATTATTTACTAAGTATATTTGCGATTACTTTTATTTAATAGATTTTTCCAATTTTTTACATTTACAAAAGGGCCTGCTTTATTGCTTCAAGATCCATGTCAGATCTATATAGGAAATAAATGTCTATAAACGAGCTCAAGTTTTCCAAGGAATACATGTTTAAAACTCATAGTGCTCCAATAATCCATAATAAACTCTCATTGCCCAGAACAATAAAACCCAATATTTTACTTTATTAAATTAATTTTTTTATTTCATCTTGCTATTTACATAATATTGAAGTATTTTATTACTATTCTTAAAAAAAAAATTTAAATTCATAATATAGTAAATTTAAGAAAACTTAGTTTTAAAATGAGTTGATTCTAGCGCCCCTCCCTAATGTGTCCAAATTTTGAAACAAAAATTAAAAACATTTTAACCCTTTCCTGACGGTTATAAAAAAATATATATTGGAAAATAAATTCCGTAATTTAAATTGCATTTTTGAAAGAATGAAAATGGCTTTATTATAAATACGTATTTGAAGATTAAATAAGGAAATCAAAAGAAAATGGAAGAAAAAGCAAGTTAGAGAGAGTTTTTTTTAAAAACAAGAAAACGCTAAGGCAGAATGTTAATACGTTCATAGTAAAATACCATAAAATCTAATTATTAAAACTTTAGCATAATGGACGGACTGACTGACAAAGTTAATTAAATATAAGATGCTTTTTAGTCAGCGAAATCCTCACAGACAAATTTGCTTTTAATTTTTAATTTTAAGTAAATCATAATTCTGATTTTGTACCAGACAGACATACAAAAATCAAGTAAGATTTTCTGCTAAAATATTTTTTAGTAGAAAAGCTACTCTATAATTTATAATATAATAGTTTTTCCTAATAACTCGGACCCTAAGGCGGCCTGAGGCCGCTTCGTCATATCTTAATAATTGCATTAGCCTTCTACCTTTCCAGTACGGATATTTAATATTCTCAAGAGCACTACAGACCAGCGAACAACGTGAGCTGTAGGCTAGTAATTATACATAGATGAAAGTTTTTCTTTTAGATTTTAGTTAAATACAAATTTACGGCTGCGGCTGATGATGGCGTTGGCTGAGTGTTGCTTACAATTGGGGTGACTGCGGCCGAATAAAACTTAGTTGCTGCGGCTGAGTGTGCTTAGGGTGGTTGCAGCTTAGAGTGGTTTCTAAGCTGCCAAGCTTTCTAAGCATTATGTTTAAGATTCGTGGATGGTGTCGGCTGCTGTATCCGATTTAAAAAGCCGCATTACTTTTGCTGATCGCTTTTCTGAGGAAACTGCGAACCTAACAAGATTTAGCATATTTGGTGACTTTAAAAGCCGTGTGGCTAATGATAGCTGTGTGTTTTAATGCAGCTGTGCCATGCTTTTGCCAAGACAAACGGCTGTAACACGATAAAATTTTGTTTTGACCTTGGTGAGTTTTATTAATAAAAACTAAAATCAATTCACGATAAAGTTAATTAATACAATGAGCAAATAAGGAAATGTTTATTTTTTGCTTGCTTATAAATTAAAGGGACATCAATTTTTATTATTCTTCATTAAAGTGTTTTTATATGTTAAAGTTGTAAATCCTACAAAAAGATACCTAATCAGTAAATAATTAAATAAGATCACAGTGTAGGGACAATCCGGCCTTATCATTGGATAGAACAGGTGCAATTTTATATAATAATAATCATGGTCGGATTATTGTGTGTATCAGCCCATCTAGGGTAATACATCTATTTATCCAACATCTTTCATATTGATATTCCATGACTATCTATATAAAGTAAATAAAAAAGTGAATAAATTAAATAACAAATTATTATTTGAAAAACAAACTTATATTTTTGAATTTTACATACAAGAAAACTCAAACACAAAGATAGATAAAGTTATAGAGCAGCTGTAATAAATGCAGTAAAAGTAAAAATAAGAGTGTACTTTTAATTTATGCAAAGTATGGATAAAATTGATTAGGCCTGAAGCTACTCTAAATGTCTTGGGTTGTATGTTCATGACCTTAAGTTTGGGTTTGACCGATTATTTTGCCAAAATGGTGGACAAATAATCAACTAAAATTAATAATAAATTGTGGTTAACATAAAATAAAGCTTTTATTTAACTTTTCCCTACCTAAATTTGGTGTGGTTTAGAATCAAAATTGGTCAGAATCAAAATTATATTATATTATCAAAAATATAAACATATTATTTAAACTTCCAATAGGTTTGAGATCTGGAACTTCTCATTAAAAAATCTATGACTGTAAAAAATTACTTTTTACATCTTTTCGTCAATTTCAACACTACGGAAAGTTTTCACATTGTACTTGTTTTGATCCTTGTTTAATAATTGTCATAAACATTCGCCTTTTCCTTTTTTAATCTGTCCTTCCTAGCATGCCTTGCCACATATCATGGGGAATCATATCTTATTACCATCTACCAGGATGACAACACCTATACAGCGAAGCAAATCAAATTAGACAGTACAGTAAACAAAAAATAACACTTATAGAGTGTTATTAATTGAAGAAACAAACGATTATTTAGAGATATAAAATAAATTTTTATCTAATTCTACTTCAAAATTTCTAAAAATATTTATAAGGACATACTTCTGTTTAAGACTTGATTATTGAGTAGCTCCTTTTTTGTAGTATTTGGCCAAATCTTCCTTGGAATCAATATTAAAGGTTATAACTCATCTAAAATCTGCAGGAACATATATTAACTAAATTGCACCCTATTGTTAGAGGAATCATCACGCAAACTTTAAACTCAATGAAACGATTTTAAAGATAACACGAGCTATCCGTTACAGACAAACGGACAAACCGACCATAATGTAGAAAAGCTTTGAAAGTGCTATAACATAAAATTTATGTTATGAAATTTTGTCACGAAATTTCAACATTTATAACTCATATGTTCATAAATCGTACATACAAAGATTGAACAAATATGCCCACTGCCCAGGACCAAGAAGGATTTGTTGCAAGTAAAAAAATATTTTAGCATATAATAGTTATTTATCACATCGTATTATAGACAGCTTTTAACAGATTATAAGATTAAAGCCAGTTTTGTTAGCCCCCATATGCCAGAAGCACAGGCTTTAATTTTATGATTCTTATTATAATATTCATGGAAAATTGTCTGTAATACGATGCTATAAATAATTTTTCAATATGGCTGAGAACAGACTCTAATCCAGCGGATATTAATCGGTTACGAAGTCATTCTGGAAAACGTCTTATGATACAATGAATTATTAAAAATGAAATAAATTAAATTTGAAACTAAAAAAAATCCATATCAATATAAAAATGTAAACATGGTGTGTAGGGTTCCAGGACAAACGCAGGAGTCCCAAACGTCGAAGTGGAAAAACGCAGGAGTATTAATTTGATTAAGTATTTCTATACAGATTAGGTTAGGTTAAAATATGAATGTACAAATAAGCCCCCCGCAGGGGTTAGGCATTTTAAAAACCTATAAGATGGTCTAAAATAGGTTAGGTTAGGTTAAGTGTCCACTCCGACGTTTGGGGCTCCTGCGTTTGTTCTAGGACCATGTGTATTATTAGTCGATAATATGTCACTTCTTACCACTTTAGATTCAAAGACATACAGTTCACATTTGTAATAGGAATACAAAGCAATGTCGATAATATTTTACTCATTTTGCAGAATTTTTGTACTTTCTAAGATTGCATATTCCTTATTCCTTTAGATTCCTGTAAAAACTTTGAATCTAGTATTATGTAGAGGAAAGACATAATATGAGGCAATATTAACTTCCCTTTCCTTTTCACTCACTGACAAGATTACAAGAAGGGGGATAATTAGTATCAATAGTAGACCAGGACATACAAAAATAAATAATCAATAACAGGTATCTAAGACAATGGCTGATAAATTAATGTACATCCCCAATTATGATTCACAAAGCTCCAAAAAAATGAGCCGTGTGACGTCGATAGATCCATCTCTTTTTAAGGGGTTTCCCCTTACTTTTATGACGTCAAACGGTCATATTTTAAAACACTTAATAGAGCTTTTAATAAACACAAAATTATCCCGTCAGCAGATTAACGTTAGAGGTTGGAACCTTTAAACACTCATCTTAATGATCCAACCAATCAAAATTCACTAAAGTTTGTAAGCCGTTTGTAAGCCAACGAATAAGATAACGTTATTATGAAACTTTGGGGACTAGTGTAATAAACAGCCCATTGGCACCTCTCTCTGAATCAATAATAATTAAAATTGTATATGCTAGGCTGGGTAATGAAAGATAGATTGATACAGTGTACAAAAGCTATGTATACAGCTGTGTAGCTTGACTGTCAGCCTCGCTGCTTACATAGAACATTTTCTAAACTAGAGCTGCAAATTTCATTAACAGCCATCCACACATTTATAAACTGCAGCTTTGATAAAGCTACAGCCCAAGTCGCAACAAAGCTTTATTTACTCAAACAATTTTATCAAATATTATTAATTTATAAGTCATCAAGAATTGATAGCCACCAGGATAGGAGCTATTTAGTTTTACTATTCGACTAACAAGAGCATAAAAAATTACCCTCAGTTTGTTAAGAGAACGGGCTGATATTTTATTAACTTGAGACTAACGTCAGATTATCAATTTAAGAAAATATGTTATCTCTAAAGTTATACATATGTATAAGTATTGCAATAATTAGCGACAGATAGCATACTAAAAATATGTTTTTTTTTCATGAATATTTTCACTTAATACCCAATACGACACCATGGAAACTGTCCCAATTTTGTATAACTTTTGCGGAACATGTTCCAGTTACGTCATATTTTTCTTTCCCGAAAAAGGGAAGGGGGGAAGAAAAAAGAGATGGGAGAAAAGGGGGGTTTCCCCATCTCTTTTGAAGAGATTTTCTTCCCCACTTCCCTTTTTCGGGAAAGAAAAATATGACGTAACTGGAACATGTTCCGCAAAAGTTATACAAAATTGGGACAGTTTCCATGGTGTCCCCAATACTCGACGCTAAACTTTAAATTTAATATTATAATATTGTGATTTTATTCTACATAACTGATGTTAACAAATATTACTAAAAACCACCATTGTACAATTACTATGAGAATAAATAAGCTGCTTGACCTTTTAGTTGGAGCAAGACAGTGTTTTTTTCTTCAATATATCTGTCCCTGATAGCATAACACTTTCTCTGAACTTTTTCAATCGGTGCATCGGTTGGATCAAGGCAGGTTTTTTATTTGATCAAGACTTGAAAGGTCAGAACTTAATACGTAAAATATCAATTAATAAGTCGATAAAAAATGAAAAAATACAGATTATTGTTTTGAGGCAAACTTACATTTGTAAGACCAGAGATGGGTTTTTAATAAATGCCGCGTTTTTTCGACAATTTTTTAGACATTGATTGATTGAACGAAGACGATGGGAGAGTATACAACATAAGAATTTAAAATTTTAATATTATTATTTTAGCCATACAACTTAAATCCATTTTCGCTGCATATTTATCAATGCATCTTTTTAGATCTGTATTAGACATTTTACAAATGGCCAAATAATAATTTTAAAATTTTGAATACTTAAGTTGTATACTCTGCTAAAAACCTTATTCCATCTTGAAGATCAATGCCCCGTACGATTTTAATAGAGTATACAACTTGAGAATTCAAAATTTTAAATTATTATTTTAGCCATTTGTATAATGTCTAACACAGCTCTAAAAGACGCATTAATAAATATGCAGCGAAAATAAATTTAAGTTGTATGGCTAAAATAATAATTTTAAAATTTTAAATTCTTATGTTGTATACTCTCCCATCGTCTTCGTTCAATCAATCAATGTCTAAAAAATTGTCGAAAAAACGCGTCATTTATTAAAAACCCATCTCTGATTAAAGAGATGATTTGCCTTTAAAATTTGTGTTCCCCTAAGAGTTGTTATTAAAAATGAAATTGATTTACATCAAATAAAAAAATTAGCAGTATTAAAATGGACGTTTTGGATTATCTAGCGTTGATTATTGAGTTGCTACGATTTCTAAATCGTACCTAACTGTCACAGGAATCATCACATCATTGATAGAACAATTATACCAGTCCTAAATTAACGTCATAAGAGCTATCCATATTATGTCTGTTAATAGATGTACAAACACAGGTTCAGCCGTTTGGCCGCTATAAGTTGTCTGCAATACCATCCTTTGTATTTTTGACTTGATCCCATCTTTCTTAATATTTTGTGCAAGTGCAGATTTTCCAGGGAGGGAGGGGACATTAAAATAAAAATTCAACTTGTTGATTTGAAAACTTTGGAGACTTTTATGAGATCTTGATTTGTTTATACAATTCTTCAGTCTCCAAACTTTTCCACCAATAATTTACATCTACAGAAAGGTTAGTTTCATTTCAATTTATGTGTCCATTGCATTATCCCTTAAAATTCCTGAGATTTTCTAATGCTTTGAATGTCATGTCTTTCACACACACAAGACAAAGTATGAGCCAGTGTCAAAGATCAATAACTTTTTAAAAGCAAATCTTCTCTACAGTTAGGATGTAAACTTCTAATTCTGACTTCTATTTAGATTTATAACATGGATTAAAAATTAAAAACTTTTCATTGTAGTTTTTTTTCATGTTTTTTTAACAATTCATGAAGCAAGCCCAACATAATTAGCCCTATGTATAATACACTTCAGTATTTTTTCAAAATGTTATTTATTAGAACAATTTTAACTGTTTTAACCTACTTTTGAACGGAAATCAAAAATATAATCTGACAATGATTATAAACCAAACTATCCTTTTTTGTAAATTACAATTAATGGTTAAAACTCAATAAACCAACCAACAAAAATTTAATAAAAGCCCCCAAATTTGTTAAGCCAACTTGAAAGAAAACACTATTATAAATCTTTGGGAACTAGCGTAATAAACAGCCCAATGTCCCCTTTCCTCCCTGCATAAAATAAGTATTTTTTTAAGCTAGAGGCGAAGCTAGCTGATGAAAAAGACAAACACTTAATTATAAAGACCATTAATCTATGATAAACAAGGTTACTGGGCTATCTCGAAGGATATCTTGAAAACCTATTTTGGCTAAATATATCATTAGACTAAATTTTAAAAGATTGACTTTGAAATTTGACCTTACTTCACCTATTTGGGGTATGGAACATTATTCTAAATTAAAAAAAACAAGATATATTATTTGACTGAACGTCATAATGGTCCCAAAAGTTTTAAAACACTTTTTCACATTCTATGGTTTAAAAAGTTAATTGGTATGTACTAACTATTCAAAAGTATGCAAACTTTTACACAAAAAATCTAGAAAAAGGATAAGATGTGAAGGAGTAAGACTTTAACAGATTATTTGATATAAAACCCCAATGCAATGATGCGAACTTAAGTCCCCAATTGTAGGTTTAAATTATTAGTAAAAATTTTTGGACACTGTTAGTTTTAATAATTAATTCTAGATTTAATAAACTTACTCAAATCCTTCAAGCCAACAAATCAGATAACTTGTTTATAAAACCTAGGATACCAGAAGGCTGTTTTACAGTCTATTTTTATTACACATGTATCTTTCCCTGTTTCCAAATGACCTTACTTCACCTAAGTGTGTATATCAAATAGATAATCTCTTAAATCACACCCAACACCATCAAACACAAAAATATCAAAGAGTATGAATTCTTTAAACCAAACAAAACAATAAAAAAAAAAAAAAAAAAAATAACAAACTAGCCCAATACCCCCCTCCCTTCTCCCTAATTTTTTTTAAATATGTAAATTGAAAGGGGAAGTAGTTTTTACAGTGTTTATAAGAATACCATTCCCTCTGATATTTGTATCCTGCAAAATGGTATCTCTTTACATAATCATGTGATACCAGCTATATTTTTTTGACACAATTGGGTCAATCATTATTCATCCTAAAAAGTACGTTTTTTAAGGGTAGGATAAAATTCCTTTAGATAAATAATCCAAAACATGATAATTTGATTCGCTATATTGTCATATATGATCTCGTAATCAGCTTTCTAGTTGAGTTCCAACTTTTAGATGGCGCTTTATATTGGTTCTAGGCAGCTATCTTTGAGCATCGGTCCGTCATTAATTCTACGAGAGAAAAATTAGTTTTACATTTAAAATTGATTTTCTTGGCGTCTATCCTTATACTAAAGTAACAGGATGTGTGTTTGTATGTTTGTGTGTTTGTTTGTACCGCTGAACCGATCGGGTTCTCCTTAACAGGGTAGCTTCTCATAGGTCCCGGGATGGTTCAAAACTATTTTCTTGGGGGGTGGGACACCCCCAACCCCCCCCCCCCCCCAAAAAAAAATGAAAAATCCCCCCTCCAATTTTTTTTCTCGCTCCCCAAAAATTTATTTTTTTACTTTTTCTTTTAAAATTTAGAATAAAAAATTGGGTTATCAAATTCGACTCTCCCCTCCTCAAGTGCCCCTAGAGGCCTCTAGGGGCATAGCCGCTAGTTAAAGATATAGAGCTTAATTCTTTTGTGATTATTATTATAAACAATCCATACCAATTCTAAACATGGTTTGTCCATTTATAGAAGAGTATTATATTATTAAGAAAGGAAATTAAATATCTTGCTTTATCAATCCTTTTTTACTACTATTTTTATATGTTTCGTTAATTATGGATGTTATCTTCTTTGTTTAAAGCGTGGAAAATCATAAAATAAAATAAGAATTGTGCATAAATAAACAATCCATCATTTATATTAAGGATAAAAACTATTAAAGGTGTTAATGGGGTTTATGACCATGAATTAATTTCCAATTTACCACCATATTTAGCCTTATAATAGTTTTTTTTACCCTTAGGTTATACTTTAAGTGTTTTATAATGTGAAAGTGGTTGTGCCTAATTTATTGTATTTATATGTATTCTGCAAGAAATATCAATAACAAGGATGACAACATCCATAAAAGCGAAGCTCTGAAACGGTAGGACAAACGAACATTAACACTTGTAGATTGTCGGAACTGAATAATCAGAATATAGATGTAAAAAAGTCGAAACAAAATGTAAGTAAAGTTCAAAGCGGTTTAAATACAGGATAATATTTAATGACATCAAAAATCAGATCAATCGGATAATTTAATTAAATTAAAATTTGTTAAAATTTTTTTAAAAATCAACATGTTTAAAATGAACGTACCGTACACATTCTGGAAACGATTGTATAGATGATACGGTTTTTAAATATTACCTAACTACTACAGGAACCATCATGCAAAGTTTGAAATCAATAGGACAATTTTAACATGCCTAAATTAACAATAAAAAGCTATTCGTAACGGACGTACGGACGGAACGACCCTAACTATAGAAAAGCTTCGCCTTTGAAAATAATATTTACTATCAAGTTGATAAAAGCTACAATAGGATACAGTTTAGATAACAGTAAAGTGTAGTTATACAGTAGGATGGAATTTATGTTCTAAGATTGAAGGCGGTAACATAGATCCGTTCTTTCATTCACTGGCTTAAAAACATTGGAGATCTAGGTTGATTTATGACTAGCCTGATGTACAAAGTAGCGATGTCAAAACTTTTTCAAACATGGGTTAATTTGGTTTATTATCATTTGTGTGTGTATTATTTCATCGACTTTTGAAAAAGCAACTGGAGCTAGACAGGCCTTAGTTATAGAGTAGCTGCGCTACTATTAATAAGCCAGGTCCTGAATTGGGTTTTGGCCAAAAATAAACTTTTATTTTCTAAAATTGGTGTACGTACAAGGTTAGACATGTTGGGTATCCATCTATCTATCAGCCGTTTTAGGCGCCTGTGTTATCTAAAAAGCCAGCAGCCAAATATCCCCTCACCTACACAAAACACACAAAAATATTCACCACACCACACAATCAGACACACGTCCTAACCACAGACGAGCACACTTTTTTGGGTATTTTTGTTCACTTCTTAAATCTATACATAAGTGAGTGTGTATGTATGTGTGTGTGTGCCTATTAATATTGGTGAAAGTTTGGAGAAAGTCTAAAAAAAAAACTTGGTTTTCACTCTTCCCAACCAGAAGCCTTCCCTTCTGACCCTTCCCGTGTCCTGGCATTCCCTTTAAGAAAATATGACCATTCCACCCCCCCCCCCTTCCCCCACAAAACTTGCCCACCTTGTGTGTGTGTGTGTGTGTGTGCAGGCAAGATGACCTAACATGACCCATTTTACTTGGCTCTAAACTTGAATTTTTCTTCTTTCTCGTAACATAACTTCAGGCGTCAAGTAGTAAAAAGTAAGTTCTTAATAATTTACAAATTATGAACAACGAAATATAATCGACAATAAAAAGTCACTTAATTTGTTAAAGTAATATTTTTAAATATGAGCCGAGTAAAGCATGTAAATGCATTATCATTAAGAATATTATCAGGGCTCGGCGGCAGCTTCAGCCAATGATATGTATAAGCTTACAGAAGCCTTATTTAATCCTTAGCTATGTGGCTTACATAGACTAACCTATAAGCTTCAGTCGAATTCACATTTAGCCTAAACATCCTCCAGCCGCAGCTACCAAATTCCAATTCTGCAATATCAGCAACATCTACCCAAAGCTACACTCAGCCCAAGCAACCATAATTCGCAGCAAATTAATTGAAGGAAAAGCCACCCTCATCCTAAAAATCTAAATCTCAATGGTCAATATCATCCTTGTTTGGGATATAAATCATCCAATTCTTTGATAAACAGCTCTGATTCGAATTGTCATATTGACTTAATACTTTTTATAAAGATTCCTGAAACAATAAGGTACAAATTAGATCGTGGCAACTCTATAATCACTTTTAAGTCCGTATATATAATTTAAACATGATGATTTTTGATGCTTGGACTTATCAAAAGTATCCTATTTATTTAATGTTTTAGGTGAAATTACTCCTATTTGTTTGTTCACTGATTTGTGGAGCTTCGCTTTTATGGATGCTTTTATTCTTGTTCAATTATAAGAATGTAGTAAATTAAAGATATTAGTATTTAGTAGTCAAAAAATGAAAAAATCTAATCCAATAAAAATGTTCAAAGCGTTTTAGTCCATTTACATATCAGTATTTCTCCAGAGATATAAGAAGAAGATAGGGCTTGGTGTGTGGGTGGGAGGGGGTGGGGGTGGTAGAATGAAAAGGGAAAAGAACAAATTTAAGGATAAAGTAAAATCTGGTGGAGCAAGTTGGCTGCTTGCTTGGGTAGGTTCATATCCTTATATATTCTTCACACGTTGGGCTTGTGATGGAAAAAATAGTTACACCATGAATTAGGGGAATTAATGTATAAATATAAATGTATAATCCATACGACCACCAGGCCCAAGTGTTGGAGACCCCTTTCATCTGCTAGCTAATTGCTTCCTTTTTCTTTTGTAGGGACTAAGCTGATTTAAAAAAAAAACAATACAAAATCGGGACAGGGTTCCCGAACTGTGAGCAAAAATAAATTGAACATACCAATTAATCAATGTATCAATGTTTACAGGATTTGAAATTAACCGGGATTAAAAAAATTGTAGCTTTTAAGGTAATATTTTTGGCTAAACATTTTTCTTAAATATAAGGTGGCTATAATTAAAACATCGGATCAAAGCCATGATTAAATAACACTGTAAAAACCCTCAATTTATAAACGACATTTATTTATTCTACTTTATGTGGGTTTATGGTTGTTAAAATGGTTGTACTCAGTGGCGTGCACAGAGATTCACCATGTGTATGAAACTATTATGGGTTGAAACAGGGGAAGGAAGGACTTCCCTATTTGAATTTTGACATCCCTCTACACCCCCTATCGCACACTACTGGTCGTACTTAATTTATTCTTGGCAACTAAAATAATGAAAAAATATAATTTGACACAATTCAATCCACTGTGAATCAAGGATTAGTATACTAAAGGTTGGTTAGAATAGAATACCTGATAAAATATCATCAAGATAATAAACAAACTAAATTTAATGTCTATAGAATATATGTTGATAACATGAAGAGGAAAGATTGTCGTCAATTTATATTGCTAACAAGGACATCACTTATTGGTAAGTTTGTTTATAAAAAAAATTATACAGACTCTTGTAATACATTTGAATAAAAAAGGTCATGGATAAAAATAGCAATAAATGTGAATTCTAAAAGTATTTTTGTTGTTGAAATATCCATATATATTTTCTTCTATATTTATTTTATAAAAGACTATTAATTTTTGCATTTAAATCTGTTCAAATTATTCAGATATTTCCATGCTTTAGACATTTTGGCGTTTTTTTCTCAAAGTACCTTGTTCAGCATAAAAAATGCGCCCACTCCTATTTTTGAAATAAACTGAAAATAAGGGATGGAGTTAGTTTTTCGTTGGGTTGTTTATTAATTTAGAACATATTAGGTTAGGTTATATTGCATAATGAGTAGCCCAACAGGGTTAAAACCCCAAAGTATAGAGAAAATAAACATATTCTCAATTCACTTTAAAATAAGGTAGGGGGGGGGGGGGTTAAGTACTCCTCTGGTAATTTGTGGGAAAGCCTCAAATTTTTAAATTTACAATAAGGTAGGTTATCGTTACAAACAATGTTTTTCTAAATTCCGTCCGTCTGCCTGTACAGCAATTGTTGTATAATCCAGTTTCATAGACATAAATATTTATCTTTAGTTTCTTTACATTGTAGAGTCACCACCTTTTTTTATTTTATAAGTTATCAAAATATCTCATAATTTTAAACCTGTACGAAAAAAAATCTTGCTAACTATCTATCTATCAAAATTCCTAGGTCGAATTCTTTTCCCAACTTTCCTCCCAGACTTGGGGGAAAATTTTCTCTTCTTAAGGATAAAATACGCCCACGAGTTTCACAAAAGAGCAAGTGTGTGTGTAACCTTTAAATTTATATAAAAATATTTGAATAGCTTTTATAATATCATACAATAGTAATTTATTATTGAATGTTCGTTACGATCTTTTAAATGGCTGATATTTTCTTCATCCTATTATATAAAGTAGTAAGCGTTTTTTGTCTGTCCCGAAGGATCTCGCTAACTGCTGAACCGATATTGTTCTCCTTTACAGTGAAGCTTCTTATAGGTCCTGGGAAGGTTTTAAACTATTTTTCGAGAGGGTGTCTTTACCCCCCTCTCCTCCAAAAAATAATTTTTATAACTCTTTGGAAACTCAAATTTATTTAGGATGAGGTTGACTTTTCCTTCTCCTACCAGTGCAGTGCCCCTAGAGGCTTCTAGGGGCGTAGCCGCTAGTTTTCAGTAATTAAAAGCGCTGGTTTAAGGCTATTTTGTAAAATATGGTTAAAATAAAGAAAATTTGTTCAAATAATGTTTTAGTCACGAAGCTACTCTATAATTTGAAATGTCTGTCTGTCTGTCTGAAACGTTTTTGGGGGAGACGTAATTTTCTCGGCTCCTATAAAATATAAAGCTGAAACTGCTTGTCAACATTTCATCAATATGTAGCATGATTAAGTATATTAAAACATCAGTAGCGGTCGGACTGCTTTAAAGCTGCTTCTTAGCCGCTTTTATTTTTCACAACTGATTTTCTGGGTTACTGTAAAAGATAGAAGGCTTTATAGCTGTTTTTACTTTTTCAAAAGATTTTCTCGGCTCCTACCAAAGATACACCGCTGAAACTTGTTGCCAATATTCAGTTCATTATGCACCATAAATAGGTATAAAAAAAAACTATGGTAATCTGACTGCGTTAAGCAGCTTTTAGTTGATTTTTTTTACATCTTTCAAAGACAAAAATCTTATTTATTTAGGTTTCGTGATTTTAAGTTTTTGCATATTTTCTCTCTTTTTTATTTTCTTTGTTATGATAACAGATAATTTGCTCTATAACTCACTTTGTTTGTTTGTCTATTTCATAATAGATTTTGTGCTTCGCTACTTATGGATGTTGTCATCCTTGTTTTTTTAAAAAGCCCCTAAAAGATTTAAAAAATTACATAAAAGTTAGATACAACTTCTTACCAATTCAGATATACATACATACCTATTTATAACATAGAAATACATAGAATTATAAAAATTTTGGCTTCTTCAAAAAAATTTTAAAAAGTAAAAGAACCATAAAAGTTTATGAATGTGGATTATCTAAAATGAATGTAAAAGAATTTCTCGTATTCATACGAATCCGGTGGATAGGAACTGGTTCTCATCCATACGAAAAAACTATGTCTAGCATCGTATTATATCCAGTTTTCTACGAATATAGAAATGTACAATCATAAGATTAAAACCAGTTTTTTAGCCGGTGCCTCCGGCACCTCGGGGCTAAAAAAACTAGTTTTAATCTTATAATTGTACATTCTATATCCGCGGAAAGCCGTTTATAATACGATACGAGAAATAACTATTAAAGTACTCTCGACAGTTCTAATTCAGCCAAGGCAGAAGAGCGAACCAAAATTACATGTTATCCGTAAAATGAGTAAAAAAAAGTAGAGTAGATATGGATTTATGGAGTCGATGGATGTATTTTTGTTTTATATGCAAACTCGTATACTTTAAATCTAGAAATTTATAATAGAAGCGAAGCTAGTTGAAGTTAAAAAATAAACAAAATACTATACAATGAAATAAAAGGACGAATAGACAGACAGGCAGACTTATTTCTTCACTAAAAATGTACCAATTATAGAAAGGCGACACTTTTAAAATATTTCTTTGATGTAATTTTATAATAAAGAAGGTGTATCAACTTTTTTGCTTTTTATTTAAGATAGCTAGCCGGTTCTTTCAGTAAGTAGTAGATGTAAAATTTTTCATAGAATTCAGATATGCAATCGGTTTTTTTGTAGACCTCTTATTTTTTAAGTAATTTAAGTTTTTTAAAAAAATAATTAAGTCGGTTTTAAGGTACTAAAACGCAACAAAATAAAAGAAGAAAATGGCCAGTATGAACAAAAATAGTAAGATCTTTAATTTTACACCTTACTTTTAAAATTCTGTTGAGTAATTATTGAAAAAATCTATTTTTTTAACCTCGGTTTAATAAAACTTTAGACCTAAATATTTTCTCAAACAGACATAAAAAACATAGGTTCATATATACCTTTAGAATGAGAAAAATAATACAAATTCATTCTAAGCAAAATTGAAAAACTTTTATAAAACTAAAATAAAAAATATAAGTTTATTTTAAGAATCATAATTTTCGGCTTTAAAGGGTTAGCTTGAATAAAACCTGAACTAAACCTAAACAAAAGACAATGCAATGTAGCAGATATTTTTTAAACACAAGAAACAATAATGTATTTTTAACTGCATTGTTTTGAAGTTTATAAACAGACTGATGCATATTTGTTCATATTTTTTCATTCTTTACATGTTCTGTAATATCTCTATATTTATTGTAGTATCTATTGTTTATATTGTATGAACGTTCTCCTTTTTTTGGGGCAATTCTATTGGTTAACTTTATAGGTTAAGCTTCGCGATTCGTCAATTTTCGCGATTTGTGATTGGCTAGTTTAGTAGTTACAATTCTTAAAAAAAACTTTTAATTTCTTTTATTTTTTATTACAATTTTTTAAAACTTTTTCAATTTCGCTTAGAATGGATTCGTAATATTTTTCTGATTCTAAAGGTATATATGAACCTATGTTTTTTATGTCTGTTTGAGAAAATATTTAGGTCTAAAGTTTTTATTAAACCGAGGTTAAAAAAATAGATTTTTTCAATAATTACTCAACAGAATTTTAAAAGTAAGGTGTCAAATTAAAGATCTTACTACTTTTGTTCATACTGGCCATTTTCTTCTTTTGTTTTGTTGCGTTTTAGTACCTTAAAACCGACTTAATTATTTTTTTAAAAAACTTAAATTACTTAAAAAATAAGAGGTCTACAAAAAAAACCGATTGCATATCTGAATTCTATGAAAAATTTTACATCTACTACTTACTAAAAGAACCGGCTAGCTATCTTAAATAAAAAGCAAAAAAGTTGATACAACTTCTTTTTAAAAAATTTCTTAAATTAAATTGAACAAGAATGAAATCAACATAAAATTAAAGCTCATTATATATGAGACATATGGAATTAACAATTATAAAGAAATATCTAAGATAAAATTATTTTAAAATTGACGTACATTGCGCCATAATTATAGAGATACTACGCTAAGCGTCTGCATTTAAAAGAACTAAGTTAAAGAAATAAAGAAAATTTGCGCAAAATGTAAACATTCGAGTCAAACAACTAAAATTCATTATACATATAAAACCCTTATAACACTTTATTTAAAAAAAAATGATTTTATAATTTACCATATTTCTACAGGAATCCTTGTTAAACCCTTGATGACCAGAGTTTTCTGCTATGGAAAGACTGACTTGCATAAAATGTAGAAAAGATTCGATAAAATCAAAGTAAAATATTTTCTCGTATTCATTCGAATCCGGTGGATAGAAACCGGTTCTCATCCATACGAAAAAACTATGTCTAGCATCGTATTATATCCAGCTTTCTACGAATATAGAAATGTACAATCATTAGATTAAAACTAGTTTTTTTAGCCGGTGACTTCGTCACCTCGGGGCTAAAAAAACTAGTTTTAATCTCATAATTGTACATTCTATATCCGCGGAAAGCCGTTTATAATAGGATGCGAGAAATAACTATTCTCGTATTCATTCGAATCCGGTGGATAGGAACCGGTTCTCATCTATACGAAAAAACTATGTCTAGCATCGTATTATATCCAGCTTTCTACGAATATAAAAATGTACAATCATAAGATTAAAACCAGTTTTTTTAGCCCTTCGGCACCTCGGGGCTAAAAAAACTAGTTTTAATCTCATAATTGTACATTATATATCCGCGGAAAGCCGTTTATAATACGATGCGAGAAATAACTAATACGTGTAAGAAATTTGATATTTAAAAATTTAAAGATCAAATGAAATTAATAGTAAATTTTAATGTACTATTTTTTAATTTAATAATTGTGTTATTGTATCTTCCCAAAATAGTTATTAACCTTCCAAGGACCTATGAGCAGCTACCCTGTAAAAGAGAATCATACCGGTTAAGAGGTTACCGAGATGTCAAGCTTCAGACAGACGGATAACATCATTCTACTTTGTATTAAAGATTAAATTAGTCAGATTTTTATTAAAAATCATAATAATCATAAAATTTTATATTTTTACATTTCGTGGATGTGTATGATGCATTAATAAGAGAAAGAAGAGTAACAATGGGCTGTTTATTACACTAGTCCCCAAAGTTTTATAATAACGTTATCTTCTTCGTTGGTTAAATACTTCTTCTGTATTATGAGGATGGTTTATTAAGTTGAGTGTTAAAATATTTCAACCACAAAATTTAATTGACAGAAGGGGTGATTGTGTGTGGTATCATTGGGGATGTGCATCAATTT